>NC_054468.1:195121159-195733737 GCF_017639515.1 Carcharodon carcharias | reverse complement strand
ACGTATCAGGGCAATTTTCCACATTGTTGGGTAGATGTTGGGTTGGATAGTGTTGTAACATGGAAAAGCTTTGCTAGGGCGCAACTAATGCTGGAGCACAAGTCTTCAGTACTACTGCTGGAATATTGTCAGGGCCTTTGCAACATCCAATGCCTTCAGCCATTTCTTGGTATCACGTTGAGTGAATCAAATTGGCTGAAGACTGACATCTGTGATGCTGAGGACCTCCAGAGAAGGCTGAAATGGATCATCCACTCGGCACTTCTGGCTCAAGATTGTAGCAAATGTTTCAGCCTTGTCATTTGCACTGATGTGCTGGGCTCCCCCATTATCGAGAATGGGGATATTTGTTGAGCCTCCCCCTCCAGTTTAGCTGTTTAATTATCCACCACATTGACACAACTAGGTGTGACAGGATTGCAGAGCTTTGATCTGATCCATTGGTTGTGGGATTGCTTAGCTCTGTCTGTCACATGCTTCCACTGTTTGGCATGCAAGTAGCCCTATGTTGTAGCTTCACCGTGTTGGCAGCTCATTTTTAGACATGCCTGCTGCTGCTCCTAGCATCCTGTTCTGTGCTCTTCATTGAGCGAGGGTTGGTCCCCCAGCTTGATGGTAATGGTAGAGTGAGGGATATGCTGGGTCATGAGGTTACTGATTGTGGTTGAGTACAATTCTGCTGCTGTTGATGGCACACACCACCCCATGGATGCCTAATTTTGATTTTCTAGATCTGTTCAAAATCTATTTCAGTTAAGCATGGTGGTAGTGCCACACATCACAATGGAGGGTATCTTTAATGACAGGGCTGCGTGTGCTGTTGATATTTCCAGTGACTAGGTTGATACCAGGTGGTCTGCCCACTTTCATTCCTTTTTGACTTTGCTGCAATGGTTTGGTACAACTGAGTGGCTTGGTAGCCCATTTTGGAGGGAATTTAAGAGTCAACCACATTACTGTAGGTCTGATGTCACCTAAGAATGGCAGATTTCCTGCCCTAAGGGGCATTAGTTAAACAGATGGGTTTTTACGACAATTAACGACAGTTTCATGTTCACCATTACTCAGATCAGCTTTTAGTTCCAGATTTATTAAATAACTGAACTTATATTCCACCAATTGCCATGGTTAGATTTGAACCTATAGCCTGAAATTTTACCCTTGGCGGGCACGCATGATCGGCCTGTCCATGTCCACTTGAAGTTTATCACTATACCAGTCACAGTTCACAATACTTCCAAGTTTAGCATCATCCACAAATTTTTAAATTCCACCCTATATGCTCAAGTCTAGGTCATTACTACATATCAAGAAAAATCAGGGGTCCTAATATAGATCCCTGGAGAACCCCACTAAATACCTTCCTCCAGTCAAAAAAACACTGTTCACCACTACTCTCTGTTACTCACCCCACTCTGTTTCTATGTTGCTAATGTCCCTTTTATTGCATGGGCTCTAACTTTGCTGACAAGCCTGTTATGTGGCACTTTATCAAATGCCTTTTGCAAGCCCATGTACACCACATTAACAGCATTACCCTCATCAGCCCTCTCTGTTCCCTCATCAAAAAGCTCAACCAAGTTAGTTAAACATGATTTGCCCTTAACAAATCTGCATTAGCTTTCCCTAATTAACCCACATTTATCCAAGCAACTGTTAATTTTGTTCTGAATTATCTTTCCCATCACCGAAGTTTAACTGATTGTTCTGTAGTTGCTAGGCTTATCCTTGCACCCTTTTTTCAACCAGGGTGTAACACCTGCAATTCTCCCATCCTTTGACACCATCCCTGTATCTAAGGAGGATTGCAAGATTTGGCCAATGCCACTGCAATTTCCACCCTTACTTCCCTCACTATCATTGGATGCAGCTCATCCAATCCTGGTGACTTGTCAACTTTTAAGTACAGCCAACCATTCTAATACCTCTTCTTTATCAGTTTTTAGCTCATCCAGTGCCTCAACAACCTCCTTTTTCACTGTGACTTGGGCAGCATCTTATTCCTTGGTAAAGACAGATGTAAAGTATTCATTTAGTACCTCAACGATGCAGCCTGTCTTCATGGGTAAATCCTCTTTTATCTCCTCAATCGGCTCAACTTCTCCTTTGACCATCTTTTACTATTTCTAAGCCTATAGAAGACTTTTGGATTCCCTTTTATGTTAGCTGCCAGTCCCTCCTTATACAGGCTATCAACGCATGATCACTCATTTAACACCATCCCACAAAGTCAAAATCTATCCCAAAGAATCATCTGGGCATAGTCCAGAAGGGAAAATCCTGGAAGCAGAAATATATATGTATATTGAGAACTGCCGAATTTTCACATGTAAATGTGATCCTTAGGAGAAATTTCCAAATACTAAAATTAAGATGCCAAAACTATGTAAATTTTCTGATCGAATGTAAATCTAATCACATCACCCACCTTTCTGTGCACTGACCCTATGAAAATTAACAGGTGATCTCCAGGCATAAAAAGCACAGGTTGGGAGTTTAGTACAGTAACAAACGCTATTACACTACTTTCTGTTTCTTTTGGCACAAAGTCATGCTCATGGTAAACTAAACTGTCCACATAGTGTGTACATAAACTTGGTGGGGGTGTTAGTAGCACTCTGCAGTTTTCCTTTCACCATCCAGCCTTAAAATCTGGAGTTCATTTATCTCATTTTCACCTGGTCTTAATATGGCAGACCCATATGAAAGAGTTTTCAGTAAGCAAGACTCATTCAGGCAATAAAGTAAAATATTCTGGTGAGCTGTGCCTCTGGCAGCTGCTACTAGGTAAAGAATATACTGAGAGAAGTTAATATCCTTTGTAGTGGGTTTATCAGTCTCAAAAGAATTTCCTAACTTTTAATCAAAGTCATTGGATACAGATTTACATACAGGTATCTGAACGACTAGGCAATGCCATTACCTAACACAACAGTTCAGATTTTTCAAAATGGGTGCAGTTCAGACTCAAAAGCCTATTTGGAAGGTTTCAGGCAGTTTCAAATGGTTCCAGTTGTCCAAATTTTCTCATTTGCATAACCAAGTCTACATATAGGTGGGTGCAGAGAGCATAGATTCACAGAGGGTCAAAAAACAATGGCTTTGGTATTCTCAATGTTCAATGAACTAAAAGGACATCAAGGACTTGATATCAGAAAAACAGTTTGTCAGTATAGTGGCAGTTAAAGAGTTAAACTCAGTGCACATGTGCCTCCAGATGGAAGAGAACTTAGTTACATAAATGAGATGGAGTTTTAGCTGAGGCTTGGAAGAATCTCAATGGGACAATAGGATGAGGACAAGTGGAGAAAGACAAACAATCCCAATTCTGTTGGCTAGCCACCAGCTAGCTAAGAAATGCATTCTGCAGCATCATCCAGCATGAATCATTGTGGGGTACCACATTACAACTTTGCCTTACCACGAGGCCTCCTTAGAAGCCTCAAAGAAGAAAGATTACACGGATAGCAAGGGATCAGCAGAAATCTGGAGGTGATGCACAACACAACCCATTTCCAGCTGTAAGAAACCATGCTACTCTCATAACAATTACTTTTCTTAACTTCCACATTGTTAGACTTTTAATTCCAGAGAGTACTGGTTTTCTGGATGGCAGCCCTTCATACCAAATCCTTCTTTGCCTGCATGTGAGACATAGAGTTCACAGGATCAGGCTACCTGTGCAACATCACAAAAGGTATATGTAGCAGTTACATCGGAGGATTTAGCTACTTTGAGATGAATACCCCATCAGTCTCAGCAGACTGGGTTAGGGTTAGGGTTAGGGTAACAAGTCTGTCTACATCTTCCTACTTCCCTCCATAAAGATGCCAATATGTACAGACCTTGTGCATCATTTCACCAAGTTCCCATTCGTGCCACCTATTTAAAGAAACTTCCAAGCCTTACCAGCAATTTTAATGCTAAAATAATATTGTTGAATGTTCATACCAGTGCTTCTTACTCAAGATCCCAGTGTATAAAGTCTGTTGTTTTATCCCCAGTTTTCTGCTACCTCAGTGGCAGGAATGCAGAAGGCTGGTTGTTGAATTGCAATAAAAATCTGCAGAGACTGATGGGGTATTCACCTCAAAGTAGCTAAATCCTCAGATGTAACTGCTACATATACCTTTTGTGATGTTGCACAGGTAGCCTGATCCTGTGAACTCTATGTCTCACATGCAGGCAAAGAAGGATTTGGTGTGATGGGGCTGCCATCCAAAAAACCAGTACTTTCAACTGTGCCCATTCATTCCATTCTCCTAGTATTGGGCAGCATGGCCAATGATCTGCAGGAAGGGATAGCTAATAGTCCCTGAGGTCACCAAAGCCTTCTCCTATCTGGAACCCTAGAATCATTATGGCAACAGTGTGAGCATTCATGGGGGAAGCACAGGCTGCCCTTAAGAATTCCCATCATGGGTATTAAGTTCCGTTAAGTAACAAACTAGCAAAAACTGCAGAGCATCAAAATGTGAGATCTGTATCCATCATTCATCATCAGTCAATTGCTTGAATCAAACGTTTCTAGGTTTGAAAGAAGACAGCTATAGAACTATCTGTATTTAACTTTGGATACATTATTGAAAAGGGTCCTCTGCTGGACATGTCCTTGGAGCTCCCACAGTCACCAAGGTGCATTGTGGTATTACTGTATTTACAGTATTACTGCATTACAGCATTTGAACTTACTGTGCATGCTGCTAGTGGACTCCTCTACCTACACTGCCAGCAGCAGAACACCATGTAAATAGCCCCCGGTGCTTGTACCAATGGCATACGATTAGCATGCATCTTTCCCTTTAAAGCAAGCAGCCTTGGAATACTGGTCCTCAAGTTCTTTATTTGAGAGGCTAGACCAAATGATCCTAAGACCATAAGGTATTCTGTTTCATGTGTCACCAACAGGTCCTTTTGACCATTGCTGTTTTACCAAATGTGGTTACCCTGGCTCACAATTTACCTCCTTTGAAGTTAGGGGAGATGGTATGAGTGATGGTAAATGCTTTGACGTGCTGCCATGACAAGATGTCCTGAAGTTTGCTTATTCTTCCTCAATAACAACCAGAAAAGAGGTTACAAAGGTTTTTCCTAACAAACAGAATGTGCACTAACAGTAAAAGATATGGCAACCCACACCCACCAGGACATCAGGAGATCAGACAGGATCCTGGGTTTGACAAGTAGAGATATAGACCTGGATTTTTGCCAACTCGAGAGCCCTTTAAAAATGGCGAGTGGGTCCAGATTCTGGGATTCCCAACCCCATTCCCAGCCTGTCTGATTTTTAGGAGGGCCTTTGAAAAGTGTGGGCTGGTTCCGATCAAAAGCCTCCACCCAGCACTCCTGGCCTGGCCAGCTGCATTGCGGAGGTGGGCATCTCCTACTCCTCTGCAATTTTCATGGAGTCAGGCCAGGTTTTTAAAGCGTCGTGGTTAACGGTCTCTCAGAGGAGCAATGAACGATAGTCTCCATGAGGGGTAAGTGGGGGAGGCAATGGCATAGTTATATTGTCACTGGGCTGGAAATCCAGAGACCCAGGGTAATGCTCTGGAGACCCGGGTTTGAATCACACCACAGCAGATGATGGAATTTGAATTCAGTAAAAATCTGGAATTAAAAGTCTAGCAATGACCTTGAAACCACTGTAATTTGTTGTAAAACCCCATCTGGTTCATTAATTCTCTTTAGGGAAGGAAATCTGTCGTGCTCACTCGGTCTGGCCCACATGTGACTCCCGATCCACAGTGATGTGGTTGACTCTGATATGGCAAGCCACTCAGTTATGTCAAACCACTAAAACATCAATAAAAAGGAATGAAACCGGATGGACAACACAACATCAACATAGGCACCAGAAATGACAATAGCAAACCCAGCCCTGTCGACACTGCAAAGTCCTCCCTACTAACACCTGGGCGCTTGTGCCAAAGTTGGGAGAGCTGTCTCACAGACTAGTCAAGCAACTCATGGAATCATACCTTACAGATCATGTCCCAGAAACCACCATCACCATCCCTGATATGTCCCGTCCCATCGGCAGGGCAGACCCAGCAGAGGAGGTGGCACAGTGGTATATAGTCGGGAGGGAGTTGCCCTGGGAGTCCTCAACATCAAATCCAGACCCTATGGCATCAGGTCACATATGGGTCCCCATCAGTCTGCTAGGCTGGGACAGTGGCAGGAAACCTCCTGCTGATTACCACATACCACTCCCCTTCAGCTGCTGCTTCAGTGCTCCTCTATGTTGAACACCATTTGGAGGAATGCATTCTGGGTGGGCAACCTCAATTTTCATCACCAAGAGTGGCTCAGTAGCACCACCGCAGACTGAACTGGCTGAGTTCTAAAGGACTTAGCTGCTAGGCTGGGTCTGTGGCAGGTGGTGAGAGAACCAACAAGAGGGAAAACATATTTGACTTCATCCTCGCCAACCAGCCTGCCGCAGATGCATCTGTCCATGACAGTATCAGTAGGAGTGACTGCCACACATTCCTTGTGGAGACGAAATCCCGTCTTAATACTGAGGATACTCTCCATCGTGTTATGTGGCACTACCACCAGGCTAAATGGGATAGATTTTGAACAAATTTAGCAACTCAAGACTGGGCATCCATGAGGCGCTGTGGGCCATCAGCAACAGTATAATTGTACTCAACCACAATCTGTAACCTCATGGCCCAGCATATCCCCCACTCTACCATTACCAGCAAGGGATTATTACCATTACCAGGGATCAACTCCGGTGCAATGAAGAGTGCAGGAGGGCATGCCAGGAGCAGCACCAGGCATACCTAAAAATGAGGTGTCAACCTGATGAAGCTACAACACAGGACTACTTGCATGCCAACCAGCATAAGCAGCAAGCGATAGATGGGGCTAAGCAATTCCACAACCAACGGATCAAATCTAAGCTCTGCAATCCTGCCATATCCAGTCATGAATGGTGGTGGACAATTAAACAACTCACTGGAGGAGGAGGTTCCACAAATTTCCCCATCCTCAATGATGTAGGAGCCTAGCACATCAGTGCAAAAGATAAGGCTTAAGCTTTCGCAACAATCTTCAGCCACAAGTGCCAAGTGGATGATCCATCTCGGCCTCCTCCGGAGGTCCCCAGCATCATAGATGCCAGTTTTCAGTCAATTCAATTCACTCCACATGATATTAAGAAACAGCTGAAGGCACTGGATACTGCAAAGGGTATGGGCCCTGACAATATTCCAGCAATAGTACTGAAGACTTGTGCTCCAGAACTTGCCATGCCTCTAGCCAAGCTGTTCCAGTACAGCTACAACACTGGCAACAACCTGGCTATGTGGAAAATTTCCCAGGTATGTCCTGTACACAAAAAGCAGGACAAATCCAACAGTTACCACCCCATCAGTCTATTCTTGATCATCAGTAAAGTAATGGAAGAAGGCATCAACAATGCTATCAAATGGCACTTGCTTAGCAATAACCTGCTCACTGAGTTTGGGTTCCACCAGGGTCACCCAGCTTCTGACCTCATTACAGCTTTGGTTCAAAAATGGACAAAAGAGATGAACTTCAGAGGTGAGGTGAGAGTGACTGGCCTTGACATCAAGGCAGAATTTGACTGAGTGTGGCATCAAGGATCCCTGACAAAACTCATCAATGGAAATCAGGCTGAAAACTCTCCACTGGTTGGAGTCATACCCAGCACAAAGGAGGGTGGTTGTGGTTGTTGGAGGTCAATCATCCAGGACATCACTGCAGGAGTTCCTCAGGGTAGTGTCCTAGGTCCAACCATCTCACCTCCTTCATCAATGACCTTCCTTCCATCATAAGGTCAGAATGGGGATGTTTGCTAATGATTATACAATGTTTAGCACCATTCACGACTCCTCAGATACTGAAGCAGCCCATGTCCAAATGCAGCAAGACCTGGACAATATCCAGTCTTGGGCTGACAAATGGCAAATAACATTCACACCACACAGGTGCCAGGCAATAACTATCTCCAACAAGAGAGAATCTAACCATCGCCCCTTGATATTCAAAGGCATTATCATCATTGAATCCTCCACTATCAACATTCTGGAGATTGACCAGAAACTGAACTGGACTAGCCAGATAAATAATGTGGCTACAAGAGCAGGTCAGAGGCTGGGAATCCTGCAGTGAGTAACACATCTCCTCACTCCCCAAAGCCTGTCCATCATCTACAAGGCACAAGTCAGGAATGTGATAGAATACTGGATGAGTGCAGCTCCAACAATACCATCCAGGACATAGCAGTCTGCTTGATTGGCACTCTTCCAACAAACACCACCACCTGGAAGTTCCCCTCCAAGCCACTCACTATCCTGACTTGGTAATATGTCGCCGTTCCTTCACTGTTGCTGGGTCAAAATCCTGGAACTCCTTTTCTAACAGCACTGTGGGTGTACCTACACCACGGGAACTGCAGCAGTTTGAGAAGGCAGCTCACCACCACCTTCTCAAGGGGAAATAGGGATGGGCAATAAATGCTGACCTAACCAGTGATTCCCACATCTCTTAAATTAATTTTTACGAAATACCCCCTTGCCAAGCTCTGCCCTTCCACTAACCCCAGTGGCTTCTCATGCCTGCTATTGCAACTCTGTCCTTTGACCCACCCCTTATGGCCCTTCATACCTATAATGCTAGTCTATGACACTTCTGTCAATCTCCCATGACTCCTCATGCTCCCTCTGCCAAACTATGGCACCTCTATGTCCATTGACCCACTATACAGTGTATAGAATCAATGAACCATATAGTGAGAGTAGGATGTGTAAAAAAAAAACTTTAAAAAAGTAATTCATTCATAACTCTCTACTATGTTAAAAAAAGTAATTTCACTTAGATGGCAATAAAAGTGTTGATCATCCAGACCCTTTAAAGTATCAATAATAAAAAAAGCACCAACCCTTCAGCCTAGACAACTATTAAACTTGTGGAAGCACATGCGTCCCAGAGGAAACATTGTTTGATTAACAGCTCACACTCTCTGAATTGTTTCAAGGCTTGTGGTTTTAGTTATTGATGCTTTAAGGGGTTTGGAGGATTGGCATTTTTATTGCCTTCAGATTGAAATGACTTTTTTTTTTAAACATAGTAATTTACACTTACTACTATCGCTATAGGGTTCATTGGTTCTTTACAGTGTATAGCGGGTCAACGAGCATGAAAATGCCATGAAGTGACATTGGGACCATGAGTGGCCATAGGGTGGTGGGTGGAAGTGCTATAGCTTGGTATCAGAGGTATGAGGGGCGATAGCGGGTGTATGGAAGGACAGAGCTTGGTATTCAGAGCATGAAGGGCCGGGGATAGGGGTATGAGGTGGCAAGGATGGGGTATGGGGAGTATTTGTAGGGTGAGGGGATGTGAGGGGTGAAGGCTGGAGTGCCTTTGTGTTTTTATTTTAACTGGAACGAAGTGCCTTGTACCAAGGCGGGCCATTGGAACAGGCCTCCCCCACACCAGGCAGCCCCTGTGGCTGCCTCCAAAATTTTTCCCAGGTCAGCTGGCCCAACTCCAGCCCACCCCCACCCCCCACCTCCACGTCCACCTTCCCCCCCACCCACCCCCACCTCCCCCACCTCGTCCACCTCCCCCCCCACCTCCACATCCACCTCACCCCCCACCTCCGCATCCACCTACCCCCCCCCGCCCTCCCCCCTCTCCCCCCAACCTCCACGTCCACCTTCCCTCCCACCCGCCCACACACACCCCCCACCCCCAACCTGCCCACCCGCCCCCCCCCAGCAACGAAGTGCCTTTGCGGGCACTTTTCCCAAGACGGACGGGCCGAGCTGGGAATTTTCCCAACTCCCACTGCCTACCTCAAGGATGAAAATTCAGGCCAGAGTGAAAAAGCAAGGAAGTTATGATGAACCTTTTTAAGGCACTGGTTCCACCTCCGCTGGAGTGTTGTATCTAATTCTGGGCATCACACTTTAGGAGGGACGTGGAGGCTTTAGGAAGGATACAGGCAAAATTTATGAGAATGGCTCTAAGGGTGAGGAACTTCAGTTAATGCATAGATTGGAGAAGCTGCTTCTAAAACAGTTGGGATAAAGTCCCAGAGCACTGAGGCAGGCATTCTAACCAGCCCACCTTGGCACTCACCCGCCCCATGGCCGACCACAATCTGCTTCTCGAGTTAGTGGACCCGACTCTATCCCATCCCTGACTCCCCGGAGCAAAAATTGGGTCTAACTAGAACCCTTTAAACAGAGGCAGGTCTGCCAAGTCCGAAAATTTCCTGACTCAAACCACCCGCCTGAGTAGTGAAAATCCAGCCCTTAATCTCTTTCCCAATTTTATAACAAGCTGCTCAAAATCACAAGCTTCCCAAACATATCCCACATAATGAAAATAAACTATTTACAAATTGTCCACTTATTCCTGAATATCTCTGAGACCTCCCAGCTCAAGTAAATAAATGATGGCATGTGTTCAACAAGGGATAAAACACTAGCAATCTAACAGATGTCAATGACTGATTCCAAGCCAACAAATTAAGCAACCAAGAAATCTACTCCACTTCCCAATGCTGCTCCATTGATATATAATACAGCCAAGTATCAGTTCAACACCCAAATAAACAAACAGCAATGAAATGATTTTTGATATTCACAGTAACATTATTTAACAGAACATTTCAGATAATCAAAAGAGAATCATTAATTAACAACTAGCTATAAAAACAATACTATAAAATGTTTGAATTAAATCATTGCCATTTACAGCACTGTGGGCAATATCACTTAAGTTTTAACTAGCAGTTGATGTTTTTAATTAAGTCTTTGAAAAGCTTCAAGTTGTGTTTTCTATTTTCAAATTATGATAATTTTATTGCTGTTAAGTAAGTCTAAACAGAAGATTTATCTCGACCATTTACTCATTCCAACTCTTAAGCTTATTTGCCCCAGGGCTTGTGATTTAGGATATGTCAATATGCTGCAGCCCACATGTGCCTGTAAAGCACAGAGTACAAACATATGCTCAGGTTTTTTCACTCTTAGACACTTTGGAAAGCTCAATTCTTTAATCCTCAAAGTGGAAGTAAAACTCTCTTGACAGGTTGTGCAGTTAATGGAATATGTTGCGTCTATGGAGAATCAGCAAACTATAAATAGCAAAAAGGGGCAAGATACTAAAGTTTTCAAACATTTGCCTTGAACATATTGGTGATGTCACCATCTGCTGACAAATTTAATAGATAACTACTTAATCACTCTGTGACATTTCTCATGAGGTGTCCCGGATCTGGAGCAGGGTTATAACGTTCAGCAGCTAACTGGCCTCAGCTCTTTGCTCCAGGGTTAAAGAGTCCTCATTTGTTAGATTAACACTTTTGTGTTGATGGGCACCCAATGAAAAAGAGGCAACTTTGATCAGCAAATCAAGGTATTTTTAGATGCTTATAAACTGCTGAGGGGTCCAACAAAAGGCAGCTGTGAATGCTTGTAAACAGCAGGTCATTGGTTGGCTTTCTTTTTCCATTTTTGGAAAATGTTGTTGCATGGAGATAGCACAATCCCCCTCAGAAAAGTTGTGAGTGGTTTAAACGAGTGCTTGTGCCTCTGCATGTTCTATTGATCTCCCAGCTAAGATACAGAAGGAGATTAGGACCATCCTGCAATCTCCCTGTTCCCCCACGACCTCCCTTCCCTTCTTTAAATAGGCAGATGGGGCTCTGCTGACACAATTGGGGACTGACGACTATGTTAACCTTGGCCCCTAATGGGGAATCAGTTGTGGCTTTTCCCATCAGATTTGCCTAGCAGGAAGAGGAGTTGGGACCGTTAGAGGTGTGTTTTAGTTTTACTTTCCTTGTTGGACCAGGAGTGCTTGTCTGGGCCTCAAAAGGAAAGTTTAAACCTCCCGTGCTCCAGGCTTCCCCCAGCCCACCACACCTCCCATCTTGAGGCCCCCTCAAAACTTGTCCCTGCAAGTTACTTGAGTGTTGTGACTATTGCATCACCAACTACCTTACTTTTATTTTTATTTTCTTATGTAAAAATACCATCCTAGCACTCATCCTATTTGCCCCTTGAGTCAGCAGAACTTGTCCTGGCCCCTCACTAAAACAGCCAGCCACTGACTTCTAGCACTTGGGCTCCTTTTGATTGCTCACCCCACTGCACTTCCCCTCAGAGGTACCTGTTAGTCTTTACTGGTGCCCCAGCTGGCCCATCACATGGCCCAACACCCCCAATCTGCCTCAGAGGGATACAGACAGGTTAGATGTGTGGTCAAGAGCATGGTAGATAGAATACAATGAAGTGAGAAGTTGCCCTCTTTGAAAGGAAAAATAAAAAAGCAGAATAATTTTTGAATGGTGAGAGATTGGGAAATATTTGCATTCAGACCTGGGTTTCCTTGCACATGAATCATAGAAAATCAGCATCTAGGTACAGCAAGCAATTAGGGAGGCAAGTGGTGTGTTAGCTTTTGTTACAAAAGGATTGGAGTATAAGAGTAAAGAAGGCCTGAATTTTCACACACAGTGAGAGGGGCCCCAGTTTAGCCAAAATTATGCCAGAGGCCTGAATCTAAAAGACCTAGCCCCGAACCCAGCCCTCACAATTTTTATTCCAGCGGGGGGCAGTGGTGGGTGAGGTCAAGTGCCCTTTGGGAATGTTAGAAGTAGACATGAATGTGCATAAATAGTGGAGTAACTCATTGGAACTATCAAGGGAACTGACAAGCCATTTAAATCTCCTTCCCTTTAAGTATTTGAGAAAACTGTCTTCAGTGTTTAGAAAAAAACATTACTTGCCATTTCACTCTGTTGATATATACCTGAGGGTTATCATTATAGATTTAGTGCTGCACGACTGATTTCACAACCTATCATTATCATAGTGTGGTGCCTATTTGTTCTCAGTTTGATTGGCAGCTCCAAGTGCTTATAAAGTCTTTTAAGTGGGACTATGAATACAAATGTTTGTTGTTATAAGGAGTTGAAAGAATTTAAATGTAGTGATTGGTATTTTATCAATGAGAGTTTTTTTTTAAATAATGAATTCAACCAAAGACACTTTAGACCTTCATTTGAATTCTCCTCAGCACGGGTCCTGAGGCCTGTCCATAGTGGATACTGGGTCAGGTGGCATGGAGAGTGTAAGGGCAAAGTGTTATGGGTGGAAGGACATAGGTTGGCATGGAGGGTATGAGGGTCCATGGGGGGTTGGTAGAAGGGCTTGGTTTGGCATAGGGGCTATAAAGAACCATGGGGAGTGGTTGAGGGGGTATTAGTTGACATGAATGAGGCATTGGGAGTGCTGGGGTGGCGGGTGGGATGAGAGCTAGAGTGTTGTTTTGTGTTTTATTGTAGGTTTTTTTGCAGCTAGGTCAAAGTGCCAGATCACTGAGGCCAGCCTTTCGCACAGCACACCTCCACACCTGGCAGCCCCTGTGCTGCCTCTGAACTGTTTTGGGGGAGGGTGGGCCTGACGCCAGTTAACACCCACTCCCCACCCCCCCGGAATGAAAATCGGAATTCCCAGGGCTGCTTTTCAGGAATCGGTTTCCTGAAGGTAGGAATTGTCCTGACTATGCGCTCCTGACCTGGGAGCAACAATTCAGGCTGAAGTCTTACTCAATTATACAGGGCATTGATGAGGCCACACATGGAGTAGTGTGTGTAGTTTTGGTCTCCTTACCTACGGAAGGACTTCCCTAGAGGGAGTGCAACTAAAGTTCACTAGACTGGTTCATGGTATGAGAGGATTGTCTTATAAGGAGAATTTAATAGACTAGGACTATTCCCTGGAGTTTAGAAGAATCTAATTAAAACATGTAAAATTCTTAAGGGGCTCAACATTGCTTAAAAAATGTTTCCTCTGGTTGGAGAATCTAGAATATGGAGTCACACTCTCAGGAAAAGGGGAGTGGCTATTTAGGACTGTGATAAGGACAAATTTCTTCATTCAAAAGGTTGTGAGTCTTTGAAATTCTCTATCCCAGAGAGCCATTGAAGCTGAATAATTGAGTATTTTTAATACAGAGGTCGATGAAAGTTGTGGTTGTAAGGAAATCAAGAGATTTGGAGATAGTAAAGGTGGAGTGTAGGCAAAAGGTTAACCATTATCTTGTTGAATGGTGGATAAGGTTTGAAGAGCCAAATAGCCTACTCCAGTTCCTATTGCTTATGCACTTGTGACTGGTGCCCTTAGCTTGCCAATAATGTACAAATAAGTTCAGCAATCCAATTTCTTGTAGCCCTGTTGCTGGCCTCTTTAAGCAAATTTGGATGTTGTGTAATTTCGAGGCCAAAATCTTCTCAAAATTCAGCTATGTTTCCAACAAGTAGGAATAAGTCTTAAGCACCCTCTGCTGAAGCAACTTGGGCCCTTTCTTTGTAATATAGAAGGAAATAATTCTCAGATATAATTTATGAGCATTGTTCTTTCTAATTTTTGTCTGCCAGGTGGCAGGATAATATACAACTAACATGGATATTAGGCTTTAATAGAAAATTATTATTTAATCATAATTAATGATGAAAGATTTGTTGACTTATTAAGTTCATTTTATTTCCTGCCATCATAGGCAGGGTTTCATTGTATTAATAAACTAGATATTTGACAAGTGATGGACTGAATTTTACAGACCACCCGTGGGCGAGAAAATAGGTGAATGGACCTGTAAATTAGAGCATCACATTCATTCCTAACCACCGCCACGATTTTATACGCAGAAGGGGAACCGTTGGGTGGTCCATGGCCCAATTGAAGCCCTTCAGTGGGCAATTAATAACCAACTAAGGGCTTAATCCCACCACCACTCCGATTTAATGGGCAGCAGGAAAATCCTGCACCTGACATATAGCCTGGCAGGTTTAATTTAACCCTGGTCAGTGAAAGGCGTGGGTGCCTTGTTCCTGGGCATACAGTGCCAATTGGAGACCCCCCAATATTGCCTCTTCTCCTGCCCTGTCTGACATGCCACACATCCCTCCCCATCCTGGAGCCTGCCAACCTGGCTCAAGCGAGATCCTGGACTTACCTGAGTTTGGGGGCATCCATGGTTCCTCATCCTCCTGGGTCTCCTGCAGTACTGTCAGTGGCCACCAATCCTGGCGTGGCACATAACTCCTGGCCTCCAATTGGCCAGCAGCTCTATGAGGCAGGACTTCATTCTGGGGACAAACAGAATTCCATCCTCTACTAATTAAAGGGTCATCACTCAAAAAACTAAAGCAAGGCCAGCAGGCCAAATGGAGGCAAATTTGCCCCCAAAATTTACACTAGGGTGCGGTGAAGCTTGCCCCCAGTGCATAATCCAGCCAAATATCTCTTCATGCAGCAACATAATCAGCAAATCCATTCATTTGTAATATGGCTTGGTATCAAATAGTTAGTTGAGCCATTGAAGCCAATGATGTAATTCCAATAGCTGCCATGTGACTAATCACAGAACAGAGTAAATACACTCCCCATGTCTCTAAGAAAGGCGGAATTAGGCTATGGCTATGTAAATACTTCCAGCCCCCAGTAAAATTGATCTTTACATTAGCCAATTGGAAATATATGATACGTGAATAGACTGACGGGGATTAAGAGAGAGTCTTTATGGTGTGTTCATGGTTTTGCGCTAATATTAGGAAGGTGACTGATTAAAGGCCAAGCAACAATTTTTTTTCTCAGTTTGTGGCCTTTTTGATTACAAATATTGTGTAAAGTTGTTTGCTTAAAACTGAAAGTAAGGTCAAAAGGCAATGTCTTAATGTAGTGCAACTGATGATTGCTGTTTGTTTAGAATATCATTGAATAAGTAGAAATTTGGCAGAAACAAAAACAAAAATTGCTGGAAACACTCAGCAGGTCTGATAGCATCTGTGGAAAGAAAGAGGTAACGTTTCGAGTCCAGATGACTCTTCTTCAGAACCAAGTCCATCTGATCCAGTCATCTGGACTCGAAACATTAACTCTTTCTTTCCACAGATGCTGGCAGACCTGCTGAGTTTTTCTAGCAATTTTTGTTTCTGTTTCAGATTTCCAGCATCCACAGTATTTTGCTTTTAGAAATTTGGCAGTTTGGAATCACCCTTATGCAATGATTGCTTGGTGAACCGGGGACAGATGGGGGAGCTGCTGAAACATGCAGATCTACGAAGAGATTGGCCAAAATTGCTGTCAGGACCTTCCTGCTCTAGGGAGGATTGCCAGGGGTGAAAATGAACCAATCATGGACTGTTGCTATCAGAGAAAGGAGCCAATCATGGACTGTTGCTATCAGAGAAATGAGCTAATCAGCAAGCATGTACCTGACAAGGCGGGAAGCAGAGACCTATTTGAGCACGATATTCACTAAGCTTGAGGCCATTGCTGCAGCCGGGCAAGGAAGGGGGATAGCCTGGTCAGCTATCTGAGTAGAGAATGTACAAGAACAGATCGACCACCCGATCCTGTCTGTTTCTCGGGGAAGCCAAGCAACTAAAGCACAGGGTGAGTAGTCACTGGTATAAGTATTATTGAACTGCCTGTAACAGAAATCAAATAATAAATTGCAGTTGTTTTGGGCGAAGTCTCAAGTTTTGGGTCATTGATATCCAGACGAGACCTCCGAACCCAGGTAGTAGAAATACAGGATTTTGAAGATAGAGAAATGGCTGAACTCGGGTTGAAGGGTTTACTGACTCAGTATGTAGTCAAAAAATTATCTCTCAAAGAGTGATGGGACCAGACGATCTTACAAAGTAAGAATCCAGTGGATGAGGCGGACGGGTGAATGCAGGGGTCGACCAGGAAGCCAAACATGGAAAAGGCCATCAGGTTGATGGCATATCAAAAGAACAAGCTATACAATTGGAAGAGATGAAACAACTGAAACGGAAGTTAGAGGTTTACCAGACTAAAACCTGGAACAGGTGGGTTGTCTTATTAGGAAAGGTTGGACAGACTAGGCTTGTATCTGCTGGAGTTTAGAAGAGTAAGAGGCGATTTGATTGAAACATATAAGATCCTGACTTGACTTGACAGGGTGGATATGGAGAGGATGTTTCCTCTTGTGGGAAAATCTAGAACAGTTTAAAAATAAGGGGTCGCCCATTTAAGAAAGAGATGAGGTGAAACTTTTACCCTCAGAGTGTCGTGAGTCTTTGGAACTCAGTTCCTGAAAAGGCAGTGGAAGCAGAGTCTTTGAATATTTTTAAGGCAGAGGTGGATAGATTCTTGTGCAGATTTGAGGTTACTATCAGATCAGCCATGATCTATTAAATGGCAGAGCAGGCTCAAGGGGCTGAATGGCCTACTCCTGCTCCTTGTTCGTATGTTCATATACATGTATGAAAGGGAAGCCATTGTCAATTGGCTAATGAAGGAACTCGAGGAAGAATCGCAGGGGTGAAAAGAGGAGGTAGAAAAGCATGAGGCAGAAAAGCAAAAGTGGGGAAGTCGGTTACAATTTGTGGAAAGCCAGTGCGTGAATAACCAAGGGCAGCATGACTCATGGGCAGAAAAGAAATACACACAATGATACAGGGCGGAGGAGGCTGAAAGGCAGTGTGCTGATCTGAGGGTTGCCTACCAGTGTTTGGTGGAAGAACATTACCGGACCCACAGGCACTAGGAGATCACACGGAATGTTAGGACAAGATTGAGAAGTTGAAAAGGGAATTACAGATAAAATGGGGGATAGTATACACAATGGGGGGAGGACAAGTAGAGGAGGATACCGAGGAGCAGTCAGAGGATGAAGACAGACAGATGACAGGGCATCCGGGCAAATGGCCGCCGTCCCAGAACCCTGGTGGATGTTTACTGATGGCACTTATAGGGCAAGAAGGTAGATTGCCCAATGGTCAATTGGACTGGGAATTTGTTGTTCCATATACTCCTGATCAGTTGCGGGTATGAACTCAAAGATCCCGAAATTAAAAATGGGAAGAGATCCAGACAGCCATTTCTTAGAGATGGATCAGTTGGCCGTCTTACACAGTCTGGATGGTGATGAAAAGAAGAAAGTACTACTGTTCACGTTAGGTAGTAGTCTCCTTGCCGCTCTCCCCACCAAGGGAGGAGGGCAATATGCTGCCTTGCAGAACAATGTTTTAGCCGCCATGGAAATCACTCAGGGTGACGCCCACAAGCCACTGGAAGGGATTACACAGGGACCCACAGAATCACTCAATGCTTACGCCGAGCGTCTCTGGACCACCCCTGAATCAGGGGCAGCTAAAGGGACCCTGGCCGAGGACCCTGATAGCCCATTCTTTGTTATACTTACAGGCAGCCTTCGAGGACTTTTGATCTCAGAACCACCAACAACACAGGGGCAGGGATGTTAAGGAAAATGACCGTGAGGTTTGAAAGGCACCAATGGGATAAAGAAGTTGGCTCTGTGAGGCCCAGAATACAGCTCTGATGTCATGGAAACAGGAGGGAAAACTTAAGGAACATAGCAACAGTAGTTTGGACTGTTATAACTGTGGACAAAAGGGACATTTTAAATGGGAGTGTCAAAATCTCCCAAAAGGGAGAAGGCCACCTCTAGAAAGGAATAGATGCCTGGACAGGGCGAGTTCTGAGGTGGAGGAGTTATGAAGGGAAACGGCAGAGTTAAAGGCCCAAATGTGGAAGGTCCACTCACAAACCAGAGTGGGTGATGGGTGGGGGGGGGGGGGGAGGGGGGGGCGAGCTCCCCATCAACCCCCCTCCCAGGCATGAAGGGGCTGTGCTCAACCCAAGTATCTGTGCCTGATAATTTCTGGTGAATGGGGAAGATCTTGTATCCATGTGAGAGTGGAGGGGATGGGTGGTTGCTACCTGGTGGACTCGGGAGCCTCCAGAACAGTGATCTGCTCGACCATGCTGCAAAAATTGCCCTTATCTAGTGGCATGGTTTTCCAGCTGGGAGGGTTCACAGGTGATTCGGCAATGGAAGCAGCATCTAAGCTATTGGGCCTAAGGGTGAGGCCCCTTGAGATGCAATGGGAATGCATATTAGCCAAATGGGGGGATTTGTCCAAAGGAGTTTTAGGAGCAGACTGGTTGACAGCCCATTGTGTGACAGTCAACATGGCCAATGACTGCCTGTGGGGAGGGGTGATGCAGGAACCGGAAATACTGGTGATCCCTGCCCAACAACAGAAGGGTGGCCGGGTAGCTGTCATGAAATCATATGACTTAGAGGAGTTATTGATAAATGTGCCTGAATTATATCGGAGCCATGTACAGCAAAATGTGACGGCTTTTGCAAGCCATAAACATGATTGTGGGAGGATGCAGTATGGAGAGGTGCAGATAGATGGGGACCCCATGAGTAAACCACAAAAACAGTATGTTTCCAAAAGAAGCAGAACAAGATCCAGAAACAGTGGTAGGGTCTTTAGTAGAACAGGGAGTGCTGTGTCCCATTGCCACTAACGTAAATTCACCCATATGGCCAGTCCAGAAACTGGATGGATCCTGGCGAATGACAGTGAACTATAGGATCATGAACAAGAATATATCAGCCTGCGCCCCCACAGTAGCCGCAGTGGCAGGTGCAATAGTGGCTATTCCCCGTGAAGCTCGAGTATTTACAGTTTTTGACATATCCAGTGGGTCTTGGTCAATACAGATCTGGAGGGGGGTCAGTATAAGTTTGTGTTCACTTTCAAGGCACAGCAGTGTACGTGGAAGTGCTTGCCACATGGATTCCACAACAGTCCCTCCATATTCCATCACAGGGTTTGGGAGGCTTCAGTTCCCCCAATCAGTTTGTGCAATATGTCGATGACTTGTTGCTGTTCTCTGAAATGGAGGAAGAGCACCTGAGTCTACTAATTGAGTTGTTACAACTACTAAGGGACATGGGACTGAAAATAAATCCCAAAAAGGCACAGATAGGTCAGGAGGAAGTCTAATTCTTGGGACTCACTATACAGCCAGGCGAGAGAGCCATAGAGGAGGGAAAAAGAAAAGGGCTCAAGCGGCCAAGTGGTGTTTCGAGTGTGTGATCATTTCTAGAATTCACCAATTATTGCCAAGAGTTCATAGAAGGATATGCCACCACAGCAGCCCCACTCCTCAGATTGCTAAGAAAGGGGATAAAGTGGGAATGGATGGAGGCATGTGAAAATGCCTTTGTACAATTGAAGATGGATTTGCAGACTGCTCCTGCCCTTGGGGCCATAAACCCAAGAAAGATTTCACTTTGGAGGTGCCTGCTACGGACTCAAGCCTGAGTGCAGTCTTAATGCAGGAAGCACCCGGACAGGCTAGACCGGTGGCGTATGCCTCCAGGGTACTGTTGGATGTCGAAAATGCATACTCGACTTGTGAACAATTCCTGCTAGTCACCTTCTGGGCGGTAAAACACTTTGTGGTATACACAGGTACCCGAAGCATCAGCCTAACAATCCATCATACCCCCACCAGGTTACTCTTAGAAGGGAGAATTAAGGATAGGACAGTCAGTAATGCAAGGGTGACAAGAGTTGTTATTAAATGAGATGAATCTGAAAGTGAAACTGTGGGTAGAGCCCAAGTTGGCAAGGAATATAGACTATGAAAGGGAAACCCACATTGGCACAGTCGCAGATGTCTGGGATACTAAAGGGGGCATGCGCATGGGTATACATTCCGAGAGAAGGGATGTTTACGTGGACGGGTCTAGCTCATTGACAAAGAGAGAGAGAAGGACAGTTGTGAGGTTTACAACCCCAATAAAGGGACTGAATTGGCTTTGAAATATCCTCCACCATAAGTGCTCAGCAGGCCAAGTTGGCAGCAGTAACGTACTTGGTCACCCCCAAAAATTCCCGGTGCCATATACAATCTAATGTTCACCTGTAACTCCTGCAAGGAGTACCTGGCTACTTGAGCCAGGAGAGGCTTTACCTCAGCAGAAGGGAAGCATCTGGTCACTGGACCCATGTTGAGAATCATATCGGAGGTAGTAAATGGGGATCCGGAACATGGTATGGTAAGAGGTAGAAGATTAAGAGGGAAGTTGAGGAGAAATTTTTTCACCCAGAGGGTGGTGGGAGTCTGGAACTCACTGCCTGAAAGGGTGGTTGAGTCAGAAACTCTCGTAACATTTAAGAGGTATTTAGTTATTCACTTGCATTGCTATTGCCTCCAAGGCTATGGGCCAAGCTATGGAAAATGGGATTAGCGTTGTCAGATCTTTGTTGACCAGTGCAGACACGTTGGGCTGAATGGCCTCCTTCTGTGCTGTAAATATCTATGAGTCTACGCAGAGGATTATGTGAAAGGATGTCCGGTGTGCCTGGCAAACAATCCAGACCCCCAGAAAAGGAAGGCAGAATTGGGTACAGGGGCCATGCCAGTCAATCCAGATTGACTTTATTGGACCCTTACCCACCACCAAAAAGGCGAATAAGCACTGTCTGGTATTAGTGGATATCTTCATGAAGTGGGTGGAAGTATTTCCATATAAGTCAGCAACAGCTTTGTGAGCTGCCAGGACCCTAGTGAAGGAAGTATTTTCTCGTTGGGGACTGCCAGACTTAGTGGAATCCGATCAGGGGAGCCACTTTACGGGGCAAGCAATGCAAGCGACTTTGAATTTACCGGGGATAGAGGACAAACGGCAAGTATCCCTTAACCCCCAGCCATCAGGGATAGTTGAGGAAAACTAGAGGGTCAGTCTCAGAGATGGGATGAGGTGCTACCCCTGGTTCTAATGAACATCCGAGGTCAGAAGTCCGAAGGGACTGGATATTCCCGCATGAACTAGTAACAGGCAGAGCCATGAAAACACCAACCCATTTATCGATTCCCACCCAGATGGAATGACAGGTGCAGGAGATGACTAAACACAAATTCACCCAAGATCTGTAGGATCAATTGCAGCTACTGCATGAAAGCACAGCAAACAATATTGGGAAGTGACACCATCAGAACAAACTGCTCTCGATGCCTAGGAAACCTCAAGAGTGGGGCACTGGTGACCAGGTAATGATCTGAAACTATGCAAGGGTGGGGGTATTTGAACCCTTGTATAAAGGTCCCTGCAACATCGTGGACAAGGCAAGCCCCCTGGTGTATGCCATTCAGTTACCCATGGTTCCACATCAATCGAATGAAAAAGGTACATGTCCCAACCCCAGATCAAGGACAGGCAGTGGCACCAATGGCCAGTTGTGAGGGAATCCTACTGCCTTGCATGTGGAATGACACAGAAAGACAGTGGGTCCCAGCTAATCACCAAAGATGCCAGCGTAGTAAGAGCCCAAAGCCACACCGCCTGCCCGAATACCAATACTAAAAGGAGGCCAGGAAGGATAAAAAAAATAAACTAACTTTCCAGGCAATGAACCAGAAAAGGGAGGACCTCAGTGACTTGTAAATATTTTATTTTGCACGAACATGAAGTGGTACTTGATCATGGCGGTTGTTGCGGTGGTCATGGTTACCAGTGTCGCAGGGGCAATAAAATCGAATGGAAAACCAGGCCTGGTGGCTCCCCATGGGTAATATTCAACACAACGGATGGGTCATGTCGGGATGGATGGATCAACCTCACCTGAGGGGTGGACACAGTTTGCGTGTTGTGCGCAACGGTGGAGGGACTGGAGCTTTAATGTGTAAAACTGATGTGAAAGTGGACCTGAGTTTTGGACTAGATTCAAACTGTCAGGTGGGGAAGGTGCCCTCAGATGGGATAAAGCAACAATAACAGCTAGGAGGGACACCCAACAGAAGTGTAGCAGTCAGGAGTACCCGTAGGGGATATAACCCAATGACACCCATTTACTGGGCTCCACCACCAACCACACCAGCAACCATATCAGCCCCAACTACCACTGTGAACACTCTGAATCCCACCCCGTGTGCCAAATTAGAAGAAGGGCCCACCAATGGACTTGCATTAGTTAAAGAAAATAACACCACGAGTTGGTACCTGTTGTGTTGAACATCTCACACATTGGACTCCCACCCTGGTGCCCCAATCTGACCAGGGCATGATATGAAAGGTTGGTAAAACAGATTATTAAACAGGAAAAACAGGCTCAAAGATCACAGGCAAAAGCTCCAGAAAGGGGAGAGCCCAACTGGAAACTCCACCAACCAAAGCCCCAACGAGGCTTGAAGAGGAAAAGAAATGACAGTTGGTTAATGATTTAGTGATCGAGTTTATAACAGGAACGGGAATTTTAAATACATTGGACATAACCAATTTGGACCAAAAGTGTGCACCTTGAGCACACAGCTGAAGGAAATCCTAAGAGATGGACAAAAGATCCAGACCGACAGTTTGGGTAATAGCCAGTATTTTGTGGATCGAGTTTAAAAGATAGCCATTGTTTTGGAGGATCATGCCAAAACAATAAACAACTTGATCAAGGAGGAACAGTGGGCTTTTGAACAGGCTGTCAAGAAAGATACATGTAGCACTTACGGGATCTTAGGTAGTACAGCAAACCAGAGAAAACCTGAAACAGGTTCACCAAGGGGAGGTGCCCCTATGGATTAGTAATGACCAATTGGATAACTTTACTATAGGAAAGTCCAGCATAACCAGTTCCCTATTCTGAGATATTACATGGGTGTATTCTAATAATACGGATTATATAGTAAAGAGAGGAATGTTGCTGGAAATGGTATTGGCCATACCTATTATAACACCAGACAACATTCATAAGGGAGTACATAGTGTAGAAAATATCAGAGTAACGAGAGAGGGTCACCAAGTGATGTACCATCACATCCACACGAATGTTGTGAGGACTGGAGAAGTGATGCTTGGGACATCCCTGCAGGAGTGTAGCATGGTGGAAACGGCCATTGTATGGCCACATCCGATCTATGCAACTGAGGAGGTTCTGTGTGCGTTCAATGTGACAGTAAACTTTACCATGAGGCAGTGTCGGCTGTCACAAGCCCAACCCAATTGGTTTAAATGGGTAAAGGGCGATATTGTGTCACCAGAACCTCATTCTGGCATGGGACCATGGAATACCGACTGTTGAACAGAACTGTTTTGGTTCACACTGGTGTTCCCATCACGAGTGGGAAGGGTTGAGCTAGTGGACATACGTAAGAGACAGACAATGGTTTTGAATGCCACAGAAGACCTACGGGAAAACCTAGATCAATACATTAATCAATTGTCCTATCCCATCCCTCCCCTGCCAGAACATTTGACAGAGATCAGGCAGGGCCTGAACAGGGTGCCCAAAATCTATTACATCCTCCAACTAAGGAGAGGCAGGTACCGCAGGATATCGAGGAAATCCAAGTCACAACTTGGGGGGAGGACTTGTGGGACTGGGCTTAATATTCAAATTCATCCCTGGATCAGAATATTCCCCCATGTTTTGGTAGTGCCCAATTGGTGGTGCTGATATACATGATTTGTCTCACTTGCACCTTCCAGCGAAGGAAGAAATACAAGGAGATGAGGTTAATGGAAAAGGCTTTAAAGGGGAAAGAGGAAGAGGAGTGGGAAATGCAGAAATTACTGTAAGCACATTTGGAGCCCAGAGTGACTAAAATGTACTTAAAGGGTGGACAGCTGTGGGCAGCTGCTGCATTTTGAATATAATGAAAGGGTCATTACATTGTGGAAGCTTTTTATAGATATAGGGAAAAGTTAAGCTTACAATTATTAAATTACGATGTAACATTATTATTACTATTTAACATTATTAATAAGGCTAACATAGGCTAACTTCTGCAAATGAGTTAGCAGAGAATCTTTATGCCTTGCTCATGGTTTTGTGCTAATATTAGGTAGGTGGCTGGTTAAAGGCCAGGCAACAATTCTTTTTCCCAGTTTGTGACTTTTTTTATTACAAACATTGTGTAAAGTTGTTTGCTTAAAACTCAAAGCAAGGTCAAAAGGCAATGTCTTAATGTAATGCAAATGATGATTGCTGTTTGTTTAGAATATCATTAAATAAGTAGAAATTTGGCAGTTTGGAACCACCCTTATGCAATGATTGCTTGGTGAACCAGGGACAGACGGGGGAGCTGCTGAAGCATGCAGATCTACGAAGAGATCGGCCAAAATTGCTGTCGGGACCTTCCTGCTCTAGGGAGGATTGCCAGGGGTGAAAATGAACCAGTCATGGACTGTTGCTATCAGAGAAAGGAGCCAATCATGCACCATTGCTATCAGAGAAATGAGCCAATCAATAAGTGTGTACATGACAAGGCGGGAAGCAGAGACCTATTTGAGCATGGTGTTCATTAAGCTTGAGGCCGTTGCAGCAGCCGGGCAAGGAAGGGGGATAGCTTGGTCAGCTATCTGAACAGAGAACGGACAAGGACAGATTGACCACCTGATCCTGTCTGTTTCTTGGGGAAGCCAAGCAACTAAAGCACGGGTGAGTAGTCACTGGTATAAGTATTACTGAACTGCCTGTAACAGAAATCAAATAATAAATTGCAGTTGTTTTGGGTGAAGTCTTGAGTTTTGGGTCATTGATATCCAGAGTGGTAGAAATAGCCTACAACATATTGAAGTATTTACTGTTGTTGCTATAGCTCCAGATCCAGCGCCAACACCTCAGTATCTTCATCTCCATCCACTATAATGGTGAGAATATGAATGGCAGGATGTTTAAAATGGTACATATGGGCTAACTTTTAAATTCTTTATGCATGTGTGCCACATTTATTTTCAATAAGCAGCCCAACCTCGACCTCAAGTCATCCAAATTGCAAAAATTCAAGTGTTCACAAATTAACTCAGAATTACTACCCAATATAGGTCACTTTAAACTGCACTGAAGAAGGGTCCAAGTAATTTAGGAGTTCCATTCCTGTGTAGGTCTCTGATTTGCTCCACAGGCCAAGGAGTCCTGAAGAACACAACAGAACAAAGGGTAGAATTCAGAAAAAAGTGCTGTATATGGTCTCGAGGAGGAGTGTGCTTAATGGGCTAAATAGTCTTTTCTGGTTTCATGCTTTTCTTGTGCTCCAGCATTAACAAATATATAGAGATTTTTACTTCTTAACCTGAAACTAGTATCAAAATGAGCTATTTAAATAAATATCAGCTGAGGTTTTTTTGCACTGGTTGTAATGGGGACGTTTGGCGGGACTTTCTGCACCTGCCCACCGCTGCGATCTTCTGGTTCTGCTGCAAGTCAGCGGGTCCCACCCGCGATGGGGCCGGAAAATCCCGGCCCTTGTCACAACCAGTCCTGAGGTGAATTTTCAACTGGTTAACAACAACAGGGATAAACGTTTGACAAACATCTTAGCTACAGCATAAAGAGAGGAGGATGTTCTGCAAAGTCCAGGCAGTTCCATAAACAATAACAATAACAATTGGTGTTCTTTTCCAACCCTACTTATTTGTGTAAAATGCAATTCTGTAGTAGACCCATATTTCCTTTAGTCTGAAGCATATGCCTTTACGTGTGTCATGCATGGGAGTTGGCTGCCATGTACAGGAACCCTGATTGATTTAGCCCTGGACATTCCATGAGCTGCCCACCATTCACTGCTGATCTTTGCAAAAGATGGAAAATGGCTTTCTGTCCAACTATGCTGTTCAGTCTAAAACTGGACATTGAATGTATTTATATGATATATAATTAAATTGAAGCAAAAGTAAATACCATCACTATAAATGTTTCTATCCCAGACTTTTGAAGAAAGTAAGTGACAACATTAGAGATGCAGCAATTATAATCTTCCAAAGTTCTTTCAATTCAGGAACTGTTCCATTAGCTTGGAAAATTCCATGTGTCACTCCACTATTTAAGAAAGGTGACAGAGGGAAACCAGCAGATTACACACCAGTTAGTCTAACTTCTGTTGTTACGTAGAGTAAATAATTAATGAGTCAATAATAATAATGAAAATTTTCAACTTATTAGAGAGCCTGGATTTGTAAGGAGTAAGTCATTTTTGATAAACTTATTTTAAAAGTTGACTAAAGTAGTGAACAGAAAAATGTCTATCGAAGTTACTTATATGAATTTTCAGAAGGTATTTGATGGAGCCCCTCAAAAATGATTTTTAACAAAAGTTGAAGCTCATGGAATTGAAGGCAAATTATTGACCTGGTTAGGAAATTGGCGGAGCAGAAGAAGACAGATAATGGGGATAATGGGCTGGTACTCCTATGTGATTAGTGGTGTCCTGCAAGGATCTGTGTTGAGGCCTCAAGTATTCACTATATTTATTCATGACGTAGATGATGGGATAGAAAGCCAAATATCCAAGTTTGCTGATGACACAAAGATAGGCAGCATTGTCAGCAGTATAGGTGGAAGCAAATTAATTTACATGTAGGCAAATGTGATGTCATGCAGTTTGGACCAAAAAAGGGTAGAAGAAAAGAGAAATGGTGGAAAAATAGAAACAGTACAGGTCTAAAGAGACCTGGAGGTCCATATAGATAATTGTGAAAATGTCATGGACATGTTACAGAAAATAATCAAAATGACTAATGGAATGTTGACATTTATATTCAGAGCATTGGATATGACCAAGTAGAAATCATGCTAGAGTTATACAAAACCCTTGTTTGACAACAACTGGAGTAATTGTGAATGATTTTATGCACTACACTTAGAAAGGTACATTGACCTTGGAAGGCGTGCAGCATAGATTTAAGAGGATCATACCTAGACACAAAGAGTTAAATTACAAGATGAGATTAAACAAACTAGGGTTGCATTCATTGGAAGTTAAAAGGTTAGGGGGTGAGTTGATCAAAATTTTCAAGAAATTAAGTGGAACAGATAGGGTTGTTATAGAGAAATTATTTCCGCTGGTTGGTGAGTCTGGGACTAGGGGGCATAGTGTAATAATTAGAGCCAGACCTTTCAGGAGTGAGAAGTAGGTGACACTTTTATACAGAAAGAATGTTAGAAGCTTGAAACTTGCTTCGCCAAATAGCAAGTGATGCTAAATGATGGTTTTTAATAACCATGATATTTAGGGATATGGGACAAAGGCAGGTATCTGGAGTTTGGTCCCAGATCAGTCATCATCTCATTAAATGGCGGAACAGGCTTGAGAAGCTAACTGTCCAGTTCCTGTGTTCTTACCACCATTACTTATAAAGCAACAAACATTGAATCTCTCCACAGTGGTTTAAGATATCTGATTCAAGCATATTTCTTGCACAGTGCAATAAACTGCATGATTTGTGGAGGATAATGATTTTTGTATTCTATAGACCTCCTGATACCTCCCATTTGCCACATAACTCAGCTGTGAGCTTTAGGCACAATCAATACTAAACTCAGACCACAGGAATAGCTGACTAACACATATACCCTTTATTATGGCTTTGACTAGAGAACTGGCAATCTACCCAGACCAAATTCTGGCCCAATTGTGCACTTGGTGCCATAAAACAACATGAGCAATTATCATCTATACCTGCCACCAGATTCACGTATCTAATTCATGCTTTTGCATGTCTGAATTTCATGGATCTGTTTCCCTTTTCCTGAGGTGATCTACATGTCTCCTGATTATCCTGCCTTCAACCGATATGTGGTAGGACAGAGGTCCTGCCATGCTACTGACCTCACCTGAGAGCCATTTGGGCCCATCTCCAAAGCTCTTTACAAAAACTGCTTCTCCTACAGTGAAGTTTCTTTCACAACTGTGGTAATTGTGTTCATTTTTCTGGGCCTCCTGACTTCTTCCTACCCTCCCCTCTAAATTTGGCCTTATGAGGCTTAACCATGTCCTGAGATGTCTCTTCATTAATGACTCTGCAAGGTCAATACCAGTGGTTGTATGTGGTGTAGTCCTATAGCTGAGCAGAAAACATGATAGCTTTGTTGCTATAGAGTCCTCCTCTACTGTTTTCATTCCGGCCTTGAAGGTCTGGACTGCCCTCTCAGCCAACTCATTGGATGCACGGTGGTGTGGGGAGGCCTTGACATGTGTTATGCCATTAAGAATTGTAAATCTTTCGAATTCCCCGCTAGTGAATGCCATTCCATTATCAGGTACTATTATCTCTGGCAAACTGTGTATCGCAAAACTCTGAAGTAATCTGTCTATGGTGACGGCAGATGTGGGTGATGCACCTTGTATACATCCGTCCATTTGGAGTGAGCGTTGATAAGTAAGAGGAACATTGTGCGCAAAAAAGGCCCCACGTAGTCAATGTATGAAGCAGACCCATGGCCTTCCTGGCCATTCCCAAGGATGCAGTGGAGCAGAAGGAGGAAATTTCTGCACCTGTCGGCACTCCATGCAGCTCTTGACCATGTTTCTGATTTCAGTGTCCATCCCTGGCCACCATTAGTAACTGCGCATCAACATTTTCATTCTGGAAATGCTGGGGTGAGTGCTATGCAATTCTATCTATAATGGTTGCCTCCCTCTGGGAGGCACAGTGGCTCGCACTTCCCACAGTGAGATGTCATCCTGGCAGGTGAGTTCGTGTCTCCTGTTAAAACAGGGTTTCATTTCATCCGACTTTGGCTGGTTAGACCATCCCTGCAAGACTTGTTCCCTGAACTGAAACAGAACTGGATCGTGGCTTGTCCATTCTCTGATCTATTTGGCATTCACTGGTGATGAATCCAGAAAGTTTAGTAACAAGACAAGTTCTTGAGGGATGGGGGCATTCACATTGCTGCCTTTAGAGGTAAACAGCTTAGCACATCGACATTGGCAATCTGGCTTCCCAGCCGGTGGATAAAAGTATATTTGTAAGCAGCTAGAATCAGTGTGCACCTTTGGATGCATGCTGAGGCAATTGGGGGAATTGCCTTATCCTCCCCAAACAAGCCTAGTACCGGCTTGTGATCGGATACAATGGTAAAGTGGCAACCATGAATGTATTGGCAGAATTTCTTAATGCCAAATACAATGAATAAGCCTTCTTTCTCCATTTATGGGTATCTTCATTCTGCCACACAGTGTTCTTACGACATAGCCAAAGGGCCGTTCGGAGTCAAAGGGCCATCTGGTGGGAAAGTACTGCCCCTACTCCATAAGGGGATGCATCGCAGGTTAAAATCAATTCTTTCTTTGAGTCAAAATATACCAACAGGGCCGATGAATGTAGCAACTGCTTTATTGTCATATTGTTGTGGAGTTTGCCAAGTCCACCTGTGGTTTTCCTTGAGTAACCCGTATAATGGAGCCAGTACTGTTGACAAATTTGGGAGAAAACGCCCATAGTGGTTGACCGTTCCCAAGAAGGACTTGAGTTCTGTAGACATTTTTCAGGGCTGGCGCCTCACGAATAGCTCTCACCTTGTCTTCTACTGGGTGAAGGCCCTGCAAGTCGACCCTATGACCCAGGTAAATCACTTCTTTTGCTTGGAGGATACATTTTTCCCTTTTCAAGCATACTCTGCCTTGTGAGAAATGCTTCAACAACTCTTCCAGATTAGCCAGGTGTTCTTCATCATTTAGTCCTGTTACTAGGACATCATCAAGATAAACCACCACATGGAGCAGACCTTGGATCAAATTTTCCATAGTCTGTTGGAAAATGGCACAAGCCAATGAGACTCCCTGGTATACTGGTATAACCCCATATGTGTGTTGACAATCACATCATTTGCTGGTAAGTGTGGCTCAGGTCGAGTTTCGTATATGTGGTTCCCCCTGTCAGCTTGGAGTACAATTCATCAATTTTTGATATAGGGTGCCTGTCAAGTCTGACCACTTTGTTAACAGTCAACTTGTAGTCCCTGCATATTCACACACTCTGCTCAGGCTTTAGTACTGAAACTATGGGCGCTGCCCATTTGGAAAGCTGTACAGGTTGTAAGATTCCCAAACTTTCCAGCCTGTCCATTTCAATATCCACTTTTTTTCATAATGCATAGGGGACTGGCCTTGCCTTCAAATATCTGGGGGTTGCTCCGGGATTCATGTGGATTTTAGCTTGCAGCCCCTGAATCTTCCCGAGCTCTTCTCTGATCAAAGAGAAGTATTTCTGTAATAATTGTTGCAGATCTTTCATTCTAAGTTGAAAAATCTCAGTTGACTCCAACTTTATTTCCTTAAGCCAGTTCCGACCAAGTAGAGTTGGACCCTCATCTGCTACCACTATCAGGGATAGGTTAACAGACTGGCTTCCATATTGTACTGGAACCTTGCATATACATTTTACGCGTATTGTCTTCACCCATATATGTCTTTGGTCTGGCATCCGAATTTTCCAGCTTTTGTGAGAGGCCTCCTCCATTCAGATACTTAAACGTATGTTCCCCTGTGAGTGTCATGGATGCGCCTGTATCCACCTCCATTCGAACGGGTTTTCTGTTGACTTCTACTGTCACGTAGATGGGCTCTGTTTTACTCATTTTCAAGTTGTGCAGTGAGTAAATAACTGACTGTTTCTTCTGGTTCCTCCATTATATAAATTTCACAACTTCTGCCTTTTTGTTTGAATTTTGGTCTCAATCTCTCAATGCAATGGCAGTAGAAACACTCGGTTCTTTTAAATTATCGTTCATTTGTAGGCTGCCTGGTTCCAATTCTGTTATTATTAATGTGGTTTTTATCTGTTAAACCGTTGCTTTTTGCTGGTCTGTTAATGGCAGCTGTTTCCTGCCTTTCCACAGAGCCCTGTGCCATTTCTAGCCGGTGCCTCCCTCCCGACCTGAAGGACAGCACCAGTTTGTGCCACCTTGATTGCTTCTGAGTCCCTGACTGTGCTCACCATTGCAAGTGCCAACTCCAGCGTCTTGCTGAAGTCTAAATTTGTTTCTGACAACAACCTTTTTTGACTGGCGTCTTCGTGAATCCCATACACTAATCGGTCTCATAAAATGTTATTAATCGACGTCCCGAACTCACAGTGCTCTGTCAATTGTTTTAAGGCTGCTACTTGCAAGCGACTGTCTGTCCAGGGGTGTGACACCTCGAATTTAATTTAAAATGCTGCATGGTTACCGAGGGTTTCATGTGAAAGCAGCTTTTCACAAGGTTCACCAACTCATCAAAGCTATTGGAATCTGGGGCGTTGGGTGCCATTAGACTACAAATTAGGCCGTATGTTTTACTGCCACATGTTGATAAAGAGGATCGCTCGCCTCTTCTCCTCCCCTGATATGTCGTTGGCCAAAAGGAACATAATGTGACCAGTCTTCGGTGGTCTGATCGAATGGTTTGATGCAACCAATTTGTGGCACACTGGAGGGTGATAGCTTCGATTATGGTGAGGGCTTACAATTGCAATGTACTTACAGTCAGCCTGCAAGACATGGCTGATTCACTACAGTTGAGTTTTCACAGCTTTCCTGGTGTCGTCGGTGGTCGTGTTTTGCCTCGTCACCAGTTATGTTTCACTTTGGGTTCGCTTTGCTCACGAACTGGTTGCACCCGTGTGTTGGCAGATGAGTCGATTACAATGCAGATGCAGAGTCCAATATGAAATGAAGCAAATACTATTTACTCCCACAAACAACAAAGGACTAATAAAATGTATGCTTCTCCAAGTATACCCTACTCTAGACTAATATTAACATGGTAGCCCATGCTAAATAGCTATTGGGTCTTACAGTCACGTGGTCAATCTGCTCGCCTTCTCTTAAAGGTGTATTACACTTCAGATTATCACAAATTGTTAGAAGAATATCACTTTTCAGTAAATCGCAGATCCTTTGATGAACTGTGGAAGGCAAGATATCACTCGAAACTTATTTTTTTCAGCAGCAATTACTTCATTAGTCATGCTTCTATTTTAAAGGTAACAGATTTACAAAACTATAGTAGTGATCTCAAGAATGTTACTTGCTGTTTCCCATTCTTCATGTGTACATCTCTTAAAAGCAAAGATGATTGTTTTGGTTGTCAGTCCTGTCCTATTGCACAGTACACAATCCACTGCATGTAGCCTTTTCCTACATCACAGTTGTCATTCAGTCCTTGAATTTCTTCCATATTTACACCCAGACACACTTGTAACCTGGGAGCAAATCACCTGCCTCAAAAGATTGCGGAATTTTGGGCATAAGTGAGTTGCACACCTAATGACAATACACCCAAGTTTCCTCAATCTTTTCACTGTTGCCTCTCAACCCCTCAGCCAAAACACATGTCCACCCATAAAATTAGCCTCACCCCCAAGTTATAGAGCTTCATGTATGAGTTTCCTGTAATCGCACTTACTCAGAGGCTCTCTTCAAATTACAACCAGATTTTCAGGCACAACAAGGAAAAGTAATTTATCTGGTGTTATATTGTAATTTTTTGAGCATTTCTCTTTACATTTATCCTTCTATGGCTCTGTATTTGCTGTTTCCTTGAATGGACTTTTATGGCATAAGTCACATTAAAAAGTGAAAATCTACCTTGATTGGAGGTTCTTAAACATGCCGTGTTGAATACGCATGAATGATGCTTAAATGAGTTACAGTTTTAATTGTCACAGTTGAAGGAATATATATGTGTTGGCACTTTGTTTGGGCTCCGATGTCCAATTTGACTCATATTTACATTCGGTCGTATTCTACTTAGTTTGTCAGAGAATTCTGATGTATCTTGAGATTGGGAAAATGGGCAAGGGAATGGGAGCATTGTCAGATCTAACCTCTGGGATCTGCCTACGCAGGCAATTCGAGGCCAGAGAGTGAAAGGGCTTTAGTGCATGTTATTTTTGATTAGGTCATTAAATCCCTATGTTATGTTTGGAACACAGCACTCATATAAGCCCACTGTATTCACTGAGGAGTAATAAATTTATAATCTTTCTAAATGCCTATGGTAACAAAGTTATGTTTTTGTGCTAGTATTGGGGACAAAGGTATATTTATTTTTTGGCAAATGAAATTATATTTTATTTGATATACTGTACTTTGTCCTGTGAAGACATTTATGGCTCAACTTTCTCTATTTGTGTCAGCATTATGTGCACTTAACTAAAATATAAACAGTGGTTTAGTATTAGCAAAAGCCTGTGGGGATGAGCACAAAACCAAATTGATTAGAATTGAGCTATTTTGCGTCAAATCTGAAAATAATCCAATTCAGAGATCTTCGAGCTTGGATTCACTTCAAATAGTGAAAAAAATTCACAAAAAGGCAACTTTTTCCTTCCTCTGCCTAGCAGAAACTGGGATGTATGGAAGTTAAAAATCAAGGCAATAGACTTTCCACTGGTTTTCCAACTCACCACCTATTGCTTTAATAGGTAGATGCCTGTCTGACTCAGGCAGGAGCTTCGTCAATAAATTTAGATTGGGGTCCTATTCTGCAGATAAAGCCTGATGCCATTTTTACAGGCTACTGGATGGTGTCTGGTTTGGCGCTCCACTCAGTGGAATCGGTTAGCCAAGAAGTGAAGGCCCTCAAAAATTCGTAAAAATAATCCTTTTGAGGCCAGAAGAAGCAGAAGTGCTGTTTAAATTATGCCCGTTCTGCAACATGACCAAGACTCTCCGCCGCACCTTTTTTCACCAGCCATCCATGTAAATGATAGAATACCCTCCTGTAGAGTGATAAAACATTTTTCTCTGCATATGTGCTTTGCAAGTTGTCCCCGTGTTTGTGTCTGCGCTGAGTTTTTATGGCAGGAGAGCAACTTTTGACTATGGTTTGACAACAATAAATATAGAAGCTTTTGTATTTTTTAAGCTCCTTGAGGCAATTTACTACATTAAAGGTGCTTTATAAATGCGAGTTATTGTTGTGTTGTTGTTGTTCTTCCTCCCTGTAATGTAGAGAGGGAAGGGGGTGTCTGTCAAAATGTGAACAAAAAACTCTTAACAGTCTAGTGGCGTTTTATAGATGTTTATTCATTAATAGTATAATAGGATGATATGTGTCCATGCTTCCCTCTGTTCAGCAAGCTGAAACTAGACACAATAACTCAAATATCCAAATTTCATGGTTGTCAACTCCCAAATGCTCACAAATCCTGAATCTTTATTCCTAGCATGGACGCCCCAAACACTGACCTCCTTGATAACAGCTGAAAGAATCTAGCTCCAAGATACATCGGCCTGGGAATTTTTTTTTTGCATATTAATTCCTAAGCCATTAAAAGGAATAAGGACCTCATAAGCTGAGGCTCATCAGTCATGTCTCTGCGAGCCATGTTTGAATAGGCTCCTGGTGTTAACTAGCATTTGGTTCTCAGAAAAACACCCTTTCGGATCAAATGTCTGCTGGTTTTAAAAAAAAAAATTCCTGGGGAAGCAGTCATTTCCAGCAGCTTTGATGGTGCAAATGGGACATTCTGTGATGTCAGAAAGGATGGAGGACTCAATGACTGCGGCACTTCAAGATCTTCAGATACAGGGTGTAGGTGTCAGTACAATGGAAAATTTACAGACAGAAAGAATGAGGATGAAGACATTCTTAGCAGATCTGGCAGATGATAAGATTGAAATAGATGAATGAAACCTAGGAATGCCTGGTGAACTGTTAACAGGTGCTTCAGATGTGACTCAAAATACCATTCTGTGATGAACTGCCCAAAGTGGAACAGTGAGGTTTTCGAAGCAACGCATGACACAGAAAATTCGGAAGTTGAAGATAATGATCAGGTCAAGGGGATTGTACTATTGGCACTAGAAGCTTTAGTTCGGTAATGGACGAATGGAGTGTACTAGTCGTGGATTTATTTAATTGTGCCACACTGGATGGTGGGTGAACATTGACAGTGTGTGGAACAGATTGGTTAAAATATTATTTAAATTCATTTAGTAGTAAGGATCGAAGTAAGGTCTGGGGCTTTGAAAGTTCTACTTGGTTTGGGAGTAACAACACATTGAGATCACTGAAAAGAGTGGTGATTCCATGCAAAATAGCTGGAATATTGGCACAATGCAATAAAGCCACTTTATTAGTATTGATGTAATGTCTGGTGAGATACCCTTACTGCTGAGAAAGCCTTCCACGAAAAAGGCACAAACGAAACTGGACATGGAACATGATAAAGCAATGCTTTTGGAAAGGCATAGATCTGGAGTAATCAGGGCATTATTGCATCCTCTTAACAAAACCTGACATTTCTAATCAGATTGTTAAAGAAGTGTTAATGGCATCAGGTGATAAGAACCTAAGAGAAAAAAAGCAAATTATCTTAAAGTTGCACAGTTTGCTCATCCTTCTTGTCACAAATTAAAAATCCTACTAAAGGACGCAGGTGTGGTTAGTAATGAGTTCACAAGGTTCATCAAAGAGATTGGTGAAAAATGTGACCATATGTAAAAAGCATCGGAGGACACCACCAAGACCTATTATAAGTCTTCCATTGGCACGAGACTCTACTGAGGTATTAGCAATGGATTTAGAGGTGTGGGACAAGGACAGAAACATTTTTATTTTACATTTTATAGACATGGAAATCATATTTAGTCTTTCTATTGTAATATTTGGTAAGAACGAAAGGACAATTATAATTAAAATCATGAAAAAATAGATGTGGAGATATGAATATTGTGATCATCATCACCACAAGTGAAAGTCCTTTCAACAATGGATTCTGTGAAAGAAATCATGCGTTGATTAATGAGGTGCTGCATAAGATCTTAGCCAATCAACTAAACTACAAGCTAACAACTGTCCTGGCATAGGCACTCCTTGCAAAGAATTCACTTCAAATGGTTGGAGCTATAGGGCAGTGGGTGGGGCCAACCCTCGCCACCGAAACGGGGCCTGCCGCCATTTTGAGTGGGCAGGCCAATTAAGGCCCACCCAGCGGCCTGCCTGATGGGAAGCGCTATGTGCTTTCTGTGCGGGGTGGGGGAGAGAAAAATCACATTGAGTGACAGTTCCCCACACAGTGCAGCTTCTGACCCACATTTGAGCCTAACAACGGGTATCAGAAAACAGCAGGGTAAATCCAGCCCCAGTTATCCACCAGAATGAGTTCCAATTTTAGCAAGTCAGCAGAACTCCTGGTCATCATACCTCTCTGGCAGCCCTGCCACTGGAGAGGAAGTTCCCAGCCAAAATGTCGGTATGTGTTCCCTTAGGGTTAAATATCTAATTGGTGTTCAGTAAACATCAACTTGAGTTCATTCAAAAGGGAAATTGTTATTCAGACTAGAGATCAAAACCCTAGCTTTGATGGTGGGAAGGTGCAGACACACTGGCTCCAGTATGTTGCGACTCCTACTAAATTTCTCTGTACATTCCAAATAACTACCTTTGTTTATTTATGTCTTTTTCAAGGGAAACCCAGAAATTTGCATTCGTCTGTGACACTTGAAGTGTGACGGACATCTGGAGCATAATGGGCTGGAAGTAGGTGAATGTGTAGAGTTTATGCAACAAAGTGGATGGTAACAGTTATCAAGGCCAACTACAGTCAGTTTCAATTCTGTAATCAACTTCAGTCTCTCTCTACAGATGGACCTTTCATCATACAGCAACTGACCCAATGGTAATTGCAGTGTCCTAGAAAACATTCACAAAATATCTTTTACTGCAATGTGTTCCTAGTCAATGGTCAGATGATGATTCCCTTACCATCAAAAAATTTAATGCCATATAAAAAGTTGAATGTGTCATGGTGTAATCTCATACGGTATTTAGCTTGGAAAGAAACCTCAGCGTGAATCATACAAAACTGCTAACTAATTCTCTTGCAACTCAATAAAACCTTCCTGCACCATCCCTAGGGTATGCAAAGGAAGGTTTAATGTCTGGAATTTGTCTTTCATATGTTATTATTAAAAGAGTCAGACGGTTCCCTCTGACATGGCAAATCAGGAAATTCAAAAATTCTTACTTTTAACAAAGGGAATCTGAAGAAATGCATGCCTTTGAATTCAATAAAAGCTGATGAAGCACTTTTCCTGTTATGCATGAAAAACACAGTTCCACATGGCTCTTAAAGTCATAAGGAAAGTGCAAGAAGCAGCAGAGGAGTACTGCACTTTGATGATTTACGACGCAATAATATTACAATGGGACAAAGGTTCAAATATAGGATGCAGAGGCAAAATGACAGGCAAATGATGTAAATGCACAGAATATTCGATTTCAACTTTCATAAAAGCTGCAGGTTTTTTTGTAGTTGTGCATTATTAACACACTTTTATACAGATAAGGTTCCACTCAAATCCATTGTGAGAAGTAACTTGATTGGGCTTTTCACCTATATTCTGGCAAAGACATCTCCCACTGAACTCTTTTCCTTTCAAATGTTGCAGTTATGCTGCCCGTTTTCAGTAATTATTTCATCTTCCCAGAGCTTACTGTTTTATTTTTGTTGAAAGGGAAGTTATCACTTAAGAGTTTTGGCAATCATAGAAACACAGAAGCAGGAGTTGGTTATTTGGCCCTTCAAGATTGCTCCACCATTCAATATGATCATGGATGATCCTCTATCTCAAAGCCATGCTCCTGCTCTCTCCCCATACCCCTTTAATGCCTTTAGAGTCTAGAAATCTATTTCCTTCCTAAATATATTCAGTGACTTGGTCTCCACAGCTCTCTGTGGAGAGAATTCCACAGGTTCACCATCCTCTGAGTAGAGAAGTTTCTCCTCATCTCAGTCCTAAATAGCCTACCCCATATCCTGAGATTCTGACCCATTGTTCTAGACCCCCCCCTCCCCCTCCCCTACCCCCAGCCAGAAGAAGCATCATCCCTGCATCTAGTCTGTCCAGCCCTGTTAGAATTTTATATATTTCAATGAGATCCCCACTCATTCTTCTAAACTCCAGTGAAAACAGACGTCGTCGGCCCAATCTCTCCTCATACGCCGTCCCAGGAATCAATCATTTGAAAACTAATATTAGAGAATGAAACATACCCATCCTCTCTGAATGCAATTATCAATTTTTGAAAGTAATTTTGTGCTGTGGTTGCATAAGCATTCAGCACAGAACTGAGATTTAGTACATTTATTTTGCATATAATCCCTCAAAGCCAGTACAGGAGTCATCCCATCAATCAAACCTGGATTTGAATGCAAATCCTAGAAATCAATGACCAGTTTCTATATCACTGCCCCACTCATTTCCCCTAGTACTTCATCTACTGCTTTTAGCAGCCAGATTCTTCATCTGTTCCTTCTCAGATCTTCCATTTGAGGGGGCTGGACATGAGTAGAGAGCCTGCTAATTCTGGGCAGAATTGTTTTTGGGCTTCTACCAAGCAGATACCTAAAGAAATGAGGTCAGAGAAGGTGATTTTATCCTGCTCAAGTATTCCCTGGGTGCAGAATTGGCCTACAATTGTCTCTAATCATTGGAATGAGTCAGGCATATAAAAATTGAAAACCATGGTGACTTTGACAGCCACTGGTAACAGAGGGTACATCTTATCAGCAGGTCTTGCTGAAGAGACGGCACAGTCTCTTGTTATCGGCCTCCACATTTATTATTTACCAGCTCAACGTTTCTGTACATGTAGTGTGCCACCTGACCATCATCAGGCCCTTTCCCAATCTAGCTAATGTGATAAACTGGTGGGTAATTCTCTGCTTCACCATCTGGGCAGTACCCTGGCAGGCAGTTCACCCACCCAATCAAATCCACCCAATTTTTTTATCCATTTGATTTCAGTGAGATGAATATTGGACTGGATCTATAACAAGAAAGCTTTACCACACGACTGCCCAGGCAGGGAAGTTGAAAATGAACCCCATTGAATCTAATCCCTGTAGCATCCAAAAAGTGTAAGTTTCAGCTCCAGTATTTAACAGCTCATATATCAGTAAATAGTCAGGCAAACCGACTGAGCCCCTATTGCAATGCTATTTCAAAGGAGGATTAGCAACATATCACTTTCACCTTGAAATAAGTGCTTCCCATTTAAGAACCTATTATGCTGACAATGAACTTCACTACCCTAATGTGTGGCTTCAGCAATTGTGCACAGGAGCCACTTCCTCTGAGCAGCAATTTGCAGCATGCAATAAGCAGACAGGGAGTGTGTGCTACATTGCACTCCCAAAATTACAGTTCTGTAGCCATCCAATGACCTAGGAGTTAAGACCAGCATGGTCAGTTACTTCCACGTTGGTAATTCCACTCTCTCAAGTTGTCGACTATAGAAATGGTCCTAGTTAGTTCTCTTCCTATGTCATTAATAACCCCCCTCCAAAAAACCTGAACAAAATAATTTTAAAAGATAACACTAAGGACAGAATTTTCAGCCTGTCGGGCAGGCAGAGCGGGAGTGGGTGCAGGTGGGTAAGGACCCAATCGGCGCCCCGATCGGGTCCGTGCTGCCATTTTATGTGGGTGAGCCAATTAAGGTCCGCCCAGTGTGACGCACACCCGGAAGTGCTGTGCGCTCCCTGCGCTGGCGAGGTTGGAGCTACTGAAGCATATAGGGAAAGAACCCAGCGGTTTCACCAATTTGTCCCCGAGTGGGCACTTGATTGTCCTAATTGAATACCCATTGCTGCTGGGTGGGTAACCATTTCCAATTTAACCACACCTCCCCCAAAATCACCGGATGCAAGAACACGTGGGGGGGCCAACCCATCCCAACTTGACATTTTTACATTTTTCCCCCTGGTTCCGCTTTGGAGTCCATCTCCAAAGGATTGGGTAGATTCTGCCTGACACCATTCCTGTTCAATTGATTGACACCTTGTAAAGATCTATGGGACTGAAATAAATTTAAGATTTGGTCCCAGAAATGGGTTTATCCTGCTAGCTATGGCATGAAGCTATGCACTTTAAAGGTAGCAACAGGCAAAGGAATAATCCAGAAAAAAGAAGAAAATCAGGCAAAGCAAAGTGAAGTAGAGGGAAAGTGCAGAGGGAGAAAAGACCTGAACCTTTAAGGCAGAAAGATAATAAAGAAGAATTTCAAGAGAGTTCTCAAAACATCTGATCCCCTAGAAATTGGATTCCGGTACACTCATTATTCAGGCATGAAAGGGGTGCCCTGGGTCCAAAATGGCAGGCAGCTGCGTACATGCTCATTCTGTAGCAGAAGTGTGCCTCTGGACTTTTTGGATCAAGCACTCCAAAGATATCCAGAGCCCTGCTGGATATATTCAAAAACCTAATTATTGTAAAATAAGAATTTTACACTGATTATAGAATCCTTTGAAAATAAACTTTCCCAGTTCCTGACTCACCAAGTAACAAACCTGCTCAGCAAATCACAGTGCGACCAGTATGGAAGGACCCTACAGTTTTGCCTTACCATGCCAGTTGTTTGCTGGCTTATATTTTTGGACTGCTAGTCAATTGTTGGACCTCTTTTGGGTTCTTTTCTCTGTCCCAATACTGCCTTGTGAGTTGTGAGAACAACTTTATGTTGCTGAGTTACTTGTCTGTCTTGGAAATATTTTATTTCACTCATGGGTGGTCTGTTATGTCTGCCTTTGGGACTGGAGGAGAAGGGGATGCAGCAGCAAAGAAAACAAGAGTGATTCTGAGCAGCTGGGAGAAGAGCAAGAAGAAGGGAACTGCACAGGAGTACAGAGCCACAGTGGGCCTTTAGGCAATATTTTTCCTACTTCAACCTGACCAAGTAGCAATGCATGTGGTGTCTTCATTTCAACAAGGAGGCTATCAGAGAGCTCAGTCATTAGCTGCAGCTACAACTAGAATCCAAACCGGGCATGTATAGCACTGCCTGTGGTTGTCAAGGTCACTGTGACCCTTTGCTTTCATTCCAGGAGGTCAAGCTGCAGCAAGCGTACCAGAGACACAGGGACATCTCACAGTTTGCTGTACACTGCTTCATCAGGGAAATAACTGATACTCGCTAATCAAGAAAGAGTCTCCTTCCCAATGGACCAAGCAAAAAGGGAACACTAGGCTTTGCATGCATTGCAGGCCTCTCTGGGTTCCAAAGAGTAATATACTGTACTCACATTTCCTTGCATGTTCCCAATAACCAGGCATCTTCTTCAATGTCCAGTTTGTTTGTAACCACAGGCAGTGCATTACATAAGTCTGTGCATAAAACAGGTTCAAGTATGGATTACTACTTTATCCCAAGACTCCTTTAGGTGGTTATGTGGTTGAGGTTATGAAGTTCCATGTGCGCACCATTGGGACTGACAATAGGTGGCCACTTTAGATTGGTGGCGCCTAAATCAAGGCTTGCATTTGAATTCTTAGCCTGCACTTGGGATTAGGTGGTCTCTCCATACTGGTGGTCTGCAAAATAGGTTTCACTATCTGTGTATAATGTGTCAACATCACTTATCGGAAACATGATCGCAAAGTTTATTTTTACTTGTGAACATACAATGGGAAAAGCAAGTCTTCTGACAAGAGCCAAGATTGGTTTCCACAATGGACTGCGAAAGAGCACAGTTTGATTGCCATATTACTGCTGATTAGATTTCAGTAATATGTGCACTGATAATTAGAAACTGCTATTGGACAAATGTAATAATCTATTTTTCCTGTATTTTTAAGTACTAAAACATTATTAATTTGTCTGTTAATGTAATGATTCTCATCTTTCTTTGTAGATGCAGCTTTATTTCTGTAACTTGATAAAACTGCTGCCAGCCATGACTTAGGATTTGGTTAGAAGCTTGTCTCAATCATGTACCTCAGAATAAGTAGATTTTTTTTCAACTGACCAGCAACTCTAATACTACACAACAGATGTATGGGTGAGTGCCAGGTCCAAAAGTATCTTTCAACCTCAGATACTCACTGTTCACCGATGTGGCAGATTAACACTCAGAGCAGTCTCTAAATGGAGTGTTTGTTGCAATAAGAGCCCCCTTTCTTAAGGATTGTAAAAATTAACAGGAACCTTATAATGTGCTTGGATCAGTATACATAACGAGCTCCATGCTCCTAAACACAATTTAGGGCAGAGGAAACTGGTAGAAAATTGATTAAAGTTTTGACTTAAAGGGAAATTTTGAATAAAGCGAGATAGAGAGGCAAAGACATGAAAAGGGGGTGTTCCAGAGCTTGGAGGGCTAGCAACTGAAGAGGCAGCCACCAATAGTGGAGCGATTACAATCAGGGATGAATAAAATGTCAGATTTAAAGGAGTGCAGATATCTCAGAGGATTGTGGGCCTGGAAGAGTTTATAGGGATAGAAAGGGTTATGGCCATGGAGGGATTTGAAAACAAGGATGAGAATTTTAAAATCAAGATGTTGCTTGACTAAAAGCCAATGTAAGTCAGTGAGCACAGGGGATATAGGGGAATGGGACTTGGTTGAGTTTAGACGTGGGCATCAGAGTTTTGGATGACCTCAAGGTTATGGAAGGTAACCAGGAGTGCATTGGAATAGTCAAGTCCAGAGGTAACAAGGCTTGGTTGAGGGTCTCAGCAACAGATGAGCTGAGACAGGGCTAAAGTCGAGCAAACAGGCTGTGTTAGTGCTGGCACAAATGTGTTTGGAAACTCATCTCAGGGTCAAATGTGACATCAAGGTTACAAACAGCCAAACTTGCTTAATCTCAGAGTGCTGCAAGAGAGAGGGATGGAATTGAAAGTGAGGGAATGGAGTTTGGAGAGGGGACCGAAAACAATGGCTTCAGTCTTCCCAAAATTTAAGTGGAGGAAACATTTGCTCATCTAGTGCTGGATGTTGGATAAGCAGTCAGTTTAGCAACAGTGAAGGAGTCGAGAGAGGTGGTGAACTGGCAGAACTAGGTGCTGTCAGCATACTTGTGAAAGCTGTTGCTGAGGAACAGTATGTAGATAAGAATTAGGAACATAGGAACAGGAGCAGGTTGTTCAGCCCCTCAAGCCTGCTCCGCTATTTAATTAGATCGTGGCTGACCATCTATCTCAATGCCACTTAACCACACTATCTCCATATCCCTTGATGTCATTAGTCTCATTTGTCTGCACTGGAGTGCTGCTTTGGGTTGCATTAGAGTGCTTCAGTTGGAGGTTGGTGAGAGATGAACTTTTAAAGGTTAATTTCTATCTAAAGTCTAATCTTTCTTTAAGTCAGCAACTAACAAAAGTTCCTCTCTGGGTTGGGCGAAGGTGAGTTTTAGTCCAACTTTAAAACAGTGGTTATACAGGCTCTGCTTGCAGCTACAGCTAGTAAATTAGTTAACTGGCACAAACAGGTTTTCAGAAGCTAGATTCAGACAACATAAAAGCAAGTCATCTATGGTGCTGCTTTTGTCTCCACTAACAACGCCCAAAGCAGCACTCAGAGTGCTTCAAGTTGGAGTTTTGTGAGAGAGGGAGTTTGGTGAACAGGGAAGGAGGTGATCCTTTCATTTTCTTTCCTCAGTAAGAACAGCAGTGACCTTGATAAGTAGGACCTGGTAAATATTTCTTCTGTCCATAATATTCACTAAACTAGAGGAAGTAAAAGTAAAAGGAGTCATTTAAGGGTAAGTCATGGCAGGACAGCACAACCAAGTGGAATGCTCTTCCTGTGCGATGTAGGAAGTCAAGGACACTTCCGGTGTCCAGGATGACCATTTGTGCAGGAAGTGTCTCCAGCTGCAGTTACTCAAAATCCATGTTTCGGAGCTGGAGCTGCACCTGGAATCACTGTGAAGGATCCGCAATGATGACATCTTCGTGGATAGTCCATACAGTGAGGTGGTCACACTACAGGTAAAGAGAGCATATGCAGAATGGGAATGGGTGACCACCAGACAGAGTAAAAGCACTAGGCAGTTAGTACAAGAGTGCCCTGGGTCCATCTCCCTCTCCTAAAGATTTCCATTTTGGATACTGCTAGGGGAAATACATTCTCAGGGGAATGTAGCAACAGCCAAGTCCGTGGCACCACAAGTGGCTCAGCAGCACAGAGGGAGGGAAAATGAGTGTAAGAGCAATAATGATAGGGAATTCTATCATAAAGGGGACAGAAAGAAGTTTCTGCGGCCTCAGACGTGACACCGGAATGGTATATTGCCTCCCTGGTGCCAGAGTCAAGGATGTCACTGAGCGGCTGCAGGACATTCTAAAGGGGGAGGGTAAAGAGCCAGAGGTTGTGGTCCATATCGGTACCAACGACACAGATAAAATATTCTGCCATCCTGTTTTTTTCTGCTAAAGTGAATAACTTCGTATTTATTCATATTATATTCTATTTGCCCTGTTATAACCCATTCACTTAACCAGTCCAAATTCTCTTGAAGCCTCCCTGCATTCTCCTTGCATCTTAAGTTCATACCTAGTTTGGTGTCATCAGCAAATTTGGAAATATTACAATTGGTCCCCACACCAAATCATTTCTATAGATTGTGAATGACTGTGAACCTAGCACTGATCCTTGTCCACTAGCAGCAGCCTGCCATCCTGAGAATGATCCGTTTATTCATACTCTCAGCTTTCTGACTGCTAACCAATTCTTGTAGTAGTATATTTCCCCCAATCTCATGCGCTCTAATTTTATTTACTAGCCTCCTATTTAGGACCTTATCAAGTGTTCTGAAAATAGGACTGGGCCAAGTATAGATCTTTGGGGATGCCAGAGGTAACAGTGCGCAAGCAGGAAGAGAAGCAATTGCAAGTGATTCTTTGACAATGATTAGATAGATAAAAATGGAACCAGGTAGAGCAGTCCCACCCAGACAATGGAGAACTGTTGGAGGAGGATGGTGTGGTCAACCATGCCATAGGCTGCATTCAGGTTGTGATCTATGCAAAATAGTGTTCTATGCCAGTTTAGGACTGTAGTGCAAAATGAAGATCTAGGTGCTACCTGAAGGCCCAGGACACCAATGTTGCTTTACTGCACTGCGGCATCATGAGTCTTTTGGGACCAAGAAGGCCCTCCGCAACAACAACATCTTGCATTTATATAGTGCCTTCGATGCAGTAAAACATCCCATGGTACTCCACAAAGAGTTAGCAAACAAAATTTGGCACCAAGCCACATGAGGAGATATTAGGGCAAATGACCAAAAGCTTGGTCAAAGAGCTAGATTTTAAGGAACGTGTTAAAGGTGGAAAGAGAACCTGAGATGTGAAGAGGTTTAGGGAGAGAATTTCGGAGTCTAGGGCAGCTTAAGGCACCACCACCAATGCTGAAGCAATTAAAATCGGGGCCATGAGAAAAGGCAAAATCGGAGGAGCACATTGGTGGGTTGAAGGAGGTTACATGGATGCTGAGGGACAATGTCATGGGGGTAGAAAACCAGGATGAAAGTTTTAAAATCCCAGTTGCTTAACAGCCGATATAGATCAGTGAGCACAGGTGTGACAGGTAAATGGGACTTGTTGCAAGTTAAGGTACGGACTGCAGAGTTTTGGATGACCTTCCACTTATGGAGGATGAAAGATGGGAGATTGCCAAGGATTGTAAGTGGAATAGTTATGTCTGGAGGTAACAAAGCATAGATCAAGGTTTCAAAAGCAGATGAGCTGTGGCGAGCCAGGCTATGTTATGGAGGTGGAAATAGGTGGTCTTAGTGATGGCACAGATGTGTGGTCAGAAACTAACCCCCAACTCAAATACGACACCAAGATTGCAAGCAGACATTCAGCCTCGGGATGTTGTCACAGAGTGAGATGGAGTCAATGGTTCTAGGAAATAGAGTTTGTGACAGGGACTGAAGACAATGGCTTTGGTCTTCCCAATAGTTGTTGGAGGAAATTTCTGTTAATCCAGTGCTGGATGTCAGACAAGAAGTCTGACAATTTAGAGACAGTGTAGGGGTCAAGAGAAGTGGTTGTTGAGGTGAAGCTGGGTGTCATCATTGTACATGTGGAACCTGGCATTGTGTTTTCAGATGTGGTCACCAAGGGGCAGCATGTAGTTGAAAAATAGTAAGGAGCCAAGGATAGATCCTAAGGGGATGCCAGAGGTAACAGTGCAGGACTAAGAGAAAAAGTTCATGCAGGTGATTCTCTTGCTACGGAGATATAAGAATTGAACCAGACAAGTGCAGTCCCACACAGCTGGATGATGGTGGAAATATGTTGGAGGAGGATGGCGTGTGGTCAGATAGAAAAAGCCTGTAGACATGTTGAGAGGCCTGACTGGAAAGTTCACATAAACTGTTAGCAGTAGAGGACAGGGTATCAGGAAAGTGGACTTTAACTACTTGTGCTGAGTTCTGCATCTGAGTCTCCACTGATCAGAGGGAGGTCAGAACTGATACAAGTAGATTCTCCAGCCTCTGGGCGATTTTGCCCATAAGCTCTCAGAAGATAGATACCAGCATTTTTTTAAAGTGTTCCAAGGTCAGAAGCTTAGTGATAACAGCATCAATATTAAATGCACTAACTGGTCGACAGATCTCTGTCATGTAGGAAGATGCAGATGTTCATGGAACCTCCACTTACCGTGTATAGCATTGAGTTCTTGAATATTAACATTGAGGATATTGAACTCAGCTGTGACCCTTGTCATCAGTGCCATGTCCTGCAAGATCATCTTCAGTAAAACCACATAAAAATGATGGTCACCCACCATCTGTCCTTTTTGGATCTGAGTCCACAAGTTGTATCACCAGAGCCTCTACTCCACATTGTCAGGTCCCACTTTCACCTCAGACCCTTCCAGCAACTTCATTTATTGTGTCACTGCTCAAAGAGATACCCCCTGCTGGATTTCTCCAGACTGGTGAATACGGGAGATTGGTGATTGATTTTGTGGGTGATGATGTGGTTAGTGGAAATAAGTCATTTTGTTTTTCTCCTCTTCCTCGGTTAGATTGGATTATTCAGAATAAAAGAAAATGAAATGAAGAGCAGTTATAGTATTAGACAGCTACCATTATAGTTCCTCTATATTATTTTAAGGTAGTGTATAATGCCAGTGTATTTGCGTTACTGATATTCAGGTAAGTTGTAGATAGTCCAGACAAATCTGCATTTGTCTTCCCCATTCCCAATAGATCAATTATAGCTCCCCAGCATGCCAAGTGCTTCCTTTTCACATGGGATCACAGGTGTCACATCAGGATGACCATCAACTTTGACCCGAAAATCACAAGCATTATAGACCAGCTTCTCTTGTAAGATAGAAGGGAAGCGAAGAAGACATGATTTTCACAATAAGCTGGACAGAATCACTGGAATAACAGTTTAACACATGGGGCAATGGCAACGGACAGCTATTGTCAGCTAGGGAGATTTATTTCTTCATCGTGCTCTGTGAGAAATGGAGAAATTGTAGGCAGCAGGTAAAATACTAAAGAGAGCAAAGATTCAGGTTACAAGTCCCAGAGCATGTGACTATAATAAACGAATAAAGGCCACTTATACAAAAGACTGTAAAGTCGTGTTGAAGGGTTCAGGTAGCTTACCTCTTTTGTCTTAGTGAAAATGGCAAACTTCATCCCATACTACAAAGGAATTCTTAAGGTCGAGGAGGTAGTACTCTCAGTCACAGTCAACTCATTCCTCAATGTACATCCACATGCTTACACAGGCTGTTCCCTGCTCTGTTTTTCAGTTAGGGGCACATTCCAGTCAGACTCCCTGAAGTTTAAAGTTCTTCACTTCAGTTTACCTGTCAACATTGAACTTCAGTCTCCCTCCTTCAATGCTATTGCTCTGCTTTTCCATCTCTCCCCTGATTTTCTGTTCCTTACCTTCCATGCTTCAACCGTATATGAGACATTGGGAACAGTTCTCTCATCTCCCAGCATGTTTGCCCTGTTCCCTGTGTAACTTTGGCATTGCTGGATGTATACATATGATTTATGCTGCTATGACAGCCAGAAGTTTCACCTGGTCTCACTTTCAAGTGACATTTCCAGCTCTGATTGATCAGTCTGTCATTTTCTCCACAGTAAGCATTATTTAGCAATTAGGCCATGGCCTGAAAGCGACAGGCTAGTTCAAACATAGTCCTTGTTAACAGCAAATTTATACATTTGTACTCCACTGTGTAATATGATCCTGTACTTATAAAAGCAACATTATCATCTGACTTACTGTGAGCAATACGATAGGAGGTCTGCCAGACTCCAGTAAATTAAGAGTTCTGCAAATTTTTCAGAAAGTGGAAAAGCTGACCTCCTCCTCCAACCCCACCCCCACTCTGCCACCCCACACCCCCCGACTCCCCATAGCCTCTCGACAAAATACAAGGCACAGCTATGATGGAATAGTCGTCAATTGTCTGAGTGGATTAAGCTGCAACAGAACTCAAGAAGGTCAGCACCATGCAGGACAAAGCAATACATCTGATCAGCAGCCCATCCACCACCTTAAACATTCACTCCCTCCACCATCAGTGTACCATAGCTGCCATGTGCAACATGTACATGGTCAAGGCTTCTTCAACAGCACCTCTCAAACCCATGATCTCAAGTTCAAAGGACCAGGACAACAAATGCATGGGAACACTGCCACCTCTAAGTTCCCTTCCAAGATACAAACCAATCTGACTTGGAAGTTCATCGTCTCTACGTCAAAATCCTGGAACTCTCGATCTAACCTTCACCACACAGACTGCTGCAGTTTAAGAAAGTGGCTCACCACCCGCCTTATCAAGGACAATTAGGATTAAATTCTGAACTTGTCAGTGAGGCCCTTGTCCCCAAAATACATTTTAGAAAATTGCTTCTGGCAAATGAACCACAGAACCACTGGAGGCAATTTTAACCCCCAAAAATGGATGTGTTGTGATCAACTGGGGAGTAAAAATGTAGAACATCTTAAACCCAAACCTAACCAGCCTCAAACTGCCCACTTCTGGTTTTAACGGAGCCAAGATGGGGGCAAGCAATTAATCCACTTTTAGGAGGTTTAATTTAAATATTTGAATGGAGCTGTGTGCCCCAGATTTCTTTCTCTATTCCTTACTGGTTGGGCTCTGGAAACCCAACAGACAAAGGGACGTGATGTTTGCTGCATTGGACAGGTTAGTCCCTTTTACTGTTTGTGAGCTAGGAGCAGCAGGATGCTTACCCCACAATCTCCCAAGCAAACCTGCAAAGCTTCCCAACAATCAGAACCCCTCTCCCATCCCCTGCAATCAGTGACCCCCCTGACCTCTCACAATCACAGAACACCCCCACAGTCACTAAGACACCCAATCGCAGCCATCAACTCCCCCTTGTGAAGGAACAGTAGGCCATTTGGCCCCTCAAGGTTGTTCATCAATCAATGAGATTGTTCATCAATCAATGAATGGCAGATCTGTGAACCAATTCCATATACCGCCTTTGCCCTATATCCCTTAATATCATTGGTTAACAAAAACGTATCAAGCTCAGTTTTGAAATTTACAATTGATCTACCATCAATTTCCATTTCCAAAAGAGAGTTCCAAACTTCTAATACTCTGCGAATCACAATCCCCCAATCACTGACACCTCCCCTGCCTGTAATTCCCATCTCTCTCTCTAATGTCACGTCAACATCCCCATCTTTCCTTCCAATTTCTCTTAGTTCCGCTCTGAACTCTCCCCAAACCCCCAGTTCTACCCCAGATCTTTCTCTGATCCTCCTGCCATTACCCTTGACCCTTGAAACCACACTGTACCCACCCCTACCCCTCATCTTCTCTAATCCCAAGCAGGAGGGAAACTCCTTGCTCCTGCTTTTAATTTGCCCTTTTACAGGATGTGGGGTTGTTGGCCATCCCTAATTTCCCTTGACAAGGTGGTGGTGAGATGAAGCATAGCCTCCATTGTAGCATTCCCTGTCCAACAAGGAACTAAGCCTGTTGGGCTGGCTTCCAGCCCAAGAGCTTTTTTTCAAAAAATTCACACACACACACACACACACACACACACACACATCATGGGGTTAAAATTCCACAGCACTCATGGTTGCTGGCCAGAACTCCTCCCCCATGCACCAACCCCCACTGCTGGCTTGGAAATCCCACCCCAGTTAGTATTCAGACCCCAAAATAGTCTGGTCCAGCTGTTGCAGAACCCGAGGGAACCCTGTTCTCCCAGGTTACTCGACCACCAATCTACCCCTCCACATCCTCCCCACCTCCCTTTTAATAATGTCAGGGCCCTCACGACCAGTGAAAACAAACCTACAATTTATTTTTTTACACTCTGGGATTTTCGTTCTGTCGCATTTAGTTTATAAATTGCTTTCCATCACATTTTGGCCACCTTGGTAAAAATTTAAACTCACTTGATTTCCCACAGAATTTCATGTGTGACGCAGGTAAGACACATCACAAGTCAAAACAAGCATTTTTCAACAACCTATCACAGCTGACATGGAATTTTCAATAGCTGTGATTAAAGTATTGACTAAAAATGTTAACGTTTCCAGAACTGATGCTGTGACTTTTTGCTTGTTAAAAGATTTCTCAAAGTTAATTTTGCTTCACCAGAGGCTGCAGACTCATTGATGCCAAAAGGGTATTATTCACTCATCTGAAAATTTATGGTAGGTTACACAGGCTGTGACTTTTGAATGAATTACAGCTTTGAGAATTTTTATCAAAGCACGTACACTGAAGGCTGGGAAAACACTTGCTTGGCAGCCAGGGATGACCTCACGAGGCAGCTAGACAAACAGGGTATCTCACATAGCTCAGAACACTATCGGGACCCTTCGAAGAGTTAGGGCATTAAGAAAACTCATTTCCTGGAGCAGCCTAACATTACATTCCTGCTGAGGCTCCACTTGCTATGTGAAATAGAGATTTAAAATGTAGTTTGGAACGTAGTTGTAATTTTATTATAAATTATTTCCATCCTCAATTTAATCAGTGTAGAATTGGTAGATTTGAGTCTGGTTGAAGGCTGTCCTTTCGTACATGACGTAGGATACTTTTATGATACAGACTGGTAACAGAGTTGAAGTTAACAGTCCAATGAGTTAACAACAGGTGTCATCTTAAGATACAAGAACCCCAGAAATTCCTTTTGAAACCTAAAAAGAAAAAAAATCAATATTCATCACTGAGTTATTTGTCTTTAGGCAAATACAAATAAATACAAAAACATTGTTCAACACCTATTAAGCTGCAGAATTGAAGATGAGTCCCAAAATGGAAAGGCTAGGCCTTCAATCGAGTTAACCATTCCCATTGTTCTACCGCAATTCTTACACACGCAAGATTCAGCTAATTAATCATTAGGATAAAAGCTGAGTTAACGCCTTCTGCGACTCACAGGCCTGGATTTTCACAATGATGGGCAGCCTCTCCTTTGCCTGGGATTTTCTGTTCCCGCCTGCAGCAGTTGTCATGGCAGCTGGGAGCAGAAAATATCGCGGGAAGGCCAGAAATTGGTTTCGCGCCATCGTGAAAACAGTTCGCCATTGTGCACTGCAGCCTTCAATGGTAGGCCGGGTTTCCCACTTCGGGAACGTTATTTCAATAAATTTGCATCTCGTTATAAGGACTGCTCACTGGAATCATCCCCCACACTAGATCACCAGGACATGTTGGCGTGCAATTAGAATGATGTGTTTCAACATGGTACATAAGTGACGTGTACCTGGCGGCCTGCACTTAACTCATGATTTCAATGTTCGGTTGCCTACCCTACGTCGCGCAGTGCTCGCAGTAATCGGCACCAGGCTTCTCAGGCAGCGCCACCTCGCTTTCAGGGGCATTGTCACAGGCAAACCTCTATCTACCAGACCAGCTGTAAGGCAGAGCTGGTTTTTAATGGGCTGCAGGGTTAGGGCTCCACTAGGGAAGGGGGAAAACTGGTCTGAGGCATGGGAAGGGGCGGCAGGACATGGATGAAGTGGGAAAGGTTGCACTCAGGCACATGACTGAGGGGAGGGTTATTGTCCTCAGCACCGGAATGGGGAGGGATTATGTTACAGAATAAGCCATAAGCCACTTGGGGCCAGAATGGGAGGAGCACTGAGTGAAGAAGTGCTTCAGTTTACATTGTTGAGCTGGCAAAGACTGTCCTTGTCCCCGTAGAGGGAGGGGAATGCATGTCAGTCCAGTCTCAGTCATGCCCAGGATGTTGTCCCCAGGGCGTTGTCGTAACATCACGCACCTCGGTCCATGGAGTTTCTTGCATCTTACCGAGCCGTAGATGGCACACTCAGTCAGGGGAGGCACCTGCAACCTATAGATGGAGAAAAGGTAAAAGGCATTGTGGGGGTATCCAAGGGTATGGGGGGGTAGATGGGGTGGGTGGCAGTATATGTTTAACTGTTAAAGTGGCCTCAAGATGGGGAGGATTGAGGTCCAGACGGGAAATGGGCACTTCTACTTCAAATGTTCAGGGGCTAACAAATGGATGTCCACCACAATCATGGTGGGATCAAGGAATAGAGGGGAAGGATTGAGAGGTCCTGGAGGGAGGGAACCTGAACATGGGAAGGGTTTCCACGCTCACACAGGGAGGGCCCAAGCTGGTCTGGCAGTGAGAGCTCAGCACCACCATCTTCCAACCTGCAGTGATGGCACAGTACAAAATTAAAAATGAGGAGAAACTCTGCTGGTGAGGGCTCTGAGGGTGGATTGGAGGGCAGATGCATGCACTGGGGGAGCTGATTAAAGAGACACCCAACTGAATTGTGCATTCCCAAATGAGGAGAAGAGGCGCAGCTGAGACATTAGGAGTCTTCCAATGACAATGCAAGGAATCAAGACAGTGAAGCAATGATGCGCATTCATGCAAGACTAATCGCGCAAAGTGGCACTAATCGATCTCCTTGTTTTAACCCCTTGTTGGCAGAGTGGAAATTTCCCAGAGTGATAACAAACTCCAGAACAATTGGGCAACTAGATTAGCTTCAGAAATGTATTAGAAACGTGGACCTGGCGGTGCACAAAATAGAAGCCTCAGGCCCCCTCAAATAATCTCCTTTCCTGACTAAACATTTTCCCTCATGTTTATTCCAGAGTGTAGTATTAGAGTGCAGTGAATGAGGATCCCAGTGCCTGGGCTGAAAGCAGCACATCCCAAGCACTTGGCCAAAGCAATCTCGTAGCATTTGGTCATGTAAAGGTGAGTGGAGTCGGGGAGGAGCAGCTTGAAATACACCCTGCACTGGCCAGCATTTCAGGGACAAGTAGTTGCTGACACTGGAACAAAGCTCTTGAATACACATTCACTGGTGAGTCATTGACAGAAATAAGACCTTTGGAGGCTAATGCTGACTCATGTCTGTTTCTCATTGATACTGCAGAGAGGAGACTATCAGGAAGATGAAGCCTGGATTTATTGCTGCTGGCATAATTGCATACAGGCAGGAGAGAAGAAGGAGAAGATTGCAATGGAGGCACCTAGCTCGCCAAAGGGAGGAGAAAAACCCTCGAGACCAAGGGGCAGCAGGACCCCTCTGGATGCAGAGGATGAGACTCACAGAAGTGCCGTATGTAGGTGGCTCACACGACTGAGGGTGTACAGAACTGGCATGTCTTACCTGCAGATGAGCGAGAGACAGTGTCACCTACACCTCCGCATGTCAGCGGATCTGGTGACTCACACTGGGGATCTCCATGGGATCATTCAAGCAGCCACGCACAAATGCAAACATGGGGTCACAGGTGACCTTTTTGCCAAGGCCCAGAATTACATCAACTTCAACAGAGATCAAGCAAGCTAGGAAGCCAGAGCACTGGGGTTTGCTGAGATTTCTGGATTCCCATAGGTGCAGGGTGTCATCGACAGTACTCATGTGGCGACAAAAACTCCCTGGTAACAGGCACCCCAATACATAAACAGGAAAGGATACCACTCACTCAGTGTACAGCTTGTTTGTGACCTTAAGAAACTTATCATCTGTGCCAGATACCCAGGAAGTATCCATGACTCATACATCTTGAATAGATTGCAGATCCCGGACATCTTCAAGGGACCACACACGATCCAGGGCTGGCTCCTCAGTGACAAAGTGTACCCGCAAAGGATGTGGCTGATGACATTGTTCAGCAGAGAGAAGGTACAACAAAGTTCATGCCACTACCCGAATATTGATGGAGCAGACCAAAAGGATCCTAAAGATGCAATTCCAATAACCTGGACAGATCTTCAGTACAGTCTGGAGGGGAACTCACAGGTTATTGTGGCTTGCTGCACACCGCACAACCTGGAGCTGCAAAACGGGGAGGACTTGCCAGGTGCTGACATGGAGGAGCTGCAAGTCTCCTCCAATAAGGAGGACATCAAAAGGGATGAGAGCATGGAGTACAAGGAAGCAGGGGAAGAGGCCATAGGATGGGCCAGATGAGGCAGGCATGTGTGTGAGGCCCTCATAGCCACCAGGTTCCACGAGGATGATGATGAATTGCAGTGAGTATCCTCTTGGACATGTGCCCTCCATTATGAGCCAACGTTAACACCAGCATTGCTATTCCTCTCATTTCAACCATGCACTTCAATATGAGAGTTACACATTAAGCTCACGTTGACCTGATCCTTTGAAGGATGATGAAGCCTCAGGAGCATGTGTCCTTGCTGAGATGAGGTGCTAACTGGAGGAGAGAGTCCCGCCATCAGATGTCAGAAGGCGCTGCCTCTTCAAGCGTCTCTCCAGCATCCCAGTCGCAGTGGCAGCCTACAAGAACCAGGAGCTATTCCACTATCCTCAGTGAGCTCGTAGCTGTATGCCTTCGATGTGACAAAGCTCCTCAAGGGGATCCACTTGCAGCAATGGGGCAACGCATTCTGTGTAATGTCAATGGTGACACTTGGGCCAAGGCATGAGGACGTTCCACAGGTGTGCATCTATTCTGAGATGACTCAATCCTCTGTGTCACCTTCTTCTCTATCACATCTGGCACTCTCAGTTTTGCTGCTTTTATCCTGCTTTTATCCTCACCTTACTATGCACGTGGACCACCTGAGGATGATGACGTTCAAACACATGCGTGGCACACATTAAAATGCCTCCTCTTTAATACACATTCCCACGTGGCCCGCCCTGGCCCTTGCGAACTCCAAAATGCACAGACACCACGAAGCTCTCAAGGTGATGGGTCGTTATTAATAAAGAGCAGATTTCAGCTTCAGTACATCCTCACTCCCATTGCTTCCCTCAACATTGTCTAAAACTATAATGTGCACTTGCAGAGCATACTTAAGAGCTCTACTGACTGTCAAAAATCATCTTTTGCAATTAGCATCACATGTCTTGGTGAGTACTTAGGTGATGGGACCGACAGCGCTGCATCCCAACATTGTAACAAGAGCCCTGTGGCCACAATCCACACAATTACAGGTTGAGAAACGCTCAAGGTTGTAGGTTCAAGTGCCAGGGCAATAACATGACCGGGAGGAGCAGAGCTTTGTTACCTTGAGGTGGCAAGGTGCTCCCACTTATTGGTGAGCTTAGCAGATTTACAGTCAGAAAGTCGGAAAAGCTGTTGGCAGACAGGAGCACACACGAGCTCTGAGTATGGGCTCATAGTATGATACCCCTGCCGGGTGACAGAAAGCACATGGAGTTGCATGACATATGAGCCTTCACCATGTGTGAACACATCTCTCCCTATACAGTACACCTTCACCTTTCGAGAATGCAGACAACATTGGAGAACACCTCTGCCTCGATCTTACACAGCCAAGAATAAACATGACATAATGCTGCAAAGCATGTGAATGAGGTTTCTTCCACAAGCACACTTAAGGTCGAGGCATCACTGGTGTTGAGAATGATCTGAACAAGGGCCACACACTGTGGTGATATGGAAGCACACTACATAGACAAGAGGCCCATGTTAGTGATATTTTTGCTAACTGTGGGGGACTATGGTATCGCACCTGATTGACAGCAACACAGCTCATGATAAAAATGAGGCAGACACAAGAGGAGATGTGAAATGGGTGTGATTCTATTAACATTTGTGAACATTATATACATGCTGTGAACACCCGTGCCACCATTGTGCTCCTAAATTTTTTTAACTTTCCTAACCCTACCACTATGTCTGAGTGTGTCCCCGACATCCACAGTGGAGGTGGAGGCAGCCTGATGACTGCTACGCCCTGTTGTCTGTGTTGACTTCGACAGGTGTCCTCTGGAGGGCTGAGACCTGGAGGTCCTGCCCTGCTTTGGGTGTCCTGATGTGGGCAGGTGCATCCTTCTCAGCCTGTGGAGCTGGAGGTGATGGGGTCACAGGAAGTGGGGATTAGGATCGGCTGGACATTCCCGGAGTCACTTTGGTGGATAGCCCTGGGGTTTCCAGCTGCTGGTCCTTCTCCGAAAGGTGCCTGAGGGCCCTAGCTGACTCCTTTCAGGAAGAGGGACAATTGGAATGAGATCTAGGTGCCCCACCCCCTCACACGTAGCTACTGATGGATGCAACCAGTGGCTACAGCAATGGAGTGCTGCTCCTGCAGCAGTGCTGCACCATTGTCCTGGACCAAGGTCTCCATTGCGGCCACCATCCTACCAATGTTGACGTTGGTGCGTTGGCATGCCAGCGCTATCACCTCAGAGTGAAGGCAGACGGACTCCTCCATTGTCCGTTTCAATCTGAGGAATGCAGCTGACATCCCTTCCTGATGCTCTTGTAACTGTCGCTGCAGCTCCACCAACTGATTTAGGCTCAAGTCCAGAGGTCCGTCATCTGATTTGGACTTCACAGAATCCTAGCCACCAGCAGTCCTCTGAGTGCTGGCGACTTCGGATATCCCTGCCTCCCACTGTTATGGACCAGATTGTGTGCTGTGCTCGCCAGATTGTGGCCCCAAGGCTGCTCTAGAACTAGGTCCCACCAAGAGTGTGTGTCTCTGCACTGCTGGAGGGTGTGGGCAAGCACTGTGACAGCTCTTCAATGGTGCTGTCCTCAGGTTCCTCATGTGAGGTGTCATCAGGGTTTGAGCTAAGGGCCTGGTTGGCTGAAAGCCTCGGGCAATTGGCAGGAGTGCCTATGAAAGAAAGTAGAGATAATTAGTGCATGGCAAGCAGCTGTAAAACAGGACAATGATTTGTTGTCTGAGGGATGAGCTGGTGCAAGGTCCTCACATGCCTACCTCTCCGTCACTGCAGGCATGGTCCATGTCTTTTCCAGCCAGCTCAATGGCTCTGTTCTTGAAGTCAATGAGGACCTTGAATTCCAGCATTCCACCCTGTGTCTGGGACCTCTCCCTGTGATTGTGTGCAAGCTGGTCCTGCATAAAGACAGATGCAGAGTGTAAGCAGAACACATGACAGGGCATTTGAGAAGGATACCTGGCAAGTGTAGGTAGTGAGTGGAGCCATGGATGGGATGAGGATGCAAGCTCCAGAGTAGAGACCAGATGGAGATGTGATGGTGTGTGTGAGAGACCGAGCGGTGATATCCCTTGAACTGGCAGCGATGAGATGCCAGTCAATGTCTGATGGGCTTGAGAGTGTGGGAGTTCAGAGTGATGGGATGGTTGACTTACCCTGGTGGCATGGATGAGATCATTCATCCTCTTGGGTGGCTGGCCTCTTTTGTGCTGCATTGGCTCTGACCATCACTGCCACCATGTGTCAAGCCAGGATGGTGAGGTTGGTGGACCTCCGCCAGCCATCAAGTGGGTGGGGGATATCGTAGCAGGCCTCCATAGTGTCCAGCAGGTGTTCCAATGATGCGTCACTGAATTTCGGAGCAGCATGCTTCTTCCCTTTGGGAGCCATGTCTTCCATGGAGCAGTCCTGGGCTGTGGACATTAAAAAAGCTGTGCACAGGTGCTGTTTAAATTTGGTGCCCAGAGTGAGGAAGTGATGAACTCACAATAAGGTGGGCGAATCAGAAGCCGCCCACCTGCAATCCGGCATTTTTCCCATGTGTGCATAATTAATGGCGGGATGAGCAGTTCAAGCTACTTACCTTGCCGGATTACAGCAGGTCATTGAACCTTTTCCAGCGCAGTATCAAAAATCTCTGGTGTTCTCATACTGCACTCACTGCAGCAGAAATCCAGGTCTTCTTTGTGGTGGCTGGAAGACGATGTCGGCCAGCAGGATACAGCACTGCTCTCCTCTCCTGCACCCCTTCGACTAATGTTGGCAGGTCCTGTTCTGTGAAGCATGTGGATGTTGGACCCATCCCTTCTCCAGCATCTCCTCTGTTTGACATTCTATCAATACAAATATAAGGAAAAAAGGATCATGAGCCATTCAGGCTAAAATGTTCTTATTTATTTTTGTGTGCTTACATGCACGAACTATTTTCAACATCATCAATAATTACTGTTAAGGCTTGGTGGTGTATGTTGCAGCTGTCACTCCAAGGTAGCAAGCTGTGCTCCATGATCACTGGTTTACTCCCTCTAAGTCACACTGTTACACCATGACATTGTGCAGATGTGAGGGACCTGGTCAAGGGTCAACTGTGTGGGTGCATCCTGACAGATGGATGGCAAGAGCCCAAGTGGATGGGATAATAGCCATGGCACTGTTCATCATTCACCCACTGAGGCATGGAAGAATATCTTTAGCAGGTAGTGGTGCCAAGACAATGCCAAAACCATGTTGAGATGCCTTGAGAATCCACTCCATGCTTTTAGTGTTTCAGTACAGTACACTGTGAATAGGCTGTAACCATGACATTTTATTCCTTGGGAAAGCCCATAATGGGCCAACATTTCCAAGGTCAACCAACTGTTAGGCAACAGTTACAGATTTACAGAGATACTCACCCGGCAAGCTAGTGATGTATGTCTCTTCTGAAGCACATGGACTTCATCATCAACCTTTGACCTCTCAAAAGAGCCTTTCTGAAGACTGGCTTTTTATATACGTCTGAGTTGCCTAACCTGTGTCAGGCCCACCTCCAACCCCTCACTACATCCTGGGTCACCCACCGTACTCCAATTATAGCCCGCCACCGCCCCCACACCCCGGACTGAAAATCTAACAGTCAGGACCACTTTTATGGATATCGCGTTGGCAGAGCCAGGATTTCTCCCATCTCCGCACATCTGACAGGGGAACAAAAGTTTAGGCCACACTGTGGAGTTTGCACCCGTATTGGTACCCACAGGCCGTATTCCCGCCCCAGTTTAGAATTGGGTTTGTAAAGTCAGTTCATTCTAGCGTGGTAACATATTTAATGAGACTGAAAGAGAAAACAGGAGGTGAAATTTTCCCAGCCCCGGGTGACAGGAATGCAAGCAGGGGAACCTGAAAAATAGTGGGGAGCTGCATTGGGACGCATGCATTCCCACTGCCAAATTTCTCAGGGGCGACCTGGGAGCTGGATCATCTGCCCAACACATGGATTTGGGCAGGCAATTTAAATATTTAACACTCCAGCAAAGGCCCCAATGCTCCATGGAGGTGCTGTCCCTGCAGCAGTCCAAGGGGCCTTCAGAACTAGAAGCTCTATCCCCCAGAGAAGGGGCCGTGAGCAGGAAAGGCTCACCCAGCAGCCCCAAAAATCCAACTAGGGGAGCTCCCCTCACTTCCGAGGTGCCTGCCACTCTTCCCCTTCTGAAATGTTTAATTATTTTGCACCTCGGTTTTCCATTCTCAGACCTGTTAGAGCAGCACACACCCTTCTCACTGTGATTGCCAAGGCCCTGTGATTGGGTCAGCAGAAATTGCGAGCTTGCTCACCATCTTTAGCAGGATGGTAAGCATGGAGGTGGCCAGTCAAGAGGAAATTACCTCCGTCAGTCTGGCTTCCCGAAAGTGTGGGTTTGGGACCCCATTTGATCCCGATGCTGGGGTATTCCCAAAACTAGCAGGGAAATCCTGCCCAAGAGTTCTGGTAATCTAGAATAAAACTAGAAAATTCTAGAACTGTGCAGGACACCCAGCATCTTCAGGTAGGACCTATCATCAGAATGACTTTGGCTGGAATGCTGATGAAGGATCTAAGATGGTGGAGAGTGCCCCTTAATCTACCTTTCTTCTTCAGATCCTGACTGACACTGCACATTTTCAAAACTTTCTCTCTTTATAAGATATATTTTGTGAAGTACTTTAGCCAGAACAGCCTTATTATGCAGCTTATCGCAAAAAAAAGTCCAGGAAACGTGACTGGAGATTTATCATCACGCTAGCACAGATGGAATTATGTGCAGTTTGACCATAAAATTTGTAAACTAGCAACACAAATAAGTGAAAACCCCCTCAAATCATTTGGTGGAGTTATGGCCTCACAAAAAGAGCACACAGGCAGCTTGAATACATTTGAAGCAATTTACGAGTAAGGTGAACATGAGATAGTAAAATGGCAACAGCTAAAATGGTTACCGTCAATACATCTTGTATGGTATGAGAAGCAGAAAGTACCTTACACTGAGCAGTTAGTTATGATGATCCTTTTATCCAGGACCCACAATTTCCTAGAGGATTGAAAGAATGTCTGGAATCCATCATTCCAAGAGGGATATTCTGTTTATTTTTTTGAGTATAAATGTCTTTAAGTGAATTCTTCAGCTCAACATACTGCAGCCAATTGTTAAATTCTCAGCTCGTGGTTAACTTTACATGTTTGAAATACATGTGTCAGGTCTCCGGAAAATGGAATTATCAGTTACACACATGGGAGACTCAAAGGGCAAGAAACCAGCAACATTAAAAAATGGAAACAAAAAGGTAGACTGGAACTCATTATTATATCTCCCAGAAACATTCCAAAATACTCCACATACAATGAATTACTAGAAAGTGCAGCAACTAATGTTATGTAAGCCAATCCATCATCCATTTCTACACAACAGTCTGCAAAATAAATCTTTTTTTTTTGATGGTTGAAGGAGGAATGATGGGCAGGAGAGTGGGAGAACTCCCCGCTCCCATTTGACTAATGTGATGAACTTTATAGCATCTCATCTAAGCCATTGAAATGGGCAGAGTTTAACTTGGTTTAACAACTCATCTGCAATTCTCCCTCAGTACTGCACAGAAATGTCTTTCAAGGTTGTGTAGCCAGGTCCTGGAGTGGAGTTTGAAACCACAACTGAAAGACTCAGAAAGGAGTGCTGCGCTAAGATGATGAGCTTACTCAGGAAGCAGTGATGAAATGACATGACAGTCAATATTACTCCCACATACCTGGTGAAACTGAGCAAGTAGGCAGTTAAAAATGATCAGACTACTCAGATTCTAACCATTTCCAACTGTTTGCATTATTGGTTTCAGAGATAGCTGGGGCATCTACCTAAAGCAGGCAGGTTAACCTTATTAATGCATGCAAATTGGTGTCCTTTTCTATCATTGGGGTCCCTTGCAATTTAAACCAAGGCCTCAGATGTTAGCTCTTTCTGATAGGTAGAAACAGATCTGCATCTGGCCTCAAGACAAAGGGGCCATTCCAGTAAACTTGTAAACAGTAAAATTGCCCTCCTCTAAGCCCTACAAAGAGGATTGTGTCTCCCAAGACTCTCTCCTTCTTCCCTCTTGTGAGACCCTCTCATGAGCCCACCACCAGCACTTACTTTGAAGTCATCGACGACCAATGGCTGCCTAATCTTTACCTATCTGTAGTCACATTACACCCTCTTCACTCCTGTTACATATTGAAAGTGGGCTGGCGGCATCTACGTAAGGCTGAGCAGACAAGTCACCATGGCAACCTGCTGCCTCTGCGAGGCAGGAAATAAACTCACCTGAAAGGTTTCCTGCCAGATGCCTGCTCCGAGTTAAAATTTGACCCACTCAAGAAAATCTATTTTCAACAAGATCGTTCTTCACCTATAATGAACAAAAAATTCACAAGCACATGCCAAAAAATGTATAGCACTATCACTTTCAAGAACAAGAAAAATTGCTTAAAATTGTTAATTTAAAAAATCACTTGATTAAATATCCATGGGGGGCTTTAAATGCAAATAAATTTACTCCATAATTGGAACTGTGACAAAAAATTTGTATGATATAGTATAATAACTAATTCCAGTTTAACTACTTTAGCTCAGCATTGAGTGCCTGTTATACTGGAGTTCAGCTGCATAGTGAGCTGATGACATGTCATATTTGTGTGACAAAAAGAGACTTAATACACACCATGTTTCTTTGACTTCTTTAATGACATCTGCTATTGCCTGTTATGCTCAGACAGCACAGTCACATTATTAATAAAATTTGATCAAGGCCAAGGCAATGAAGGCAATACTGGCTTAGAGCTCAAGGCTGAGATTTATGGTCAGAAAATGATTATCACAGACTCAAAAGAGTATGATATAATGACACCAGGAGCTATAAAATATTAGGTGTATATGATTTTTCCACAACATCAATGGGCTGGTAAATTTTAGCTGGCATATACTGTAATAAAATCCTTCATGCTGCATACCCAATGGGATTAGATTTGATTAGCTAGGGAAGTTCTGGAATGGAAGACCAATAATGTAAAATGAGACAGAAATGTAAAAAGATATTTCCTAATTTCCGATGTTGAAAAGAATCAGCATAAAATCATGTGCATTAAGATTTTTCTGAGGTTCTTTTTGAGGAGTAAAAAAATGCTTTAGAATACAAAGTGGGCAACAGAAATGTGTTTATATGGTTTATGTATTACTAAGAAAGGCAAAAATATATGGAAAATGTTCATAATCACTGCATAAGGGTAACCTGGCCAAGCAGATAACTCACCTATTATAGGACCCATTCATTAATTTCCACAATGGACTGGTGATCCACACTGCCAGATTATTCCAAGGTATGAAGACCAATATCTACTTCACCATATCTTTTGCCAGGTACCATAGCAAATGGAGTCTCCAAATGAGGAAATAACCTATCAACACAAACAATGGCACTAGATTTTACAGAATTTATATTTTTGGGTGTCTGTTTTTGTGCTTATTGAGTTGAAGGACAACATTACTGGAACAGAGTATTTTCCACTTTTGGTTTCAATGTTAGAATTAAGAGCCTAGGTCAATTGTAGCAGAAGTTAATAACATCCTACTCCCCTCCAGAACTTCCAGTTTCCACACCTGGTAGTCTTTCTAATGTTGCATTGACACTATCTGGTGCTGAATTTATGCTAGTGTTGATGTAAGCCTAATCACAGAATCACACAGTGCAGAAGAGGCCCTTCAGCCCATCAAATCTGCACCGACGCATGAGAAACACCTGACCTACCTACCTAATCCCATTTACCAGCACTTGGCCCATAGCCTTGAATGTTATGATGTGCCAAGTGCTCATCCAGGTACTTTTTAAAGGATGTGAGGCAACCTTCCTTCACCACCCTCCCAGGCAGTGCATTCCAGACCATCACCACCCTCTGGGTAAAAAGGTTTTTCCTCACTTCCCCCCTAAACCTCCTGCCCCTCACCTGGAACTTATGTCCCCTTGTGACTGACCTTTCAACTAAGGGGAACCAGCTGCTCCCTATCCACCCTGTCCATGCCCCTCACAATCTTGTACACCTTGATCAGGTTGCCCCTCAGTTTTCTCTGCTCCAATGAAAACAACCCAAGTCTATCCAACCTCTCTTCACAACTTAAATGTTTCATCCCTGGCAACATCCTGGTGAATCTCCTCTGCACCTCCTCCAGTGCAATCACATTCTTGTTATAATGTGGCAGCCAGAACTGCACACAGTATTCCAGCTGTGGCCTCACCAAGGTTCTATACAACTCTAACATGGAATCCCTACTTTTGTAATCTATGCCTTGATTGATAAAGGCAAGTGTCCCAAATGCCTTTTTTATTTTAAATTCCACTGGCTGTGGTGAGATTTGAACCCATATCCCAAGAGTATTAGCCTGGGTTACTGACATTACCATTGTACCATCCTACCCCTTGCTGAATGTATGTTATCACATCCTAATGTGCCTAGTTATCAGAAATCAGTGCCTCTTGAAGTCAGACTCTCAAAACAAAAGTGTTAATGCATGTTCATTTGGAGCGTGTGCGATGTAAATGAACTCTAGTCAATCTAATACACCCGGCACTCCCACTGCCTGAACTGGTAGCTTTGCACTGGTGATAATTAGCTTAAGCATATGTGGAGCTGGTGAACTTTTGGGCACTTTTCTGTAATCTGAAAATCTGCTTTATGTGTACAAACAAAAATATCACTGCAAGCATATAGTAGCGTTTCATGTTTTAGAGAAAACCAGAATGCCAATGATTGTGAGCAGGTATGAATTAGCAAGTGAAGGCATGTTCCTTGATGTTAGTTATGACAGTGGCTAGTGTGGGACTGGTAATTAGTAACAAGCTGTGGAGAGATTTGTGCTCTCCAGAAATGATAGCCCAACCATGATACTGACTTGGGCACAAATTTAGAACAACAAGACTGATACGTTGTCAAACCCAATGGCAATAGCAATTGGGTGCTGCACGTCTAGTTCTCCCCAACAGCAGCAATTGAGTTAATGGTAAGTTAATGCTATTTTATCCTGCATTAGACTTAATGGATAATTTGCTGAATATGCATTGCCAGTGGAGATTCTGACCCACAGCCAGCAGATATTGGAAAATTCCAGACACTACAATTTCACTGGCTGAGAAATTTCAAGGCCCCAGCTGTTGGAACATAGAATTACTTCCAATGTTCACACTTTAAGGCAAAGGCCCTTGTCATGTATAGAACATCACTCAGCCTCATTCAATGTTTTGACCCCTGTACAAATGCACAGCAATTCGTCCTGTAAGAAGAATATATTTTCATTTCTTTCTCTGAGTATCAAATGTAGTTATTCCATTTAGATCTCTTTGGCCTTTTTTGTCATACATTCAATTTTTATTGTCACTTGGATATGCATTGTGACAGTAAATCCATAGATCACAGCTAACGTCCAAACTTTGGGGAGAATATCCCCCCCCCCGTTGGGGGGGGGGGGGGGGTGGTTGTGCGGGGGCATGTAGGGGCAGGCATGGACCTGATCAGCGCCCCAATTGGGTCTGCTCTGCAGTTGGGAGATTAGTCTAAATTCCCAAAATTTTAATAAAGAAAAAATGTTAAGACATGTCACCTCATGTGACAGTGTCACATGAGCTGGGACGCATCAATGAATTTTTATTAAAAAATTTATTCAATTTATAAACATTTCATGAAACCTCATCTCGCCCGTAGATGAGATTCCATGAAAAATGCGAAGGCCGCCTGGGCTCTTCGCCTGCCTGCCAACCATAAGGTTAGACGGGCAGCTCAGTTTGTTAGTTTAATTGATATTTAAATGGCCTTAGTAGGCTTTTGACAGCTCGGCGGGCGCACAGCTGACTCGGCTGCGTGCCCACCGAACTGAAAATCTAAATGACACGTGGTGACGTCAGGACACCCGCCCGACGTCACCACGTGTCATTTTACGCCTCGGTGAGTGGGCCCCACCCCTGCTTACCAAGCTGAAGATTCAGGCCCTTGTGTTGAACATGCAGATCAGTGAAAGGATTGGTGTCCTCAATGTTATAATAGGACTGGGGTCCTACATTTCAACAGAGTATAATCACAGCATTTGCTTCTATATTTCTTTAGAAAGATTTGCATAATTAATATAATAGCAACAAGCTTAGGAATCCAGAGCAATAAATATTCATCAAAATATGGTTCTTTAACACAAATAAATGAGCTTGTATCTTTGTGTTGATACAATATACATGAGATGGTTATTAACTTGTGTACTATTAATATTAAATTTAATATTAGGTTAAGTTTATTGCTTAATTCCAATAATAAACTTGTAGAATGGGTGTGTGGTTGACACATTGATTTCAATAAAGGTGAGTGAGCTGGTGTATTTTGATAGGAAAAATAAAGATGCCACATATTCCCTGCAAATTGAGTCTCCAGAGAAGCAAACAGATCTAGGGATACAGGTACCTAATCACTGAAAGTAGCAACGCCGGCTAATAAGGTAATTAGAAAAAAGCAAGCCAAGTATTGCTGTTCGTTTCTAAAGGGAAAGAATTGGAAAGCATAGAAGTTACCTTCAACTTGTTTCAAACCCTAGTGAGGCTGCACTTAGAGTACTATGCACAGTACTGGTCTCCATGTTACAAAAAGGATGCAGTGGCACTGTAGATAGTGAATAAAAGATTTGCAAAGATGATGCTAGAACTGAGAGGTTATATCCATCAGGAAAGATTGAACAGTTTGGAGCTCTTTTGTCTAGAGCAGAGAAGACTGAGGGGTGATCTAAATGAGGCATTGAAGATTATGAAAGGATTTCATAGGGTACTCATTAGGAAGATGTTTCTATTTATAGGGGAGACCAACTTTAGGGTTCATAAATATAAAAAAGTCACTAATAAATCCAATAGGGAATTCAGGAAAAGTTCTTTACCCAGGGAGTGGTTAGAATATGGAACTCACTCCCACAGGGAATAGGTGAGGTGAATAGTACAGACCATTAAAGGGGAAGATGTTTGCTGGGAGGATGCTCATCTAGAGTATAAACACTGTCATGTACTAATTGGGTTGAATGGCCTGTTTCTGTCTTGTATATTCTATGTCATTTTATGTAATTGATAAGGCTTTTGATGTAGGACCAGATAACTGCAATATTTGACTCACATGATCAGGAACAACTGACACTACTGTATTTTCCAAGGGACAGTCTAACATATTCAAGATGATATCCGATTGGGCCATCCATTTGGAATTTATTCAAAGTGCAGGTGGGAAATTTGGCTCGACTCCAACTCAATCATAATACAACTGCAAGTTAAAGTTGAGTTCATTTCTTCCTGCAGAAAGAAAATTGGAGGTAGGAAATATTTGCAGTTGTTGAAGAATGGGTGCAGCGTCCAACAAGTCATGTCCATGTTCAGTTTCTTGACAAAGTTAACAAAATAAGGGTTTTCCTGTTTGCACCAAAGAGCAGACTGCCTCACAGGACAGCAGTACAGATTACATTGGCTATCAACATACAAAGGAGCAATGGTGCCTAACACCCGAAGGATCTGGGTGAGCAGGTGAGAATGACATTTGTCCACATCAAAACACATGCCAATGTAAGGCAACCCAACATTCCCCTACATTACCCTCTGCCTGAGTCAGTTGGATCAATGGACTCAGAATGGCCCCTTGAAAGGGGGCCATATATTTTCTACTGCCTTTTGCTCCTTGGTGGCCCAGGTCACTTAAGGAGGACCTTCAGCTTCATCTTTCAGACAGAGGTTCCAGCCCTTTTGAAGCAACAAACAAACTTCCAGATATGACAGAGACCTCACTGTAGTGTTCGACCATTTGGTGTTTGATTGTGTGTTTGTTAATTCTGTGTGCTGTTAGTCAAGCCTGGGTGTGGTCACTAAAAACCAGGAACTAAACTGAAGCTAGAAACCGTAAGCATGAAAGAGCAGACGTTTTAGAATCACTTGTAAATAAAGCTCCTGTTTGTACATAAAAACTGGTGTGTGATCTTTAATGCAACAGTCACCTAACTAAATCTCCCTCATTTCATTCAGAATTCTGTCTCATTAGAAACCACCAGAGATATGTTGGGAGGTCAGTAAAACCCCTGTGGAATGTTTGGGTCACTGGTTTAGAGGCTTGCATGTGTAATTTCTAGCTTTAATTCCCTAAGAAGATTTCAAGATGGCAGTTAGTTAAAAGGCAGCTCATTGAGTAAGGATTATTATTAAAAGGGGCACAATAAAGCAACAGTGTTCCTTGAGGTGAAGGGGGGAAGGATCAGAAATGTCTTGTGTTTTATTGTCAGGATGGTGTCATGTGCACATGGTCCAGTCATATGGTTGGAAATGACTTGTGTCATTATCTTATCTGTTAACAAATACATTTTAAAAGGTTTACCAAACATTTTGTATAAAGGAATGCCCTCATTCAAGGTACCTGCACACACACCATTTCCCTAATCAAAATTAAATTAGCATGACAGTGACAAATTATTTTCCTACTATTGGTGACCTCTTGTGATCTGCACAACCTCCACCCACTCCTCCAATACTGCAGGGACACCCTCCCAGTAAGGGGTCATTTAGTTATGCAGTGCTGGGTCAGATGCCACTGAAAGAGAGCCTGACCTGCAGAAGAGGGACATTCTGCCAGCACTGCAACTGCCAGAAGAGGGGGAGAAGCAGCCCAAAGATTGCAACAATATCCCAGTGAGTGGCTTAGTCAAGACCAGGACCTTCAGCTGATAAGTGCTGGGGTGAAATAGTGGGGCAGCAGCTGCTACAATGTCTTGTCTTTCTATACAGGCACCATAGGGACAGCACTGCCACTTCTTCCATGGCGTCCTCAGGAAGCATAGTAAAACTAGTAGGTAAATCATAAACTGCAGTCTGTGCACCACAAAGATCCAAACAAAACTGTGGTAACCTCAATGAGAACCTGGTTTTATATATTTGATTCTGCTGAAGACAACCATTATCAAAGAGGAAAGAAGCTAGAGAAAGATGCAAGTTCAGGGCTAGGGCAGGGGAGGAGCTTTCATTGAAGTTTGGCCCAGTGGGCTCAAAGAGAAAAAAAAATGTAAAAAAAAACAGAAATGTTTTCACTAAGATGATTTTTACATCTGAGGATTGCAGATGCTCCATCATTGGGTATATTCAAGGCTGGGATAGATAGATCTTTGACCTCTCAGGAAATCAAGGGGCACGCTTAGCAGGCAAGCAAGTTGAGTTGAGACATAAAGATTGATCATGAGCGCATCAAACAAGATGAAAGGTCTGTATAGGCTACTCATGCTCCAATTTCTTGTATTCTTAAAGAGATTAATAACACAGACCCTCGCAACCCTAAAATGTCAAATTATGAAGATGTTCCCAGCGTATTGCAGTGAGAAGATAAACCTCATGTTTGGTACATCTTCAGCTTATCTGAAAGACCCCCGAGCAAAACAGTATCAAATTTCAAATAATCAACAGGCTTTTTACAAAAAAATTGCCTGCAAGAAAATGGTGGTTTTGTGTTGGGTGGCACAGAAAAGCATTTTTAAAAATCTGAAAACCAGCCCTAATCCACCTCCAATCTTCTCGCTTCCAGTTTTAACAAAGATTGGACTGCAAGCCAGACAACTAACTTGCTCACAGGGGGCAGATTAGTCAATTACATGTTTGTTGTGAAACTGCACTCCTCAGAATTAACCATCATTTTAAACTTAACCCTGTGCTGGGCTTCAGGAAACCTGTATGCTAAAGGGAGGGGAGGACTGCTGGATCCAGGAGGGAAGTGTCTTTCCACATAACTGCTGAATCCATTTTACCTGCATTCCACACCCCAGGCAAGTATTCCCATACCCCATCCCTTCCAATCACTTCCTTATGTTCCCCATTAATTTTTCTGATCTCTTTCACGAGGCCTCCAATCTCCTCCAGCACAGACCCTTCCGCTCTCCCTCACAAAGCTCTCCTAGTTTCCTTCAACACCGGCCCTCCTCATCTCCCCTCAGAACCAATTCTTGCAGTGGCCCCACGGAGGCCTCCAATTTCTTGTCCCCTCCTCCCCACTTCCTGGTAGCAGCCTAGTGCCAAAGGCCTAGGCACTCAACAACCTGACAGACTCCCATTCTGCTAGCTGCATGCAGCTGCGATACAGAGACTTTTTTTATTCATCCAGGGAATGTGGGTGTTGCTGGCTAGGCCAGCATTTATTGCTCACCCCTAATTGCCCTTGAGAAGGTGGTGGTGATCAGCCTTCTTCAACTGCTGCAGTCCCTGTGGTGTAGGTACACCCACAGTGCTGTTAGGGAGGGAGTTCCAGGATTTTGACCCAGTGGCAGTGAAGGAACGGTGATATATTTCCAAGTCAGGATAGTGAGTGGCTTGGAGGGGAACTTCCAGGGTGGTGGTGTTCCCATGATTCTGCTACACTTGTCCTTCTAGATGGTAGTGGTTGTGGGTTTGGAAGGTGCTATCGAAGGAGCCTTAGTGAATTTCTGCAGGGCATCTTATAGTTGGTACACACTGCTGCTACTGTTCGTCAGTGGTTGAGGAAGTGAATGTTTGTGGATGTGGTGCCAATCAAGCGGGCTGCTTTGTCCTGGATGGTGTCAAGCTTCTTGAGTGTTGTGGGAGCTGCACTCATCCAGGCAAATGGAGAGTATTCCATTACACTCCTGACTTGTGCCTTGTAGATAGTGGACAGGCTTTGGGGAGTCAGGAGGTATGTTACACACTGTAGGATTCCTAGCCTCTGACCTGCCCTTGTAGCCACAGTATTTATATGGCTAGTCCAGATCAGTTTCTGGTCAATGGTAAACCCCAGGATGTTGATAGTGGAAGATTCAGCGATGGTTATGTCATTGAATGTCAAGAGGAGATGGTTGGATTCTCTCTTGTTGGAGTTAGTCATTGCCTGGCACTTGTGTGGTGCAAATGTTATTTGCCACTTGTCAGCACAAGACTGGTTATTGTCCAAGTCTTGCTGCATTTGGACATGGACTACTTCAGTATCTGAGAAGTCACGAATGGCATTGAGCATTGTACAATCATCAGTGAATATCCCCACTCCTGACCTTATGATGGAAGGAAGGTCATTGATGAAGGAGGTGAAGATGGTTGGGCCTAGGACGTTACCCTAGAGAACTTGTGAAGTGATGTCCTGGAACAGAGATGATTGACCTCCAACAACAACAACCATCTTCCTTTGTGCTAGGTATGACTCCACCCAGCGGAGAGTTTTCCCCCAGATTCCCATTGACTCCAGTTTTGCTAGGGCTCCTTGATGCCACACTCAGTCAACTGCTGCCTTGACATCAAGGGCAGTCACTCTCACCTCACCTCTGGAGTTCAACTCTATTGTCCATGTTTGCACCAAGGTGGTAATGAGGTCAGAAGTTGAGTGACCCTGGCAGAACCCAAACTGGGCAACAATGAGCAGGTTATTGTTAAGCAAGTGCTGCTTGATGGCACTGTTGATGACCTCTTCCATCACTTTACTGACGATCGAAAGTAGACTGATGGGGCAGTAATTGGCCGGGTTGCATTTGTCCTTTTTGTGTACAGGGCATATCTGGGCAATTTTCCACATTGCCGGGTAGATGCCAGTGTTGTAGCTATACTGGAACAGTTTGGCTAGGGGCATAGCAAGTTCTGGAGCACAAGTCTTCAGTACTATTGCTGGAATATTGTCAGCGTCCATAGCATTTGTAGTATCCAGTGCCCTCAGCCATTTCTCGATATCACATGGAGTGAATCGAATTGGCTGAAGACTGGCATCTGTGATGCTGGGGACCTCCAGGGGAGGCCGAGATGGGTCATCCACTTGGCACTTCTGGATGAAGATTGGTACAAGTACTTCAGCCTTATCTTTTGCACTGCTTTGCTGGCCTCCTTTATCATTGAGGATGGGGATATTTGTGGAACCTCCTCCAACGAGTTGTTTAATTGTCCACCACCATTCATGAATGGATATGGCAGGACTGCAGAGCTTTTATCTGATCCGTTGGTTGTGGGATTGTTTAGGTCTGTCCATCACTTGCTGCTTATGCTGTTTGGCACACAAGTAGTCCTGTGTTGTAGCTTCACCACGTTGACACCTCATTTTTTGGTATGCCTGGTGCTGCTCCTGGCATGCAAAATATTAATCAGGTCCTGCCATTAAATTCAGCAGCGCCTGAGGGAAACCCGTTCTTTGGGTTTCCTGACTTCAAAGCAAATCCCTCTCCCCTCCACCAACCCCCAACCCCAATTCCTCCCCAGCTGCGAACTAATACCTAGCCCAAACTTTTAAATGAAAAATTTCTTGAAGCTGTTATTATAAACAGGATTTTCACTCAGAGGATTGACGGTAGCTGAGCGGGAATAGCTCTGAGCAAGTGTCCAGCCTATGGGTTCTGACAGGATACAAAACTTCATACAGCTGAGGACAATTTCCTCCTTTCAAATAGAACTATCTAATTATACTAAGTCAGGCCTAGGTGCTTGGGCCTCAATGAAATAAGAACGAACAGTTCAGCAATGGGTCACAATTTTATATTTTGAACTCTCATAAAGAATCTAATGCAAATTTTCGATCTATGACAGTAACTATTAAATATCATTGGCAGTGAGTCAGCAGCACAACATCATCATGCTCGGTGTTTGATATACTAGGGCTGCCAGCTGTTCAGTTTTGGACCAGACAGTCTGGCTTTTGAGTGGGGTGTCTGGTAATTACTGAGATGTAGAAATCCATTTTTCCACTTCTCAAGATGTGAAAGCAGCAGTTACTAAGGGCTGCTAAGGTTGCCAATGAATATTTATTACCAGCCAGACAAACTACAGGATTTCAGCAAGGATCCACGCCCTGTCCAGTTGCAGACTGGACAAAATTTGTCAATGCTAACTTGATAATCACCTGGACCAATGTTTGATTTTCTAGGGGTCAAAAGTGACCATGAGATTCTATCCAAAAACCAACACAGGCTTCTAACAGTCATCTAAACCCCAATTTTAACCTGGAGCAAGAATTAGGAGGGTGCAAAGGCTAAAGCGTGCTGGGATCTATTCGGACCGCCTGGAGTGTGAGGCCTGGGGTTTTAGGCTTACATAAATCCCTCCTCACTGACCTCCACCCGAAGCCAGCGGGGATGATGTATAAGCCATTAGACAGGAGCGGGGAATCCATGGAAACGGTCCCAAAGCAAGGAAGAGAGGGAGTTCCGGGACGATAGCGGCTGGAGGAAAGGAACAGGCTCAAAGTTTCCTTGTTGAGTAAGGAGGAGAACCCCAGCCCCTCCTGAGCCACAAGGAATTGTACCAAAAGTAAAACAAATCTTTTATTTATATGGACGTCCTGGCCCCAACATGAGGGCTCTGCATTGCTGCCACTTGAATGACCCACCCACCATGTTCCCACCAGGTGGGCAGGCAGGGTTCAAATCTAGTTTTCATTTTGTAATTTTTGTTATTAATCACTGAGTGGTCACCAGATGCTGATGTCAAGAGGCTACATGATGCCGAGTAAAAATATTCACGCAATTAAATAGGTGGAAATTGTTATCAGATTTCATAAAGATCAGTTTGTTTTTTGCCAGTGATTAACAGGTCATGCTGCCACACATTGAGAAAAATAAAACTCATTTTAATAAAGGGCAAAGTGCTCTGTTTCCTAAATCAACCAGACTCCTACCAAGTAAATTCCTAACATTTGTAGTTGATAACTAAACACTTTCAATAGTCTCTCCGAGGTAAGTAGGAAACATCCACTCTGCAGCTCGGTTTTACTGATTCTGAAAATACAGTTTATAATAAAAAATAGTGTCAGTAACAAGATACTGGAGGAATGTTTTGGGTACAGATTTAGTGTGTGGAGCCTACTTTTATTTTAATCATATTTCCCCACTAAGTGGGACGGGCTAAAACATGTTATTTGTGAGTCTTTGCAGCAAACTTCTGCTTCAGTGATTAACATACAGTAAGAAGATTAACCCGATTGCAGCAGACTTGAACATTGTATGCCATCTGATTAAAAAGTTCCCATTTTTGTTTGAATTAGTGGCAACAGCTGGCAATAAATCAATAAATCTGCATATTTTTCTTGTACATTTCTGTCACTGGGAGTAACTTAGTTAATATTATTAAGAATAGAGAATGGTGGAAATACTGAACAGGTTAGGCAGCATCCATGGAGGGAGAGACAAAGGGTGGAATTGTCCCAGAGTTGCACTAAGTGTGGTAGCAGGCAGGAAAAACAACATTTTACCCGCCAACGTCAATGGTGGCTTCTCACGTCATATCATCCCAAACCCATTACAATAATTATGCATTCCTGGGAAACACGCCATTTTGATGGCAGCAGGCTCTCATTCACCCTCCACACCATCGCCTTGCCGCTTCATCACACCAGGCTCCACATTTAAAGTGCAGCCACGCACTGACTTTCAGTGCTCCCAGCCCAGGACTGCTGCATAAAAAATATGGCCCCAAAAGGCAATAGACTACAGCCCCCCCTCCTACCCCCTGTTTAGTGATGCATCCCTTGAGCGCCTTTTGGAGCAATGGAGGCTCGATGTGATGTCCTCTATCCTCACTCTGGCTGCAGGAGGGGCAGCAGCATCACCAATCCAGCATGGGCGGTGATGGCAGTGATAGTCAGTGCCAATACCTTGCAAAAGAGGACAACCATGAATGGTCTCATCCCTTCCGCCAGGGTAAGTTGCTCTTCTCATCACTCTTAATTCACACACTCACAAACCCATCACGCATTGTCAGGGATCTCACACCTCAAGGGACAACACCACTAACTCTCACACACACCCTCACATCTTTATCCGGCTCATATTCTCTGAAGCTTGCATCCTCATCCTGTCCATGGCTCCGCTCACCACACAAACATTCCACACAGTACCATGTGTCCTGCTCACACTCTCTCCATCTGTTTTCATGCAGCAGAAGCTGGCTCACATCTGCAGGGAGAAGTACCAAACCAGGGGTGGAGTTGTCCACATTAGGCCCCTCACTCACTTTGAGGAGTGTGCCATCGCACTGACTGGTGATGATGTGGACCATGCCTGCGGTAACGGTGAGGTCGGCGGTGAACACCCTAATGGGGATCCTGCACCACATCATCCTTCTCTCAATGCAACTGTAAGTGCTCTCTGCCATGCATTAATTATCTCTACTTTGGTTCACAGGGAGCTCTGCCAAGTGACCGACACCCTCAGACAGCCAGTCCCTCAGCTCCAACCAGGTCCTCACCTCCAGCTAAGAGGGCATCTCCTCCATTGGAGAGCTGGAAATAAGCAGCCTGGAAGACCCATCACAGTGCTTACCCACACCCTCCACCAGCGCAGAGACATACACCTCGGTGGGACCTAGATCTAGAGCAGGCTCATTTTCACAATCTGGTGGTCACCGCACAGACACTTGTCCGCAGCAGGAGGAGGCAGGTTCAGCCCAGCTCCCCAGCACTGGAGGACTGCTGGGGAAGAGGCATCCGTGGGGTCCAAGTCAGCTGACGAACCTCTGGATTTGGCCTTCCAACTCATCCTGGAGAGTCGGCAGAAGGCGTGGGAACGTCATGCAGGGCTGTTTGAAAAGGCCCCCAACAGAGTGGCACATGAGTGGCCTGCTCTCTGATGGAGTGGTGCTCACTTGTGCGCATATGGAGGTCTGCATGAGAAGAATGGCAGACATCATGGAGAGACTGGTCCAGAAAAACACAGAGATGTGTGCAGACTTGCACTCCATCGAAGGAGCCATGGGTGAGTTCCTGAAGTGGCAACATGAGAGGGAAACGGGGCACCTCGATGTCCCTCTAGGTGCTCCTTCCCCTCGAGGAGTTAGTGCGGGGCCCCCGGGCACCTGAAGGGAAGAGGAGCGGTAGCTGGACACCCTGGGTTGTCCTCTCCCTCTGAGTCCCCTTTGCCTGTAACCCCCTCAAACTCATCCTCTGTCACCATGCAGGGAGCAGCTGGCCCACGAGTGATTCTAGAGGGAGAAGAGCAGCTGGTCCTTTCAGAGCTATGTGCAAGCATTCTCCCACACACGCAGATCCTTCACATATCAGACTCACATCAATGCCTTGAGCATTTTCAATGCTATCTGCTAGGGTTCCCTTTCAGTTGTCCACTTGAGCTGACCTGCATCTCCACCCACCCACTGAACGCACCCCCATGCAGTACCTCATCACGCCCACCACGACTCTTGTTTCACTTTTGATTTAAGCAGCATGGTGGTGATTCAATTTTTCATTCTCTCCTCGTCCTTTCCCCTCCATCAGTCACCCATTTCCTTTCCCCCATCACTGTTGACCCCCCGGCATCACCTTCCACCTCTTTTCCGTGACCTACCAGCCACAGCCCTTTTCTTTCAGGGATGCCTAGGTGAACGTGCACATTCCCTTCCTTCCTGAAAATCCCACCCCCATCCACATTAACTTCCCTGGCCTCCTCCTTCCTACCCCCTCTGTGTCTTCCTCTGAGTTACAACCAACCACCCTTGCTGTACCTTTTGCCACTACTGTCGCATCCTCATCCTCCTGCCTCACTCTGTCCTCGGTCATTCTCACCATTCCCTCATACCAGGCCCACACTCAGTTCGCTCCCCAGGAGGCAGTCATGGACTCATCAGAGCCCTCCTCTGCACCTTCACCTGCACATCTCCCCCTCTAGACCCCTTCCCCCCTTGAACCCTTTCCCCCCTTGGAGCCCCTTGATCCCTGGCCAGCCCCCCCTTAGTCCTCCCCCATCCCAGACTCTGCCGCCGCTTAGTCCTTCCCCTTCCTGACTCCTTCCTTACTACTTCCACCACCCTTAGTCCTTCCCCCCAACAATTCTTTCCTCCAACCTTGCTTCTTCCTCCAGCCTTACTCCTCCCCCCTTCCCAACTACTACCTCCATCCTTACTTCTTTGTCCATCCTTACTCCCTCCCCTCTCCACATTCCTTCCTCCCCCTGGACTCCCTCCCTTCTCTGCACTCCTTCCCCATTCCAAACTCCTCCCCCCCTCTGAATTCCTTACAATATACCTTCCATCACCACTACACTACCTCCCCAGTTGCCGTATTCTCCCCCATTAGCTCCTCCTCCCACTGTACTCTCTCCCCCCGACACCTTTGTTCTTCCCCTCCCAATATCACCCTCTTGACACCTTCATTTCTCCCCCACAACCTGATGCCTCCCCCGACACTTCTTCTCCCCCCCCAGTTAATTCTAGACCTCCATCTCCCAACCCCCCGGTACATCTCCCTCTCCCAAACACACCTGGACCTTCCTTTCCACCCCCTCGACCATCATCCATTGTGAGCAGACCCTCAATGGTGACCTTCCAACTTTCATGAGCTGCTTCATGGCGCAGCCACGTCCATGAGAATCCTCGCAGCATGCCATGGCCATTCCTCCAGTGTACCGTTGCTGTCGGGCTCCTGCACCTTCTGCTCCTCGGACGTCCACAATGTGAGCAAGGCCCTGGCAGTAAGTCCCAACTTCTGCATGTCACACTTGTCAAGGCATGGACTGCACCGGCGTACAATCACGCCGACGTGGGCAGACCAGCCAACAGCGGGTGGGGGGAGGCGGCATGCAGGGGAATGATTTTGGCGGGCTGGCCTTGTAATGGTATGCAGATGTATTACAATGCGGTTCCCGATGTCCGATGGCAGGACTGGGGCCCGCTATTGGCAGGCTGAGTGGATGATCACAAACTGGTCTCACAATGTTGTGAAATCGATTTCTGGCCTTCCCATCATATTATCCACACATGCCGCCAAGCACACCCAATGCCAGCAGGCACAGAAAATTCCACCCAAAGTTAATGGCCTGGATATTAATAGCGGCGAGTTACATAGCTGGTGGGAGGGACAGGTGTAGGGGAGGACAGAGAGTGAAGTTTCAGGTGAGAAACCAAGAAGTCTGGTTTCTGTGCATGCTGTGAAGCTTTAACTCCTGGCGGGGGAGGGTCCAATTCCAGATTAGTGCGTGGCAGTGCAGTCTGATCCCTGACCCTGGGGGCCTTTGTTTGGAGTGAAGGATAAGGGGAAGCTTGAGGGGCCAGGCAGCAGCGCTGCTGCACCTCCTGGTCCACAAGCAGTGCTGTGAAGGCATTTACCTTTGCCCTAAATCCATCCACACCTTTTCTGCATTCAACAGTTTTGAGATTCAAATGTTGATGTGTCATTTGGACCCTGGGCTTTAATCTTTACATTGATTCACAGTCCAGTCATCTGTTGAGCATTTGAAGCAGATGGAGATCTGTCCCACTACTTCAAAGACTTTAATGTATTCAGCTCAATGGGTTTTGTTGACACAGCTGTGCAAAAGAATCCCATTATGAATGATTGGCTGAGCTCCGAACCCCTTAGCAGAGGTGGTTGACATAGCTGTCAAGAGGACTGTGATTTTTTAAAATCAGTTATTAGGATTATGTTTTTGACCATGTTTTGGTTACTGCTTCTTTACATTGACAGTTTTATGAGCACTTAAGAGGATTAGGATTTTCCAAGTAGTGTTTGAATAGTTGTGTTTGATTGGCAGTTTTATGAGCTGAAAAGAGGATGAAGGCTTTTTGAAGAGGTTTTTGAATGGCTGAATTGTATATCATGACAGTTTCATGAACATCTCAAAGACTTTCCAATGTAATTAAATGCTCACAAGTTCTGTTTATCTTGGATACTAGGTATGGAGTGGGCTTGGGATATATGAGGGGGCATGGGGGATATAAGGCAATATGGGAGCCTGGAGAGGGAATGGGTGTACGGAGGGGCAAGGTTATGGAAGGGGCATGGGATGTAGATAGTGGGTGAGGGGTGAGAGCTAGGGTGCCTAATACTCATGTACAGAACTGGGCCAATGTACCAAGGAACCGAGGCAGGCCATCTAACCTGCTTGCCTTGGCATCTACCCACTTCCAATCCGACATATCTTCCCATCTCAGGTCTGTTTCCCAAGGCAGCAACCCTGACTTCATTCCAGCCCCACCAGCCCACGTTGAAGATAGTATGAGCAGGCACTGCCTTTCAGGTGACAGGATTGCAATGTTGGAAATGGGCCAATTCTCTCGCGTTTAGAAGGTTGAGGACAATCTAATCGAGGTTTTTAAAATGACATGCTTTGATGAGCTAGATATAGAAAAAATATTTCCTCTGTTAGGGGAATCCAGAACAAGGAGGCACATTTTTAAAATTAGAACTAGAAATTCTGGAATCTCAGAAAATCTGGTGTAAAGGTAATAACTTATTGTAGGTGTTTATGACCTGCAAGCCTGGGGGTGTGACATTTTTAAAGATGTATTTTCCTGTGCTCATTATTGTGGAAAAAGCAGACATGGGTATAAACCATTTGAATGAATAGGGGAGATTTTAGAAGGTAGTAGTGGCAGCACAGAGGGGTGCATGTTGCAGGCTTTAACCATGGAGGTCAGCATGCCAGAATTCACAAAATATGATCCTGTTACACAAACCTCTGCAGCAAGAGCAATAATTTGCAAACTCTACCCAGATAACCTTACTGATTATACCTACTAAGCGAACAGGCACCCCTAGTAGATGATTTAGGCTTGTTTTTTACTAACTAGGGGGATCTATACAGTGCAGAACACTTGTCTCTGTTAACTTAGAGACAAATAAGGGTCAATTTTCAGGACCATAGGACCCAAGCAGGATGTGAAAGGAGTTGCGTTTGAGCCCATCTAATTGGAGGAGGGCTTACTTTTATGTATCCATCAGGTTGCTGTATATCTTAGTTATCTGATTTATCTCAGAACAATGCAGAGATGACACTCATTCCAAATCCAAACACGTTTATTTATAACACTTTAAAGTACCTCAGAACTTACAGGATTTTCCACACTCATGGGATAGAATTTTTAGATCGGCAGGCGGGCATGATCAGCGGGTTCAGGATCAGCCAGGGAACAGACCACTGACTGTGATCAGTCCCCGACCACAATTTCACACTGGCTGGCCAAAATTAACAGCCAGCCAGCATGAAGCGCAAGCTGAGAAGATCAGCACTGCCGGGGTGGAGATGAGAGGAGGGCGGGCACTGACATCAATGTGGGCAAGTGCTGACAGAAAGCTCCCTGAAGGCAGAGAGCTGCTTCAGAGAGCTGAAGACCTGAAAAGCATTAAATAAAGTTTTTAAAATCAGGAACAAAATGTCCAAGCATCACAATCGGTCACCTAACCATAGACATGATAAAAATGCTGTCCATAGATTTTTGTTTAACTTTCATTTAATAACGGAAACCTCATCCTGCCCTTGGATGAGGCTTCATAAAAAATACAAAGTCCGCCTGGCTGATTCGCCCATCCGCTAACTGTAAGTTTGGACGGACCATGAAAAATCAGAGACAATGGCACCTTTAATAACCTTAATTGGCCTCTTAATTGTCGACAGGTGTGCTTCCGACTTTAATGCACACCTGCTGACCAAAATGTCGCGCGAGCGCAGGCTGATGTCGGGACACTCGCCTAACGTCATCTCAACGCCATTTCGCATCCGTTCGGGTCAGGTGCACGCCCACCTGATCAGCATAAAATTCTGCCCATAGTCTCATACAGATACCCAGGTCTTTTTAAGTAGCTCTGTTTAATTAGCCCTGTAACTCTACCCACAGGCTTAAGCAATCAAATACAGGACTAAGGATAAAGGGAAAATACTGCGGCTGCTGGAAATCTGAAACATAAACAAAAAAATGCTGCAAAAACTCAACAGGTCTGACAACATCTGTGAGGAGATAGACAACAGTTAACATATGACTCTTCTTCAGAGCTCACAGTTCTGGAGAAGAGTGAAACGGACTCAAAATGTTAACTCTGTCTTTCTCTCCACGGATGCTGTCAGACTCACAGTAAATAAGGATCAGTTACCAGACTAACAAAATCAAACATATATCAATCAAACCATTGAACACTAAACTGACTACCAAATTTGACTAGGATAATTGAGCTGAAAATCCACATTGAATATGGGCCAGAAAAGTTTGAAAGGATGCAGCCACTTAAAAGGTAAATTGTGCTTTTAAAAAAGTCTGAAGATGTTCCAAATGGTCTTTTTTAAAAGATACTGTTAATTTAGCCTTTCCAAAGGCTTTTTGGGGCAAAGAAATTGGCTACCAAAATCCACCAGCTGGCACAATAAATGCATGGGTCAAGAAATGTAGCTTGTGGGCTCATGATGGAGTGGAGCAGCACTTAAACATCCTCTTAGTTGGCTGAAACTGGGGATGTATTGCTACGTGAATTGGAGGCAAGTGACAACAGCACAGTATGCCTGGAAGGAAGAGGGAGAGGCCAGATTCAGCACTGTGTGTACAACCCACAAAATATGATTCCATATGTGCAAGAATATGGCACTTTTAAATGAAGCTGTCAAGGTAATCTTATCCAATGGTTTCAGATAATTGGCTTAAGCTTGCATGACACATGCCCAGCCCTTAACAATGCCTTACAGCTTTGTCATTGCCATCAGGCATAGCCATACTTCAGCAGGAAACGCATCCAATCTTAGCTTATAATTGAAACCTCGCATGTTGATATCTGCAAGCAGAAACATAATATTAATGTGATTTAAATTGAAGGGGTATGTATGCAGTGAAAAACATGCATAACTATTTGGGAATAAGTGAGAAGAGCTCTTTCAACTTAAAACATATTAAAGCTGGTTCTCTACTTGCACAAAATGGCACCTACAATAAGGGAACAGACCTCAAATGGGGGGGAATACAGAAATTATAAGCACGACTCCCATGGAGCAGGTCACCCAGGACAACTTGTCCATAAGAACAACAGAAGGGAATCCAAAGTCTTCTATAGGCATATAAATAGTAAAAGGATGGCAAAAGGAAGAGTGGTGCAGATTCGGGATCTAAAAGATGGAGGCAAGGGACATGGCTGAGGTACTAAATGAGTACTTTTCATCTGCCTTTATCAAAGAAAAAGATGGGATGGAGAAAAACGAGGTAGAGAGGCAAAGGAGTGTATTCCAGAGTTTTGGGCCTAGGCACCTGAAGGCACAATAGAACAATTAAAATTGGGGATGCTCAAGAGGCCAGAATTAGAAGAGCGTAGATATCTTGGAAAACTGTAGGGCTGAAGGCTATTAAAGGGATAGGGAGGAGAAATTAAGGCCATGAAGGTATTTGAAAACAAGGTTGAGAATTTTAAAATCAAGACTTTCCTTGACCAGAACAAACACTGATAATGTGGGAGACAGTTCACAGATTCTATATTCTTTAACAACCTTCAGGTTCTACAGTACTCTTGGATGATTTTTTTTAGTCATTTGCTCTGTCAAGTTGGTAGCACCAGACTAAATCCCTTTAAATTTCATTTAAGTGCAATTTTCCACTCTCACAGTCAGCTCCCAAAATCCATCCAAATCTCTACATGAAGTTTATATTAATAAGCTGATCATAGAAATTTGATTTGATGCAAAACTATCCCAGTTTAAACTGTCAAAAGCAAAACATCTAAGCCCCTGTTCCTAACAGCGCTAGTACAAAATAATCCTGTCCGTTCGTGTCATTCTTGTGTTAGGAGGGTCAATTATCCTCCTCCCCCTATGGCCATAAGTCACATGGGCCAAATCCAAATCATGGAATCATACAGTGGGGAAGGAGGTTATTTGGCCCATTGTGCATGTGCTGGCGCTTTACAATCCAATTAGTCCCATTCCCTGAAGAAGAGTCATACGGACTCAAAACATTAACTCTGTTTCTCTCTCCACAGATGCTGTCAGACCTGTTGAGTTGTTCCAGCGTTTTCTGTTTTTATTTCAGATTTCCAGCATCCGCAGTATTATGCTTTTATCCTAGTCCCATTCCCCGGCTCTTTGCCCAAAGCCCTTGAAATGTTTCCTTTCAAGTATTTATCCAATTTCCTTTAGAAAGTTACTATTGAATTTGCTTTAACTACCCTTTCAGGCAATGCATCCATGTAGAACACAGTTGAACCCATCCGTATTTCCCAGTTCAGGTCATTTGCATGTCGTGTGCGTGTGTTCCAATGAAGAGCCTACAGATGCTGGCTAATCTACTGAATGCTTCCAGCATTTTCAGCTTTGGTTTCAGGATTTGATTGTGCCTGCTCCTCATGTTTGTAATTGAGGCTCTAGATTCCTGACATCAATAATCTCTAAACTATTCCCTACATTATTATATCAATTGTACCTTATAAATTACCTCACAGCCTCTGGACAATTCCTTAGCATTTTTTTTTCCTATTATTTTCCTCCCAGGTAACATGAAATCAGATTAGCAACTAATTCTTTTTCATCGTAAAACTCAGTTGAGCAAAATAGTATGTTTTTCAGTATGTGATTTTTAAAAATAAACTTTAACAAAGCATTAGGCCCATTAGGTTGCCAGTGTGGCTCAGTTGGTAGCATACTTGCCTTTCAGCCAGAATATTGTGGGTTCAAACCCCACTCTTGCTGTATTTAAATTAGCTGCCAAGTTTCCTACATTACAGCAGTGAGTACACTTCAAAAGTACTTCAAGGGCTGTAAAGCACTTTGGGTTATCCAGTGGTTGTGAAACTTAGACTTAGAGGCTTTCCTGTGTCCAATGACACATAAGACAGCCAAAGAATATGCTTATGTCTGTTTTTCCTCTGGAACATGTCACTAGAAGTGTACTAGTGCTGTTAGGAACAAGAGCCTAGATGTTTTGCTTTTGACAATTTAAACTGGGATGGTATTGCATTGACTCAAATAGAGGTGCACTGCTAGCATGAAGCTATAGCTTGAGGGGTGCAGCTCTGCATCAAGCATGACTGACCAGGAGACTCTCCCATTCTTACCAATTGCCCTTTTGGAAGGATTTACAGGTTGATAATCAACCTGTTTGGCTATGTTAGGAACACACCTTCCATGGTCATCAAGTCCTGGAGTGGGACTCAAACCCAGAGCTTCTGGCTCAAAGGCAGGGAAGCTACCCATTGCACCACAAGAGGTCCCATGTTTGTGAAAGGCATCATAGAAATACAAGTCAATTTTTTCCCTTAGTCCTACAAAAAAGAATCTGTTTCATAATATCCATTAAAGCCGAAATGCAATGTTATTGATAGAATACATTGAACATATGTCAGAAACATTTGCTGCTTTATTGTGTGTCACTAATCCAGTAAAGAGAAATGCAGGATGAATCAGATTGTACACTTCATTTTGTAAAATGACCAGATCCACCATGATTTCTAGTGGCCTCTCACACTGGTTAAACAGCACAGTCTTTACTTGGAGGTGACTTTTATTCAAAGAAGCAATGAGAGGCCAAGAAGGTAGCTGAAGTTCGGGGAACTGTGACATGAAAGAGAAAACTGATGCAGGCAGAGGAGGTGGCAAGGCCATAATTAGATTAAAAAAGACTTGAAGGATTTAATAAAGAGAACAAAACATTGCACTTTTAATCAGGCCAAGGATTACTACAGCACATTTATAATAATTACATTCCAATAAAGTTCAAGGCAGTACAGCTGGAACTTAAAATAATTACATTCCAGAGTGACTTAGCAGCAAAAGGTCATTCTTAATTCAAGGCCTCAGTGTCTGACACCAGCTGCTAGTTTACAATGAGATTTCAAATAACTCATGATCAGTACAATTTCATTTACCCTTCTGCCTGCTAATTATGCCACAGGCTAATTATTTATTTTCTCTCTTTAGCCGATCCACAAACTAATTGGAGTGGATTTGCCTCAGGTAAGAATTTATCCATTTGCTTCATGGAGTCACAATGGGTCCTTTCTCACATAAGACGTTATTACAGTGATTTGATTTGTTTCCTTTTGTAAAGCAAATAATTCTATGTTAGCTGAATCTGGAGTGTAAGAAGGGATCAGCTTGCATTCCTCTATGTGCTGGCAGAGTCATTAGAATTTTCCTGATGAGCAACCAAGCAACTTACTCTGTGGAAACTTGTGCTGAATGCAACGAGAGGATGAATATACCCAGATGCACAAAAATTCAAGTTTTCTCAAGCTTTTCAGGGTAAGTGCTGAAGCTGATGAGGAATTTTAGGATCTCATGTACTCCAATATATTGATATCCTGCTTGACTATGTTCTTTGGCTCTTTGTGACCTTTGATTCCGAAGATTTGTTTGTCACAATCCTGGCAGGCATGCTTGGGTCACACCTACCAGAGCTTTCCATTGCTGATGCTTCCAGAGTCTGCAGGATCAGTGCAAGGGCACCTGAATTCCATGAGGTGGTCAACATCACTGTGGGCAAATCTCGGCCTCATTCAGTCAGAGGCTTCAGCCCCAGCTTACCCACCTTTTGGAGGAAAAGGTCAGAGCCTTTCCCAGAACCAGTAATGTGCCCCTTGGCCTCCAGTGAAAGGGAATTGCTTTAAATTCTGCCTTTTCCTTGGAGGGCCCAGGCTGCTTGCTAGGCCTGGAGCCCTTTGGCGCAGTTCATTTAGGCCCACCTGGAGGTTGCTATGCCTCATGAGGGCCTCTGGTGTCACACCAGGTTCAGAGCCAGGGAAGCAGAAACTTCTGGCTTATGGCTGGGAGAGGGTTCTGCCCGTTAACAGTGTGATGAAACCTAAATTTACCTTAATCATCAGTTCAGTGGTCGGGAACTCAGGGACCTCACGTCTTCTGCACATGTGCCAGCCGCTGTCCAGGCATTTTACGCTCTTCAGGCTGAGGACCAGCCCTGTGACCTGCACAGAAGAAAAAAAGAAAAATGGCACAAAAATGGAGGTCAGATGGCCTCGTATGGAGGACCAGTATTAAATAGGTGCCCCAGGAAGCAGGACACAGGAGGGGGACAGGGAGAGGCCCCAAACCAGGGAGGGGGACAGGGACACGTCCCAAAAGGAAGTCCCAGATAAGGGACAAATTTAGGGGACAGAAAGGCCTCTGTCTATGACAGTATCGGTTGGAGTGACCACCACACAATCGTTGTGGAGATGAAGTCCCGCCTTCACATTGAGGACACTTTCCATCATGTTGTGTGGCTCTACCACCATGCTAAATGAGATAGATTTTGAATAGATCTAGCAACTCAAGAATGGGCATCCATGAGGTGCTGCAGGTCATCAGCAGCAGCAGAATTGTACTTGAACACAATCTGTAATCCCATGGCCTGGCAAAACCCCCACTCTACCATTATCATCAAGCCAGGGGATCAAACCTGGTTCAATGAAGGGTGCAATAGGACGTGCCAAGAGCAGTAGCAGGCATACCTAAAAATGAGGTGTCAACCTGGTGAAGCTACAACACAGGACTACTTGCTTGCCAAACAGCATAAGCAGCAAGTAAAAGACAGAGCTAAGCGATTCCACAACCAAAGGATCTGATCTAAGCTCTGCAGTCCTGCCACATCCAGTCATGAATGGTGGTGCACAATTAAACAACTCACTGGAGGAGGACGCTCCACAAATAGCCCAGCACATCAGTGCAAAAGATAAGGCTGAAGCATTTGCTACAATCTTCAGCCAGATGTGATGAGTGAATGATCCATCTCAGCCTCCTCTGGGGATCTCCAGTATCACAGATGCCAGTGTCCAGCCAATTCAATTCACTCCACGTCATATCAAGAAATGGCTGAAGGCACTGGATACTGCAAAGGCTTTGGGTCTTGACAACATTCCGGCAATAGTACTGAAGACTTGTGCTCCAGAACTTGCTGCGCCCCTAGCCAAGCTGTTTCAGTACAACTACAACACTGGCATCTACAGAGCTATGTGGAAAATTGCCCAGGTATGTCTTGTACACAAATAGCAGGACAAATCCAACACGGCCAATTACCATTCCCATCAGTCTACTCTTGATTATCAGTAAAGTAATGGAAGGGGTCATCAACAATACTATTAAGCAGTACTTGCTTAGCAATAACCTGCTCACTGATGCCCAGTTTGGGTTCCGCCAGGGCCACTCAGCTCCTGACCTCATTACAGCCTTGGTCCAAACATGGACAAAAGAGCTGAACTCCCGAGGTGAGGTGAGAGTGACTGCCCTTGACATTAAGGCCACACTTGACCAAGTATGACATCAAGGAGCCCTAGCAAAACTGGAGTCAATGGGAATCAGGGGGAAAACTCTCCGCTGGTTGGAGTCACACCTACCACAAAGGAAGATGGTTGTGATTGTTGGAGGTCAGTCATCTCAGCTCCTGAACATCACTGTAGGAGTTCCTCAGGGTAGTGTCTTTGGCCCAACCACCTTCTTTATCTTCATTAATAACCTTCCTTCCATCATAAGGTCAGAAGTGGGAAAGTTCACTGATGATTGCACAATGTTCAGCGCCATTTGCAGCTCCTTGGATGCTGAAGCAGTCCATGCCCAAATGCAAGACCAGGACAATATCCAGGCTTGGGCTGACAAATGGCAAGTAACATTCAAGCCATACAAGTGCCAGGCAATGACCATCTCCAACAAGGGAGAATCTAACCATCGCCCCTTGACATTCAATGGCATTACCATCACTGAGTCCCCCACTATCAACATCTTGGGGGTTAGCATTGACCAGAAACTGAACTGGACTAGCCATATAAATACTGTGGCTACAAGAGCAGGTCAGAGGCTGGGAATCCTGCAACAAGTAACTCATCTCCTGACTGCCCAAAGCCTCTCCACCATCTACAAGGCAAAAGTCAGGAGCGATTGAATACTCCCCACTTGCCTGGATGAGTGCAGCTCCTGCAACACTCAAGAAGCTTGACACCATCCAGGACAAAGCAGCCCACTTGATTGGCACCACATCCACAAATATTCACTCCCTCCACCACTGACTCACAGTAGCAGCAGGGTGTACCATCTACAAGATGCACTGTAGGAATTCACCAAGGCTCCTTAGACAGCACCTTCCAAACCCACAATCACTATCATCTAGAAGGACAAGGGCAGCAGATAGATGGGAACACCACCACCTGGAAGTTTCCCTCCAAGCCACTCACTATCCTGACTTGGAAATATATCGTCTGCTGTTCCTTCACTGTCACTGGGTCAAAATCCTGGAATTCCCTTCCCAACAGCACTGGGTGTACCTACACCACATGGACTGCAGAGGTTCAAGAAGACAGCTCATCACCACCTTCTCAAGGGCAACTAGGGATGGGCAATAAATGCTGGCCCAGCCAGCGAAGCCTGCATCTCATGAATGAATATTTTAAAAAAATGTCCCATTAAGTTAAGTTAAAGGAAAAGAGCAGAGAAAAAAGCTCTGAAACAAAGAAAGGGCTGCAGGGAGCAGACTTTAAGTGACAAGGCCATGAGAAAAACACTGAAAATCCAAGAAGGCAACCAATCATTGGTGAGTCCATGCTGTGGGCTGTTGGAGAACAGGTACCCATTTGGAGCAGTGGTATTCTGCTTGGCACGGCCAAAAGTCTGAGATTCTGCTCGGAGGCTGAAGCTTGAGGGTACTCAGAGATCTCGGGGAAAAGAATCCCAGAAGGCAAGGTTGAAACCCTGTGAGGTGGGTCGTTGTTGAAGCCATCCAGGTAGTAGCAACTTTTAGAGAGAATTTCAATGCGAGTTCTTCAAATGTGGAGATTGGAAACCCTTGTGGGAAAGACAAAAGTCAGGGTTTTACAGCCGCGCTGTGGCGTGTCTCCCCACCACCCCCATCCCGGCGGATGCGGCGAGCCATTTAAATCTCCATTCAGCTCGGCAGCACCATAATATCCCTCTAGGCGGGAGGGGCCGTAAAATCCCAAAGTTTCAGTGAGACTGGTTGGCTCACAATGTGACAAGCATCTGGGTGTGTTGGTGAGAAATCCATGGAACCTGTTTTGGTTGCATCTGTCATTTATTATGTAATGTGGTGTGTCCAACCACAGTTTGCCTGTTAATTCACATGCACATTGTACTTACCCTGAATGTTAGAGTATAAGGTAGGTATTGTAAATTGTTTTATCTTTCTGAATTTGTGCAGTAAAGTTTATTTTTGTTTGTTCAAAACCTGTGGAATCTTGTGGCTTTATTCAATGAGCGAGTGTCTTAAATCTCAAATCTTATCCACTTTAAACAAAACATTATTGGTCCCTAGCTGGATCTCCTCCCACAACTCAAGTCTGGCCAAGGATCATAACAATACATATGCCAGAAAATCCTAGTAACAACTAGAGAACCAGGGCAGCTGGGTGCCTGTCATTTACTGGTGGCTTCCCACCAACACTACAGTGGAAAAATCCTGTGAAGTTTCAGGGCTATTATCTCACGTTTGGCTGAATCACATAATTTTACTTCAAGTATTGACAGCAAAAACAACATAATCTGATTTAGTTCGTGCAGCTGTGGTATTTTTGAGTTGGAATTGTGCACAAAGGTATACATTTGCAATAGGAGCATAGAAAGTTCCAAACGAAAGGCTTCTACACATTACATTAAAGTATTTGTATCTCTTATCTCAGTTTTGTCACAGTAAGTGTGAAGTCAGGGTAAAATGAGGATGGAGGCCCTTACATTGAAATTGCTACATGGTGAATGAGCTGAAATTTTAGGCTCAGTGGGATTAAAACCCAGATGTATCATCAACAGGATGAAAGTCCAAAAAGTATATTTGTGACAGATTCCAGTGAATCAAGCATCCACCACATGATGGTGTGCTGCTAGCCACAAAACAGCTGCTCATTGAATTGGCAGTCAACATCAATCAAGGGAGCACATGACACCTTGGACCTTGGGGAATCCTGTCATTCAGTAAAATTAGCAGTGTTCTGTCATGCTGACATTGGTTATCCGTGGACAAGGCGTTGAAATTACTATCTCTGGAGGACAGAGCGCCTTAACTCACTTGTGTGCACAGCTGATTGGTTTATGTTATAGATGTCCTCAGCGTCATAGAAGTTAAGGGAAGCAGTGACTTCATCATCACTGACAGGGCAGTGCAAGGAACAATTGGGCTGCAGGTCTTCTTCAAGTATACATGAAGGGTTCCTTTGTAAGTCGAAGTGTCTGCTGGCAATATTCCTCAACCAACTTCAGGCAGAAGTGCCTCTGTCTGTGTGATACACTGTTAGTGAAAATGGCCAACAAAAATTAATAACAGAGATTGGTACTAAAATATTCAATAATGCTGAATAACAAAATGGCCAAAGAACCTTTAGGATTTCCACACTGAATAGTGTCAAGCTAGCCTACTGCCAATGGGTGAAGGAAGCACCCAGAACAATCCTGTCCTAACAGGAGGAGAAATGTGCAAGAAGTTTAGTGGAGAAATTTGATTGCAAAGTGGTGCTATGTCTACTTACGTTGATTCCCTGGGGGCCAGGCCACCTACATGGTCTGCAAAGTACCTGCAAATGAATTTCTCCCCCTCAATTATTATACTATTTACGCAAAGCCCTGTCTCCTTTTCAATGAGGCCACTTTAGCCCAGTATATAAAACCTACCAGAAAATCATGCTCAGTACTAAAATGTTACTGGCCTAAATAATTTCATCTCAGCCAGATTTTCCAATCCCCAAATGCCTATTGAGCTCCCATTGCACTGACAAGAAAATGCACCCTTTAATTTTGCTAGAAGATAATTGGCACATTCAAAAAGAGGTTGTCCTGACTGCTGTGGTCAGCAGAGTGTGAGTTAACAAAACAGTGTATTGCCAAGTGAGCCACGAACATCTGCTCAATGGCACTATCTAACTCACTGTTGTTTAAAATTTGAACAATTAACCAAAAATAAAAGAGTTACAACATTGGCAACAGATTAGCTGCTTTTGGGTGAGATCCATAGAATCTCCAGCCGATTCTAGAGAATGTATGAGCGTTTTGAAGACAAAAATGGCAAGAGATGTTTTTATGTATTTCAGAAAAAAGACAGTTAACCAGGATGTAAGCTTACAGGAAAGGTTTGTTATGAGTCCTCGATGCAACAAATGGATTAACAAAGGAAAGATGGCAGATGAGGTAAGAAAGAAAGAAAGCAAGAAAGGTGAGATAAAAATGAAATACAAGTTAAAGAGAAGGGGAAAAGGAGGAATAATCATCCTTTTTGTTAATTTTGTAGAAAAGGAAAAAAACACTACAAACAGTACCAACAGATTCTGGACCTGACATTTCATAGTCCACTTTGAAGGGGCTGGAGATGCAGCAAAGTGGGACTTCCACATGCTGCTTTGCCCTGCTATTAGTCATGATCCAAATCACAGGGATGGCTTCATTTATATTCTCAAGGTCTGCGACTTGGAGGCAAACAGAGGCGCCCACTTGGCAGTGCAGCTAAAAATTCAATGAATCTGACAGGTCCTGCCATTTGAGCCAAAGATCAGACAAAGCAAAAGAGCAGAGGTTCCCCTGCAGAGAATCAAAGAGCAGCTTTGTGTCTTTAACTTCTTAAGCCTGCCATGATCAGGCAACAATTCAGGCACAATTCACTTATGTTTAATATGCTGCTCTGACTATTCCTACCACCCAACAAACTTTAGTGCATAATATGAGAAAAGATTATTTTTGCTTGTTAACAACTTGGTCCAGTCATGAATGAGCTTGTGCAGCACTTTTTTACTTTAGAATTGAATTGAACAGTAAGTGAAAAAGTGTCTTGAAGATGAAACTTTTGAAGTATCACAGCAGCAGTGAAAGAATTAAATTGTACAAATGAGTTTTCTGCCCAACAGCATGGGTGTAGCAGCCATGAGATCTACAGCACTATATGACAGGAGGAAAGGGCAATCTATATGGCAAGGGGCATTGAGACACATTTGTGGATGATATTACCTAAGCAGTAGATGTCCTGTGCACTAAGGAGGGTGGGAAGCAATGCAGCAGGAGGGTGGACTAGCCACGTCAGCCATAAGTGGTTGTATTGTTGGTCAACCAACTATGTTGTTTATATTACTTAGTCAAATTATTGGATAATTCCACTTTTAGTTTAAAAATGACTTTGAATTTGAAGAAAAGACTTTCTGTGGAAAGCAGTCAGCAACAAGCAAAATGTTCTCCACTTCTTGCATTGTTCACTGCATTCATGTTCTATTTGGTGCACCAAATCTCCAATGACGAGTGATAAAGAGGCCTCACCAGACAATCAGTTAAGATGTTAGCACAGTTTTGAGCACTTACCTTGACAACCCGGCATGGGCCTAAACATTTTTATCTCACCTGCTTCCAGTTTTGGACCACAGGTGATACTGCATTTATATGCACTGTTACTTGCAATGATGTTGATCTAGCAGCATTTCAAATGCAGAATGACTCTCTCTTCCAACAAAGGAAGTCCTTTGAATCAAAACCTCCCTCTTAGGACTTTCAAAGCCTTGAGCACTGAATAGAAGCTGTGGAGGAGCAAAAGGATTTGATTGCCCAGGTGCACAAATCACTGAACTGCACACGTGGAAAAATAATCAAAAGACAAATAGAATGTCTGCTTTTATCTCAAGGAAGTTGGAATACAAAGGCAAGGTTAAGGGCAGTTCAGTTGTCCAGCCTTGAGCTAACTTCATTTGGGGTACTCTATTCATTTCTAGATACTGCATGTCAGGAAGCATATTTTTGCCTCAGAGAGGGTTCCATGTACATTTGTGAGAATAATACCAGAGCTTAAAGGCTTAACTTATGTGGGCATGTTGCATAAACTTGGCTTGTATTTCTTTGAATTTAGAAGGTTGAAGTACAATCTAATTTGGCGCTTCCCAAATTGCTTTGGTTGAAGGGTTCCTTCTCAAATGGATTAGTAATCACCGATTTCCACCATCTAACTTGTAAAACCATATAATACTTATAATATGCAAGTGCTACATGGAGAGAGCATTTTAATAACTTTTAAGGAAAGAGGTATTGGTGTCACTCTCAGCACTGCTCCATGCTCTCTCCTCTGTGGTAAGGCAGCCCAGCCACTCTATGAAACAGATATAGTGGCTGCACTCTGCTTTCACCTCCTGTCTTACACTTTCACATTATTTTGTTAAACCTCCTGGAAACTCCCTAGGACCTCCAGTTGAAGAACCACTGATCTATTTGAGGTGTTTAAAATGATCAAAAGATTTATATAGGGAAGACACAGAAGCCATTTCCTCTGGTGGGGGAATCCAGAGCAAGGAATTTTATAGGAGGGGTGTGCACTGCTCGCCCCCACCAATGCCACAACCCCTCATACCCTCCTCCACCAAGCCCCCCAGAAGAAAAGTCAATCTCAAAGCCCTCAGTGGAAGGAAGACCCTCCCTCAAGATCTGCCAGCTAAACTGATAGGCTGCAGCTCTTGCACTTCTCTCTTCTGGGCTGGTAGGACTGCAAGGAGGCCAACAAAGAGGTGTCATGGACACCAGACAAGGTGATTCTGGAGTTTCTTGGATGGGGTGAGATCAGGCACCGTAGGGAGGGTGCAGGGGGGTGCAAGGTGGTGGGGATGAGGGTGTGGGTTTTGGAGGCCAGGCGGGGAGGAACAAAGTGGGTGTAATCTCTTGAAGGGTGCCTGTGCCTCGCACTGGACACCCTCTGAATGAGGCACCCCCCTTCCTTGCCACCCTTTCACCAATTTTGGTGAAAAAGACAGCCTTTCCATTCTTAGCTGCCCTCCATTGCCAAGCTGTAGAGGCAGGTTGAGGCCCATAATTGCCACTTAGTTAGGCAATTAAGGTTCTCAATGGACCTCAGCGCAGATGGCCTAATGAGTGCCTTACCCACAGTCAGGAAGATGGTAGGCTAGCCAACTGTCATACTTTATGTGCCTCCTGCTGAAAACACAGCCAGCAGTAGGCTGTAAAATCCAGCCCAGGGGCACAATCTTAAAATTAGACCTAGGCCTTCATGAGTGAAATCAGGAAGCACCTTCTTATAAAAATGGCAGTAGAAAAATGGAATTGTCTCTCCCAAACATCTGAAGGTGCAGTCTTTTGAAATCTTTGAGACTGAGATTGATAGATTTTTATTACATAAATACTCACCTCAACATTTCTTGACACCTCCACAATCTTTAAATTGTCAGACTGGTGCCGGACATTGAGCGTACTAGGGGAGCAGAAGTTTCCGTCAACTAAACTTTGAGAAAAATAAAGCCAATGTTTTCACTCCTTGCCATAAAATCCATTCCTTAGCTTTCATTTCCATCCCCCTCCCTGGCAGATGTCTGAGGCTGAGCTAGGCTGTTCATGATCTTGGTGTCACATTTGGCTGAGATGATCTTCCAACCACATATTGCATATTTCCGTCCCTGTAACATTGCCCAACTCCACCCCTGCCTCAGCTTGTCTGCTGCTGAAACCATCACTCATGCCTTTGTTATCTTTGGACTTGACTGTTCCAACACTCCTGGGAAACCTCCATGTTCTACAATTCATAAATTTGAGGTCATCCAAAACTCTGCTGTCCATGTACTAACTCGCACCTTAAGTCCCATTCACCCATCACCCCTGTGCTTGCTGACCTGGATTGGCTCCCAGTTAAGTAATGCCTCAATTTTAAATTCTCATTCTTGTTTTCAGATCCATGGCCTTGCCACTCCAATCTTTAGTTGTCCCCAGCCCTAAAACTCTCTGAGACATCTGTACTCCTCTAATTCTGGTCTCCGGCATCCCCATTTTAATTCTCCACCCATTGGTGGATGTGCCTTCACCTGCCAAAGCCCTTAAGCTCTGGAATTCCCTCATATCTCTCCAGATTCTTACCTCTCTTTCCTCCCTTAAGTCATCCTCAAAACTGATCTCTTTAACAAAGCATTTGATCGTCTGTCTGAATATTTCCTTATGTGACTCAATATCAAATTTTGTCTCACAACACCCCTGTGAAGTGGCTTGGAATGATTTACTATGTTAAAGGCATTGCATGAGTACAAGTTGGTGATATTGTAATGGTATCAAGGAATATGGATCAAAGATGGGCAAATAGAATTGAGATTTAAGTCAAACAATGATCTAACTGAACACTGGGACATGCTTGAGGGGCCTAATGATCCATTTCCATCCCAAAGCACCTAAGTTCACATGCCTTTGAGCATTTTTGTTATGAGAGGTGGCCAAATTGGTACTATTGATCAGAGTTGATCAGCAGACACTTCATAGGTGGAAAAACTTCTAGTTTATTTACAATGGTACTCAGTAGCAACAATATGTGTGCTTTCACCTCAAACTCTATCTCTACACACTATTAACTACTAACTGTCTGAGGTAGCCTGCGCTACTCTCCTATTGGGTATTGAAGATCATGGGATCTTCCTTAACAAGCATTCTTCTTAAAGGTATATTACACGTTAGATAAAACCATAATTACCACAGCCCACCCCCTTTACTTGGATATACATTTTATATTTACAAGTATAATTTTCTTAAGACATCTGACTGATAAGTAATTTACAAATTCAGTCTTTCTGGGGGTTTCCTTAGGTGGTTAGAGCATCTCAGCTCTACAACTTTAGATTCTTCATCTGGAAACTCCTTTTCTGGAGTTGCTTGGACATCAGGTGCTTCAGTGGGCACCTGCAGTTCTATATCCTCAACTCTTACAGGAACATCAGACATGTCTGTACTGGGTTGAGTACTCTCCTCAGGGAACGCTGACCCAGTCATGAACACTGGTGGAATCAATTCTAGCTGATTTGTTTCTCTCTTCTTTAGATGATCCATATGTGTCCATATGACTCAGCCTTCCACCTCCACATGGTAAGATAGAGGTCCAGTCACTGCACTTATTTCACCTGGTAACCACTTTGATCCTTCTTCAAAGTTCTTCATGTATACCATTTCTCCCACAGTAAATTTCCACTATGCTAGTTGTGTCTAGTTTTCTGGCTTCCCTGATTCCTTTCTACCTTCCCCGCTAAATTTGGCGTAATTAAGCTCAGTCTCATCCTGAGACGGCATTTCATCATTAACTCTGCATGTGTGACACCTGTTGTTGTGTGAGGGGTTGTCCTATAATGGGAAAGGAAGCATGCTAGCTTTGTTGCTAAGGAATCTCCAGATAGCTTCTTCATGCCTGTCTTGAATGTTTGAACTGCCCTTTCGGCCAGTCTATTTGAGGTAGGTGGTACAGTGAAGTTTTTACATGAGTGATACCATTGAGGCTGATAAACCGTTGAAACTCAGAACTTGTAAACACCATACTGTTATCAGCAACGACTGCTTCTAGTAATCTGTGAATGGCAAAACTTTGACGTAGTTTCTCAATTGTAGCAGAAGACATTGGTCACTTTATTTCATATATGTCCATCCATTTTGAATGGGCGTCTACAATGAGCAGAAACATTGTTCCCATGAAAGCTCCCAGACAGTCAACATGTAACACACCCATGGTCTTCCTGGCCACTCCCAAGGGTGTTGCAGAGCTGTTAAAGGCAACTTTTGCAATTGCTGACATTGCACACAATTCCTCAATAAACTTTCTATTTCACTATCCATCCCAGGCCACCATAGGTAGCTGCGAGTTATGGTCATAATTCGGGATATTCCTGGGTGTGCACTGTGTCGCTCAATTAGAAGTGGCTCCCTTCCCTTTGGTGATACTGTCACTTGTGCTCTCCGTAATAAGATGCCATCTTGGCTGGTTATTTCATGTCGTCTGTTAAAGTACGGTTTCATTTCGTCAGATGCAGGCTCTTGTGACCAACCTTGAAGCATTCGTTCTCGTACTTGAGATAGGACCGGATCCCAACTTGTCCGGTCTTTGATCTGTCGAGCACACCCCAGCGAGGAATCTAAGAAATTTAACAACCAAACAAATACCTGTGGAACTGGTAAATCTTTATCATTTTCTTGTATAGGCAAATGACTAAGTGCTTCGGCATTTGTGATTTGACTGCCAGGCCTATGTACGAAAATGTACTCATATGCTGCCAGGATTAAAGCCCCTCATTGTATTTTTGCTGGGGCTGTGGGTGGTATAGCCTTGTACTCACTGAACAATCCTAGCAATGGTTTGTGGTCTGAAACTATAGTAAAATGGCAGCTGTGTATGTACTGGTGAAATTTCTTGATACCAAAGACAGGCCTTCTTTTTCTATCTGTGAGTATCCCTTTTCCGCTGTGGTGAGCGTTCTTGATACATAACCTATAGGCCGTTCCGCACCATCGTCCACCTGATGAGAGAGCACTGCTCTCACTCAGTAGCGGGATGCATCACATGTCAACACCAATTCTTTCCTCTTGTCATAATGCACTATTAGGTTGTACAAGTGTAACAATTGTTTCACCCTTATGAAAGCTTCTTTCTGGAGCACCTCCCAGGACCAATGTTGGTTCTTTTTGAGTAGAAAATGTAGGGGAGCCAGCATTGTAGACAAATTGGATAAGAATCGCCCATAATAGTTGATCATTCCTCAGAATGATTTGAGCTCTGAGGCGTTCTTTGGTGCAGGTGCCTCTCTTATGGCTCTCACTTTCTCAGTGAATCTAACCTGGTGACCCAAATAGATTACCTCCCTCACTTGGAATGTGCACTTTTCTTTTATTAAATGTACTCCAGCCTACAAGAAACATTTTAAGACTTTTTCTAAGCTTGCCAAATGATCTTTCTCAGTGAATCCAGTCACCAAAACATCATCTAAATAGACTATAACCTGGTGCAATCCCTGCAGTAAACTTTGCATTGTTCTCTGGAAGATGGCGCAAGCTGAGGAGACGCTGAAAGACAATCGAGTATACTGGTACAATCCTTTGTGGATATTAATTGTGACAAATTCCCTGGAGACATTATCTAACTCTAGTTGTTGATAAGCATGACTGATATCGAGCTTCATGTAGGTGGTTCCATCTGCCAGCTTGGCATACAGGTCTTCGATTTTTGGTATGGGGTGTCTGTCTAACTTAGCTACTTTATTAACCATCGATTAGTAATCTCCACAAATTCAGACACTTTGGTTGGGTTTAAGGATAGAGACTATAGGCACTGCCCATTCTGAGAACTGCACAGGTTGCATAACGCCCAGTTTTTCTAGCTTGTCCAGTTCGGTGTTGACCCTTTCTTGCAGTGTGTAAGGTATTGGTCTCGCCTTCATGAATCTGAGGGTTGCCTCTGGGTCCACATGAATTTTTGCCTGCAGTCCTTGGATCGTCCCAAGTTCGTCCCTGAAGACTGAGGTGTATTTTTGTAGTAGCTCTAGTAACCCACTTCCAACTGGAAAACTTCAGCCCATTCTAACTTAATCTCCTTTAGCAAGTTTCACCCAGGAGGCTTGGCCTGTCGTCTGCTACCACCGTCAAGGGTAGCTTTACCGATTGACTTCCATAATGGACAGTTATTCTACTAATGCCTCTGACTTGAATGTCTTCACTCATACATATTTTTAATTGGGCAGTTGTTCCTTCTAAATTTATTTGATGTTCACCTTTATTCAAATATCTGAAGGTGTGTTCCCAATTACCGTAGTGGAAGCTTCTGTGTACCACTCACTTCACTGTTCCAAATATTGCTTCTGTTTTTCCAACCTTCAAATTAAACAACGAGTAAATATCTGAATTTGTTGTTTCAGGCTCCTCTACATTGTAGATCTCACTGGGTTTTCTCTTTTGTTTAAAAGTCTGCTTGACTCTTTCCTTGCACTGACTCATTATATGCCCATTACTATGGCAATAAAAACATTCGACTTTTTTAAACTGACAATCGTTAAAATAAAAGACTGCTTGTTTCCACCCCTATTATTTCTTGTTTTCACTGCTAAGTCATTTTTTCTCATTTTCCGGCTGGCAGGAGCTGTTTCCTGCTTCTCGGCAGAGTCTTTCATGTTCGCACCCATTTTGATTGGGGTTTCCTGCCCAATGTGGAGGACGGTGCCATTTTGTGCACCCTGTGTGGCTTTTGAATCTCTTACTGCGCTTTCCATGGTCAGTGCTACCTCTAGCGCCTTCTTGCAATCCAAATTCATTTGGACAATAATCTTTTCTGAATCGTGTCGTTATTCACACCGCACTCTGAGCATGTCGTTTAGAGATGTATCAAACTCACAATGTTCCGTTAACTGTTTCAAACTTGCCACATAGCATGCAACTGTCTCCCCTGGAGCTCTATTTCTCGAGTTAAACCTGAACCTTGCACTGAGGGCTTTGGTTTGATAATGACCCTTCACGAGGTCACCAATTCATCAAAATTTTTCAAATCTGCGGCACTGATTACTGTCAAACTTCAAGTCTAGCCATAGGTTTTATTCCCACCTGTACTTACCTCTTCTCTTTCCCTGTAATCTCGTTCACTTAGGAAAAGAATATGAGGCGCTCAATATATCGAGACCAATCATCCGTGACTAGATCAAAAGGATTGACTCTTCGGAATTGCAGCATTCTGTGAGGGAATTACTTCTTCGATTCGAATGGAACTTCTATTTACAATTACTTTACAAGGTACAGTTCTGATTTCATTTCACTTGATTTATTCTGTTAAACTTGTTTTCCCCTCATCGCCAGTTTGTTGTGAGAGGTGGCCGAGTTGGTACTATTGATAGAATTGATCAGCAGACACTTCATAGGTGGAAACTTATTTACAAAGATACTTAGCAGCAACTACATGTGTGCTTTCGCTCCAAACTCTATCTCTACACACTACTAACCATTGGGGTAGCCTGCCCTACTCTCCTATTGGGTATTGAAGATCATGTGATCTTCCTTAACAAGCATTCTTCTTAAAGGTATGTTACACATTAGATAAAACCATAAATACCACAATTTTCCTACTAAAAATAAAAGTATGCCTTTAAAAATGATAAGCATTCCTTTTAGAACTATGTTTAGGGCGAGGTCAGCTTGTAGCTGCCATCGGAAAACTGGAGTGCAAGGAACAATGGCCCTAGCATTATCAGGCCCGTAAAGATGGATGGCAAAGATGTGTGGATGGTAAAACAAGTTATGTGGCATTTCTGTTGTTTGATTCAAACTTGCATTTTTTCAGAGATGCTTGGGATGCATTTCTCAGCCCCACCGGGGCCAGGAATGGAGGCAATCATGCACTAAAAATAGCACCGCCAGCCTATGTGCCAGTTCCCTGCTTCTAACCTGCCCCCAGGCCATATTGCCGGAGGTTCGGGGAGGGAGAGGGCAGTGGGGGCTGCATTCCCACCCACATGTGGTACGTAGACCATTAAAGTAACTAATGGCCTATTAAGGCCTGTTACAGGAGGCTGGCTAGAATTTTCCAGTCAGCTTTCAGATTCCCACAGGTAGAATACCGGGAGGTCAGAACTCCAGATAGTGTTAGAGGCCCTGCCTGCCTGCCTGGGTGCAGCAGGCCACCCTTTAGAGGAATTTCCTTCACCGTCTCTGCCTCCTCCCTCCCCAAAGTGGTGGCCTGGCTACAAAAGAAATTTTTTTTTTATATTTTAAATTCAAATAAGTTGGAGAGAGGGTGGCCTCCATTTTGAAGTGTCGTCTCCCTTACTTACCTGCCATTACAGCGTGCTGCTTCTTTCAAGCTGCAAGGCCTCTGATTGACCTGCAGCTTCAAGAGCCTGCCCGCTATTCTGAATTGGACGGCAGCCCCCTTTCTGGCCATTAATTGGCCACCCAGGGGAAATCGCAATGAGTGACTATTCCTCACACAGTGTGAACTTCTGGCCTTCATTTGAGCCTGATGGCAGCTCTGCAGGGAAAATCCTGCCCCCTGGCTGTCAACGAACTCCACCCCTGCTTCCTTATCTGTGCCAGCAAATTCTGAACTGCAGGGTGCTTGTGGCTTTGTAATGACCGACAAACTGATTTACTACAAATGCCAGTTATACAGGAAACCCAATCAGAATAACACTGTGGGGCTCCTTCACACACATGGTCTTGCTCCTCTGTAACGGGATCTGAGAATAAATTCTCATTTTATCAAAGTATTTATTTTTCCATTAGACCAGTGTCACAAGGTAGGGCCAAAGGTCATGCAAACTGTGCTAACATTGCATATGATATTGTATAATTTAACACACGGAAAAGATACTCTCATGCTTGCTGACAGATCATTCCTGCCCAGGTTGTTGCAGTTTCCAGTGTACCAGTGATTGCTTGCTAAGTGTCATTATGTGAAATACACATTAGATAACCAAGTGACAGAGAAAAGAAAGGCAAGAAGGTTAGCATACTCTTTCCATATTGGGTCTTGGGTTCAAACATAGCAGGAAAATGAAGGCCTCCTTTGTCTGCTGACTGCAAGGGTCCTACATGAAAAGAGTTTGGGACCTTCAGTTTCTGATGGGTACATGCATATTGCTGATATTCAACAGGCATTTCACCATAGTTAACCTCTTCAGTTGCAATTCTGTTGGAACTGCAGCTGAGCTGGCTGTGCGCCGGCCTGTGTCTCCTTGAATTTAAATACAGTTGGGGTGGGCTACTGGTGAGAATCCCAGCAGCACTGGAAAGGCCTGCTCATGACAGGAATGTCACTGTATCAATGAAAAGTTGGTATCTATCTCCAGAGCAACTCAAGGAGTGCGATAGAATACTTTCACCTTTGAAATTCAGCATGCTGGTCGAGTGATCAGTTGTCCTGTGATCCATTGATTTTAACTTGCTGAAGTTTAGGTTTAAAGCCTCCCTTCACCTCCTTAACAATGTTTCACACTAGAATGCAACAGTATTCACACCACATAGCTTTGCTAGGGCATTAGTGAGGTAAAATCCAATGGGGTCGCATATTCCTTTCATTAACATCCCCATTTCAATGCAAACACAAAAGAAATTCAGCATTCACCATCATTTCTGGAAGAAAATCCTGGACATTACAGCAACTGTCATAGAGCTATGAGAATGGCTCCCTGTCCACCCATGCTGACTGGCTATGCTGGTACTTTCAGTAAACTGGCAAAGGAGAAAAAAATCTAGCCCATTGCAGCAATCAGGAGATGCTATTCTGCAGCTAGGAGTTTTTAAAATTCATTCACAGGTTATAGGTATCACTACCAAGATGGGCATTTTTTGCCCATTCCTAACGGCCTTTAACTGTGTGCCTTGCAGGGCTGTTTCAAATGGCAGTTAAAATTAAACTGCAATGCCAAGGGTCTGGAGCCACATGTAGGCCAGACCTGGTAAGGACAGTAGATTTCCTTCCCTAAAGGAACAACAATCCAGGAGTCTCCTAGTCATCATTACTGGTACCAGCTTTGTAATCCAGATTATGCATACTTGGATGACAGCCCAGGCTTCAGTTAGTTTGTTGAATCAGGTGCACACAAGGGAAGCTTGATTGACAGCTTTTTTTTCTTAGATCTATTTTGTCAATGGCTCAATGTTTATTTACACAAGAGGTGTCAAGTTTTTAAAGTTTCTGCTATTGATACTTTAAAAGTCTGGCTGATTGACACTTTTATAGGATTGTAGTAATAGCAGTTTTTTTAAAGAAAGTTATGAATGGCTGTTTTTTTAAAGCTGTTCAACACATGCCACTGTTACTATAGAGTTCATTGGTTCTGTGCAGAGTATATACAGGGCATGGGATGAGCATCAAAGTGCTATGCGTTGGCACTGAGAACATGAGGGAACTTTGAGGGTGGTGGGGGGAGCCTGGGTTGGCATGAAGTGTTTGATGTTAATATAGAATGCTGAAAGAAGAAAGGTATTCCATCCACCAGTAATGACACCTCGCACCTTAGTGAGCTCAAAGTTTCAACCAAATATGAAATAAAAACGGAGCAGTTGGATGCGGATAAGGGTGAATGCTTGACCATTCAGTTCTCTTCTGGTTTCACCTTCTGTTTTAAAGGTCAAAAATAAAGGTGAGCATGAACTGAAAGCCAAAAATCCAACTTTATAATTCATTAGCATTCCTTAGGCCACCAGGGAACTTGAATGACTGCCCACCTCAGCATGTCTACTATTCTTCTAGGTTAAATTTTCCTCATGACTAATAATGAAAGAAATTAGTGACCACAGCTTTGATACAAACTGTCCCTTCTGCTACCTCTTAATATTATTCCGCAAGCTATTAATGCCAATGTTAAAAAAAGTAACCAATCACTACTTGGGTTGTTTGGAACCTTCTAAGACTGTCTTAACTGCCCCAATAATTGACATAAGAGCAGCATTTGCTAATAAAATGGCTCCAAGCAGCCAGAATTTGGGAGCTATTGTGGGGAAAAAAGGCAGAATTCACCAGTTGCATTGTTAGTATTATAATGGCTGCAGTCCTGGCTCAATCACAAATTTCCTTCTGTCTGACATCCTGCAAAACTGTGATAACTTGATGCTGGGAAAGAAGCTGCTCCACACCTTCAATGCTGTGTCCCTAACCAGAAATTGAGTAAATATGATACGGAAAAAAAATAATGGATAAAGGTCATCAATGTAAACGCTTTCAATGCAAACAGTACTGTATGGCATGGTGTCAGCCAATGGGAATATAGGCATCCTATTTTTTAACTAAATATGGTATGCCTTAAGAAAAAGTATGAGTTACTTCAAAGACATACTGGATAAGATTTTAACTCACACAAAACCCATTCACTTATGCAAAGTTAAAATCAGAACCATCATGTCAAAAGATGGATTCTGAAAATTTAAATGAATGAGCATGTAAGCTGTGAAATCCTTCAGCAGGAATGCATTGAGGACTATTTGCGGACATGAACATTTGACGTAAATGAGGAAGGGGAGCTACTCTTTTTAATCATGCATGGCAAGAGCAGAATTGTGACTGACAAAACCAAACTATTCAGGAAGTTGCAGCATCACTTCATAAGGGAGCAAACATATAGGGGGTGACTTTTTGTGAAGGTTTTCGCGCTTGTCCACGATAAGAGCAGTAGAAAGCTTGGAGGAATAGCCAACACAGTGGATACTTAGGGGAATCCCTGTTGGAATTTATCCCCACCCCACCTAAATTCATGTATATGGCCATCATTCCTCTTGTTAAAGGAAAATGTGGCCAGCGATGTCAGATCATCGACAATAATAGGTGGTGACCAGTTCCAAAACAAACCCCTGCACCTGTCAACCATCAGTACATTATTTGGGCAGCAATGATGGCTGAAGAGAGATTAGTAGATCTAGTCAACCTTCAGATGCACACAGACCTCCTAACCCACCTAGCTTCAGTGGCACCACCTTCACCAAGACCCCACCATTGATGCCCTGAGGGTCACCATTGACTGAAGTTGAACTGGACCAGCTATATCAAGGGGTATCAGCCTTGGCTCAGTGGTAGCACCCTTTCCCTACTCCAGAAACCTGAGCACATAATCCCAAAAGTATTTCATTGGCTTTCTTCCTTCAAATATGCTTCAAATTCTTTCTTTTTTTCAAAACTATAACAGGAATAGGACAGAGCCTGCATACTGTGCAACGAGTGACTCACTTCCAGACCCCCTCAAAGTCTCTTCGGCAACTACAATTCTCAAAGCAGGAGATTAATGTTGTTCTCACTACTTTTTCAGATGGATACAGCTGCAACAGCACTTGTGAGGCTTGGCACCATCCCAAACAGACGCAAAATCGCGCAAGATGACATCGGGCGAGCATCCTAACATCATCCTATACTCACGCAATATTTCAGTCAGTGAGCACGCGCAAAAGACAGAAGCGCACCGGCCAACAATTAAGAGACAAATTAAGGTAATTAAAGATGTAATTGTCTCCGATTTTTCGTAATCCATCCAAACTTACGGTTGACGAATGGGCAAATCTGCCAGGCAGACTTTGCATTTCTCATGAAGCCTCATCCAAGGGCAGGATGAGGTTTCCGTTATTAAATGAAAGAAAAATAAAAATCTATGGACAGCCTTTTTATCAGGTACGTGTTCAGGTGACTGAGTGTGATGTTTGCACATTTTTTTCCTGATTTTAAAAACTTTATTAAACGCTCTCTGCCTTCAGGGAGCTTTCTGTCAGCTCTCGCCTGCACCCACAATGACATCAGCACCCACCCTCTTCCCATCCCCCCCCCCGGTAGCACTGAGCTTCTCAGCATGCATTTCATGCTGGCTGGCCATTAATTGACCAGCCAGCGTGAAATTGCAGTCAGTGTCCAATCACAGTCGGCAGTCCATTCTCCAGCTGATCCCAGGCTGCCAATCACACCCACGTGCTGACCTAAAAATTCTGCCCATAGGTGAACCCATGGAAATGAAGCCCAACGTGAGAGAAGAGGAGAGTATTAGGGAAGACAGGTAATTCAGGTAATTCAAATCCATCAGGGATAGGCATTGTGTTTATGTTAGGGAAGGAAATCACAATTTAAGTCAATCTGTGACAATCTTGTGGCCTTTCATAGCCACTGGCTCAAGAGAAACAATTCTAAAATTGTCAATAGTTTAGAATTTTTCCACTCTTACCTATCCAGTCGTAGCTGGAGAATCTCCTGCAAAGGTTTCTCTGTTCCATTACCTCTGGATTCCCCCAATGATCTATCCTTGGCTCCCTCCTACTTCTCATCTACTTGCTGATATCATTTGAAGACATGACATTTGATTCCACATGTACTCTGAAAACACCCACATCAATTGGCTGATCCGCTGTTTCAAACTACTTGTCCAACATCCTGTCCTGGATGAGATGAAATGTCCTCAAATTAAACATTGAGAAGATCAAAGCTATTATCTACAGGCCTTGCCACCAACTTTATTCTCTAGTCACCGATTTCATCCTCCTCCCTGGACCATCTCAAGCTAAACTAGACTTTTGTTAACCTCAAATTGGGCAGTCAGTTTGGATTAAATTACATCTTATTATGCGGTGGTGGTCCAATTTGTTATTCACAGACGGCAACAGTTAAACAAGCAAACATGCTTGTTTATATGCAGTAGTCATGGTACATGGAGGCTAAAGGTTACAGGACATAAGGTACCTTCCAGAAACCCAAACAATCATGACTTAATTGATGTCAAAAAGAACTGTTAGTTTGAGGTAAAATAATTAACTGCTTCTTCCTTCAGTTAACAATAGAATGTGAATGATTTAACTTTATACATTAAAATGTTGCCTTATTCTGTTTTAGTTTGAAAACCTTGAAAAAAACCAAGCCAGTGGACTGTTAAGTATCTGACGCATTTGCAGCATTACTGACCACACATCAAAAGCAACATGAACATATCCAGCCTGGTACGAAAAGAGTTCTAGTAAATCATGTTTAAAATTCAGCATGAAAGTAACTACAGAAATGCAAAGAGTTGAATGTAAATTCTTAGTAAAATGGGTTCTTAATGCCTAACTTAAGAATGAGTGTCAATTATTGGAAAATAAATTGAACATCAAACAATGTGTCAGTTTGGTTCAGGAAGCACTCTAAGCTCTGAGTCAGAAGGTTAAGGATCAGAAACATAGGGTGGGATTTTCCGCACCCACCCGCCGCCTGGATCTTCCGGTCCCACCACAAGTCAATGGGTTTCTGGCTGGGGGGCTGCCTTTCCTGCAGCAGGTCCCGCCCGTGATGGGGGCGGAAAATTCTGGCCATAGAAACATAGAAACTAGGAGCAGGAGTAGGTCATTCAGGCCTTCGAGCCTGCTCCGCCATTCATTATGATCATCTGATCCTCTATCTCAACGCCATATTCCCACTTTCTCTCCATACCCCTTGATGCCCCTAATATCCAAAGATTTATCGATTTCTTTCTTGACTATACTCAGTGACCCGGGATCCTCCGCCTTCTGTGGTAGAGAATTTCGCGGGTTGACCACTCTCTGAGTGAAGAAAGTTTTCCTCATCTCAGTCCTAAATGGCCTTCCCCGTATCCTGAGACTGTGGCCCCTGGTTCTAGACTCCCCAACCAGGGGAAACATCCTCCCTGCATCCAGTCTGTCTAGCCCTGTTAGAATTTTATACGTTTCAATCAGATCCCCTCTCATTCTTCTAAACTATAGAGAATACAGGCCCAGTCAAACCAACCTCTCCTCATACAACAGTCCTGCCACCCCCGATATCAGACCAGTGAACCTTTGCTGCAGTCCCTCTATGGCAAGTATATCCTTCCTTAGGTAGGGAGACCAAAACTGCACGCAATACTCCAGGTGTGGTCTCACCAAGTCCCTGTATAACTGTAGTAAGACATCCCTATTTCTGAACTCAAATCCTCTTGCAATGAAAGCTGTCATGAAGCTATTAATTTACATAATATGTTTGGAATTTTTTTTAAATAGAGGGTTAGTCTATGGGCGTGTCTTAATTGGATTAAAGCCAGCTAGTCTGCGTACTTTGATGTATACTAGTTTTGAGATGTAAGAGAGGTAGAGTGCATTTGCATTTTGTTGAATACAGCATTCAAGAAGGGGAGTGAAATCTGGCACCTAGCTTGCAGAGACCAAGTACTATTTATATTTCTAGCAAAAATTGATAATATGAAAGGGGTTTTATTGTTAGAAGGGGTGGAGTTCAAAGGGTCTGGTGATACAATGAGAATTTACGTTCAATGAGATGTGCTGGATATAACAGAAGGCAGCTTTGTGTGTGCAGAGCAGAGGCATGTAGCATCAAAGCAGCTATAAGCCTACAACTGCCTGCACAGGAACCAAAGTGAAAGGAACCTCATTTTGAATTTGTAAGGTGAAAATGCTTTGCCTGGTGTTTGCTTAAAGTCTATGGGTTGTTGTTGCCTTAATGGAGATTAGATTGGGAATTTATTAAAAGTTATGATAGTAGTAATCTGTAGCCACATGTACTTACTTGTGTAAATTAACAAATGTCTCATGTAATTTGATATAAAAACCTCTCGAAAACTGGTGGTTTTATGCCTGAATTCAGAGTTGCATCTCAAACATACCAAATAAAAATATAGGTTATGACAGTTGTTTAAAGTTTCCCTCTGGGATTTTTAAATAACTCAGCTTTACCAACTGCATTGGTCATAACTAGGCCAACATACCATTTGCCTTCCTAATTAATGCTGCACCTGCCTATTTACTTTCATTGACTGGTGCACAAGGACACCCAGATCCCTTTTTACATCCATATTTCCCAATATATCACCATTTAAATAATACTCTGCCTTTCTGTTTTTCACACCGACGCATATAACTTCACATTTATCCATGTTATACTGCATCTGCCATGTGTTTGCCCACACACACAACTTGTCTAAATCACCCTGAAGCCTCTTTGCATCCTCCTCACAGCTCACAAACCCGCCCAGTTTTGTGTCATCAGCAAACTTAGAAATATTGCATTTGGTTCCCCCATCCAAATAATTTATATATATATCTTGAATAGCTGGGGGCCAGCACTGATCCAGCACTGATGCGATACACCACTAGTCACTGCCTGCCACCCAGAAAAAGACCCATTTATTCCCACTCTCTGTTTCCAGTCTGTCAACTAATTCTCAATCCATGCCAGTATATTACCCCCAGTCCCATGTGCTTTAATTTTGCCCACTAACCTCTTATGTGCGACCTTATCAAAAGCCTTCTTGAAATCCAAATCACTGGTTCTCCCTTATCTATTCTACTAGTTACATACTCAAAAAACTCCACTGGATTAGTTAAGCATGGTTTCCCTTTCATAAACCCATGCTGACTTTGCCTAATCCCGTTAATGTTTTCCAAGTGTTCTGTTACCAAGTCTTTTATAATAGACTCCAGCAATTTCCCCACTTGTGATGTTAGGCTAACTGGTCTGTAATTCTCTGTTTTTTCTCTCCCTCCTGTTTTAAATAGTGGGGTTACATTTGCCAGAACTACTAGTGCTCTAGCACCAAGGAAGTGTACCGATATTTCTCCCCTCATCCCTCAACCCCACGCTCTACGGGACAGACTTCCAAGGAGCACCAAAAATGGGGCAGGTGGCTACATCCTTTTTGTAAATAACTCCGCCTCTGGGATTTGAAAAGGGGTCAATGCTGGGCCACAGTGGCAGCTGGAAGTCCCACACCACTACACATCTGACGATCCAGACTGGCGGCTGGAAATTCCTCACCACTGCACATCTGGCAGCGCAGTGGTCCACAAGGGATTTTGGGGCCGTTATTTCCACTTCATTATTTTCACAACCATCAGTGACTATGTCACAATCATTAATCCTTCAGTGGACATCACTGAACACCAATATAGCTATCTGTCAATGTATACCTTGACTCTGCTGTTGGCAAGATAAAATCACCCCAGGGAACTTGGCAGTATAGTTAAAAAAACACAATAGATGCCAAGAAATGAATTTCCAAGTAGTAATTTTAGTTTTGAGTTTAGATGATAGTAAACTGTTCAAGATTCATTGCACAATTTGAACCTCTTCAGTGAGACTCCTAACTTTTGATCACTCCCCCATACCCACTATTTTCTGGGTTACTCAACTCTGAACAGCACTGCTCAGTATAAACTTTGCTGTAATGCAGTTGTCCACTTCTAAATATCCATTTATCAAAGGGTATGGGAATCATCTGGCTGCAGGAATCAAGCTGAGATGTGCCAAGATGATTTCCTCAAGGGGATGTGGCATTACATATTCATCGCTGTTCTTTAAAGGCCAAACAAGAAATCACAATGTGGGAAGTGAAAGTGATGAAGAAGGAATTGAAATGGAAATAAATTAACAGCATTCCAACTTTTATGTTCTCTTTAAAATATTGCTGGCAATACACAGCAGTTAGTTAATATTTGTTAATATCTAACAGTAAATGAAAAGTAGAGCAACAAATGGAAATTGTTGCACTGCTTAACTCTTGACCCTGTTATTAAGTAGTTGCATGTGTGTTTAATTAGCTTTGTTGCATTTGGTTGCACATATGGGTTTATAATAAAGATTAGTGTAGCATGACATCCTGTATTTGTGCTGAGTTAGCAATGCTGTGTGAATCTACTTTATGTTTGATATAATAATCCACACTAAAAATTGTATTTGTACCTGCATTTTGTCATGTTTCAAATTGTTATCTTTTGCTGCTTTACTTCCCAATGTTCTTTCATATGTCTTTCCAAAATTCCATGAAACAAGCACTTCTAGAAGAGATTTTATTTTTAAAAGCTTATGTTTATTCCCCAGGGTTTCTTAAATGAATAGCTAACCTAATGCTTTCTACTGATTTGCAAAGTTTGACCTCTTGTATGTTCACTCACCTGACATTGATGGTTGATACAAAACTTTCAAGAAAAATACACCATAGAGAACACATTAAAACAGAAGGTCATTGAAAGTCCTGTGGTTCTATTCTTTTGGCACAAGTTCAGCACAGGTAAACCCTCAGCTGACCATGCGCAAATTACAGGCATGGGGCCGTTTGCATGGACAGAATGTCTCATCAGGCCTGTGAGAGAACTTCAACATGCCTGTCACAAACAGACAGCAAGAGTGGCATAGTGGCACCATGCCAGTTACAATATTGGAACAATGCCACTCCATTCCCTCAGAGGGTCTGACAAAATTTCTCTTTTTTCATCTTCTGCTCCAAATAGTGCCTCTAGGGTCAATTACTTCTTCCTGTTAAAAGTTTGGGGCCTCCATCAGTCTCTCAGGGAAACTCACACAAACTGAAAACTTTGAATCAGCATGAGTTTCCATAAGGCTGTACAAGTGAGAATGGGATTAAGGAAACAGGAAATAGGTCTTGTGGACTAATGATCTTGGACAGACCATCGGCAGATGAGAGAGAAATTAGAGACAGTAAGCATTTTAAGACTATGGTAGAATGGTCTTTGGTGGGAGGTTTGGCTTGGTGGGCAGGGGGACGAGGGAAACAGCAGAAGCAGCTATGCATATGGTCTGTATCTTGTGATCAAAGAAGTCCATGTGCTCCTCAAACTTTTTGTCAGAAAGGATGGTGAGCAGGTAGGGGAGAAGAGTTTAAGGAAAATAAGTTATTCCTGCTCTCCAGGATGATCCTATAACAGTGAACAGTTTAGTCTGAGGAGATTGAGGCTCAGTAGAACTTGATGTGCTCCAGCCTGATCTGGCTAAGACAATGGTGCACCAGATGCACTCAAATCTAAATCCCTTAGGCTTGAAGAATTGAAGATGATGAACAAAACAGGGGGAGTATTTGGGTTAGAAGATAGTGAGGTTTTCTTATGATCAAAGGCAACTAAGAGTCAGGTCAGGAAGTGGTTGAGCAAATCAGTAACTGCAGAGGTGGCAAACGAAGGGCCAAAGAGCTGGGAATTGGGAATGTGAAAGTGTGGTTTTAAATGGCTTGGGAAGCGTGTATTTTCTAGAGCAGATAAAGAGGGTTGTGGAATTGGGAGAAGTTAAGTAGATTGGGTAGTGAAGGATAGATGTTGTTCTGAGATAAGTTTGTGATTTGGACCATAGAGAGAGTTGATGGATATTGAGATCAAGGGGTGGCAGAGAATATGGGTAGAAGACATTATTTGGAGAGAAGTTTAGAAAGGACAGGAGAGTGACGAATTCAAATGTGAGCGGTGAAAAGGAGCTGAGATGAAATTGAAGTCACAGAGAATGAGAAGTCACTGAGTGATGAGGCTGAGGGAGGAAAAGAGCAGGACATCTTGGAGAGAAACACAGTAGCATTTTGTGGTGGGGGCCATGTAGATAATGATGGCTTTGAGGCAAGGGATGAAGGTGCTTAGTGGAGGAAAATGTTCCAGAAGAATATTGGCGTAGGGGCGGGGAGTCTTGGTGTGACTTGGTGATCCCAGGCTATTGCACTTTTATAGGACAGATGGTGGAAAGTATAGCCTAGCAGGGAGACTTCAGTAAGAGGCAAGCATGCAAGCACCCATGAGCCAACTTTCAGTAAAAGCCAGGATATCAATGTAATCAACAAGAATGGACATATATTCTGGTGCAGAGAGAGATGGTGAATGTTGACCTGCCAGCAGAGTTCAAAGGAACAATTATAGTTGGAGTGAGGGGGGCAGAGGAAGGGTGGCGAAATGAGCCCTGCTCAAGTACCATGGGAAAGAAGTTCAGAAAGAGACAATGATGAGCTATTTGCAGCTCAAAAAGAAGCAATGATAGATTCCTGTGTGGTCCCTTTAAACAATTCCAGCAGAATCACAGAGAGTGTGCTAAGGGCCTTCAAGCCTGGGACAGCAACAGGAGAATAGAAAGTGATGAGTTGGGGATATGAATTGGGGCAGTGAAAGTGCCTGAGTTGAGAGAATTGAAAGATGACAGGAAGTGGCTGTGAGAAAAGAGAAGGGGCCAAGAGAATCTGACAGTAAATGAAGGAGATAGAAGTAATGAGCTCAAATTTGGAGCATCAGCCAAAATATGCAAGGAAAGGATAGAGAATTTGGCTTATATGAATGTGGCAGATTAGGAAATAAATATCCTGATCGTAAACATAGGACAAGGCAGAGATTTTATGGAAACAATCCAAAATTAAAGTCTGAGGTATTGTGGTGGTATGAGGTCAATTTATAGACAGGGTGGAGTCAACTTGTTTACCAGTTCTGTGCAAATTTCTTCAGGCTCTTTTCTTATGGGTGGCTGCGTATTGGATTCTGTTACAAGATCACAAAGTATATGCGTTCCTCATATGTGGCATGAAGTTAAACAAAATGTTGAGCTGTCTTTGTGAACTTAGATCCTATCTGTAATCCAATTAGACAATTTCATTCTGTAATAGGCACGCAACCAAGATTTGGAAGCAATCGTTTTACTTTGATATGATTGCAGAGATAAAATCATTTCCTGATCCCTCTTCTCAAAATGTATAGATAGGTCAAAACATTGCATTGTCTTTAAGCAATCCCTCTCACCAGGCCTTATATTAGTACCTAATCAGTTCAGTTGTTTGTAAATAATATTAATAAAGGATCTGCTGAATCAATTGAGCAATATATTCAATAACGATGAATTAATGCTTCTTGTAATGCAATGTAATGTCGTAATGTTTCCTACCTTATAACAATGACTGCACTCCATAAGTACTTCATTAGCTGTAAAATGCTTTGGGACGTCCTGTGGTCATGAAAGGCAGTATATAAATAGCCTTTTTTGTGTAAATATCAACATACATCACACTCACTGCTCAAACTGGTGGAGAACAAGCATCTTGTACATCTGAATGCTGAAAGCATCTGCTTGTTATGTGAAATTGAAAGCTTTAATTTGATTACTTCTTTTGATGATTTCTTTTGACAGCTCTCATGACAGTTCCATTTGACATTTCACTTGACAGTTCCAATCAGTTTAAGCATTTTTTTTACAAACATTCATATCAACTTTTAATAATGCTGATTATAATCAGGGTTAGTGTTCTATTCCAATTTCTGACAGACCATTGATTGAGCAATTAACCCAACAGAGAATAAGTAAAACTTGAGTTAACAGTAACAACATCCTTAGCACAGTTAACCCTAAACTGCAGCTGAAAGCTTTAGCTTTTTTTAAGGCACCTAATCTGTACCTGGAGTGCCAGCTTCTTGGACATAACGATTCTGTGCAGCTCACTGGCTGCTAGGAGTTGCTGCCCAAAAACAATACTGGGGAACTTGTAATATAAGAGTCTAGCATAGAAAGGGTTAAGGTGGGTCTAGGTACAGTACCATCCACACTGTGATGTAAAGGAACACATGACTCAAGACGAGAGGACAGTCTTGTACAGTGCAGAGACATGCGTAGAGGCAAGCATGGAAGCAGCTCCTAGCTTAGACCTTATATATGTACACAACTATGAGTAGTTAATAAACACTCACGGTTAAACTATACAAGGCACAGGAACTCTTTATGAGACATACCGAACTATACACAACATTTTGCATTAGAACTGGCCCTTGTATCTTTTCTTCTTAACTCCAGTTCAAAGTGACGGAAGGCAACAACTGGACAACTTTACCATAGATCAGCAGAGGGCAGTGTCAGTGGAAGCAGTCGTGTGTGCATCAATTGGCCATAACAAATTGGGTACTTTAAAAAAAGCTAAAGCTTTCAGCTGCAGTTTAGGGTTAACTGTGCTAAGGATGTTGTTACTGTTAACTCAAGTTTTACTTATTCTCTGTAGGGTTAATTGCCCAATCAGTGGTCTCTGTCAGAAATTGGAATAGAACACTAACCCTGATTATAATCAGGATTATTAAAAGTAGATATAAATGTTTGTAAAAAAAATGCTTAAACTGATTGGAGCTGTCAAGTGAAATGTCAAAGGGAACTGTCATGAGAGCTGTCAAAAGAAGTCATCAAAAGAAGCTGGCAACAAAGCTGTCAAGAGGAGTTGATAAGCTGTTAAGGTATTTAAAAATCCTGCCCTTTAAATATTTGAAAGAACTGTCTGGAATGTTTTTAAAAAATCAATACTTACTATTTCACTCTGTCTGTTGATATAAGCCTGAGGGTTACCATTACAGGATAAGTGCTGCATGACTGATTTCACAACCTTCCATTATCATAATGGACTGTATGACATTTCACAGTTTGATTGACAGCTCCAAGTGATTATAAACTCTTTGAAGTGGGACTATGGGTGGAATCATCCCAGATTTTCACTAAGTGTGGTATGGGCAGAATCATCCCAGATTTGCACTAAGTGTGGTAGCAGGCAGGAAAAACTATGCTTCACCAGCCAGCCACAAGGGCAGCTTTGCACGCCATATCGTCCCAAACACGCTGCATTAATTATGCATTTTCGGGATACACGCCATTTCGATAGCAGGCGGGCTCCGATTCGCTTTCCATGCTGCCACCTTGCTGCTTCATCATGCCAGGCACCACATTTAAAGTACAGCCGCGCTCAGTGTTTCTGGCCCAGGGCTGCAGCAAAGAAGACATGGTCCCAAAAGGCAAGAAGACTGAAGCCCTCGAGTGCCTTTTGAATGCCATGGAGGCCCACTGTGATGTCCTCTACCCCCACTCTGGCTGCAGGAGAGGTCACAACATTACCACTCTGGCTTGGTAGGCGATGGCAGTGGTGATCAGTGCCAATGCTGCACAGAAGAGGTTGGCCATCCAATGCAGATAGAGGATGAATGATCTCATCCATGCAGCCAGGATATGGCAATTATCTCCTCACTCTAAACTCATATACTCAAGCCCATCGCACATTCACTAGCATCTCAAACACTGCCAGCTCAAGGGACATGACCACCCTTTCTCAAACAAATACCCTCACATGTCCATCTGCCCTTATCTCCTCTGGAGGCTGCCTTCTCAGCCCTCACCATCTTGAGACCACTTGCACAAATCAATATGTGCCCCCTCATAGACCCTGGGTTACCCTCCTTCCCCGGTACAGCTCTCATCCAGCAGACTCTTTCCTTGGCTGAGGCCGCTTTCCCCCATTCCTCAGGCAAGCCCTAGCCCCACAGCCATTAAAAAGCCATCCACATATGGCTAACCTGGTAGTTAGGGACCTGCCTTGAGCCCCCTAAAATTGATGTGCCGCCTGTGAAGCCTGGCGCTGATGACTGCGAGTGCTGACCAAAGCAAGGTAGGCAAACAAACCTTGAAGTCCCAAGCGAAGTGCAGCCCACCAAGTGTAAGCCTTATATATACTGTTGTGAAATACATCAGTGTGTTTTCCTGCCAACGTGGACGGACGATCCAGCGAGGGGGTGCCCATTTTGGCGGGCTTGCCTAATAATGATATGCTGATGTATTACAGTGAGGTTCCCAATGTCCAATGGCAGGACACGCAGCCCGCCATCAGGGGCTGAGTGGACGATTGCAAACTGGTTTCGCGCCACCATGAAACCGATCGCGCCCTATTGTCTGCCCACGCCACTGAACACACCCGACGCCAGCGGGCACGAAAAATCCCAGCCTCTGAATTCCAATGCTTGTTTATCTTAGAGATTAAAGGAAGTTAAATGCAGTGATTGGATTTTTATCAATTGGAGTAGTTTTTAAAATAGTGAATTCTTCAATAGACACTTAGGAACTTTATTTGATCTCATCTCAGCATGGGTCCTGAGGTCATCTACCATGGTAGATGCTGGGTGAGTTAGCATGTTAGGTCTAAGGGCGAAAGATGCTGAGTGGGGGGCATGGGTTGGCATGTGCTGGCTTTAAGTTGGCATATGGGTCTATGACGGGCCATGGGGATGAGTACAAGGAGTACATGAAGGGTTTGAGGGGCCTTGGGGGCAGGTGAGTGCATGAGGTGGCATGGGTTGGCAAGGATGAGGCATGAGGATTATGTGGGGGGGTGATGAGTATATGAGGGGTGCAGGGTATTTTACATTTCAATGTTTTTTTTAAACTTCCACACAGTGCCAGAGCACTGAAGCAGGCCCTCCTCCCAGCCCGCCTCCACACCCAGTAGCCTCTGCACTGTTTCTAGGGTCATCCACCACAACTTCCAGAAAACCCGGCCCCCCAGAACAAAATTTGAAGTACCGGGGCACTTTCTCCCGAGTCGGGTTTGCAGAGCCAGGAATTGTCACAACTCTGCTCTCCTGACCAAAGGGTGAAAATTCCAGCATAAGTCCCTGTGAGACTGTGAGGAGCTCTCACTCTCTACCCCACCCAGTCTATTGAATTTTCCTCTGTAAGGAAGAGGTGGAAGTTTCATCCTTTACCAGGTCTGCTGGACAGCCTCACCCACAACCGCTGGACAGCGCCTCCCACAACTATACATGACGCTCACTAAAAAATATACCATGATCTATCAAACAGGAACTATGGCTCTTGATTACCCTGGCAGGTCTTCTTTCATATAGTATCATGAATGCATCATTTCTTTTATTTCTAAAGAAACATTCAACAACAGTTACATAAATTGGCATGTTTTCTATGTAACAATGGTGACCATGCTTCAGAAGTACTTCACTGGTTATGAAGTACTTCAGAATATTCTGAGGACATGATAGATATTAATTAAACACAAGTCCTTATTTCTTTCCCTTTCACGGATTGTCAGGTATATATCTTAATGATCCATCAGGGATCTGCATACCCAACTTTGAGATGATGAGCATCCACCAGCACTGAAGGTTTGCCACCATTATCTGTAGCTTATGGTGTATGGGCACTGGTGACTGGGCACAGAGCGGTAATGCATTTATCACTGGAACTACGTCAGGGCCACACTTTTACCCCCTTGTGACCCTCTTGTAATTCTTTATGGAGAGGAAATTTGTATGTTGCAGCATTAAACTGAGTTTAGCGGTTTAAAGAAAGACAACAGCCAATTTTGATCACTGCAGTCTCTGGGGCGCAGAACCCCCAAATGTTCAGACTCTTCAGTTGAGGTGTTGTGGGCTGAAACCTAGGAAAGAAAGACTCAACTTTTTTGACCCTAAGGAAGGAATTCCATGCTCCAGTGAAAGCACTTAGACTCGACTCTGAGAGTGATCTCCAAAAACCTCTATACAGCTAACCTGGATAAAGTTCACTGACCTCACCAGGGTAGCCAAGATAACAAGAGGCAGCAACACCTCATAACCATGAATATTAATAAGCATGTTTTCCAATTACAACCATCTCACCTTCACTATTTTGAATACCACCTACAGATTAACAGCAATATTCAGGCCTTCACATACCCTTCATCCTCCTGCAAGGGTTCCTTTACTCACAGGAAAACATGTAGAAAGGTGCAAATTGAACAGAACAAGGTGGGGAATTGTCTGCCAAAAGGAGCAACAGAATGCTTTTCAAATGAGAACTCTGGTTGTTGTAGAAAAGAGTTAGATGTCACGAATAAATGAGTTGGCTGGTTGTCATAATAGCAGGACCAATTATGCCACTGGATATTTGCAACAAGTTCTTCCAGGTGACCTCATCCTGAAGTGAGGCCTAGTTGTGTGCTTACTTTACCGACCTTCTTAATTCTGTCTCTTCTTCCTCTACATAACACAGGCAGGAGAATCCCTAATATAAACACCATTATGTGCTGTGCTATATGACTGTAGGTTAAAAAATGCCTTAATTTTATCAGTAGCAGTGCTGAAGCCATTAACAAGCTGGAGATAACAAAAAGCCCCCTTAAAAAGCAAAATTTGGTCAAGTACATTGTCTTAATAAGGTGGACTTTAAAAGTACTCCTCCTGTCTAACATTACCTCACAAGCAGAAAGCCCTCTTTCACACAGGCAAGATTTTTAGTCATACAACATAGGCGGTAATAGGTAATTTCAGAGTTGAACATCAGTACACCAGTTAAATGTACCTTGTATCAAGCAGCAATATGCATCCACATCACAGCAAAGAAATACTACAATAGGGTTTTTGACTGGTGAGGAATTGGTTCAGCTTTCCTACCCCATTTTCACCCTGAATCCTCCACTTAAAAGCCAGCAAACAAGAGAAAATTTAAACATTTTTCATGCAGCCTGACTTGCCTGGTGTCCCTCCTTAGGTCCTCACCCCCATCCAGATACAGTGGTTGGGAAGCTTCTTTTTTGCAACTCATTGATGCTGGTCAGCTTGCTAGAGGAAAAAATGAATAACTTCCAAAAATTGGCACAAAGCTACTGAGAGCCTCAACATGAATTATAAAATGATAGGACTAAAATACACTTACGTTGATTCCGTATTAGCATATGCATTCTATGACCTTGAGCATGTTATCCATTACTATGCAACCATGGAAACTCAATTGAAACAGGGTCTTCTGCATTTCAGGACTGCAGAAAAGAGCAAGGCTGAAACACTCATGAATACAATTTAAAGTGAAGTGCCTGGCCGTGTGAGTCAGGATACAAACCTGGCACATTTCTGCAGGCTTGGACTACAATTTGCCTCATCTGACTGTCTGATTACTGCATTCACCTGCCTGATTACCATTGAATGCTAATGCATCGCGTACAGCCTTAAACATAACCAAAGTTGTTTATCATTGCTTAGCAAAGCCATTGAAGAATATGGTACGGACAAGAGATGGGAGAAAGCTGAAACTCCGTTCCCTTTCCCTTGCAGCCTGTGTTCAGTGTTTTTTTGGAGAAGAAGGTGCGTGTGTTTCTCAACCCCTGAATTTGTGGTTCTTTTTTAGGAACCAGCAGCAAGCTTTTATGGATTTAAATAAAGAGGATCATTTATTCACATATTCAACCCAAAAGTCTAACGTTACATCAATCATTCAGCACTCACATCCTCACAAGATTGAGAAAAAATACAGTTAGAGAGGATGGTGCAGGTTTTGCAAGTTGGAAACTAAAAAATAGTTGATAGTTCACTCTTTCGGCTCATCTTATAAAAAAGCAGTAGTTGCAGGCCACTGAAAAACACATTTTCACTCCTGAAGTGTTAGTCTAGGAGCAGAGTGTTTTGCTCAGTGAGCGGGCATGCGGCCGACCCACTCGAGTGTGACGTCGGCCAAGTTTCCTGACATCATCATGCATTCGCGCAATATTTTGCTCAGCGGGTACACGAGGGAGACAAGGGCACACCAGCCATTAATTAAGAGGCCAGTTAAGGCCCTTGACAAACCAATTGTTTCTGCATCTAAAAATCCCGTGAGATTTTTCAGCCATCGCATGGGCAAAATGGTCAGGCGGGCAAGCCACAATTTGCAAAAGGTCATCCACGGGTGAGATAAGAAGAGTCAGCAGCGTTGTCAATGTGAGTAGTGAGGAGTTTTGGAGATCATGTACTGCTGGTTGCTTCTATGAACTGGACAGCTTCATCTCGTTTCAGAGCTGCATTCTGAGCATTTCTAGGCTTCATTTCAGGACTTATTGTTGTCTTCCAGGGCTCTGGAGGATTCTGACTGTGTGGGCCCTTCCAGGTACCAGACAGCCTTCCATAACCCTGGCAATGGGAATTGTGGTCTCTGCTGGAGGCACCTCCTCTGAGGAGGAAGAGAGGGGCAGAGGGGAGAGGAGGCCAGGTGTCCCAATGCAGCTTCCAGGGGAGCCACCTGTGGGAGGAGAGGTGCAGGGACAAGGGGCGCAGGGCCAGCTGGCGGTCCAAGGCAAAAGAGACCACAGAAGACACCACTATCCTGCTGCCAGGGTTTACAGGCGGCGATGTAGCTACCTCAAATGTCCAAGGTGCAATGCCGAAGGAGGCTCCGCCTCTCAAGGGAGACAGTGACCTCAATTTGTCAGAGGATCAGGCCTGAGATCAGCTCCCACTGTGTGGGTGGTTACCCCATACCAGGGGCTCTGAAGGTCACAGTGGCCCTCAAACTCTATGCCTCCAGCTCTTTCCAGGGCTCAGTGGGGAATCTGTGTGGAGTCTCCCACTCAGCCATCCACAGTTGCATCAAATGGTGACAGATGCTCTGTTCAGGCATGCATTGAATTTCATTCGTTTCCACACAGGCAAGGCTGAGCGAGCCAGAGGCTTCACAGTGATTGGTGGCTTCCCCCGCATCTAGGGTGCCATCGACTGCACACATGTGACCATCAACGTGTCAACGGGTGAGCCCAGTGCCTTCATCAACAGGAAGGGCTTCCACTCCATGAACGTGCAGATAGTGTGTGATCACAGGATGCTGATTCTACAAGTCTGTGCAAGGTACACAGACAGCTCCCATGACACTTCCATCCTGAGACACTCCCAGGTGCCGTGTCTCTTCAGTGATCCAGCCCAACTGGATGGATGGCTGCTGGGTGACAAGGGCTATTCCCTGAAAAGGTGGCTCATGATTCCTCTCCGCCACCCAAGAACTGAGGCCGAGCAGTGGTACAACAGGAAGCCATGCCTCCATAAGGGTGATGGTAGAGAAGACCATTGGCCTTCTCATGGTGTACTTCTGATGCCTGGACCATTCAGGGAGCACTCAGCAATACCCCCCAGAGCATGGTGGCATGCTGCACTCTGCACAATCTGGCACTAGTAAGGGGGGACCCAATGGAGGAAGAGGATGTTGACGCGGCTGCGCAGGCCACAGATGATGAGTCCAGCAGTGAGTCCGAGGACAAGCACGGTGAGGAGAACGCTGAGGGTATGGGCGCTAACCTGGGTAACCTCCAGGGAGGCAGGGACACCCTGGACACTTTGATCCAACGCTCCCTGAACTAGCCTACCAAATAAGAACCATCATCATATGCCAGGGCTGCAGGCTCCATACTCGATCCCAGACAGGAACATTTCCTTGGCCACCAACATACACTCTGTGCCTGTGCAATAACATTTCAGGAGACACATGGCCATCACTACATAATGGCCTGCCCTGCACCTACAAAATAAATGAAGCATAGGCCAATAGCCCAAAATACAATCTCATTTAATGTTGCATGTGACACGTTGCTGACCTAAACATTAACCGATGCTGTTTATCACACCATTAACAAAGTCAAAGCAAAATGGGGCAACAAATATCACCCATAATAAGTCTTGTGCTTAAGGTGCTTTACGTTTACACTTGCACGTGTTAAGTCTCGGTATTCCCCTATCACTGGCACCAGCATTGGGGACAGCCTGCTGACTCTGCTGTCTTGTTGGCCTTGATGACCCAGGTGGTTGTCCTCTGGCCAGTGGAGCCTGTGAAGGCCCCATCTGGGAGCGAGAGGCCAGTGCCATGTCTGGCATCTCCCCAATCGCCGCAGCCTCATCAGATGTCACGATCACTGGCAGAGGGGTGGAGGAGCTATTGTTGTCATCCAAAGCGCTCTGGGAGGAGCCTGCAGAGACAACAGGCAGCTCAAGCGCCAACGTGTGGTCACTTTGGACCTCCCTGCTCACCATTGATGGACGGGCACCTAGCTGGAAGACTGAAAGCCCAATCCATCTCCCACACGGACACTGACCAGCTGAGGTCATTGCCTGTGTGATCCCAGTGCATTCCAAGGGACTGGTGATTCTATTCCTGGAATAGCTTCTCTATGTGAGTCGCAACTCTCTCCATGGAGGAGGCCTTGCGCCAGCCATGAGTTGTCATTCTCCACAGGGATTCCTCCCAAACGGAGATCATAGCATGCATACCCTCATGTATCTCCGCCAGATCCTCCCGCACACCCTGCTGGACTTACAACATCTGCTGCCTCATGGATGACTCCAAGGGCCCATCATCAGCCATCAACTGAGCATTGTCCTGGTCTGCAGAGTCCTCCGACTGCCAGCGCCCTGAGCACTCTCTGCCTCCACCTGCACCGCAAACGAGCTTGAACTGGCCTCACCAATGTGCACCGAGATACTAGACAGCCATCTTATGCCCACCAAGGTGTTAGTATCTGCATTGGTGCCTGCTTGACAGAGCAGGTGTGACGCAGGTGCGTGGGGAGATTGGTGGTCCTCCAAGTCAGGGGTGGCCCTTCAGGGTCTTCATTGCGACTGCCTGCTGGTGAGCCTAAAAGGGAGAAGAGGAACATGTCATTAGTTTAAGTCATTACACTGTCACTGTATATGCCAAGCATCTTGATGAGACAACGGAGATCTGCATCATGGTGCCCTTGTCTTTCAATTATCAATGGGGACTGTAGCTTCAAGGCTCACACCCACATAGAGACTACACTAGCATGTTTGCAATATCTGGCATTCTCACCTCTGTGCACTGCATTCTTACCTTTGTCTGAAACCCCAACCTCACCACAGCCGGTTGATCAATGTGCAAGCCACTTCTCGAGCTCCAGAGCCTCCTGCTCATAACGGGTAAGGATGAGGAGATGTGGGGGGTCCCTGCCAGTCCTCAACCTCTCAATATTGTTATGGATGTTTTCTCCTGAAAGGATAGAGGAGCATTGATTAGTCCACTTTCTACCTGCAGCACCATTGTAGCCTGGCCAACCCCACCTGAGGAGCACCTCGCAGGGCACATCCGATTCATGGCCCTCGAGCCACAAGACACTCAGTCCAAGAAGACAGGGCTCACCCCCTTGGCCAGCTTCGGCATCATTGACAGTTGCCACTCACACTCTCTAACACCCCTGAGGTCCACGAGAGGATGGCCAGCCCTTAACTGCTCTCCACACTGACCCATGCCAACACCGTACTCACCCTTCCCAATCACAGCAGATCATTGAAGCACTTCCAGTACTGCACCCATGTGTGCCTCACCAAGTTGTGGCTGCTCACCCAGGATGCCACCTCCTCCCTTGTTCTCTTGGTGAGGTGCAGCGGCCTCCTCCTCCTGTCTCTGAAGGCAAGGGTGTCCCTCTTCTGGCAGCCACCTCCACCAGGAGGGCTGCAAGGCACTCTTCGGAGAAATGCAGGGCCGACTGCCCCATAGGCCTGCCCTCCCTCCTGCCGTGTCCAACTGTACTCGAACCCAGCGAGAGTGCAGGAGATGTCCTTCTGTGGCAGCCTTCAAGGGGCTACCTGGGCCACTTTTGAATTGGCCGCCAGGCTGCCATTGGATCCAGCGGACATCATGTCCCCGCCCCCTCACACCCCTTCTCAGAGCTTCCACAGCCACCTTTCACACTGGGCAGGCCTTAATTGGCCCGCCCGCATGATATCGCCTTTCAGGCCCTATCGCGGGCAGCGGTTGGCTGCCCAACAGCCTCTGCCCGCCACCACTGAGCCCACCAGCCAAGGGCAAAATTCTGCCCTAGGTAGATTCAAATAGCCAGAGTCTGATATCAGAGTTATTTTTGGATTCCCTGGAAGAGGTTGACTTTTCCAGCCGGTCTTGAAGTTGGTTACTTGTGGTTTCCTTACCAGGAAGTTAATTTTCTATACAGGTTGACTTGGAATAGAAACCAGGCTGGATGACTCTTAAGATATTGTAGTATCCAGATTTAAAGAAGTATAGGGTCGACTGCCTTTTACTGCTGCTGATGCCCTATAGCTGGTGTTCTGTGCAGACTGATGAGTTTCTCTCCAGGTCTAGGGATAAAAGAATTTGTGAGCTCAAGTCAGCTTTGTTCTCATGATCAACTGCTATTGACCACCCAGAATGGTTTGGAAATTCAAAGCCATTGCTACACAATGAGAGATAGATGATGGCCATTCACATCTACTTGTGATTAACTGGTTTCTGTAGCTCTCTTTAGTTACGTATCAAAATCGGAGATGGTGGGCCTAGGAGTTTATAGAATTTGGAGTTTCAGGTAAACCACAAACAACTGAAGGCATAAATCCCCCAGATGATATTTCCATTCAAGGGGGAGCTCCCACCCATGCTTATTCAATCAAAAACTTTCCAGACACTTGAGGCAGAAATTGCAAAGGACACCTGACCTTCAGCAGCCATCTTAGCAGTTTTGTTTGTGCCATTTTTACATAAAAGACTGTTCCAGAAATGTATATACTGAATGCAGTCTACATTTAAAGTTATGAATAGGACATACCTTCACTGGGCATGACAAATATCTTTAGCAGCAGGCAAAATTGAAAATCAAAGAGGAACCACAAGAGATTTAAAATATGTTTCATGAAAAAAATCTTCCAAGTTTTGCATGTTTCAGATTATATTCAAATTTGTAAATAGTAAATTATATTTTTCATATCCACAAACTTGTAAAACCTTACTAGAATTAAAGAGAATTAAATCAGGAGTCAGGGAGCTTAGACATAAAGGCCCACAACAATCAAGCTTCATTTTCTCTGCCTTGGCTTTCAGAGTCACCTGTACTGCTTAACAATAAATATTGGCTCTCAATAAATCGGCAACACTGTCTGAAAATCATTGATGTTTCCAAACATGATCCTGAATGGCCTTGACAAGGTGGACTTTGAAAGGATGTTTCCTCTTGTCAGTGAGTCCAAAACTAGGGGTCACTGTTTTAAAATTGGGGGTCACCCTTTTAGGACAGAGATGAGGAGAATTTTTTTCTCTTAGAGGGTTGTGTGACTTTGGAACTCTCTGCCTCAGAAGGTGGTAGAGGCAGGGTCATTGAATATTTTTAAGACAGAGGTAGATAGATTCTTGTTAGGCAAGAGAATCAAAGGTTATCGGGGTTAGATGGGAATGTGGAAATCGAAACGCAAGATCAGCCATGATCTTATTGAATGGCATAGCAGGCTCGAGGGGTCAAATGGTCTACTCCTGTTCCTATTTCTTATTTTCTTATGATAACCCATCAAGGTTAGAGCTGTCTAATGCATCATAATACAGAATGGAAAATTGTAAGATCTGGCCATGCGCTTTTAGAAAGCATTCTAAAAATAATTGTCAATCACCCAATGAATGTTCATATGTCATTAATTGGAAGAATTAGATCCTTGTAGTTTATAAAGAATATAGAGCCAACATACACATTGTGTACTCCCAGCCAACCTTGAGACCCTTGGATGAACTCTCAAGATTCTGAATCGAAGTGAATAGCCGTAAAACTGAAAGATTATGCATTATTTACCCAGCACGCCTACTTGCGCACCAAAATTATCCTGGATCACTGAAAGGGGAGAAATGATGCAAACATTTTGACAGTTTTACACCCTCCATAATTCATTCTTATGTGCATGTATTTTAACTCATGTCATTATGCTTCATTTGACTTAGCAACTGTAGGAATTATCCATGCAGAATGGTTTTCAGGACATCTCCCCCACACAGCCAACACAACCCAACTAAACATCATTCCTTAAATATCCTTTTCTCCTTTGATCTTAGACTCCATTGCCCTAAGCACCTCTTTGAGCTCAATTTTTCCAAAACATAAAACTCTTTCATGTCTTCCTATTGCCTCTGCTTTTGGGTAAAATAAAATTTAATAACCTTCCTTTGTTTACCTATAAAACCTCTGTAAGTTGTAAAAATCCCTTGGGCGTAATTTTGCCCTTGGCGAGTGGGCTCGGTGGGTGCGGGCGGGGGTGGTTGGAAAGCCCATGACTGCCTGCGATTGGCACGGCACTGCCATTTCACACTGGCGGGCCAATTAAAGCCAGCCCAGTGTGAAAGGCAGCTGGGGCAGCTCCAGGAAGGGGCGGGTGGGCAGTGCGAGCAGGGGCATGATGTCCACCAGGTCCAATGGTGACCCAGCGGCCGATTCAATAGCGGCCCAGGCAGCCCTAAAAGGCTGCCACAGAAGGACGCTGAAGTCTCGATGGATTCCAGTGCGGTTGGACACAGCAGGCAGGAGGGCAGGTCGGCGGGGCTGTCAGCCAATGAGTGCCTCACTGCCCTCCTGGAGGAGCTTGCAGCCAGGAGAGAAACATTTGTCCCCAGAGACAGAAGGAGGAGGCCCCCGCACTTCACCAAAAAGGCCTGGGAAGAGGTGGCATCCCAGGTGAGCAGCCACAATGTGGTGAGGCACACATGGGTGAAGTGCTGGAAGCGCTTCAATGATCTGCTGCGATTGGGAAGGGTGAGTATGGTGTTGGCATGGGTCAGTGTGGAGAACGGTTAATGGCTGGCCATCCCCCCGTGGACCTCAGGGGTGTTAGAGTGTGAATGGCAACTGTCAATGATGCCGAAGCTGACCAAGAGGGTGAGCCATGGCTTAGTGGACTGAGTGCCTTGCGGCTCAAGGGCCATGAATCGGATGAGGCCTGCCAGGCGTTCCTCAGCTAGAGTTGGCCAGGCTGCAATGGCGCTGCAGTTACAGAGTGGACTCATCAGTGCTCTATTTTTTCAGAAGAAGACATCCCATAATAATATTGACAAGTTGCAGGCTGTCGGGGGACCCCCACACCTCCTGACGCGCTATGAGCAGGAGGCACTGGAGCTTGAGAGGCGGCATGCACCTCGGTCAACTGGCCACGGTGAGGGTGGGGTGCTAGACAAAGGTAAGAGTGCAGTGCACTGAGATGAGAATGTCAGCTATTGCAACCATTGTAGTGTTGTCTCTATATTGATGCGATGCACTGAGGTGAGAATGTCAGCTATTGCAACCATTGTAGTGTTGTCTCTATATTGATGCGAGTCTCAAAACTGGAGACCCCACTGATGATGGAAAGGTGCGGGCACTATGATGCAGATATCTGTTGTCTCACCAGGGTGCCTGGCATGCACAGTGACATGTTCTTCTTCTCCCTTTTAGGCTCACCTGCAGGCGCACGCCATGAGGACCCTGAAAGCCCACCCCTGACCCCGGAGGACCACCATGCTCAGCATGCACCTGCGTCACACCATCTCTGTCAAGCAGGCACCAGCTCAGATACCAACACCTCGGTGGGCATGAGATTGCCATCTAGTATCTTGGTGTACATTGATGAGGTCACTTCACACTCGCTTGAGGTGCAGGAAGGGGCAGAGTGAGCACCAGCAGTTGGAGGACTGCTGGAGACCTGGTCAATGCTCAGTCGATGGCTGATGATGGGCCTCTGGAGTCGTCCATGAGGCAGCAGACATTGAAAGTCCAGCAGGATGTGCGGGAGGATTTGGGGAGAAACATGAGGGAATGCGTGCCATGATCTCCATTTGGGAAGAGTCCCTGTGGAGCATGACCATTGTGTTGGCCCTCATGGCCGAGCACAATGCCTCCTCCAGGGAGAGAGTGGTGATTCTCATGGAGAGGCTCCTCCGGGGACATAATCAGGGGTCCCTGGGGATGGACTCAGACCTGCAAGCCCTCATACATGCAATGACCTCAGCTGGTCAGTGTCAGTGTGGGAGATGGATTGGGCACCCAGTATCCCAGCTAGATGCCTGTCCATCAAAGGTGAGCAGGGAGGTCCAAAGCGACCTGACGTTGGTGCAAGAGCTGTGTGTCATCTCTGCGGGCTGGTCTCAGAGTGCTCTGAGTGACAGCAGCAGCTCCTCCACCCCTCTGCCAGTGACCGTGGCATCTGATGAGGCTGCAGCGACTGAGGAGGTGCCAGCCGCTGCAGTGGCCTCTCCCTCCCAGGCGAGGTCTTCACAGGCTCCACTGGCCGGGGGATGACCACCAAGGTCATCAAGGCCAACAAGACAGCAGGGTCAGCAGGCTGTCCCCAGTGCCGATGCCAGCGAGGGGAGAACACCAAGAAGTAGCACTCGCAAACATAAATGTAAAGCACCTTAAGCATAAGATGGGTTTATCACAGGTGATATTTTGCTTTATATTTTTTAATGGTGTGATTAAGAACCACCTGTTTATGTTCATTTCAGCAATGTTTCACATGTACAATTAAATGCGCTATGAGCAGGAGGTCCTGGAGCTTGAGAGGCAGCATGCACCTCAGTCAACTGGCCGCAGTGAGGTTGGGGTGCCAGACAAAGGTAAGAGTGCAGTGCACTGAGGTGAGAATGTCAGCTATTGGCCTATGCTTCATTTATTCTGTAGGTGCAGGGCAGGCCATTATGTAATGATGGCCGTGTGTCTCCTGAAACTTTATTGCACAGGCACAGAGTGTATGTTGGTGGCCAAGGAAATGTTCCTGTCTGGGATCGAGTATGGAGCCTGCAGCCCTGGCATGAGGTGGTTCTTATTTGGTAGGCTAGCTCAGGGAGCGTTGGATCAAATTGTCCAGGGTGTCTCTGCCTCCCTGGATGTTATCCAGGTTAGCGCCCATACCCTCAGCATTCTCCTCACCATGCTCATCCTCGGATTTACTGCTGGACTCATCAGCTGTGGCCTGCGCAACTGTGTCAACATCCTCTTCCTCCATTGGGTCCTGTCTTACCAGTGCCAGATTGTGGAGAGCGCAGCATGCCACCACTATCAGTGACATGCGCTCTGGGGGGTATTGCAGAGCACCCCCTGAACAGCCCAAGCTTTGGAAGCACATCTTCAGAAGACCTATGGTTCTCTCTACCACCATCCTTGTGGAGGCATGACTCCTATTGTACTGCTGCCCAGTCTCTGTTCTTGGGTGGCAGAGAGGCATCATGAGCCACCTTTTCTGGGGATATTCCTTGTCACTCAGCAACCACCCATCCAGTTGGGCTGGAGCACTGAAGAGCCTCAGCACCTGGGAGTGTCTCAGGATGTAGGAGTCGTGGGAGCTGCCTGGGTACCTTGAACAGACTTGCAGAATCTGCATCCTGTGATCTGCATGTTAATGGAGTGGAAGCCCTTCCTTTTGACGAAGGCACCGGGCTCACCTGCTGGCGCCTTGATGGCCACATGTGTGCAGTCAATGGCCCCCCGGGTGAGGGGGAACTCTGCAATCACTGCAAAGCCTCTGGCTCGCTCTGCCTGGCTGGCCTCATCCATAAGGAAATGAAAGTCAATGCCCGCCTGGACAGAGCTTCTGTCACCATTTGATGCAACTGTGGACAGCTGATTGGGAGACTCCACACAGATCCCCCACTGAGCCCTGGAAAGAGCCGGAGGCATAGAAGTTGTGGGCCACTGTGACCTTCAGAGGCACTGGCAAGGGGTGTCCACCCACACAGTCAGAGCTGATCTCAGGCCCGATCCTCTGACAAATGGAGATCACTGTCTCCCTTGAGAGACAGAGCTTCCTTCGGCATTGCACCTCGGACATATTGAGGTAGCTACATCACTGCCTGCAAATGCTGGCAGCGGGATAGTGCCATCTTCTGTGGTCTCTACTGCCTTAGACTACCAGCTGGCCCTGCCCCCCTTATCTCTGCACCTCTCCTCCCATAGGTGGCTCCCCTGGAAGCTGCATTGGAACACCTGGTTTCCTCTCCCTCTGCCCCTCTCTTCCTCCTCAGAGGAGGTGCTTCCAGCAGAGACCACAATCCCCAGGGTTATGGAAGGCTGCCTGATACCTGGAAGGGCCCACAGGTCTGAATCCTCCGGGGGCCTGGAAGACCCCAATGAGTCCTGAAATGAAGCCTAGAAATGCTCAGAATCCAGCTCTGGTGAGATAAAGCTTACCAGTTCACTAAATCAAACAGCAGCACATGATCTCCAAAACTCCTCACTACTCATATTGACAATGCTGCTGACTCTTCTTATGCCACCCATGGATGAGCTTTTGCAAATTGTGGCTTGCCCGCCTGTCAGTTTTGCCCGTGCGATGGCCAAAAATTGGCACGGGCTACATAAACTTGGAGCCAATTGGTGTGTCAAGGGCCTTAACTGGTCTCTTAATTAATGGCGGGCGCATTTCCATTTCCTTTGGGTACCCGCCTAGCGAAACATCGCAAGAGTGCACGTTGGCGTCGGCACACTCGGCTGACGACAACGTGCATTATTTCACATTCGAGCAAGTCAGGCGTGCGCCCACCCACCAAGCAAAAGGTTCTGCCCCTTGTCACTTCCAAACTCCCTTTGAAATTTAACAGCTGAAAAGTCAAGTTCCTACTAATAATGCAAATTTCAAACCCAGCCTATTTACTTATACATTCAACTTCACCAGAGCCTTTTATAGCAAATGCATGCATTTAGCACCTTTATCTTTCATCTCTCTGTTCCCACAGATAATCTGTCTTTATTAAACTTCCCTCAGTTTACACCTGCACATGCACACACACGTATGCACACACACATCCTTCTTTACAGAATACCACCATATTCCCAAAAATATTTTTAAAAACATCCACCTCCACACAATAAACATTACTGTTCAACCTTAAAAGCCTCTGAATCTCTAAGTGAGACCTGCTGAACAAACCCTCACAACAACCTGCGATAACTTCTCTTCCTGCTTTCTCACAGTTACCTCTAGAGTTCTCCCGACAATCTATCCTTGACCCCCTCCTATATGCTTTATCATGTGAAAGCATACCATCAATTTCCTCATGTATGCAGATGACACCGAGCTCCATATCCCCATCACCTCGCCCAACTCTTTCAACATTTCTAAATTATCCGACTGTTTATCCGACGTCCAGTACTGGATAAGCAGAAATTTCCTCCAATTAATACTGAGAAGACCAAAACCATTTTCTTCGGTCCATGCCATAAACTTCACTCCTTAGTCACCGGCTTCATCCCTTTCCCTGGCTACTGTCTTAGGTTGAACCAGGCTATTTGCAAACTTGGTGTCACATTTGACCCCTATTGAGGTACCTACCAAAGGTTCATGCCATTACTCAGACTGCCTTTTTCAAACTCTGTAACCTGTCCCAACACTGTCCCTGCCTCACGTTACCTGCTGCTGAAGCCTTTATCCATGCCTTTGTACCTCTCGACCTGACTATTCTAACGCACTACTGGTTAGCCTCCCATGTTCTACCATCCATAAACTTGAGGTCACCAAGATTTCTGCTGCCCATGTCCTGCATCGCACCAAATCCTATTAACCCATCACTCCTATGCTCACTGACCTCTACCGGCTCCCAGTTAAGCAGTACCTCAACTTTAAAATTCTCAACCTTGTTTTCGAATCCCTTCATGGCCTTGTCCCACATCCCCCCATCTCTGTGATCTTCTCCAGCCTTACAATACCCTCAAGGTTTCTCCATTCTGCAGGTTCTGGTCTCCAGGGCATTCCCAAATTTAATCACTCCACCTGTAGCAGTTGTGCTTCAATTTCCGAGGCCCGAAGCTCTGTAATTCACTCCCTAAAGCTCTATGCCTCGCTGTCTCTTCTTCCTCATTTAAGAATCTCCATGAAACCTAACTCTTTTGCCGAACCTTTAGTCATCTGTCCTAATATCTTGTTATGCAGCTTGGTGTCGTATTTTGTTCTATAATACACCTGTGAAGTGCTTTATAAATACAAGCTGTTGTTATTAAATGAAATTTTGTGTGGGATAATTAGGCAGAATCATCCCAGATTTGCACAAAGTGCAGGAATAGATGGGAAAAAAATTGTTTCACCCGCTGGCCACAATGGTGGGTTTTTGCGCCATATTATCCTATTCCCGCCTCGTTAAGTATGCAGCCACAGGAAACACCAGATTTCACTGGTGGGCGGCCTCCAATTTACCCAGCACGCCGTTACCTCACCACTTCCTCAAGCAGAACGCCATATTTAAACCACAGCCGTGCGCACACTTTTCAAAGCTTGCAGCTCAGGACTGCTCCAAAAGACAAGAGTGCACCCTCCCACCCCCAACTCAGTGACACATCCCTGGGACGCCTTCTGGATTCCACGGAGGCCCGCTGTGATGACCTCTTCCCCACTCTGCCACAGGACGCCCATCAGTCTCACCACTCCGGCTTGGGATGGGGCGGCAAAGGTAACCAGTGCCAAGGCTGCACACAAGAGGTCGGCCATCCAGTGCAGAAGACGGATGAATGATCTCATCTGTGCCACCAGGATAAGGCAACTATTTCATCACTCTAAACTCACAAGGCCATCACACATTCACTGGCATCTCACTCACTGCCAGTTCATGGGACATCACCACTCACACTCTCACACACACCCTCACATGTCCATCTAGCCTCATCTCCTCTGGAGACTGCCTCCTCAGCCCTCACCATCTTGAGGCCTCTTGCACAGATCAACATGTGCTCCCACACACACCCAGGGATAACCCCCTCACCCAGTGCAGCCTTCATCCTGCAGCCTCTTCCCTTGCCTGAGGCCACTTATCCCCCTTACCCAAGCAAGCCCTACCCCTGCAGCCATTGAAAAGTCACCCCCGTCTTATGGCTGGTCTGGTAGGTAGACACTTGCCTGTGAGCTCCCCTAAAAGTGATGTGGTGCTGCCTGCAAAGCCTGGCGCTGATGACCGAGAGTGCTGCCGGAAGCAATACCTTGAAGTCCTGAGCAAGATGCAGCTTGCCAGGTGTACTCTTGTCTTATGTTCAGTTGTGAAACACATCGAGTGCCCAGATGATCCAGCAGGGGGGAGATGATTCCAGCGAGCAGGGCTTATAATGAGATGTTCAAGTTCCCCACATGCGGTGGTGGGAAATGCAGCCCGCCATTGATGGGTGGGAGCAGACTATCACAAACTGATTTCACCTCAGCGTGAAACCAATTTTTGGCTTTCTTGCCATCTTGACCTCCCCCACCCCCACCGCCCGCCATGATAACTGATGCAAACGGGGCCGGAAAACTCCTTGAGGAGAATCTTCCCCATAGATAAAAACAAAAAATTGCGGATGCTGGAAATCCAAAACAAAAACAGAATTACCTGGAAAAACGCAGCAGGTCTGGCAGCATCGGCGGAGAAGAAAAGAGTTGACGTTTCGAGTCCTCATGACCCTTCAACAGAACTAGGTGAATCCAGGGGGAGGGGTGAAATATAAGCTGTTTTAAGGTGTGTGTGTGTGTGTGTGTGTGTGTGTGTGGGGGGGCGGGTGTTGGGTGGGGGGAGAGAGGTGGAAGGGGGTGGTGTGGTTGTAGGGACAAGCAAGCAGTGATAGGAGCAGATCATCAAAAGATGTCACAGACAAAAGAACTAAAGAACACAGAGGTGTTGAAGTTGGTGATATTATCTAAATGAATGTGCTAATTAAGAATGGATGGTAGGGCACTCAAGGTATAACTCTAGTGGGGGTGGGGGGAGCATAAAAGATTTAAAAATATTTAAAAATAATGGAAATAGGTGGGAAAAGAAAAATCTATATAATTTATTGGAAAACACAAAAGGAAGGGGGAAGAAACAGAAAGGGGGTGGGGATGGAGGAGGGAGTTCAAGACCTAAAGTTGTTGAATTCAATATTCAGTCCGGAAGGCTGTAAAGTGCCTAGTCGGAAGATGAGTTGCTGTTCCTCCAGTTTGCGTTGGATCTCACTGGAACAATGCAGCAAGTCAAGGACAGACATGTGGGCAAGAGAGCAGGGTGGCGTGTTAAAATGGCAAGCAACAGGGAGGTTTGGGTCGTTCTTGCGGCCAGACCGCAGGTGTTCTGCAAAGCGGTCGCCCAGTTTACGTTTGGTCTCTCCAATGTAGAGGAGACCGCATTGGGAGCAACGAATACAGTAGACTAAGTTGGGGGAAATGCAAGTGAAATGCTGCTTCACTTGAAAGGAGTGTTTGGGCCCTTGGACGGTGAGGAGAGAGGAAGTGAAGGGGCAGGTGTTGCATCTTTTGCGTGGGCATGGGGTGGTGCCATAGGTTGGGGTTGAGGTGTATGGGGTGATGGAGGAGTGGACCAGGGTGTCCCAGAGGGAACGATCCCTACGGAATGCCGACAGGGGGGGTGAAGTGAAGATGTGTTTGGTGGTGGCATCATGCTGGAGTTGGCGGAAATGGCGGAGGATGATCCTTTAAATGCGGAGGCTGGTGGGGTGATAAGTGAGGACAAGGGGGACCCTATCATGTTTCTGGGAGGGAGGAGAAGGCGTGAGGGCGGATGCGCGGGAGATGGGCCGGGCACGGTTGAGGGCCCTGTCAACGACCGTGGGTGGAAAACCTCGGGTAAGGAAGAAGGAGGACATGTCAGAGGAACTGTTTTTGAAGGTAGCATCATCAGAACAGATGCAACGGAGGCGAAGGAACTGAGAGAATGGGATGCAGTCCTTACAGGAAGCGGGGTGTGAGGAGCTGTAGTCGAGGTAGCTGTGGGAGTCGGTAGGCTTGTAATGGATATTGGTGGACGGTCTATCACCAGAGATTGAGACAGAGAGGTCAAGGAAGGGAAGGGAAGTGTCAGAGATGGACCACGTGAAAATGATGGAGGGGTGGAGATTGGAAGCAAAATTAATAAATTTTTCCAAGGCCCGACCAGAGCATGAAGCAGCACCGAAGTAATCATCGACGTACCGGAGAAAGAGTTGTGGAAGGGGGCCAGAGTAGGACTGGAACAAGGAATGTTCCACATACCCCATAAAGAGACAGGCATAGCTGGGGCCCTTGCAGGTACCCATAGCCACACCTTTTATTTGGAGGAAGTGAGAGGAGTTTATGGAGAAATTGTTCAGTGTGAGAACAAGTTCAGCCAGACAGAGGAGAGTAGTGGTGGATGGGGATTGTTCGGGCCTCTGTTCGAGGAAGAAGCTAAGGGCCCTCAGACCATCCTGGTGGGGGATGGAGGTGTAGAGGGATTGGACGTCCATAGTGAAGAGGAAGCGGTTGGGACCAGGGAACTGGAAATTGTTGATGTGACGTAAGGTGTCAGAGGAATCACGGATGTAGGTGGGAAAGGACTGGACAAGGGGAGAGAGAAGGGAGTCAAGATAACGAGAAATGAGTTCCATGGGACAGGAGCAAGCTGACACGATCGGTCTACCGGGACAGTTCTGTTTGTGGATTTTGGGTAGGAGGTAGAAGCGGGCCGTCTGAGATTGGGCGACTATCAGGTTGGAAGCTGTGGGAGGAAGATCCCCAGAGGAGATGAGGTCAGTGACAGTCCTGGAAACAATGGCTTGATGTTCAGTGGTGAGGTCATGGTCATTCTTAGCAAAGGACTTAGTTTCATACCCTTACGCCCTCACCTCAATGAATTTCGGGCTCGGCACGATACTGAACTCTTCTTCCCCCATCTTCGTCTCCGGGCTCACTTCTTTGGGCAGGAGCCCTCTCCCCGTTCAATGGATCCTTTTACCCACCTCCAATATTCTCCCTCCTCCTGGACCCCTCCCTCTGGATACTTACCTTCTCTTGATCTTTTCATTGAGAATTGTCGGCGCGACATTAGTCGTCTCAATTTCTCTGCTCCTCTCACCCATTCTAATCTCTCTCTCTCTGAACTTACTGCACTCCGTTCTCTCAGGTCCAACCCTGACATGTCATCAAACCCGCTGACAAGGGTGGTGCTGTTGTTGTCTGGCGCACTGACCTCTATCTCGTGGAGGCTGAGAGTCAACTCGCAGACACTTCCTCCTATCTCTCCCTGGACCATGACCCCACAGTTCCTCTGACATGTCCTCCTTCTTCCTTAACTGAGGTTTTCCACCCACGGTCGTTGACAGGGCCCTCAACCGTGCCCGGCCCATCTCCCGCGCATCCACCCTCACGCCTTCTCCTCCCTCCCAGAAACATGATAGGGTCCCCCTTGTCCTCACTTATCACCCCACCAGCCTCCACATTCAAAGGATCATCCTCCGCCATTTCCGCCAACTCCAGCATGATGCCACCACCAAACACATCTTCCCTTCACCCCCCCTGTCGGCATTCCGTAGGGATCGTTCCCTCTGGGACACCCTGGTCCACTCCTCCATTTCCCCCAACTTAGTCTACTGTATTCATTGCTCCCAATGCGGTCTCCTCTACATTGGAGAGACCAAACGTAAACTGGGTGACTGCTTTGCAGAACACCTGCGGTCTGTCCGCAAGAACGACCCATACCTCCCTGGCGCTTGCCATTTTAACACTCCACTCTGCTCTCTTGCCCACATGTCTGTCCTTGACTTGCTGCATTGTTCCAGTGAAGCCCAACGCAAACTGGAAGAACAGCACCTCATCTTCCAACTAGGCACTTTACAGCCTTCCGGACTGAATATTGAATTCAACAACTTTAGGTCTTGAACTCCCTCCTCCATCCCCACCCCCTTTCTGTTTCTTCCCCCTTCCTTTTGATTTTTCCAATAAATTATATAGATTTTTCTTTTCCCACCTATTTCCATTATTTTTAAATATTTTTAAATCTTTTATGCTCCCCCCACCCCCACTAGAGTTATACCTTGAGTGCCCTACCATCCATTCTTAATTAGCACATTCGTTTAGATAATATCACCAACTTCAACACCTCTGTGTTCTTTTGTTCTTTTGTCTGTGACATCTTTTGATGATCTGCTCCTATCACTGCTTGCTTGTCCCTACAACACCACCACCCCCCTCCACTTCTCTCCCCCACCTTAAAACAGCTTATATTTCACCCCTCTCCTTGGATTCACCTAGTTCTGTTGAAGGGTCATGAGGACTCGAAACATCAACTCTTTTCTTCTCCGTCGATGCTGCCAGACCTGCTGAGGTTTTCCAGGTAATTCTGTTTTTGTTTTAGAATCTTCCCTATGTTGGGTGGACCAAGTGGGAGTGGGCACAGGCGGGCACAGACTTGATCGCCACCCGCGATCGAGTCTGCACCACCATTTTACACGGGTGGGCCAATTAAGGCCCGTCCAGCGTATTGCTGGACTCTCAAGGAGAGTGGGAGTGGGCAGGTGGCAGCGGGCATGCACAGACAGCTAGGTCCAATGGCGACCTGGCGGCCTCCTTAAATGAAGGCCAGGCAGCCTTTGCAAGCATGCTCACAATGGCCGGTAGTAGGGCTCACCAGAGGGCTTCAGTTGAGCTCGCAAGTCCGGGGGGGTGGAACAGCGGGGCAGTGTGCCCCTCAGTTCTCGGGTGAGTACCTAGCTGCCCTCCTGGAGGAGGTGGCAGCAAGGTGGGAGGTCCTGCTTCTGAGGGACCGGAGGTGGAGGTCTCCCCAGCTGACCAAATGTGCGTGGGAGGAGGTGGCTGAGAGTGTGAGCTCCTGTGATGTGGTGCAACACACATGGGCCCAGTGCCAAAAAAGATTCAATGACCTGCTGTTCTCAGGAAGGGTGAGTACTATGTTGGCTGAGGTCACTTAATGCAGCCGTCGCCACCACACCCTCCCCACCCCCCACCCGCCCAAGCAATTCTGAGCGCAGTTACAGTGTTGAATCCTTCACGACATGTATCCCTCGCTCAGATATTGCCCATGCCTAGTTCACCCTGAAAGGACTGAATTAAGTTGGGTTCTGCACACTCAGCATTTGTGACACTGACACCCAGAGTATAGAATGGGAGTAAAACTCAAGGGTCTGCCTCTAGACAGAGTGCTGGAACTGGGAAGCATGTCAAAGTCAGGGTGCTAATATGCTGGGAGGGGAGCTTCCAGGTGGCGGGGCACCAGTCCATCTGCTGGTCTTTGCACTCTAAGTGCCTGCGCCTCCTTGCTTAGCAAGGTTACATCTTGCAATGCCACATGTGAAGGAGGCAGCATTTGGGCATTGGGGGGGGTGGGGGGTTCAGCCCTGGCTTGTTTGGGTGAGTGTGCGGCAGATGCGGGATGACGAGGAACCAGAGCCCTGCAATGTCCCACTCTGGCTGGGTTGGCAGGGATGCGATGGGAATTCAGGTACAGGCTGAACTAATCAATACTCTTCTCTCCTTTTCAGAAGAAGACTGCGCACAATTCCGCCGAGCGGATGTGGACTGACGGATATGAGGCCCAATTGGCCTTCTTGACTCCTTTTGAACGGCAGGCCATAGATCTGGAGAGGCACAATGCGGCCAGGTCCACCGGTATTGGTGAGGCTGGAGTGCCGGGGGAGGTATGTTTGGTGAGCACTCAGGTCACCATATGTGTCCCAACAGCCATGGTGCTGCTGAATGCTCAGTGATTGAAGTTAGCAACACAGGTTGACCATTGATAATGGAAGGATGAGCGCATAATGATCCGGGGGAGCGGCATGCACATTGACATTGTCTGCACTTTAACTAATCAAATGTCCTTTTTCTTCCTTTCAGCATCACCGGAGCTGGGCCGGGAGGGGGAAGCTGAGGGCCCACCTCTCCCACCTGAGGACACAGAATAAATCGACTCACCAGCGTCACACCATCTTTGTCAGGCAGGCACCAGTGCAGATACTATCACCTCAGTGGGAATTAAATCTTTGGCTAGTGTCCTGGGGCACAGCGGTGAGGGCACTTCACACTCGCTTGAGGTGCAGGCGGAGACAGAGAGTGTCCATGCCACTGACAGTCGGAGGACTGCTGGGAATCAGGCATATGCTCAGTCGGTGGCTGATGATGTGCCTCTGAAGTCGTCCATGAGGCAGCGAACGCTGGAAGTGCGGCAGGGTATGTGGGAGGGTGTGGCGGGGATACATAAGGCTATGTGTGGCATGGTGCCCGTGCTGGAGGAGTCCACACGGAGCATCACCGATGTAATGAGCCTCATGGCCGTGCTTCCTCTATGGAGAGAGTCCTCCGGGAAAACAATCAGGGCCTCCTGGGGTTGCGCTTGGACCTGTAAGTCCTTACAGCAGCATTGACCTCAGCTGGTCAGTGGGCACATGGGAGATGGTTTGGGCACCAAGTATCCCAGCTCAGTGCCCATCCATCTATGGTGAGTGGGGAGGTACGAAGCGACCTCACGTCGGCACAGCAGCTGCCTGTCATCTCTGCAGGCTCCTCTTAGGATACTCCAGATGAGGGCAGCAGCTCCTCCGCCCCTCTGCCAGTGACCATGGCCTCCGATGAGGCTGCGGCGACTGGGGAGAAGCCAGCTGTGGGAATTGGCAGCTCCGTCCCAGGCAGGGCCAGCACAGGCTCCATGGGCCAGAGGACGTCTGCCAAGGTCATCGAGGCCAACAGGCCGGCACAGTGATCAGGCTGCCTCAGGTGCCAGTGCCAGAGAGGGCACAGCGCCTAGACGTAGCACCCGTAAGTGTAAATTTGAGGCACATTAGGCACACCACGGGTTTCTCACTGGTGTTTTTATGTTGCCCCATATTAATTCATTTAAGACTTAGTGCGATGTGCAACAGCTTTGTTTTTGGTTTCTGAAGTTACTTTTGTAATCTCATTAAATTTTGATATGTAACCTTGGCTCAGGGTGATTCCTTACTTCTGCATGTGTACAATAAGCCATGATGTAATGAGTGAGTTGTTTAACATTGAGCTTTATTGACAAAGGCCTTGGTTAATGTTTCTACCCAGGCAGATTTAGCACTCAAGTATCGAGTATGGAGCATACAGCCCTGGCGTGTGTTGTAGGTCCATCTGTGGTGGGCTAGCTGAAGGTTCTTTGCATTAAAGCCTCCTGGGTGTCCCTGCCTCCCTGAAGTATGCCCGGGTAAGCGTCCACCCCGACAGTGTTCTCCTGTGCGTGCTCATCCTTGGACTCACAGCTGGACTCATCGTATGCATCCGGAGCAACTGCGTCCATGTTTTCCTCGTCCACTGCATCGCCCCTTTCCAGTGCCAGATTGTAGAGAGCGCAGCATGCAACCACTATCAGCGACACACGATCTGGGGGATATCATCTGACAGGTGGAGGTGACTGTCTCCCTTGAGAGATGGAGCCTCCTTCGGCACTGCACCTCAGACATATTGAGATAGCTGCTTCTCCGCCTGAATACCCTGGCAACAGGATAGTGGCGTCTTCTGCGGCCCCTTCCACCTTGAACTTCCTGTTGGCCCTGCGCCCCTTGTGCCTGCGCCTCTCCTCCCAAAGGTGGCTCCCCTGGAGGCTGAACATGGACTCCTGGCCTCCTCCACCTTCTGGCCCTCCTTTCCTCCTCAAAGGAGGTACCTCCAGCACAACTCCCATTCCCAGGCTAAGGGAAGGCCTCCTGAAACCTGCAAGCCCCAAAAATGATCTTTACTGTAGAGTCCTCACCTGAAGGCTATTACTCCTGTCCAAGCAGCAGTGAAGAATTTTGAAGTATTCCTGCACACACAAGCAAGTATCAGCAACTTCCACAATTAAATGTCTAACAGATACCATTCACGACCCCACTCACCCCTCTTAACCCACCAGTGGATGAGGTTTATACAAATGTCTCCTTCCCACTGACACCCTGAAGATCGCATGGGCCCCAAAAAATTGCAGTCAATTGCTGCCTCAAGGGCAGCAATTAACTACATGATTAATTAATGGTGGGCGCACATCTGAGAACATCACACACCCGCCCACCTAAATATCGCGATGGCGCACGGTGACGTCGGGATGCTCGCCCGACGTCACCACGCATCATTTTACATGTCGGCATACGGGGCCCAACCCCTGCACGCCAACGGGAAAATTCTGGCCCTTATATTCACAACAACTATCCAAGCAAACTGGTGCATCTATTCTCTTTGAAAGTTTTTGTAATGTTCAAGTGTTCTGTGTTTTATTATGGGTTTACTCTTGATGTTCACTGTGTTTGATTAGTTAAGATTGGGTGTGACCTCAAGGAAAAGTAAACAAATTGTGGAAAGAGCTGGAAGCCAGAGCTGAAGCATGGAGCAGACATTTTAAAGCACTGTAAATAAAACCTGTTACACACATAGGTTAGAATTTTGTTCTCATTGGGCGGGCTCAGCAGGGGCACTTGGGAAGTTGACCGCTGCCCACTGCCCACAACTGGGGCCAAACTGCGATTTCACACTGGCAGGCCAATTAAGGCCCACCCGGCATGAAACGCATGCTGCAGTGCTCAGCACTGCCTGTGTGTTGGGGGAAGGAGGGCGAGCACACACTTCATGCATGCGTGCGGGTGCACAATGGGACAGCTCCCTGAGGCACAGAGCTGAAAATAAACAGTAAAAAATTTTAAAGTGTTAAAAAAACATGACCCCACATGGGCAGGGACATGTTGGAAATTAAGGTGAAGTTTTTTTTTAAATGACGGATCAAAACCTCATCCTTTTCGCCTGCCCGCCAACCGTAAGGTTGGACAGGCAGTGAAAAAATTACATCAGTTGGTTTGTTAATGGCCTTAGTGGGCCTTTTATTGCCGGTGGGCACGCTGCCAACTCCCACGCATGCCCGCTAACCAGAGTATTGTGTGAGCACACGATGGCACCGGGATGCTCGCCCGCTGTCATCACCCATCATTTTGCGCTCAAGTGGGTTGGGCACGCGCCACCCGCTCAACAAAAAATCTTGGTCATAGAAATTAGTGTCATCTCTGCATTGATCTGAGATATAAAATATACAACAGCTTCAGGCCAACTATCTCTAATTTTAAAGACCAAAGCTAATTAAATGTACCTGAAACAGTTGCCTGGGATTCTTGGGAATGAATAACTTTTAGCTGAGTCCAAAAATAACCACAGATATGCACATTGCTGAATAAGGCAACAGATAGTTGTTTGAAATTTGTGGCTTGGCTGCTACCTCATGTCAAAGCTTCAGGGACAAAGGGAGCCATTTTAACCTAAGTCTTGTGATACGGTTGGCTGCCAATGCCACATCTGCTCCATTTTACTCGTCTTTCTCTTTCAATAGGAAATAACTTCCGGAGGGATGTAAAACAGGGGATGTTCCAATTCCAGCAGTTTCCCCTGGCTGGTTAGAGTCAAAATTACCACCCACCAAACAAAAGGACTTGAAATATATTTTATTTATTTAGGCTTGATTGCTGTTGCTTTAAACCCCTTGGCCCCAAATTTCTTTGGGGCTCATTGGGAAGACTAGAACACCAGGAGAACCAGATTTCTGCCTGCCGGTGATTAATGGCACTGAGAGAGCAAATCACATATTAAACATAAGGAAAATACCTTGTTGGTGATGGGACAGAGAAGTGGGAGATTGGAGAGGGAAGAGAGGAAAGATATTGCTGCAGGAATTAGAAACCAACCACAACTTAAAGTGGAAATAGTTTGCAGCTTCCTGAAAAACCAGCAGATCAGTATTTTTGTTCTGGTTTTGCAGCATACACATCTGAACACTTATCTCAGTATCCAATGTTTTTGCAAGAAGGTAATCAAGTGGGGCACCAAATTTCAAGGTGCTTAACAACATCATAGAGACTTCTTCAGCCCCAATCTTTGATACCAATTTGGCTGATGCACAGAGCTCCTAACTTTCTTTGGTGCTGACCTAGAGGTGATGATGGAGCAGATGAGAATATACAGAAAAGGATGTCTGGGACATGCAACAGAAACCAGTCAAAGGAGTATTCAAAGTCATGCTGTGGAAGGTGGCATTTTCACAGTGCTATCCCGCTCGCTCCCAAGACTGAAGACAGTGCTGGAAAACATTCAATGACCTGACAAGGACAAGGAAGGTAAAAGAGCTGCCATTGCTCTTCCTGTCCTCACCCAATTTTCTTAACTGGAATCAAGTCATCATCCACAAATCATTATGGTTCAAAGGGTCTCCAGCTCTTCCACTTGAAGTGGGCTTTTGGAATTACAAATACCAGCCATTCTTGTACCGCCAATTGTACAGCTCCAACCTGTCAAGTGCAAGGTCCTTCTAGCACTTGTCCTCCTTGTCCTATCAGCTGTCTCTTGACATTTAGGACAGATACTTCAGACAGTTACCTAATGTTGACACTCCAGCTTCAGAAGAAAATGACAGATCCTGACATCTGACAGCTCACTCACTCACAAGGAGGCAATAGAGCTGCTGCGAGGCATTTTGCTTTGGCTGTAGGGAATAGAGAGGTCAAAGGGCAGTGTTGGTGGTAGCTGAATGTGTATAAGGCATTGCCAGCACTTGCTGCTGTAGTTTACAGTGGGGCCTAATAGCCATACAGTCCACAGCATCGTTATCTTTATCTAATTTATCTCATTCCTCTCACTGGATGATACACAATTCCCAGATGTTTACTTCAACTTCCATGGGTCATTCACAGCCTAGAGAAGGAAATGAGGTGGAGAACTTAAAGAAGGAGAAGAGGGATGATAGTGAGGACAAGTGGTGAATGTGGAGGAAGAGGAAACTGATCCTTATGCATTTGGATCTGAGACTTTTCTTTCACCCAGCATCACATGCCCTTCCTCAATCACTAGTTCAGTACTCCACCCGGGAGTGTGGACAGAAATGGAGGGGATGGTGAAGAAAGATGGTATGAGGAATTAACACAGAAAACTGAGTGAGTCAGAGGAGTGAGGAGCAGAAGAGGGTGGTTCAGCAGAGGCTGATCTTGGCTGAGGAGCCAGCAGACTCAAATCTCATGTTGTCTTTAGTAGCCCAGAGGTTAGCCCCTAACAACACTTTAAGAGCAATTTTTTAGGCTTATAAATCCAACAGGCAATTTTGTAGCCATTTAGTGCATTATTGACCCTGAATTTCAGCTGAATTTGTCCCAATCTCTTGCTGTAATTTCAGCATAAATTTGAGTGAATCCTACAGAGATAGACAAATAGCCATTTACCATCAATCTCCTGCAGAACCTACAGTGGGAGATCAGGAGAAGCTCCTGCAGAAATGCAAAATTGTTGCCTTTTGACATAACAAAAGCTATACATTAAATTAAATATTATTACCAATAATTCAATTATTATTTGATAATGATGGCCAATAACTTAAAATGTTCACCAACCTACGGATTCATTAAAATTATTCCAATTGAACCTGTAAAACAGGAGAATGCTCTATTCTGTCATTACAAGATCTGTAGATATTTCTCCTTCCCCTCCCCCTGCAGAGATCCTAAAGATATATCCTTTACAAAGACTTAAAGCAGACACAAATAACAGGCCTTATTGTGTTTTTAACATCCTTTGAATCGCAGCCATACACATGGGCTAAGCACAGATGAAATAGATTTTTTACACAGGCAACATTTCATAATGTACACTCAGACCAGAAACAAGGAGATTGCAAAGACTGAGTTATTACTAGACTTCTGAACTCCACCATGCCTATTTTTTCTGTCACTAATGCTGTTAAATTAATTCAACAGCTAAGTTTATAGATTGTGGTACCCACTGCCTAGCCTGTGGACAAGGACCAACTTAGCACTGCAAGCTGTTATTTCAATATTTCCTTTTTGCTTAACCAATTCACAATGACCACTATTAACAACCTTTAAGGGTTACGGTACAAATTCATGTAATTGCAGTTTTCAGCATTTCAACATCTACTGTATTGATGTAAATTATACGATTATGATATGATATGCTTGGGAGCAGAAGGAAAGCAGTTTGAAAATACTATGTCAAAACCTCAAACAGCAAAAAAAGGTCAAATCATACAATCTAACAATTTTTAAGCAGGAGTTGGAGGAGCTGGATAAACAGTATCATTTTACAATTTAAAAATGCAAGAAAATCTGAACAGTCCCTAAGAGTGACTGTTTTTTCCAATGAGTTAACCATTAGCTTTTTAGTCAAGTGCAGTCATCATCTGATAATTGAATGACAGTGGCGCCTCTAATAAAATCTGTCTGAACTGCAGTAATAATATGGTTTTTCTAATTCTGACAACTAACCCATGGCTCTATAGCAGCACCTCAGTTGAAAAAGCTGATTGTACTGCGAAGGAAGGAGGGAAAATCTTGCTCGGTTTCAGTGCTGTTTTTGCAGCTGGAATTAAGTACTGTCACTTTTATCTTAATAGCACTTGTTTTTCTTAGGTTTGCCCATATTGACTCCATGGTGAGACAGGAGAGAGGGTGAGTGCTGGGGGACGTTTCTGTACAATCCTCAACCTATTTTATTCCTGGGACTATTATTATGCTGGAAATATGAACGGAGGAAAGACCCGCTGTGAAGTGTAGTACAAAGTACAAAACGTGCATTCTCCCTTCCAATTTAAATTCATATTGGACTCATTGGCCTTCACCAAAGAACTTCAAGTCAAATTAGGAATGCCACATATAATTCTGTGATATTTCTTTGGGTCCAGATTAACCACAGTAGTCAGTCAGACTAAATAATATTTTCAGAACCCAGAGTAACTTTCAACATACATTTCCAACAACATTCAATTTCTTTGGTGTCAATAATGTAAAGAATCTTGAGGAATATTGTTATTAAGCTCAGGCTGCATTCAATAATAATCAGCAATGAGAAAGATTACAAATAGTAAAAGTATTAATCAGGCTAGTCTAATTAAAGAGACCTGCTGGCATCATGTGTACGTTTTTGTTTCAAAATTGATTTAAAAATCTGCAATGATGTTTGTATGGCTTTTGTTGTATACAGGCAGCCCACATGCACGGCACAGCAGTCATGAGAGCATTTGGTCAACCTGGTCACCCGGTAGGCACCCTGTTTATCCTGGTGGCTCAAAGGCAAATGGTACAGTGGACTGCCGGAAAATGAAGTCATCATGCCTGCTGCTTGGATACTGGGCATTGACCTGCATGAAATGCTGAGTATGGTCGCATACCAGTTGAACGTTGAGGGAGTAGACTCCCATCTGATAGTAGGACATCTAAGAATTGACATGTGGCATCCACAAAATGACATGCATGCAGTCAGTGGCACCCTGCACCAAGGAGAAGTCTGTAATCCTCATGAAGCTGCGAGCTCACTCTGCCTACTTCTCTTTGGCAGGAGAGAATGAAATGCATTCAGCTCTCTAAGAGTACAGAACCTCCCTTATGTAAAAGCAAACTGGGAGGTGTTGTAAATATTGCCTGCTCCAGCCAGGAAGGTGCCTGTTAGGGCAGGCGGATGGTAAATGCCAAGCTGCCCAAATCCCAGAGGGAAACTTGAAGCAGCTGCCACAACTATTTTTGCAATTTCTACTCATTTCATGATGCGGGCTTTGAATTCAGTGAAAGAAGGCCACTAAGTCTTATAGATTTCTTACAAAACTAAATTAAACCTTTGTTCATAGAATAAATGATTTTTAAGCACATACATAGATCTACAAATTACTACTATGATAACTTCTAAATCCCCAATTAATCTAAACCCCAGTAACACCTTGTTAAGGCAACAGTGAAACACATAGAGTTTAAAAGATCCAGGCAAAGTAACGTACAATATCCTGAACAGCTGAATTCAAAGTGAGTTTTTCTTAGGTTCAGGTCCTTGTAGACAGCAGTTTGGGTGCAGAGGTTGGAGGCTTTTCACACTTGTTAGATCTTAGAATTCCTGCCCTTACACACAAACTTCACTCCTTTATACATATTTTCCCCTTTAAAAGCAAATTCACTATGTATTTGGATTTTACCTCTCTAATAATAAAATCTATTAGTACCAATTTTACCAGTAATCTTTGGGAAAGGTAAACATACTGGGCAGAATTTTTCCCTCATTTGGCAGGCGTGTGGCCGACCCAAATGGGAGTAAAATTGTAAACAATGACCTCAGGTGAGCAACCCAATGCCATTGCACACTCTCATGATATCTCGCTTGGCGGGCACAAGCGAGAGGCGGCAGCACGCCCGCTGACAATTAAGAGGCCTATTAAGGCCCTTCTTCAATTCATTAAATCAAACTTTTGGCAGCCTGTCCAACTGCTCAGCTGGTAGGCAGGCAGATAGGCCAAGCCAGGCCTTTGCATTTTTTGCGAAGCCTCATCCACAGGCGGGATGAGGTTACGACCAGTGATTTAAAAAATAAAAACTTTTAAAACTCATTTATAACATGTCCCTGCTCATGTGGCGGAGTCACATGAGGGGACATGTTTTCCTTATTTTTAGTTCTTTATTTGTAATGTTAAAAATCTTAAGCTCTCTGAGGCTGCTCTGTGCCTTCAGGGAGCTTTCAGTGAGCACACCCCCATGCACGCGCACACTTCAGCACTCGCGCTCCTTCCACCCCTACCCTGGCAGCACTGAGGCTCTGAGCGTGGCACTCACACTAGCTGACCATTTCTGCAACCTACTCCTCAGAATTCTCTTGGGTAAATTGTGAACACATTCCCACTTCTCTACCCATCACTGGTCCTTCCTGTTTTACCTGTACACAAACCACTGGTTTTTCCTGTGCCTGAATATCAGAACCCACAGTACTTGTACTTCCAGAACTTTTCTGCACTCCTATAATTCCAACAGATTTTCCCTACAACTTCCAACATACTGACTTCTTGTGTCCAACTTTATTACAATGAAAACACTTCAATTTTCGAAGGTCACTTCTACCCTCAGCACCTTCCTTTTTATTTTGAGAAAATACTTCCTGGGAATTTCCACCTACTCCTTCCCCTCCCAGGCCACTTTCCTTTCACCTTCCCACTTTCTATCCCTCACTGATTTAAAAGAGTGACATTAAAAAAGGTTTAGCTCTATGAAATAACCCATCATCATCAGCTATCTCTGCCGTTTGTTTTACCGTTTCAACCCTTTGTTCCTCCACATGAGTTCTTACTACTGAAAGAATTGAATCTTTAAATTCTTCCAAAAGAATTACCTCTCTAAGAGCTGCATATGTGTCTCTATCTTTAATGACCATATCCATTGGTCAAAATTACTTTGTTTTACTCTTTCAAATTCAATATATGTTTGCCCAGGCTGTTTTCTCATATTCACACTCGAGTGTGTCGGGCATGTGCCCGCACAACAAGGTGAAAATCTGCCTACTGTTTCTTAACTTCTCCTAGCTAGGTGTAATATTTCACTCCCTCTTTTGAATTTAATCTGATCTGGTTTATTTAAAAATGCAATTTCTCCCTTTACACTTTACATCCTGAAACTTCTCCATGTTTACCTACTTAACATTACAAACCTAGCTTATCTTCTGTTACATCAAAGCATTCAGACCAGCTGCCTTTAATTCAATTAAATCACACACACACACACACACACACATAGACCCCACTATTACTCTATTTTATAATAAATTCTAATAACAATATGAAAATTATTATATCTTCCTGACAGTGCCAGATACATAAAGGTTTATGGCCACAGTCATCTTCATAGCCATTGGCAATGCCGTCCTTGCCCTGCTCTGAGTTGTGGCTCAGGTGGCATATTTCAGTGAGGACATCCTTAGTGAAGACATGTGACACACTGTTCTTCACTGAGGTTAAGAATTGCTCCCTAACTGGGAGGTGGGCGGATATGGTCTCCTGCTAAGAGCCCTGTTCCCCCTCCTCTACCGCCCCCTTCCAGCAACTTGTCCTGCCCTGTGTCACCTCTGTTCATTCTCCTTGTTATGCTGTAAGCCAAGGGGAATGCAAACTATTGCAACCGTGTCTGAAATAACTGATCTCCGAAGTCAGGACTTGGTCCTTCAGCATGTGTGACAACACTCCTTGTAGACTTCAACAACTTTAAACAATGTTGGAAACTAGTGAGCACTTCTACGATTGCAGCAAGAGGTAGTAGAAAGCTATCAGCTTGTAGTTGATGATCACTTTAAGTAGTGCTAATGGGGGAGGCATCGTTCTGGCTTATTCAGCAGTGCAAGGTTAAGAGAGGTTGTTAGGTAGAGTGTTGAGCTCCAAAATGGCGGGACTGGTGTCAAATCAGCATTCTATGCTGATTGACATCATATTCTCTCTACTTGGCGTACTTCTGGCGGATGCGGCTCCTCGCGCCTGCACCAACATAGTTTTACATAGGCTATAGGGCACAGAAACAGGCCAGTCAACCATTCAAATCCATGTCTGTGTTTATGCTCCAATCGAGCCTTCTCCCATCTTTCCTTATTGAAAGCTATCATCATAACTCTCTCTTCCATTCTCCTTCAAATGCTTGTTTAACTTCCCCTTAAATGCATCGATAGTATTTGCTTCAACCATTCCCTGCAGTAGCGAGTTCTTTGTGTAAAGAAGTATTTTTGGAATTCCCTATTGGATTTCTTGGTGACTATCTTATATTGACAGTCTCTAGTTATGCTGGTCCCCACAAGATGAAACATTCTCTCTGTATCTACTCTATTAAAACCTTTCATAATTTGAAAAACCACTGTTAAGTAACACCTCAGCCTTCCTTTCTCAAGAGAGAAGAGAAACAGCCTGTCAATCTTTTCTTGATATGCATACAGACGCATTTCTGGTATCATCATAAAAATCTTCTCTGTGCTTTCTCCAGTGCCTCTATACCCTTTCCATAATATGGTGAACAGAACTGCATGCAGTAGTCTTAGTTTTATCCAAGATTCAATACAGTTTTAGTGTAACCTCCCCATTTTTCAATCCTATCCCTCTAGAAATAAAGTCTAATGCTTGCTTTGCTTTTATTTTTATGGCCTTTTAACCTGTAGCGCAACTTCTAATGATTGATGCCCTTGTTCCTCCACCTCACTTGAACTTGCATTTTCTAAGTAGAAAGTGTCCTCCCTATATTTCCTACCAAAACATACTACTCCACATTTAATCATGTTGAACTTCATTTGTCAATTAATTGTCCTCACCAAAATGGCATCCGGCATGGCCAGGACCAGATGGTGTAGCCATAGACTCATTTTGGAAGCAAAAGCACACCCAATGCACCAATAAAACAGGCACTGCACATCCGGATTTTGCAGCTAAAGCATTTTAAGAACAAGAAAAAGCCACTAGGCACAAAGAGCCTGTCCCTTTTTGATATATCACTCCCAATTATTCATCTTCCCACCATATGCTTTAGTTCCTCTCTCTCCAAAAAATCATGTCTAATTGCTTCTTGAATACCCTCTCTTGCAAACTTCTTCCTTGGTAATTTGTTTTATAGGTCAATTGCCCTTTGGGGAAAACTTATATCTGGCTTCCCTTTTACTCCCAACCTGCACATTTTTAAGTTGTATCCCATGATATTTCAACCTTTCACTACTATAAAGAAGCTGCATGGATTACCTTTGGAAATTCTCTTCCTAACTATGAAAATTTAAAGCATATATCCTTCTGTTTTAACCTTCTGTAAAATGGATGACAGCTTTTGGCAGCCTGTTTTAGCTATACCTGAACTTATTTTCCCACTGACTTCAATGCATGGTTTAACGGTTACATTTTTACAGGCTCGCTGCATAAAACTGTTACTAAATTATTGAAATAAGTTTCTAATTTTAACTGCCATGGCGCTTAAAGATTAGTCAAACTTGTGAAAGAAATATGCAAGCTCCATTTTTGGAGTCTTTCCTACAAAATGCACGCTGTAGCTGAGGGCAGGATTTTTCGCTTGGCATGCGGGTGCGCGCCCGACACACCCGAGCGTGAAATAAAGCGCGTTGGTGTTGGCCAAGTGTGCCAACGACAACCCGCACTCTCATGACGGTTTGGTCGGCGGGTGTGTGCTGGAGCCAGCAGGGTGCCCACCAACAATTAAAAGGCCTGTTAAGGCCAACAAGTTAACAATTTTCCTGAATTTTTCACTGCCCATTCAACCTAACGGTTGGCGGGCAGGCGAAAAGGCCAAGCGGCCTTTGCATTTTTTAGGAAACATCATCCACGGGCAGGATAAGGTTTCCTAAAGCAAATAAGAATGAAATAAAAATTTTACACCTGAATTAAAAACATGCCCCTGCTCATGTGACAGAGTCGCATGAGGGGACATGTTTTATTACATTTTTATTTTGTTCATTTTTTTTTAAACCGCACTTCATCTCCCTGGGGCGGCTCCATGCCTCAGGGAGATTGATGCACTCTTTTGCGCTAGGCCCGCTCACCTCCTCCACCCGCCCCCCCCACCCCCCCCCCCCCCCCCCACCCCCCCCCCCCGCCACTTGCACAGGGGCAGCGCTGAGCGCTGCAGCTCGTGTGTCACATTGGGCGGCCCTTGATTGACCCGCCCACGTAAAATCATGGTGCGTTGCCAATCGTGGGCGCTGGTGGGCTTCCCGGCTGCCCCCACCCGCCCCTGCCGAGCACCCCCTGCCAAGGGCAAAATTCTGCCCTTAAAAACAGCGCTGATTGAGCAGTCCACTATAAAGGTGGAAACTTGTGCCCAACCCCCATGGATAGTTTGGTGGAGGGGGTGCATTTAATTGGGCAAGAAGGTGGCGGATGGGAACCCGGCCATCTTCCCACCTCCATCCCGATTAAGTTTGTGGCGGGAAGGCTCATGGACAGCCTCCCTGCGCCACTGCCATAAGTGGGCAATTGATGCAATTAAGGGCCTCATCTCCCCCTCTGCTGGGTCCCAGCAGGCAGGGGACATGCCATGTCTTGGCATGTTTGCTTGCAGGCTCCCAGCAAGGTCCCTTGTTCAAACGCATTCAGTGCCTGATTGAGGGACCCAGCATAAGGAAGGGTGGGGGGTGTGGCACTGAAAGTCATCCCCTGCCCTTACCGCCAATCCGTCTCTCTAACCCACTCCCACCATCACTCACTGTGCCTGGGTCCCTCCTTGATCCGAGGCCTCAGGCAGGTGTGGTACCAGAAGCACGCACTGCCTCCTTGGTGGCATTGCTGAGTACAGAAGAGCTGTTGGCTTCTAATTTGCCGGCACCTCTCGGTGGGGAGGGCCTCTGACCCCAGGATCCATGATTCCTGAAGGAAAGCCTGCCGCTAACCTGTTATGTGCCTGAGTGGCACTTAGTTCAGGGGGCCTTCCCCATATTAGGTGATGCAGGGTCTCACCGGCACTGAAGCTGGAGGGCAAGATTCCCATTGCCTCAATTAAATCCAACCCCAGCTGTGTAATTGGGACAATGTTATTGGTCAGAATCTTGTGACCTTCCCTATGGCGAGTTTGGTGGCAAGGGCATTTAACCAGGCCAGAGGGTGCCATCTTCCCACCTCCACCCCAATGGTTGGTTAGACTCATGGAGGGCCTACCCCCTTGCCTCTTCAAATGAGGCCTTTAAGCGGGCAATTAATGCCAGCTGGGTATTACCCAACAGCGGGTGAGGGGTTCACCATGCGAGGAGCACAAGAAGTAAACTGTAGGGTTGCTTGTAGGCTCCTGGAGTGAGGGTGGGGGTCCCTTGTTCAAAGGAACTCTGTGCCTGATCAAGAGACCCAGCATCAGGAAGTGGATGTGCCTGCTGAGAGCCACCCCTGTGTCTTGCTGCCGAATCCCCTCCCTTCATGACCCCCAGCCTGTGACACCCCTCCCGCTATCACTCACCTTTGGTCTGGGATTCAGTAACGATCTTAGGCAGCAGGAAAGTGTCATACCCATGGCAGTCACCAAATCCCCAGTGGCATTGCTGTTTAATAGAGCTGCCGGCTTCTGATTGGCTGGTAGCTCCTGGCAAGCAGGACTTCCACCCCAGGGGTCCTTGATCCCGGGGGAAGACCCACCAGTGGCCTGAGAAGTGCCTGAATGGCACAAGATGTGGCGAGCCTTCTTGAAAAGAGGTGAGCTGAGACTCTTGCCAGCTCTCCATGCGATCCCCAAGACCACCTTTGCCTCCATAAGATTCCACCCACTGTCTTTTTTATTATTCAGTTTGAAATTTGTCACTATAGAAATGTAGATAAGGTCAAAATCTTTGGCAGATGATTTTTGATGTGTCCTAAATTGTAGGAATACAATAACCAATTGAATTAAACAGAACAGGAAGGTGCAGTCAATGTGTACACCCAGTAAATAACTTCTATAGTACAATTTGGCACAGAAGTCAGACAGTAACACTTTACAGACACATACCTCTTCACCAGAGAGTTACTTAATCTCTCCAGTGTCTGCGTTGTCAGAACTACTGACATATTAATAATCCACAACACTGTTGAGAATGTGGTCATATTAAAATGTAGACTACAGTTAAAAATATTTTTGCAAATCCTGATAAAGAAGGAATCTGTCAAAGTGCTTTTACTCAGTAGACCTTACATAAAGCTATATTTTGTTTCCTTTCACTTCACCCTGAGAGAACAGTAAGCCAGTAGAAATATCTGATTTAAAAAAATATCGTTTTTTTATTTTAAAAATGAGGGCATCAAATCAGAGGTTATCACCTCTAACTGTTACCTATCATGGCTGGTCCATCAAGTCCCAGTAGAAACTATGGGCTGAACGTCTCCCTCATTAGCGGTTTAGCAGCAAGGCTAAGATTTTGCTCGACTATGTGAGTCCAACACTAACCAACTCAAGTTACCAAAGAAGGTCCTCATTATTTACATGGCAGTGTTAAACCAGTGCCAGGGTGGAGGGGCATTCAATGGCACTGCAGTCATTAAAACAATGTCATGGTTTAAAAAGTCAAACATGTGTTGCTGAAATGCAGGAGAACAGTGCAGAAATGATTCAGGATTAAGCAGCATTAGGAAGGGTAAAATTGAGAAGTAAAGCAGGCCTCCAGTTTTACTGATGCTTCAATGGATCTGTTTCCAGTAGAAATACGGTCGATGAGAGAAGTACCCTCGATAACTGAGAACAAGAAACCACATATGAAGCCAGTTCAGACTTTATGGAGGGATGTGGTAAAGACAATGAAGTTAATTTTAATTCCCCAAAACAGGTGAGTTAGGGTCAGCCGAGGGAGTCAGAGCAGCAAGGTTACTGGGTGCAATTGGCAGGTAACCAATTCAGCTAGTTAAGGGCCATCAAGGCTTACTGTCCGAGGCCAAATGGAATTTTACAGTTGGCCTCCGAGCCTCCTGATGCATCAGGGACTAGGCCAGTTGCCTGAAGGCAACCTCCCAGCGGCAGACCGAGGGGTGAATGTTACAATTGTGAGGTTTATAGAATTATTATGTTTTAGGGCTACCTATTTTGGTTTGTAAGAATGTTTAAGTTTGGGAACATATCTTTAAACTTGAGGCAAATTAATGGGATCAAGTGATATCTGCTGGAGTCCGCCTGACAGTAAACCTGCTTGGTTCAAATTATTAAAGATAAAAGGGTGACTCAGGTTGTTTTATTGAGAGGGAGGTGCCAGGTATTTATATTTGGGGACAATGATAGCTGTTTCTAAGTCCACAATGAGGAGAACACAATTTTCTTAAGGCCCAGAAAAATATTATCAATATCAAATTGTAAACAGTTGGGCTGGAGCCTATCCCTTTATTTACAGGATGAAAGGCAGTTTTGATCAGAGATAATGATTAGCATTTTTACTTAGATACAAGGCTAATGTGTTTCCCATTACTATGGAGAGGAGGGTAGAGAGGGCCCATTTTGAGATCAGGTTACAGGCTTCCTTACAAATCCAGAAATATCACAGACAGAATGAAGTTGTGGTTTTGGAATTGTGGGGCCTGAGAGGAGGACAGCAAACAAAATAAGGTAGCCAACTCTGCAACTTCATCAAAGAAAATGCTGATCATATCATTCACCACATGGAATGTGAGTGGGAGCTCACACTCAGTTTGAAGACTGAGTGCATGAAGAGTTAAAACAAGGCTGCAGGGTTCACCAAGCAGGAACTAGAGGGAGCATCCCCAGGAAAACTCTCACTGTGGAAGATAGAATTGGAAAAGCAAATAGCTAGTTCATGATTCAGATATTTTAGAATATAGCTTTTAGCTTTAGGAAGATAACTTTCTGTTTGGGAATTAGAACTTTTCAATATAAGTTAAATGGTAAACAAACCTAAGGCAATTAGAAATCAAAAGATTGGGGCCATGTTGATTTAAAATGTCAGAGCTGGAAAGGTAAGATCATAAACAGCAGGGATCTTGCTCTTAGACTCATAATGGTGCCATTAAGTCTGGGAAGCATTGTTCTGTCTCTGTTAGAATTGTAAGTTATTCATATGGTTTCCCAGAATCGAGGAAAACTTTGGAATTAAAAGGCAGTTATTTTACATTTCCACCAAGGAGCAGGCCATGTGTGTCACGTTGCCATAGAGATAGTGAGTTAGGGTAGAGCCTTGATTAGAAATTTCTTTTATTTAATTTATCAGTGTGTTTGCTGACAGATGAGCGGCGGGCATGTGCCCAATCCACTTGAGTGTAAAATGACGCACAATGACGTTGGGTGAGTGTTCCAATGTCATCACGCACTCACACGATATTTCAGTCGGCAGGCACACATGGGAGTAGACAATACGTCTGCCGACAATTAACAGGCCTATTAAGGCCATTAAAGGATTAACTGAATGCAATTTTTCGCTGCCTATTCAACCTTACAGTTGTTGGGCAGGCGAAAAGGCCAAGCGGCCTTTGGATTTTTTATGAAACCTCATCCACGGGCGGGATGAGGCTTCCAACAGGAATTAAAAATAAAATAAAAATTTTGAAGTATCATTTATAACATGTCCCTGCTCATGTGACAGAGACACATGGGGGGACATGTATTTAACATTTGTAAATTCTTTATTTTTGATTTTAAAAATCTTCAGCTCTCTGTGGCAGCTCTGTGCCTCAGGGAGCCTTCATTGCGTGTACACACACACATGCGCAAACTTCTGTGCTGGCCCTCCTCCTGCCCCCATCCCAGCGGAGCTCAGCATTGCAGCGCACGTTTCACACTGGCTGGCCGATAATTGGCCAACCAGCATGAGATTGATGTCGGGGTCCGATCGCGAGCAGCAATTGGCTTCGCAACCACTCCTGCGCCCACCCATCATAACCGCCTGACAAGGTAAAAATCCTACCCAAGCTGTTCAGTTTGGGAACAGATAGAGGCAGTTGCAGATTTGGTCTTGTGTCGGCTTCAATTCATTGAATGGGGGGAGCAAAAGGAAATGAATGTTAGCCAGCTCTGCATTTAAGCGGACATAAAACTAACTTTATCATTCACCATGTGGAATGCGGGTGAAGGCTTAAGCTCAGTTTAAATTTCCTGAGGGGAAAAGCAATTGGGTGATTTGCCTAGTTTGAAGCTAAAGGAAGAAATCTAGCATGGTCCTTACAGAGCCTTGTGGCAGAATGCAGTCACCTCACATAGTTAGCTTGGGAAGAATTGTACAGATGCTATGGGCACAGATTGGGAAAAACAGTCTGTGTTTGTCCAAAGCCAGGACAAGGAGCTGAAGAGTCCACAGTTGTGACGTAATTAAAGAAGAATCACTTACCCAAAAGGTACTGGAAGAATTCCCAAGTAACTTGTGCCTTGAGAAATAGCTGGAACACTAAGGAGAACTTAAGTAAATTCTGGAGGGCTGTGGCATACCTTTTGGTTTGGTCCCAGGAAAAGATAATGAAACTTCAAGATTTCAAGAAGTAAAAAATAGAACTGAGTTTATAGCATATGTTTATATGCTATAATGTTAAGTTAGTGGTTCTTGCTTTGTTTAATTTCTCTTTATATATACAATAAAGTTTGTTTTTGTTGAAAAACGTGAAATCTTGTGACTGTTTTTTTGATTAACTGTTGAGTGTCAGATTTCTTCTTTAAACGTTAACAGTCCGTAACAGGATCATAACAAAGGAAAAGAACAGGAGTAAAACCCTTGGGAACTGTAAATCATTTTGAATTGGTTTCAGTAGAATTGGCTGTTCACTTAAGGGACCAAGTAATGTAACAAAATCGAGGGTTTTGGTTGTCACTAAGAGTAGAAAGGGGAAAATTCTGTTCGGTAGTTTAAAGTGTAAGTTACCTCCAGAAATAAAATAGTGTTTAGTTAATAGCGTTCCTTTTGCAGTTGTCACAGTAAAAGTTTTAAAATGTGAAATCTTGTTGTGTGTCCTCCTTTCAGCTAATAACTGGAGTTCGAATTTCTCTTTACAAGTTATTGATCTCTATGGAGGTCGTAACACAAGCACCCCAGGCTTTCCCTGCCTGCCTGGCCTTACTGCAGCTGCAGGTCTCCATGTGGAGGGGCTTCCCCCTCTGGCTACTGAAGTCATTTTTTAATTTCAAAGCGTGAAGGCTGGAGAGAGGGTGCCTCGAAATGGAGGTGCCCTCCCTCTCTCACTCTTACCTGAACTACAAACGGCTGGTCCTTCACTCCTTCAGTGGTGGAAGTCCTCCAGCTTCAAGAGCCTGCCCACCATCCTTAATAGAATGGCGAACCCACCCAGTGGTCACTACTTAGCCAATTCATGGAAAATCACGGTCAGGAGATAGTTCCCCCGTACTGTGTGGGGTTGTGTTCCCCATTTGACCCCAATTTTGTCCCGACTCAAAGATCAAAATCCTGGCCCCAAATTCAATTCATGTCAAAATAGAGTTAATTTTCCCCATTCCCTCTTCTCCAGCTAAGTTTTAGCCTTAGCCCTCTGACCTTAGACCATCCACCAAATCCTGAGTTGTGCTTGAGTCTCCCTTTTTGTCCATAGTCCATGGCTTATTCATTCAATGGCTCCCTGTCTGCTTGGACTACTTTCTTCCCCTTAGTTCAATCTTTCCACATCAGTTCTCCCCCTCTTTAGCTTTCCTTTTCTGCCCAATATGAATGAACCTGAAACTCCTTTGAAGGTCTGGATCTACTTAAAGGAGACGTAGTTTGGAATGTTGACTGCATAGATTACCTGCACAGCTAAAGATTCGCAGGCAATAATGTCGGAAGAACCAGGACCACTATTTTGATGAGAAAGCATCTTACTGCAGCAAATGGAGCTCAGAATGGGCCTCCTCTTTTTCAAAGCTGGGCATCAGGTGAACAAGATGGAGGGGCAGCAATCTTAGAAGGACGTGGCAATTCCTATTAATGCAGGCAATGCTATGCAGGAGATGTGGAGATAAGAAAATCAATGACAACACCAATCTGGTCAAGGTAGGCGACCATAACATTGTTATTTATACACTGTACCAGTTGAGTTGATTATGAACTGTTCCTTCCCTTCCATGTATTCCTTCACTTTGTTTAGACACTGTAGTAATAATAGTTCTGATAAACGTAGAACTGTAGCTTTAAGAATAATCCTGTGTTGTAAGGTCACATGATCTGTATAAACCAATGAGTTAGCAGCATGGGGAACCTCTTGAGCAGAGTTCCTCTTTAGTTATAGGACAGGATTTCACACATCAGCGAGCAGGGGTGGGGCCTGCTTGCCGACACGTAAAATGATGCACGGTGATGTCAGGTGAAACTCCCGATGTCACCGCGCCCCATTTAAATTTTCAGGTAGGCGGGGGCACAGCAAAATCAGCTGCATGTCCACCAACCTGTCAATGGCCAATTGAGGCCATTGGCAGAGTCAATTAAATAATTAAAGGACCTGCTCATTCAACCTTAATTCAGTGCGAATTAGAAAAAGCATGAAACCCCACCCATGGGCAGGATGAGGTTTCATGAAGGTTTTTTAAAATTTTAATAAAGTTTTTGTAAAAATTATGGACATGTCCCAACTAATGTGAGAGAGTCACATGAGGGGATATGTTATGGAAATTTTATTTATCTATTTTTAGCTTTTTTACATTTAGAGCTGATCTCCCTGAGGCAGCACTTAGCCTCAGGGAGATGAGTGTGCTCTTTCGTGCGCGTGCATGAAAGAGCACACTCTCGATTTTGGGATTCCCCTCCACCACCCACACAGAGATAGCTGATGATTATGCGTTAGTTCATAAAGCTAAAGCTTAATTGGCCCGCCGACATAAAATGGCGCCGCTCCCCCGATCGGGGGCACCGATTGGAAGTGTGCCTGTGCATGCCCGCCCTTCATCCCGATGAGGGGAAAATCCTGCCCATAGAGTTTGATGCAGGCATGTCGTTGCTGCTGCTGTCTTGTAAATAAAGTTAAATGTGTCCAGCAAGAAAAGTTGCCTGGACGATCAACTCTATACCAAACACTGATAATGTTAAGTCGATCAATGTATTTTTGGGTGTCAGCATGGGCTGAATTTGACTTCTGAGACTAGCATCAAACTGCACACTTATTTCTGCCACAGGAGACGTCAGTGTGGTGCACTGTCATCTATCATATGTGTCTGCCAAACTAGGCGTATTGTTGTTTCACCATAATATAGGGTGCAAGAATAACTTTGAATAACCTCAGTTATTGTGACTAGCCAATGGCTATGTCTATGTATTATATTTATTTTGGAATGTTTGATAAGTGCAGTCTTCATTCAGAAGCTTTTATACCATGATGACATTGCTAAGTACTTCAATACCATGTCCTCAATTGTTACCTTGGTCAAATGGGGTGAGCAAGTGGTTAAAACAGTGAAAATCAACCCTCTGCTGCCTGTCATCCACTATTTTATATCAGGAGCTGACTGTGATGGCGAACACATCTGCTGAAAACAGCCAGGTTCCTCATTAATAAATACAAATTGGAGTCCTATCCTGTAGCTAAGACTTCAACACAATTTTAACTGAGCAGGTCAGAGTCCTGCCCAACAGCAAATCTGCCAAGCAAAACAAAGCTGCACAGACTCTGATCATTGGGATTTGTGTGTTAGAAAGCTTAGTGGATTTCCTAGATATTTTTGAGCTTGCAAATTGCTTCTTTCAGAGTGTTTTTTTTCCTTACCAACACTGATTAATCATAGCTTACTGCAGGTGCCGTTGTTGCAGATGAAAGAACAGCAGCTGCAGCAGGAAGCTCTACAAGCAGGACAAGCACCAAATAGGTCTGTTAAAACAATGCAGGTGAGGGGGTGGAGTTTTCTTGTGGAAGGCCTTACCCATCCCATAGGGTTTATACGGCATCATGCCTAGAAAACATGAAGGAAATATATAGATATATATATCATCCTGGCCACTTCATAATTTTTTTAAGCAGACAATGACTTTACACTGACTAAAGCCAGGCTATCTACGACTCATACAAAGGGAATTTCTGGTCTTCAGAAAACAGCAGGGACCTCATTATCCAGCTGTTAATGCCCCCTGAGACTGTAGAAATCAAACTGGAGGGAACATTAACCATCTCAAGAATCCAGACAAGGAATATGCATCCTTTATTCAAAGCAAGGGGAAGAAGCGGAAGTTATGTCACATGACACCCACCCAGCCCTACCCCCATGCTGCTGGAACCTGTAGCATTACCTTGTGGGGCTGAGCAAAGGCAAATTGCCATCTTCCACCAATACAAGCAGAATTCTGTCCAGGTTTAAATTGCCTGGCCCTCGTCTACACTGTTTCTACTGGAATATCTGAACTTCTGTACCAGTGCCTACTATAAGACTAATTCATCTTTATGTGCTTCTCCCATCATGGAAGTCAGTGCTACTGAATAAGCAGATCACTCCTCATCAGCTTCAGCCTGCAAACCTCTCTGAAGGAATACATCATTAGCCTTTTGATTCTGGACTCTGGACTCACGTGAAACAATAATTCTTATTTTGCCTGTGGTCTTTGCCTTATACCTCTTCCTTTCCCTTATCCCTCCTTTATTGTGTAAATGTATAGGGGTTACATAACGACACCCCCTGTGTGTAAAATAAACAAGCCCTCCAATTTGACCCTATCTTGAGTTTACTATGGCATTATTAATAGAGGACTGGATCACTCCAAGACAGAGGGGTTGGGAAAAATACAGCACCACTTATAATGGTGGGGTGGGGGGGAATCAAAAATCAATAACACGTTCCTGTTTACAGACGGATGGTGAGAGGAGAAATCATGTCTGTTTAATTAAACCCCCTCCTGTCCGTAACAAAGCCAAGAATCATTTGCCTGGATATTTCTGAGGACCAGCGTGTCAGGAGGTTGCCCTTTATCAGGCAGACTGTCAATGATCTAAGTAATATGTTGCTGCTCTGTTGTACTTTCCAGCAGGAATCACTAGAAAGTGATCAGGAGCAGGAACTTTTCCTCTATCTGGCTCCTGCCTTGGTTCAGAATCAACATATCAGGAATCTATCCCAGGTTCCAAGCACTTAGGATCTTCGATAGGGTTTAGTAATATATGAGGTCATTTCTTTACAAGATCACAGAGGCTATTCAGCCCATTTAATTCATCCATCCAGACAAACACACAAGATCACAGAACCCATACAGATCTAAGGCACTGGAGAAGTAAGCAATGATCTATTAACAATACCAGATAACATTGTTAATGCAGCTCCATGTGGGCTCAAGCTAGATAACTAGCATGTTGAATTTCAAATCTGTTTCCACAGTACTTTAAAATACAATGATTTAACATATATAACAGTTAGTACCTTTCTGATCCAGGGAAACGCATTTTCAGCTTGAGCATAACATTGGCATGGTCAGCTCATAAAAAACGATGACAGTCAACTTTTACCGAAATAAATTTACCTTCCTCTTGCAAATAATTTTAAATGGTAAGATTGTGAATGCAATGTCTCAAGTGAAATGACTTAACTGATCTGGCCAGAAGTTGTTTTCTCCACCTGAGAGCAGCTCCCCCAGACATTGTTGGCTGCTGAGATGTGAAACTAAACAGGTTCTGTGAAAAGGGAGGCAGATAAGGTAACGATGATTGAGGCGGTGAAAACATGAGCAAGTTGGCACCATATCATCACCTGCAAGCAGGTCATAAGGAAAGCCCCTTGGGGAAGCTTCTGATATAACACATTATCCTTCCCCAGAAAGAAAAACAAGGAATAACTTTCAGGTCAAAGAAGAAAGGAAAATAATGCGGGAAAGGTGCTGACTTGCTTTTTTAAATCTCAGTTGTAAAGTAAGTACGATCACTGATACAGAGGGAAGCACACTGGAGCTCTGCTAACTTTTGGCACAATGAAAAATCTTGGAGTGCTCACCCAAAGGTTATTTGCTCCAACAAGGCAGCAGCTGGTCATGGCTAAATTAACTACCAGGCCTTGTTTTCAGTACACCGGAATGGGTAGTATAAGGGTGGGTGCAGACCAACTGCAGACAGTGAAGATTGTCATCCCTTGGCATCTATTGGTTTTTAGGAAGTGAGTGTCTTATGGAAGACAAGGCAGGGAAGGCCTTGTAGAACCTGTCACAGGAAATACTTGGAAGGCCTCTTCATCCTTCCCACCAGCAGGCAACCTGCTTTAGCCTGGCAGGAAAGATATAGCGAATTTCCCACTCAGTTCCTGGGGGACAGGTCATCAGGATGCTAATGGCACAGTAGGACCCCAGTTTGCATTAGTTAATGAGGTTCTTGCCTGATTTAGCAGAGCACCTCATTTGCCTGCAGAACCTCAAGGTTTAAAATCGGACACAGCAGGAAAGGGTCAAGTTCTGCATGGTTAATTAACCTGCTGATTTTTAACTGGCCATTCGTCCAGTTTTCAACAATCATGTTGACCCCATAGATTCATGTCTGTCATCGATCCACACAGTCTGGTTGCAATCTCAGGCATGGGATTGGGAGAATTGCTAATATTTTTTAACATTGACCTATATATATCCTCAAACTTAATCTTCAAGTGTAAAATCAGTATATTTTTTCAAAAAAACAAATTCTTCACCCATTAATTTCATTGAAGATTTTTTGTTCATCGTACGCTAATGGACACTTTTCTTTCAAGTGTTTTTTCACAATCTTTTCCCAATTATTAATTCTGTCAACACAGACTGCCAACCTGTTTTGTGCTTTAAGCTTCCATTATGGCTGAAAACAAAAAATAGATCACTAATGCCATAAAATGAACAATCGATATAGGTTTCTAACAAATTGACTTTTATTTTCTCTTTCTAAAGTTACAGGGATAACCCTGCTAATTCCCTTGTAAATGGAATCACATATGGGCCCGCTCGCTAACGTGTAAAATGACACTTGGCAACGTTGGGCATGCATCCCAACGTCATCGCGCGTCATTCAGATTTTCAGTTCGGTAGGCAAGCACCGGAGTCGGTTGCACACCCGCCAAACTGCCAAAGGCCTACTAAGGACATTTTAAAAATAATTAAACCACTTGACATAGCTGCCCGTCCAACCTTAAGGTTGGCGGGCAGGCAAAAAGTCCAGGCAGCCTTCGCATTTTTCATGAAACCTCATCCACGGGCAGGATGAGGTTTCATGAATGATTTATGAACGAAATAAAGATTTCCATTAAAATTCATAGACATGTCCCAGCTCATGTAACACTTTCACATGAGGAAACATGTCCTAAATTTTTTTTTATTGAAATTTTTGAAACTGAAACTGATCTTCCTGAGGCAGCTCTGAGCCTCAGGGAGATTTCTGCGCCCTTTTGTGCGCATGTGGGAAAGAGCACAGGCCCCGACTCAGCCGATTCCTCCCGCCCGCACAGGGAGCGCTCAGCACTTCCGGGCGCACGTCACGTTGGGCGGGTCTTAATTGGCCCGCTGACTTAAAATTGTGTTGTGCAGCCAATCATGGGCAGCAATCAGCTACGTGCCTGCCCGCACCTGGTCCTGCCCAACCCCCCCCCCCACCAACAGGGAGAAAATTCTCCCCATGAAGTCCATAAAATACAACAGAAATGATCATTGATATAAACCTCTTTTCTGTGAAGTGAGATTAGCTGTGACATTTTCAACCCAATTTCTAATTTAGTATAATTCATACCAACTTTTCAGTGTCCTTCAGAAAGGTTCCAGAATGGATTGTGCAGTTTGGCTGCCTTTGTGACGTTCAGGCTAATGCATATGGGGAAGATTAGAGGCAGCCATAATCATATAACCATGTAAGCATATAACTATGTTATACCTGAAGCTAATACTGGATGCATACTAGTGTCTGTTCTATTCCCTTGAGCACAAAGATTCACAAAGACCTGGGAAACAGCCTGACCATAACTGCAGGTAGCAGTTTAAGTTTAAAATAGCCTGAGACAGTAACATCATATTATACGGCTGCATTAGCAGGGCGTTACGATCCTTTTAGGAACTGTTAACTTTTAACGAGAAATCCAAACACCCAGCAATCAACTGACTGAACTATGCCACACAAATTCACTTTGTTAAAATAAAAACAAACTTTACTGTACATAAGAATTAAGCAAGGCAAGCACTATTAACACCACAGCTAATAATTGCTTGTGCTGTGAAATCAGTTTTACTTTTTACTTCCTCCAAAGAGTTTCCTTGTACAGTACAACAAGTTTTAAGGTTCATTCACTTCTTTAGGGACCAACCCAAAAGTATGCCACAGCCCTAAGGAATTCACTTTAATTCTCGTCATTGTTCCACCTATTCTATGTGGCAATATTTCACCTTTTTGGTTTACCTATAATTTAGCTTATTCGGTTAAGCAACTTTTATTTAACACTTCATGAATGTGGATGCCTCAGCTCCTTGTTTTGGTTGCTGGAGGATATCTTATTGCCTTCTCACAGCTTCTAAGCTAGCTCTGTTGACTGCTTTCTGTAACAATGCTCTGTGGGGACCACTGTAGATTTCTTCCTTTAGATGTAAGCTAGGAAAATCTTCCAGCTGTGTTCTCCTTCACAACATCCAAACTGAGCTTGCGCTCCACCTGTATTTCATGTGGTGAATGATAAAGTTAGTATTTTCACTACTTAACGTACGAACATACAAACAAGGAGCAGGAGTAGGCCATTCAGTCCCTCGAGCCTGCTGCACCATTTAATAAGATCATGGCTGATCCAATAGTAACCTGAAATCGGCAGCCACCTACCTCCAATAACCTGTTACCCCCCTTGTTTACCAAAAGTCTATCCACCTCGCCTTAAAAATATTCAAGGCTAGAATTTCTCCATCGGTAAGTTGGGGGCGGGGCCCACTCACTGATGCGAAAATGATGCAGGATGATGTCGGGATGAACCCCCGACGTCATCCCACACCATTTAAATATTCAGGAAGGCGGGTGGGCAGCTGATTTTGCTGTCTGCCCGCTGGCCTGTCAAAGGCCAATTGAGGCCATTGACAGGATAATTAACCCAATTAAAGGACCTGCCCATCCAGCCTTAAGACTGGCGGGCAGGCCAGGAGCCCTAGCGGGCTTCTGAAAAAACAGGAAACCTCATCCACTGGTGGGATGAGGTTTCATGTCTGTTTTAAAAAAGTTTAATAAATTTTATGTAATATTTATTAACAAGTCCCATCTCGTGTGACATTGCTACATGAGGGGGACATGTTAATAATTTTTTTATTTTGCTATTTTTTAGGTTTATTAAACTTTCAGTGCTCTTCCTGAGACAGCACTTAGTCTCAGGGAGCAGTGCGCTCTTTCATGCGCATGCGTGAGAGCGCATTTTTGACAGTTGGGGAATCCCTCCCCCCCCGCACAGGAAGCGGATGGCGCTTTATGTTCGACAGTCCACTGGCTGGGCCTTAATTGGCCCGCCCAATCAAAACGGCGGCGGGGCCCGTTTTGGCGGCAGATTTCGGCTGCCCACCCGCCCATCAAGGGCTAATTTCTGCCCAAAGACTCTGTTTCCACCATCTCTTCAGGAAGAGAGTTCTAAAGACTCACGACCATCTGAGCGAAAAAATTTTGCTTCATCTATGTTTTATGTGGGTGACCCCTTATTTTTAAACAGTGACCCCTAGTTCTAGATTCTCCCACAAGAGCAAACACCCGCTTCACATCTACCCTGTCAAGACCCCTCAGGATCTTAAAAGTTTCAATCAAGTCACCTCTTACTTTTCTAAATTCCAGCGGATACAAGCCTAGTCTGTCTAACCTTTCCTCATGAGACAACTCACCCATTCCAGGTATTGGACTGGTAAAGCTTCTCTGAACTGCTTCCAATGCATTTACATCCTTTCTTAAATAAGGTGACCAATACTATACACAGTAATCCAAATGTGGTCTCACCAATGCCCTGTACAACTGAAGCATAACCTCCCTACTTTTGTATTCAGTTCCCCTCGCAATAAATGATAACATTCTATTCACTTTCCTAATTACTTGCTGTACCTGCATACTAACTTTTTGTGATTCATGCACTAGGACACCCAGATCCCTCTGCAACTCAGAACTCTGCAATCTCTCACCATTTAGATAATATGCTTCTCTTTTATTCTTCCTGCTAATATAAACAATTTCACATTTTCCCACATTTGCCAAATCTTTGCCGACTCACTTAACCTATCTGTGTCTTTTTGTAGCCTCATTATGTCCTCTTCACAACTTACTTTTCTACCTACCTTTGTGTCATCAGCAAATTTGGCAACCATCCCATTCATACCTTCATCCAAGTCACTTATATAAATTGTGAACAGTTGAAGTCCCAGCACTGATCCCTATGGCACACCACTCATTATATCTTGCCAACCTGAAAAAGACCCATTTATGCCTAATTTCTGCTTCCTATTAACCAACCAATCTTCTATCCATGCCAATATGTTACCCCTATACCATGAGCTTTTATTTTCCACAATAACCTTTGATGTGGCACTTTATTAAATGCCTTCTGGAAATCTAAGTGCAGTACACCCACTTGTTCCCCTTTATCCACAGCACATGTCACTTCCTCAAAGAACTCCAATAAATTGGTTAAACATGATTTCCCTTTCAAAAAACCATGCTGACTCTGCTTGATGACCTTCAGCTTATCCAAGTGCCCTACTATAACTTCTTTGATAATAGCTTCAAACATTTTCCCTACGACAGATGTTAAGCTAACTGGCCTGTAATTTCCTGCTTTCTGTCTCCCTCCCTTTTTGAATAATGGAGTTACATTTGCTATCTTCCAATCTAACAACTTACTCATTACCACTTCTCTGGTGACTGTAATTTTCCTGACTTCCTCCCCCCCCTTTCCATTTCCTGGTTCATAGCTGCTTCTCGGATGTTACTTATATCCGCTATAGTGAAAACTAATGCAAAATACCTGTTCAATTCATCAGTCATCTCCTTGTTTTCCATTAACAATTCTCCAGACTCACTTTCCATAGGACCAACACTCAATTTGTTAAAAACAAAAAAACTGCGGATGCTGGAAATCCAAAACAAAAACAGAATTACCTGGAAAAACTCAGCAGGTCTGGCAGCATCGGCGGAGAAGAAAAGAGTTGACGTTTCGAGTCCTCATGACCCTTCGACAGAACTTGAGTTCGAGTCCAGGAAAGAGCTGAAATATAAGCTGGTTTAAGGTGTGTGTGTGGGGGGCGGAGAGATAGAGAGACAGAGAGGTGGAGGGGGTTGGTGTGGTTGTAGCGACAAACAAGCAGTGATAGAAGCAGATCATCAAAAGATGTCAACAACAATAGTACAATAGAACACATAGGTGTTAAAGTTAAAGTTGGTGATATTATCTAAACGAATGTGCTAATTAAGAATGGATGGTAGGGCACTCAAGGTATAGCTCTAGTGGGTTTTTTTTTATATAATGGAAATAGGTGGGAAAAGGAAAATCTTTATAATTTATTGGGAAAAAAAAGGGGGAAACAGAAAGGGGGTGGGGATGGGGGAGGGGACTCACGACCTAAAGTTGTTGAATTCAATATTCAGTCCGGAAGGCTGTAAAGTCCCTAGTCGGAAGATGAGGTGTTGTTCCTCCAGTTTGCGTTGGGCTTCACTGGAACAATGCAGCAAGCCAAGGACAGACATGTGGGCAAGAGAGCAGGGTGGAGTGTTAAAATGGCAAGCGACAGGGAGGTTTGGGTCATTCTTGCGGACAGACCGCAGGTGTTCTGCAAAGCGGTCGCCCAGTTTACGTTTGGTCTCTCCAATGTAGAGGAGAACACATTGGGAGCAACGAATGCAGTAGACTAAGTTGGGGGAAATGCAAGTGAAATGCTGCTTCACTTGAAAGGAGTGTTTGGGTCCTTGGACGGTGAGGAGAGAGGAAGTGAAGGGGCAGGTGTTGCATCTTTTGCGTGGGCAAGGGGTTGTGCCATAGGAGGGGGTTGAGGAGTAGGGGGTGATGGAGGAGTGGACCAGGGTGTCCCGGAGGGAGCGATCCCTACGGAATGCCGATAAGGGGGGTGAAGGGAAGATGTGTTTGGTAGTGGCATCATGCTGGAGTTGGCGGAAATGGCGGAGGATGATCCTTTGAATGGGAGGCTGGTGGGGTGATAAGTGAGGACAAGGGGGACCCTATCATGTTTCTGGGAGGGAGGAGAAGGAGTGAGGGCGGATGCGCGGGAGATGGGCCGGACACGGTTGAGGGCCCTGTCAACGACCGTGGGTGGAAAACCTCGGTTAAGGAAGAAGGAGGACATGTCAGAGGAACTGTTTTTGAATGTAGCATCATCGGAACAGATGCGACGGAGGCGAAGGAACTGAGAGAATGGGATGGAGTCCTTACAGGAAGTGGGGTGTGAGGAGCTGTAGTCGAGATAGCTGTGGGTGTCGGTGGGTTTGTAATGGATATTGGTGGACAGTCTATCACCAGAGATTGAGACAGAGAGGTCAAGGAAGGGAAGGGAAGTGTGAGAGATGGACCACGTGAAAATGATGGAGGGGTGGAGATTGGAAGCAAAATTAATAAATTTTTCCAAGTCCTGACGAGAGCATGAAGCAGCACCGAAATAATCATTGATGTACCGGAGAAAGAGTTGTGGAAGGGGGCCGGAGTAGGACTGCAACAAGGAATGTTCCACATACCCCATAAAGAGACAGGCATAGCTGGGGCCCATGCGGGTACCCATAGCCACACCTTTTATTTGGAGGAAGTGAGAGGAGTTGAAGGAGAAATTGTTCAGCGTGAGAACAAGTTCAGCCAGACGGAGGAGAGTAGTGGTGGATGGGGATTGTTCGGGCCTCTGTTCGAGGAAGAAGCTAAGGGCCCTCAGACCATCCTGGTGGGGGATGGAGGTGTAGAGGGATTGGACGTCCATGGTGAAGAGGAAGCGGTAGGGGCCAGGGAACTGGAAATTGTTGATGTGACGTAAGGTGTCAGAGGAATCACGGATGTAGGTGGGAAGGGACTGGACAAGGGGAGAGAGAAGGGAGTCAAGATAACGAGAAATGAGTTCTGTGGGGCAGGAGCAAGCTGAGACGATCGGTCTACCGGGGCAGTTCTGTTTGTGGATTTTGGGTAGGAGATAGAAGCGGGCCGTCCGAGGTTGGGCAACTATCAGGTTGGAAGCTGTGGGAGGGAGATCCCCAGAGGAGATGAGGTCAGTGACAGTCCTGGAAACAATGGCTTGATGTTCAGTGGTGGGGTCATGGTCCAGGGAGAGGTAGGAGGAAGTGTCTGCGAGTTGACGCTCAGCCTCCGCGTGGTAGAGGTCAGTGCGCCAGACAACAACAGCACCACCCTTGTCAGCGGGTTTGATGACAATGTCAGGGTTGGACCTGAGAGAATGGAGTGCAGTAAGTTCAGAGAGAGACAGGTTAGAATGGGTGAGAGGAGCAGAGAAAGTGAGACGATTAATGTCGCGCCGACAGTTCTCAATGAAAAGATCGAGAGAAGGTAAGAATCCAGAGGGAGGGGTCCAGGTGGAGGGAGAATATTGAAGATGGGTAAAAGGATCCGTTGAACTGGGAGAGGACTCCTGCCCAAAGAAGTGAGCCCGGAGACGAAGACGGCGGAAGAAGAGTTCAGTATCATGCCGAGCCCGAAATTCATTGAGGTGAGGGCGTAAGGGTATGAAACTAAGTCCTTTGCTGAGCACTGAACGTTCAGCATCGGAGAGGGGAAGGTCAGGGGGTATAGTGAATACACGGCTGGGGTTGGGATTGGAAGATGGGGTGGGGACGGAGGGACAGGCAGGGGTGGAGGGTCCTAGATGGGTGTTGGTGTCGATGAGTTGTTGGAGCTTGCGTTCCTTAGCACTTGAGAGAAAGAGAAAAAGTTTCTTGTTGAGGCGTCGGATGAGCCGAAGGATAAAATGAAACTGGGGGCACGCGCAGCTTTGAAAAAGGGTACGGCGGTGCTGCTGGAGGGAGAGGTCGAGTGTGTTCATATGGCGGCGCATGGCACTGAGAGGCTCATTTCTTTTTTAAATACTTAGAAAATCTCTTACTGTCTGTTTTTATATTTCTGGCTAGCTTTCTCTCGTACTCTAAATTTCCCCCCCTCATCAGGCTTTTAGTCATTCTTTGCTGTTAACGACTGTAAAAGTTCAGGCCTAACTAACAATCATCTCCTGTGGCTCTCCCAACCCAATGAGCTGCAATCTACTCAAAAGTAAAACTCCCACTGCCCCTGTCTGTTCCCAAACTGAACTATTTGCTTCTGTCAGCAAACATATGAATAAGTTAAACAAAAGAACCTTTTAACCCCCACAGCCCATCTCTATGGCAGTGTGTCATGCTTTGGGATGTTCCAAATCAGATATGCAAACCAATCATGTTTTACCCTCAACACGACTATTTGATTTTGTGACCCATATGAATAATTTATATCTCTAATGGATATAATTGCCCTCTCTCCAGGCTTGCTGTCCCCACCAATTGTTTTTTGCTTCTTTCATTTGGGAACTACATTAACAATTTAATTTTTTTATTGAGACAAGGATAAAGCTTCCAGCTCCATTACAAGCTCAGAGATGTTCAAGTTTTTTTTTTTCACTATCAACTCTGACATTGTAAGATAAACACATTGGGCAGAATTTTGCCCTTGGTGGGCGTGCGTGCCCCACTGGCTCGGCGGCAGGCAGAGAGCCAACCCCCGCCACTGAAACGGGGCCCGCCACCATTTTGAGTGGGCGAGCCAATTAAGGCCTGCTCAGCAGCCTTCCTGACAGGAAGCACTATGCACTTCCTGTGAGGGGGGGGAGGGAATCCCCAGCTGTCAAAGTGTGCTCTTTCACACATGCGCACAAAAGAGCGCACTGCTCCCTGAGACTAAGTGTTGCCTCAGGGAGATCAGTGACAGTGTGCAATAGTTAAAAAATAGAAAAATAAAAATATTATTAACATGTCCCCCTCATGTGACAACGTCACAAGAGATGGGACATGTTAATAAAAATGACATAAAGTTTATTAAACATTTTAAAAACGGGCATGAAACCTCCTCCCGCCAGTGGATGAGGTTTCATGTATTATTAGGAGCCTGCTGGGGCTCTTGGCCTGCCCACCAACCTTAAGGTTGGACGGGCAGATCTTTAATGATCTTAACTAGCCTGGCAATGGTCTTAATTGACCATTGACAGGTCGGCGGGCAGACAGCTGATTTCGCTGTCCGCCTGCCTTCCGAAAAATTTAAAGGGACCAGGATGATGTCAGGGGTTCCACCTGATGTCATTCCGCGTCATTTTCCTGTCAGCAAGCGGGCCCCACCCCCAAATCACCAATGGGAAAATTCCGGCCATTAAACCCAGACTTGCTTGACTTATCTTTAGATTAGGGTTGTTTTTCAGTTCCTCAGCCAAATGCCCCCAATTTACCTACAGTTAAAACATCAATTCCTAAAACTAAAAGTTATATACTAAAACATATAAATTATCAAGTAGATATTTTCAACAGGTGCCCTGACCTAAACATTGCCTTGTGTGTGTGTACTTTAATGTATGCACAGAACCCTGCCCTACTGGCTTTGGAAAGCTGATAGAATTTTGACTTCTGTGATAATCCAACTGGTTTGTCAGGACTTTATTGTTAACATTTAGAATATGACTGGTGCCCAACAAACTGCTAGGGTTATATCCAATCTTTAACAATAAAGAACATTAGAATGGTTGCAATTATTGCAGCCAATATAAAATTCAACTGTTGTGATCTCTTGGAGGTGATCTCATATATTTGCCTAAATTCAAATTGCTCTCACCTCAACTAAATCAAACTAATTGTACATTACGCGTGCTTTAAAACTACATTGCAACATTGCAATAACAATACTACAACTGCCTCATAAAGTGCAGAATGAAACTAAAACATATCAATAACTATCACTACTAAAATTAAAACACCTACACTCATTTCCCATCTGAATCACTTGGACATTGTGTTGTCAATCTTTTGTCATAACATTTGTATCAACTTTTTCCAGTATAAATGGCTATGTCCATATTCATTATTGGTTTTGTCTATGTAAATTTATCAATCTGAATGCAAATGCTGGCTCCTGAGTTCCACAATCCAACCACATGATTCCTACAATTCTCCCAGTGTGCTCACTGAAAATAGTTTTTAGCTGTCAATTTTTCCTCAGTAGCTAAAATTCTTAAGATTCAAACAAGATAATATATATATATGTTATCACAATAACATAATCAAACTTAACTATGGAATTGTCTTTAAATTTTTTGAATGGTCTTCATTATAATTTTTAATTGTGGGATTCAGTCTCTCCTAAAAGTCCTGATTTTTTGCTCAGAACTGATTTATATTGTGCAGTCTGAGCATGAGCAGTTTCCCACAATGTAGCAGTACCATTCAGTCAGCTGTATAAAAATAATAATGGACCAGATATTGCAGTCAGCAGTGAAGGAACAGTGCTTACTTCTGACCTCAAGAAAGTTGCCCACAAGGATTTAGCAGGCTCTAGAGTGCTAATTTCCTCTATGCTGGATTGACCTTGAATCCGTTACCATCTCTAAGGGGCTTATGGCATTCAGCAACAGCGAAGGCATCAAGGAAGCAGATTGACCAATTAGATTGAAGAATTCTCACAGACAGAAAAGCAGGGAGTATTTCAGGACCAGAGAGGTTGTTCAGTAATTATGACCTAGTATGCCATTAAAATTCAGTTATGCATCATTCAACAATGTGTAACATTTTCATTTATTTTTTAAAATGGGAATAGTATGTACAATGTTGATGTTCACATCAATTAACTGATTCCATATTGATTACATCTGTATAGACTGCAACAACACACCCTGTAAAGAAACATGAAATCACTGATGGCAGCTTCTGCATTTCTGTATTTAACTGTGCATGCGCTAATGACATACGTTGCTATTAGTTTTATACAATAATTACCAAGATCACTAACAGTTTCCCCATCATTACAACCACAAATCTCCAGCCATCCTTTCCAAACAGATTCAGCTCAAAAGCTTTTCACAATTTTTTGAAGAAAAGTTGGAAAATAAGTTTCAAAATCTTTACTGAGATAAAATTCATGCTTAAAATGAATGCTTCAAAAATTCCAAGATGGAGATTGTGAAACAGAATTATAGTGCTCTAATAATATACATTTTGTAGTATTTGACCTGGATTTGCACTAATGAGGTGGGTAGCTTGAGTTAAGAAATTTCCCAACTCGCCACACCTATCTCGGTAGAAAGGACCCCAAATGTTGCAATTTTCACTCTGGGCGTATGGGTGTAGGATGGCGCAGGCCCACCAACCCGGAAGTGAGTGTAGGTGGTCACAGAGGCAGCCAATGTTGGCTGGTTAGAAGGCCACCTCAGTCATCTGGGGCTTTATCACATTTGCATTAAAGGCTGCTAGTACCTCTAGCCCTCACCATTCACACCCCATCATCCTTCAACTACTCCCCTTCATGCCAACTCACACCCTCCAATCACTCCCCATGACCCCTTGCAACCCCCATGTCAACCCATGGCGCTTCCATTCCCAATAATGCAGCATGCACTATATACAGAACCAATGAGTCATAAAGTAACAATGGCATGTGTGGAACTGCTCTGAAAAAAAACACCCATTCACAAATATCCCTTGAAACAAATACCGCTGCTCCTGCAACCCTAAGAGAGTGTTAATCTGATGGACCATTAAAGTATCAATAACAGAAGCTTCATACACTTCACACATCTTAATATTGTGCAAATAAACATTGAGACATTTACAAAAGAGATCACAGAAAGAACAAATGAATATAACCAAGATGTCAAAATCAAGAAGGCAGCACACCACCACCTTCTCCAGGGCAATTATGGATGGGTAATAAATACTGGCCTAGCCAGCACATCCCAGAAACGAATAAAAAAATGTCAACAAAGTCAACAGTCCTCTCCAATTGTCAAAAAGAACCCTCCACTTAGTCCCTCTATCAGTCAGGGCACTCAGCTAAGCATGCAAAATGAGGCCATTCAGTTCTACAGAAAGAGTTCTTATACCTGTCCTCAAAGTTGTTCTTTCTGTGATAAGAGGCCATGGTGGGAGGGGGCATAGGTGACAAGAGGCATGGGTAAGACCATTTGAGTTTACGTGTCAAAAGATTCTAGGATATTCAGACTATGGTACACAGGGCTGACCTCCAAACCTCCAACCCATCCATGCCCCTATGGTCCTGCCAGCACCCCCACCTCCACTTGTATGGTTCCCCATGGAAAAGATTCCCTTATTTATTTTCCTGAGAACTGGTCACCCTGGTTTAGAAAGTAAAATCGAGAATGGAAGAGAGAGGATTTGTATGTCCTAAAAACCTGATAAGGCTCTATCTAAATTCCAAGTTCATTCATCTCTCCTGTATGGTTCCATTTATCTGCTTTAACCATTCCATTTATTTGCTCTTCCATATCTATTTTTGCATCTAAATCTATTCCTTTCCATTTACACTTGCTCGAAACAATAGCTTTCTGTCCCATTACCCTCCTTACCTCAACCAGCTCCAGATACCCATTCGCCCACTAATTCTCACTGTCACTGTAACTACTCACTATCCACCTTCAAGAAATATCCATTGATCCTAATATACCAGTGACACCAAATACCTATTACTCTATCCAATTCATTTGCTACCCCGAAACTGTCTTTTTTCCCAATATATACTAGCCATCCCTCAACCATTCATTACAATATCAACTATTTTTCCCTCAATTGAATTCTTCCTAGCAATAATGCAGAGTACCCCATGCCCAAAATTCTCACTGCTCACATTGCTACTCAACAACTTAACACCCCTTCCTATCCCTTAACTATCCTATTTTATTCCCTAAATTAGTCTAACGCCACCTCACATGTTGTCACAAACACAATCACCACACCCTCCTACCACTGTCCCAAACATCAATCATGACTTTTTTCACTAACATGTGACGAATGGCGAGAAATGTGAGATAATTTGCCCCCTTTTCTCAACTCTTGGCTGACTGCAACAAGATGTATTTTAGAGCCCTTTTAATACTGTGGCTTTAAAGAACAAACATGAAACAAGCTTTCTTGTAAATTTAAAACAAATGAAAGGATAAACATTTATTTTACACAATACCCAAAATGCAATTACAACAACATTCACTCCTCACACATACCAGATACAAACATACACAAGAACAAATAATTTCTAAAGATGTAACATGCACTTAGATTGCTAATAGAGTAAAAAGAAATAGGTCTTTTCTTTAAACAGACAGTGCAGGCCTGAAGGATTCTCTCTTGGTTCACTGGAGACAACGGGAGTTGTAAATTTCTGGCTATTTCAGATTAAATTGTGGCCAAGCTCTAGTAGTGAAGAAATATAATCTTGCAAGTAAAATGAATAAACCCCACTTCCCTGCCTAAATGTGGCTTTTGAAGCAGGATTCTCCCTTGTGCTGGGTGAGAGATGGCTTCCCTCTAAGCCTTCCTATCCCAGGCTGACCCAATGGTCTGCCCTTGCATTAATAGAGGTGTTGAACTCTCTCTCTCTTGCTCTCTCTCTCTCTCCAGCCAGTTTCAGTCATGTGATGACAGTATCGATGTGCTGCATTATCAACCCGATGGGTTAAAGCTGATGTAATTGACACACATTGGGGAAATATTTGATACCCCATCAACATTCCAGCTATGATTATCCTCTGAATGACTTGATATGAAATCCCATCTTAATGGGACCAGCAAATCAAGCAGCCATTGTTGCTTTAAGTCTCTTCCATTAAAATGGTGAGGAGTAATCAGTCAGCACCCAGGAAGGCCATTTGCATTTTAAGTAACTTTCTAGGGATATGTTCAGACATGTTTGTCTCTGTCTGTACAGAAATCACAAAGATGTCACCTGACTCCCCTGGATGCCATTTTATTCAGGTCAATCGTTTCTTTCATGCTGCCTTTTAAAAGTTGTGTCTATCATCTTAATAAGTTTTACAGGCTTATGACATGACCATAACAATCACCACCACATGTCTACTTCCCTGTAAATCACAGTATTCGAAAACGTCCCATTAGAAACAGAAGGGAGGTGCATTGGTCTGTTTGCCTCATCAAAGATTTACTCAGGTGTTCTCCCGATAGACTGCTGTAACTTCAATGTAAACCCCACTTATGCTAGTAAACGGAATTTCTTCCATGCTTCCATCAAAGTTATGGTGACCATTCAAAAGTATCTTTAACAGAATTCCTGACTTCCTAACTTTTGAGTTGAGTCTATTAATTTTTAAGTTAGACACTGCAACATCATAATTTACCATTCACAAAAATTTCTGCACTACACTTAAATAAAAAAGCAGAAAGTCCTTTATTTTCTATTAATTTCTTCTTATTTGGAGCTGGGGAATTTACAAGCAGCTGCCTATCTACAAGCATCCCTCACCAGCTGTGAGTAGCCTCTAATAAAGCACTGGTCTGCTACTAACAGAAATTAGATGTTAAAAAGACAGAACAGGCTAAACACCTAATTAGAATTAGAATAATGCATTATGTAATACACTAGAATACCCCAGGAATGATTAGTTATTTGAGACTGCACAATGTCTGCGCCTTATTTCTAATCGATTATTTACATAGACAAGATATGTTACAATGAACATCCAAAACATTCACATTAAAATGCAGATTATCATGAGGGACAGGACTGAAATACCATTATTGTAGCGTTCAATATCTAAAAGGAAAATTACTCTAAGTGAGCCATTCACATTTTGTCCCTGTAAAACCATCAACTGGCAGAACTTTGAGAATTAACTGAATCCCCAACTCTTTCCAAGGTAATTTATTGTCTTTAAAATGTAGAACTGAATAGGACAAACCACAAGTGTCCGTCCTCATGTTCAGAATGGGCTACCTTTCTCTTCCACAGCACTAGTGATAGATGTGGTATAATGATGCAGGTGAATCACTTTCCTCCTTAGCAGCAGCATTTAAATAAAACATTTATGAAAATAGAAGAATTGGATAAAAATGAAGGACTGGGCACAGATGGTTGGTTTTCCCAGGGACTTAAGAGGTGTTGACACCAAATTTAGCCAAATGTGACTGATTCATCTGTGGGAACCTGTGGGAATATAGTTGGCACAGGTATATCCACAGGCGTACTTGACTGATTCTAAAATCTTACAATAAGCAATCTTGAAGCAACCTAATGGTAAAAAAAATTAGATAGGTTCCTGCAAAGAAATGAACTATTTTAATGGCAGTCCATATATCATGGAATTCATTTGGAAAAGAGTGAAAACTTGGGCAGTTGTACAGTGGGGATTTGGGGCTGAGTTCAGTGCAACTATAGTCGAATTAGTCAGTCATGGAGGAGAAGTGCTGCCTTTCATCACAAAGTTTTATTGTGTGCCCCAATCCTCAGTTACAACCATTTTTTGTTTAAAAAGGACATTTTGAGTAATTAGATCTTAAGCCTGGATTTTCAGATTTCTGTGGCCCTTGCTAAGTAATATATTTCAGATTTAAATTAAAAGTTTTTTTGAATATACCACTGTTGGAAGTAAGTTAATAGAACCATTGAATCCTACTGCTTAGAAGGAGGCCATGTTTGTGCTGGTTAGATGGTTAACAAAAAATTGGACTCTGTAATGCCCACAGTTTTGGTGATACGGATGTCATTTTTGTCCCAGAAAGGCACCCGTGCCAGCCACACACACTTCCTGCGTGGCCAATGCCTGGTTCAGACTTCAATGGTTTTGGTCAGACACTTGCTCCCAGTCATGGATGCTATAGTTACAGCATGAGGTGGTAATGGAACAGAGGCAGAAAAGAAGAGAACACACTGTTTACAAAGTGAAATGGAGAAGCACTCTCAACAGGAAGCCTTATCCACTTAGGTTTTCCAGAAGAGCTTATCTTACTTCCACCTAAGCCAGGAGCAGCACGACTGTCAAATGCAGTTTACAAAGGGGATGCTCACAGAACTCTGCCACTCCCTGCAATCAGATCTATTGCCTCAGAACAGGACTAAAATGGCACTGCCAGTGACTGTGAAGCTCATGGGGTGGCCCTGAATTTCTTCACATCAATATTGTTTCTGGCTGGGTCACGTGGCATCTATAACATCCCACATTTCGCTCTCTACTGCTGCATCTGAGAGATGATAGCCACTCTTTATGCCAGGAAAAGGCAGTGCACTTCATTCTCTCTGACCAGAGAAAAGATGATGGGAAATGCACACAGGATGGCGGAATTCTCCACCGTGCTGTGTGCTTTCAACTGCAGGCACCACATGGAAATGCTGAGACACAACCACAAAGGTTACCACTCACTGATTGTGTAGGTAGTTTCCAGCATATTCAGCAAAACATGCCCAATTTCCTGACAGCGTCAATGTTTCTATGCTGCATAAGCCCACTATTCCCTCAGTCTTTCAGTCACCACATCAAACCATCATATTGTTGTTAGTGACAAGCAATATCCATTTAACACCTAGATCTGCTCTGTAGCCCAATCGTACATGGCCAGAAAAAGTACAATGGGAGCCATATTGCCTCACAAAACATATTAGAGCAGAGCACTAGGGTGCTGAAGCAACAATATTGCTACCTGGCCAGCTCTGGAGGAGCCTTGCAGTACTTGGCAGAGCATTTTTCCTGATTCAGAATGATCAGTTATATCCTCTTGACATCATGAGGGCACAGCCTTTTTCACCAGGGATAGGGCAAGTAGCTCAGGATCAGAAGGAGAAGGAGGAGAAGATGTAGGAGGAGGAGGAGGAAGAGGAAGAAGAGAAGCAAGATGAAGACAAAACATCCCCTGTCCGGCTGGGCTGGCTGGGATCTCATTTGACTAGAGTTCCACTCAACACAACACCAAACTCCCACAGTGCACACTTTACCATTCCTTTGTCACTGAACATCACAGTGTCCTCTTGGCAATAATGCTGAAATACAAGCCATCTGAAAAAACAGTCATTCCAACCAATTTTATCCAGCAAATCATCCGAAGTTCCATCCAAAAGTCAATGAATCACCCTTGTGCATTCCCATAGGACCTCTATTGCATAGGGTCTTATCCTGGCCCAGTGCTCTTATACAGTTCTAGCCCGGTGGCTGATAACATGGCTGGTGAAAGGCTGCTGACTTTCAGAGCAGCAAGCCACAGGTAGCCTTGAGCAGCCCTGGACCCAAAAGCTGTTTGCTCCCACTGTCTTCTTGCATATGTCTGCAGGGCTCCCTGAGGGAAGAGGACTGTCTCCTCCTGTCCATCCCCCTGTACCTGCATTGGAGAACCTGGAAGCATGTTCTCTGGCCTGTTGCACCATTTTTGCTCTGCTCTATGCTCAGGGACATGTTTGTAATCAATTCCAGTACCTGCTGAAGCCAGATTGCACTTCAGCTTTAAGAGGTGCAGCCTGGATCATATAGGGAAGGCTAGCTTTAAGCAGTGCTAGCCTCAGATGAACTTGGACCCTCAGCTGGAGCACGCAGTCATTCAGTAGCACACTTAGTACTGGGTTGCACATCACTAGCATTTAAATTAGCAATGCAATCCCCACATTCATTTTCCAGCCTTATCTAATTTGTTAGGGACAGGGCCGGGAGTGAACTGAAACCCTTGGAGCGGAATTGTCCCAGGTATTTACTAAGCGTGGCAGCGGGCGAGAAAAACGATGTTTTTCCCGTCAGCCTCAATGGTGACTATTGACACCGTATCGTGCCAAACCAGTCGCATTAACTATGCACTCCCGGGATACACGCCATTTCAATAGCAGATGGGTTCCAATTCACCTGCCACACCGTCATGCCGCCGCTTCATCACGCCAGGCACCACATTTAAAGTACAGCTGTGCTCAGTTCTTCTAGCCCAGGAATGCACGAAACAAGACATGGCCCTGAAAGACAAGAAGACTGCAGCCCTCAAGCGCCTTTTGAACAGTGTGGAGGCCCACTGTGATGCCCTCTACCTGCGGACTGGCTGCAGGAGGGGCAGCAACATTACCACTCTGGCTTGGTAGGCGGTGGCAGTGGTGATCAGTGCCAATGCTGCACTGAAGAGGTCGGCCATCCAATGCAGATAGAGGATGAATGACCTCGTCCGTGCTGCCAGGGTATGGCAACCATCTCATCACTCTAAACTCACACACTCAAGCTCATCACACATTCACTGCCAGCTCAAGTGGCATCACCACCCATTCTCACACATATACCTTCACATGTCCATCTAGCCTCATCTCCTCTGGAGACTGTTTCCTCAGCCCTCACCATCTTGAGGCCACTTGCACAAATCAACATGTGCCCCCCCACACACACCATGGGATACCCTCCTTCCCCAGTACAGCTCTCATCCTGCAGCCTCTTCCTTTGCCTGAGGCCACTTCTCCCCCTTCCCCAAGCAAGACCTTGCCCCGTAGCTGTTGAAAAGCCATCCACATATGGCTTATCTGGTAGGTAAAGACCTGCCCATGAGTCCCCCTAAAAGTGATGTGGTGCTGCCTGTGAAGCCTGGCACTGATGACTGCGAGTGCTGACCAAAACAAGGTAGGCAAACAAATCTTGAAGTCCAGAGCAAAATGTAGCCCGCCAAGTGCATGGCTTATATATGCTGTTGTGAAACACGTCTACATGTTTTCCTGCCAATGTGGGCGGATGATCCAGCATGGGGGGATGAGTCCGGCCGGCTGGACTTATAATGATATGCTGATGTATTATAATGAGGTTCCTGACATCTGATGGCGGGGAACGAACCCTGCCATCGATGGGCTGAGCAGACAATCGAAAACTGATTTTACCACATCGTGGGACCAATTTTTGGCCTTCTGGCCATATTGACCACTAATGCCACTGAACACATCCGATGCCAGCAAACTTTCATGGCTTTAAATAAAGAGGATTATTTATTCACGCATTCATGCCAGAAGTCTAAATGCTATGCCTATCACTCAACATATACACACACACACACACACGCGCTCAAAGAGAAAAAGTACAGTTAGGGAGAATAGTGTACTTTTACAAGTTGTAAACAAAAGAGTACTCTGGCTCATTGTAGAGAACTGTTATCACAGGCCTGGTAAAGAAAGAAGTCTTCTCCACTCATGAATTGTAGTTTAGATGAGTTCAAACAGCCGGCTATCAGGATTATTACATGATTCCCTCAAAATGATGAATGTTCAGCAGGACATGAATCTAGGCCCTTGTGGTTTTAGTACCAGGAAGTCCTGTTTCTTTACAGGTGGACTTCGGTTACGGAATCAGGTTGGGAGGCTCTTTATTATTTTACAGCCTCAGAGTTCTTAAAGGCAAAGATGACATAGCCTCTCCCTGTATCTATTGTTTCTTGCTGTGTTCTCTGCAGTCTGCCAAGATTGGATAATAAATGATTTTGGTGTCAGAAGCCAGTTTTGGTCACATGATTAACTGCCTTTGTCCACCCAGAATGGCTTAAACCTCAAATCCATTGCTACATAACGGACATAGATGATAGCTCTTCATAACCACTTTTGGATAACTAATTTTCTGTAGTTCTCCTTTTGTTGAATTGAAAAATTGGAGACATGGGGCTTTTTTCATCCTAGAAGTGGGTAGCAGGAGTCAGAAAATTGCCCAGCTTGGCCTGCCTGCTTCGGAGAAAGTGCCAGCAAGCACATGGTTTTCATTCCAAGGGTGCAGGTGATAATAGGAGTTGGGCCCACTAGCCCCAGAATGGACTCAGAGGGGCTGCCGAATACCAAGGTGAGCTGTTTAAAAGGCCAGCCTCACTGCCCTGAGACTTTTCCCAATTGTAATAATGACAGAAAAACAAAGAATGGCCCTCTAGCCCTCACCCCCACACACTCCCCATGACCCACCCATGCCAACTCTTGCCACCACATGCCCCCCACCCACACCATTTGGCCCCTCATAACCTCCATTATGCATTCTTGGCTGAGAGCCCAGACTCCATTAGACTGTTGAAACAGCTGAACCCCAGGAAAAACATTGCTTGGTCAACAGCTCTTGCTCTTTGGTCTATTCTGTCAATTACACAATGTGTATTTACACAAGATAAAGTGGTTTTAAGTGCTTGCAGTTTCTGATATTGATACTTTAAAATCTCTGGATGATTGACACTTTTATATGGCTGCAGTAAAAACGGATTTTTTTTTAAGAAAGTAATGAATGATAACATTTTTTAAAGCTTTTCACACATCCTATTGTTACTATGGAGTTAGTTGGTTCTGTACAGAGTATATAGTAGGTGAATAGACATGGAAGTGCCATATATTGGCATGGAGGATATGAGGAGTAATGGGGGGTGGATGGAGGGGCATAGCTTGACATGAAGAGTATGAGGAGCCATGGGGTCTGGGTGGAGGGGCATAGCTTGGCATGGAGAGTATGAGGGGCCAAGATGGATGGGTGGGGGTGGGGGAGGAAAGCTTTGCATGAGGGCATGTGTAAGACCTTTTGAACTTATCTTTCAGCCAGACTATGGTTCACAAAATCTCTGAGGTTTAAAAGCTGGCCTGACTCCATGCAAACTGCAGAGGGCTCGCTGCTATGGAGCTGGTCAGGTCAGGTGTACAGGATGCGAGCCCATGATCCGCACCAGCCTGCACCCTTAACCTGCACTGGTGATAATTGAGGGCACCAGGAATGGGGTTGGTCATTCCGGATTCGGAGCTCAGCCACCATTTTTACACCTCCATGTGGTCTCCCCATTTCCATGAACATCCAGCCCATGGAGGTTAGAAGTCCAATACTTCTGAGTTTGGAGTAAACTCTGAACCTTGGCAGGTGTGAATTCCACAGAGAGTTGCTGTCTGGGTATGCCCATTCAAGTGGGAGGCTCTTACCCAAGGTGATTCAATTAGGAACTTCCTGGAAGCTGCAGATAGCCCGTGTTGAAGTTTCAATGGTCACCTGACCATCAGCAGCCATCTTAGCTGCTTTGTGAGTGCCCATTTTAAAAAAAAGTAAAGGATAGTTCCAGAAGCTTCCATATGAACACAGTTCATGTTTGCAATTATGAATAGGACATGCCTTCACTGGACATAACAAATTAATCCCCCTAGAATTTTCAAGTCACCTGTATCACAATATACCAAGACCCATTCAAGTGTTTTTGGGAGTAGGTTTACTCAGTTTAATTAAAATATTTAATGATGACTCTTTCATTCCTTTGAGCTATTCAGTGATCACCCAATTTTTGAAAGCTGTAAGTGACTCATCTCAGCCACCATTTAAATCTCTCCTAACCGCATCTCTTGGCGCAGCTGAAGCAGAAGTATTGACTAGGAGGCATCTCAATGGGGTTATACATCAATAAGCCCAATGAGAATATTCCTGTGATTTCTATCAAGCTCATGTTAGCCCTGGGTTTCTCTATTTAGCTCACTGAGTGCTCCTTGCTCTCAGGATTTGGCTGTGATTCAGATCCATGCTGCTCAGTTAGAGCTTTGCACTGCTGCTCCACAAAGAGAGCTTTCATGGCCTCTTTCTATTCAAGATCATGCCAATATGTATTTCAGAATTCTCTATCATTTTTATTCTCAGAAAAATGTCTGCTCCCAATGAAATGGTATACAAGAGATTACCTAATGTTTATAATTGAATTGTCTGTAATGATGTATTGCTTATGTAGTTTACCCCATGACTCATGTTCCAAATGCTTTGGCCTAAATTTTAATGCACAGCGTCAATCTTTCAAGCAGGGAACCATCCAGCCTCTACCAAACCCCTCCCCCAGCCCCAACTGCAGAGTAAGGATGGGGAAATTTAACTCCTAGGCCTTAACTGCATTCAGGTCGTCGGTCTCCTGCCTGAACCTTAATTTCGAGCAGTAGGAAACTAATGCTAGAGCTCAAGAGAAATAGTGCCCAGTACAAAGGTAAGTGGCTCAAGAGGATCCTAGTCAGGAGAGGGGTTGGGAAGCTTAGCACAGCAAAGGCCCAAGATTTCTTTATGGGATCAGAGGAGGACTTCTACTCTTTGTTGCCCATAAGAAAGTCATAAAAGATTTAAAAGTACCTGTCTACCTGGCATCTCTTGGCCCCACTTCTACTTGCTGCCGGGTTTCACTGGCTGGCCCAACTCTGCGTGCACCTTGTGTAATCAGCAGTTAAAATGGTATCAGGGTCCTAATTACATCATAGGATCCTGGTTTGTACATGATATTGAGAGGCCTGCCTGCCTTTGGCAGAGGCCTCCCCTGAAACCAGGAACAAAGTGGTTAAAATGGTGGTGTCATGAATGCAACAAGGGAGCATGCAGACATCATTTCAACCACCCGCCCACCCCATTACTGATGGGTGGGCAGTATTAAAATCAGGCTAATCTGAAAGCAAAATTCTGCCGATGGTGTAAGTCTGAAATAAAAGATAGAAAAGACTGAAAATGATCATCAGATCTGGCATGTATGGAGAGCTCTCGTCACAGTTGCTGCTAGATCTGCTGAGTATTTCCAACCTTTTCTGTTTTTACGAATTAAAATCGGGCTTTTCGTTTACCACGCCCAGGGCCAGATACTCTGAATCCACTCGGTAATAATTGAAAGAAAGACTTGCATTTATATAACACTTCTCACAACCACAGGATGACTCGAAGCACTTTATAGCCAATGAAGTGCTTTTTGAATCAATTCCCACAAACAGCAATAAAATAATGACCAGATAATTTGTTTTTTTGTAATATTGATTGAGGGATAAATATTAACCAGGGCTAAGGGAATAACTTCCCTTCTCTTTAAAATAGTGCCTTGGGATTTTTTTGTCTGTCCACCTGCGAGGACAGACAGGGTCTCAGTTTAACATTACATCTGAAAGACAGACTCCTTCAGTCCAGCACTGGAGTGGCAGCCTTGATTTTTCTGCTGAAGTCCGGAAGTGGGACTTAAACCCAGGACCTTGTGCTTCAGAGATGAGAGTGTCGTCAACTGAGACACAGCTAACGTCAATTTTCCAAATCATGAATTACCTTTACAACCTGCAGTTATCTTAAAGCAAGGCCAGCTACAATCTTCTTGTTGAGATATCAGGGAAAATAAGGGTGAGCAGCAAGTGATATATATGCTCACTTAGTTTACAGTACTTAATCCAAGAGCTGCCATATAGTATGGTCAATGCTACTACAGTGTGCAGCCTTAAAAAGAGGACTGACATAAAGAAATGGAAAGAATATATTGTGGAACATTACTGCGCCATATAATTTTCATTGATTCCAGCTGAAACTTTAGTCTTATTTATCACTCCAATGGTTAGGCATTACAATGGTGATCCATCTTCCTTTCACCTCTACCTTAGACAGCTCCTAAATGGTAAGCAGAGCAGATAAAGAGGTTAGGATATTTAAATGTGTGGCAGATGTTTCCAGTGTATTTATTTGAAGCACTTTGTCAGAATATCAATAAAATATTACTCTGAGCAACTTGCTGCTTGACAGACTGGAAGTGAGCACACATCTGGTCTGTCTATATTTTTGACTTAAAATAGTTAAACTGAAACTGAGAAGTGTTGAATGTTTGTGCGTCTACATGAAAGCTTGATGATGAACACAATGCTACAGTCCAATAATTCTTTCTTTCTTTCATCCCCTATCTCTCACTTTGTCACTGTCACTCTCCTTCTCGTTCTCTCCTCCCTATCCGTCTCCCATTCACGCTTGCTTACATTCTCCCTTTGTTTGCTGTGGCAATGGCTCAAACCAGAGAAAAAGGACAGTGAAATAATTCACTAAATCTACCAGGGTAACTTTCGCAGTCTATCATTCTAAACTCCCCGACCACTGACAGCAAAACCTCTGGAGCTTTTTGTTTTTTTTGATGGACAAGGCTTGGAAAATAGAAGCTCAAGCCAAACTCAATAGTAATACTGCTGTAACAGCATTTTTTGTTCAAATCTACGCAGACAGTCGACCAGAATAACATGAACTTAATAAACAGGGGCATCATGCTGACTTGTGGAATCCTCTGGTCACAGAGCTTTTAATGAAATATGAAAACTGTTAAATTCCCTCCACTGCTCCTTAGATCCAACCTTTATGCTCTAAATATAAAAGCATAGCAGCTTTAGTTAATTTTAAACAGCAAAGGGCCAGCTTCTTGCAACTAAATATTGCCACTACTATTCATTTACAGAATGTGATTTTATTTCTGAGTTCAGCTGCCTCAAATCAGTTGGCTGTTGCGATTTTCAAACTGCAAATTGTGCAAAAAATTGGCGAGATTTGGTTTAAAACCTTTTCGCTGTTCTCAAAAAAATGCAGAACTTTGTCTTCCCTTTCTTTAGTCTGATCATGTGGCTTTTAAAACCAAAGTTTGCTGTCACCTGATCAGGTCCGATTGATCTAACTTGTCTGACGAGTCCCTCTTTAAATGTGCAGATAGAGCTCTGAAAATATCGTCCGCCTGCAATTTTAATTGAAGGCCTCTGCAACTTATAAGATGTGGAGCCCAGAACATGAGGTCCCCAAGAAAGTAAATGGTTTTTGTTTGTTTTTATTTTCCTATGGGGCCAGCAAAAGCAGGCTTACCCCCACCCCCACCCCACATCTGCCACAGCAAGCCCCTACTGAACCCCCTTTATGTGTTTACCTCAGTGTTGGGCAGCTGGCACTCACTGCCCGGGTGTTATCACGTGTTATTTTTGCTATATTACTTTTGATGGAAGTTAAAATAGCCTAGGCTTGGAATTTGTGCCAATGGACTGACTTTAACAGCCGCATCCAAAAGATAGAAGGCCAGTAGCAAGCCCACTGCAGCCATTTCTGGGAGCCTCAATGAGTTTAAATACCTGTCAGGCCGTTAATTACCTGCATTGGGGTTTCCTTACCTTTAAAAGCAAGGAGCCCACCTCCAAGAGCTGCTGGCCAATCAGAGGGCCAACAGATCTTCAGTCCCAGCAGTGCCATCAGGTCATTGCTGGGACTGCAACAGGCTCCAAAGCAATAGCAGTGTTGGAGGCCCCAGAAGAGAGGTGAGTGTGGCAGGCTCACCAGGGCCAGTCAGCAGGCTGCAGCAAGAAGGGCATCATCATGGAGGGCAAGGGCACTCTGGGGAAGGGTGTCCAATCATGAGGGCAGGCTTCCCAATCCTGGCTGCCTCCCATGTGGCATACGGTACCCTCGTCCCTGGTATTCTACTAGTAGCAGCAGGATGAGCCCCTAAGTAGGGCATTAATTGCCTAATTAAGGGCTTCAGTTGGCCTCTGGGCAGGAAGTCCATCCTCAACCTTTTCCCTGCCCCTGAGGGGTCAGGGAGTCAGAAGGCAACAGGCTCTCCAACCCCCCACCTCCCACCTCTCGGGTTTACCCTCACACAACTCCCAGCCTTCTCCTTGTGGATTGGGGGCAGGGGGGGAGCGGGGTGTAGTTAAATTCCACCAAACCCTGCATTTTACCCACATGCCTCTTGCCCAAATAGTGGTTCAAGTTAAAATTGACCCATTTGTGTGTAAAGGTTTCTTCTCTAATCTCCCTTTTATGTATCTAATGCAAACCCACAGGTGATGGTCTCTAGTCTTTGATTTGCCTACCAAAGGAAAATGAAGGAGATAATTTTAACTGCCCATGTCAAATGGGAGCAGTTCACAGGAGGGAGGACTAAATTTGTAAAAATATGAAAGATGAGTTTAACATGCCGACTCCCTTAAATGCAGCTGGTTTGGGATCAGCTGACAGAGCTGGAAGCTGCTGAATCCAACAGGTAATTGCCTTTCCAGTTATAAAAACAGAAAATTCTGGAAAAACTCAGCAGGTCTGACAGCATCTGTGGAGAGAGAAATAGCGTTAATGTTTCAAGTCCGTATGATACTTCTTCAGACTTCTTTGGTCACGACTTCTTCCTCTTTTCCAGCGGTACAAGTGGCCCAGAGAAGCAAGGAGTTTCTTTCCCAGCCTCCCCCCACCCAAAAGCTAACCTCCCATGTTCTCTTCCCCCACCATGACCTAATCACCTAATCTCTCCCCCACTACTGTCTCTGTCCCACAGTCTCGCCCTCTGCAATCTTTCCCGCGATCCTTCTCCCCGTGATCTCTCTGCGCCTTGATCTCACTCCCTCATGATCACTCTCCCCACATCTCTCTCCTGCCAGCTCTTCCACAACGATCTCCCCCCTTCCCCCCCACCGGCTACTCTGTGATGCCCCCTCTGCAATCTCCCCACTGTGATCGCTCCCCACTGTGATCTCTCCCCCATGATTTCTCTTTCCCCACAATCAGCGGAATCTTTTGGGAAGATTCCCTCAAGTGGGAAGCTTAATTTAGCGAGAGGCCAAAAATCAGTTTCCCGATGGCAGGGTGAACTTTTGCAATTAAGTTCTCGCGATTTTAAAGGCGGGTCAAGCTTCCCAGCAAACAGTGTCAGGAAGCCCCCTTTGCATGCACTTGCATGTCATGCATGTTCAGTAAAAGGCCAACTCACCAGAATTAATTACCCCCCCCCACCAATTTAAGTTCTCTACCAGCAAGAAATGTTTGGGTTCACATTTACAACTGCATATGGGTGGCATGCACATGGCAAGGTAGACTTCTTCCTGGGCTCTGAAGTGAAGAGGCACTGCTTTGGCCTTCTCGGGGACCACTCAGTAATGTCAGCCTCTTGACTGAGATTGAGTGCACATAGTCCAAGCTGCGCGAAGACTGGGCAAGGGGAGCAGGATCAGCGGCAAGAGTGGTGCAAAGGCTGGGCAAGGGAGGCAGGATCAGCAGGGAAGGGCAGGAGGGTGTCCAGGGAAGAAAGCCATACTTTCAGGGTTTGTTAGGAGGGTAGGCATGGCGCACTAGCATTGATCCCGTTGTAGGGTGGTGGGTGGGCTTTCTGGGCAGTGAGTGTCATAAGAGATGAGTCCATAAAGCAGGGCCGGTGATCTCAATATTTTGGTCTTTGGGTTTGAATGAGGGTATAGGGAGGCAGAAGGTACTGTCATAGTCAGAGGGGAGAGTTGGATCAGGTAAGGATGGAAATGTTAGAGTCATGGCCGGGGTAGTGAATGATTTCATTGTGGTTGGGGGTGGGGGGTGTATGGAAAGTCATGGTACAGCTGGCCTTGAGAATGGGAGGGTCAGGGTCGGGAGGGGCATGGGAATGTCAACAGTTACGGGCTCAGGGGGGAGAGCAGGAATATATAATATATAATAACAGGATAACAGGGTGGGGACAGTGGGGGGACAGCTGAAGGCTTACAAGAGGGAGAGGAATGACAAAACAGTGATTACGTAGTATGACGGGCAGCAGGGGAAAGTAGAAGAAGCTTGATGCACTGGCAAACCTCACATGTACCATGCTGAAGTTCTCAATGTTGTTGCACAGTTCTTACACCTTTCAAGCATTCGATATGGGAGGGGTCTCTTTTCAGGCGGGAGTGGTCAATACTTCCTTTTTTGGGCTGAGTGAAGGTGAACCCAATCCATTAATAGTTCACTGCATGGAGAACCAGACTCAGCTGAGTTCTGTTCTCGAGGTTCCAAACCAAATAAACCAGCAATGCTCCATGACAAATGGATCGCATTAAGAAGAGAACTCATCAAGTCCTGGAGCTACTGTATATTCTTTGCTGATTGGTATCTGCTGCTGTCAGAGACAGGGATGAAGGGAGGGAGGGAGAGATGAAAGGAGGGAGGGAGGCGGATGCCTCCAAGTGGCATGGTAGACAGCAGCAAAGTCCAACTTCCAACCTCCATCCTCCCTTGTCATGGCTGACAAGGGCTTCTGTGCTGAGTCTTTCAATGATGCCAAGGCACTGGTCTGTCTGTGCAGTCTTGAGGGTAAAGTAGGCAAGCTGAATAGGGAGGGTTCTCGCACATGACTCTCATTACCTCGGTTAATGCACAATGTCTCCATGCACAGACATTTACAAACGGGGGGAACACTCATCTCTGACCCTTCAGGGTGTCCCTCACCTGGAAAGGGTGGGGTCAGAATGCCATGTCTAGATGGGTGCCAGGCACAGGGCTTAACATTGGCTTAAAGGCTAACAGATGGAGGCAAATCTACAAAGAATATCCTCACTAGATGGAACACTGGAATTTGATCACAGATCCACTCATGCAGAGATGGTGCACGCTCCAGGGAACCCTGCCTTTTTTGCTGGATCTGGTGCTGATGAGGAGAAACTGATTCAGGTTAGCCCAGGGCCAGGAGGAGCTATGGTCTGAGCAGTAAGAAGCAGCAGGGCCTCAAGAAGATCAGGATGCTGGTGACCAGGAGCCAGTACAAAGGCGAGCATTGTCCCAAACTTGGGTATATTGCAAGCGGTGCAACTACCTGCAGATGAGTGAAAGACACCGCCGGAGGTGATTTAGGATGTTCCAGAATGTGGTTGTTCACTTATGCCAGGTTCTTCAAGAAGGCCTGCATCTGCAAGAACTTGGAGGCAATCCCATGTCAGTGTCATTACAGGTCACCACAGACCTAAACCTCTTTGCCAGTGGCTCCCTCCAGGTTCCACTGGGGACCAGTGCAGCATTTCCCAGTCAACGATGCAATAGGGCACCTGGGAGGCGACAGATGCCCTTCAGGAGAGTGCACCAGTTTGTCGAATTCCACTTGGATCCCGGGAATCAGACAGCCAGGGCTGTGGGTTTTGCAGCAATCACAGGATTCCAGCAAGTGCAAGGAGCTATTGACGGCACACAGGTGGCCTTGAGAGCTCCCTAGCATCAGCCAGTCATATTCATCAATAGGAAAGGTTTCCCACTCTTTGAACGTGCAGCTGATATGTGATCACAGAAGATAAATCCTGCATGTTTGTGCTCGGTTCCCAGGGAGCTGTCATGATGCCTACATTTTGAACCACGTCCAGGTGCCACAAGTTTTTAAAAGGACCCGGTGATTACAGGGCTAGCTCATTGGAGAATACCTGGCTGATTACAACAGTTTGCCATTTGCAGTGTGCCACCAAGGAGAGGTACATTCCTCCACAAAAGCCATCATTGAGCAGGCAATAGGCCTCCTAAAGTTGAGGTTCAGATGTTTGGACCACTCGTGCAGGGCACTCCAATATTCCCCCTGAGAGTGTCCCAGATAATTCTTGTCTCCTTTGCCCTGCACAACATCATGCAAGAGGAGTTGAAGAGAAAGGAGAAGGAGACATAGAGGACCAGGATATCTTTTCTAACAATGAGGACAGTGAAGGGGATGGTGCTGCCAAGGGCCAGGATGTCGCAGAGGCACATGCAGAGATCATTGCAAGGGTACAATTCGACACACAGTACCGTGACAATCTAATAGCTAATAGATTCCAATCTTATCTGCTCACTCAAGCAACGCAGAGACCTGAAAGTGCCACCATGTGCTCCAGAGCTTTTCACCCCTCGGGCACAGGCTGCAAACTAATGATCATTTTAGAAGACTGCAGAACAATTGGACAACTGGGTAAGTTGTACAATCTCCTCGCTAAAGCTGGCCATGGAGCAGTCACTGGTGGAGGCACACACAGTCCCTTGCAATGTCATCATCCCAGTTTGGACCAGTCTCCCCCATGATTCAAGCTAACAGCGCAGACTTGCAGTGTGAGTTAGGAGAATGCCTGCGCCTGAGCTGAGAGCACAGCATGCAGTCCAGTGGGCAAAGCTGCTGCCAACCAGTCGGGTGAATTGGGTGGAGGTGGGTGGGGTTTCGGGCAGCCATGCAGCACATTAAACTCTGGTCATCCAAGTGTGGCCAGCACTCTCCAGGATGAGTTAAGGGGCCTTCAGGCTTAACCAAGAGAGGTTCTTAGTACACCCATTCTAATCCACGCATCTCTCTCTTTCATCCTGCAGGAGTACATCAGGAACATCAAGCCTGGTTACATAGCTGTACACCTCATGGTTTACAGAGAGCAGAGATGAAGGAGAAGAGAGTGACATAGGTGCTTGGCTGGGCAGAGGGATGAGCAGCACCCTCAGGAAGAAATGGCAACTGGGACACCAGCACACACCACTGAAGAGCCACAGCAAGCCGTCACTGGTTGGCGTCTAGCTAGATCCAGAGTCTACAGATGGCGCTTGTCATTCCTGCAGATGACCAAGAACTCATGTTGCCGAAGACTGCACGTGTCCAGGGAACTGGTCAGTCACTTCTGCCAGCTGTTGCAGGGTTTGCCGCCATGGGGACATGGAGGGCATCCATTGCCAGTGACTGTGAAAGTGACCATGGCGCTCAGTTTTTATGTTGGTGGCTCCTTTAAGGGATCCACAGGTGACCTCTGTTGGCTATCACAAGTCTCCACCCACAATTGCATCCAAGAGGTCATGAATGCCATCTTTCTGAAGGCACACAACTTTGTGTATTTCACCCAGGACCAGGAATACCAGGATGCAAGAGCACTGGGATTTGCCTAGGTCTCAGGTTTTCCACAGGTGCAGGGTGCCATCAACTGCACTCATGTGCCACTCAGATCTCCATGGCAACAAGCAATCAACTACGTCAACTGCAAGGGCTTCCAATCGCTGAATGTGAAGCTGGTGTGCGACCACCACAAACATATCCTGCAGGTCTGCACATGGTTCCCAGGGAGTCTCCATGAATCCTACATTCTCAATCGGTCTCAGATCCCTGACATCTTCCAGGGTCCAAAGAGGCTACAGGGGTCTCTCCTCAGGGAAAAGAGCTACCCACAGAGGACGTGGCTAATGACACCCGTTCGGCAGCCTCAGACTGCAGCCAAGCGAAGGTACAACGAGGCTTATGCTGCAACTCGCGTCTTGGTGGAGCAAACCATCAGAATGTTGAAATTGAGGTTCCAGTGCCTGGACCGGTCTGGTGGAGCCCTGCAATATAGTCCACAGAGGGTGTCACGTATCGTTAGCTTCTGCTGCGCCCTTTACAACCTGGTGCTGCAACGGGGAAAGGAGCTGGCTGAGGACGAGATGGAGGAGCTGCACATATCCTCAAATGAGGAGGACATTGATGGGGTTGAGGGTGAGGAGGCCCTCGAAGGCAATGGTGTTGACAATGAGGCCTTGGCACTGGCCAGATGAGGCACGCGCACTAGGAGGCCCTCTTAGCTGCTAACTTTGTGGAGGATGATGACGACATGCAGTGAGGAGACACCATAGATCCTTACATTCCATCCGTGAATGTTTGACTTGATTCTAGCTGATGGTAGCGCACTTACCCTCTGTGATAAGGCTCCTGTCATGGAGATGCATAGTCTCTACATTCCAGAAGGATGATGGCAACATGCTTATGTGAACGCCTGACTCCTGTCTGGCTGATGGCACCTCACTTGAGCTCTGTGAACAGGGTCATACCAACAGGAAAACTTTCACTCCTACGGATCCCATGGCATCCTTCGTGAGCTGAACCCTTCAGGACAAGATAGTCACTCAACACAGGTTCTGATGAGATGGGGAGGCCAGCTGCACTCCAAAGCTGCTGGGAGCACACAGAGAGAATGACGGAACTGTGTGCTGCCGGCCCAGGGCGATCTGGCAGCGATGATAAGCCCCATTGAGGCACAGGCATGACTGATGTGTCCTGTGATAGTGAAGGTGCACCATCAGTGTGCTGGGAAGGCTGCACAAAGCACAGGGAAGAGGCCCTGCACTGAGACACCTGCCGTCATCTTGTGCAGGGACCACAGTTTCACATCTGAGTGACACGAACACTGAACACCATAACAAGGAGCCATAGGCAACGAGACATTCTTAGTAGTTTATTAACAAAGTGAATGAGAGTGGGGTGGTGGCATAGTGGTACTGTCACTCACTAGTATTCCAGAGACCCAGGGTAATGCTCTGGGCATCTGGGCTTGAATCCCACCACAGCAGATGGTGAAATTTGAACTAACAACCAGGAAGCCATTGCTGATTGTCATGAGAACCCAACTGGTTCATTAGTATCCTTTAGGGAAGGAAATCTTCTGGCCTACATGTGACTCCAGACAATGTGGTTGACTCTTAAATGCAAGGGCAATTAGGGATGTGCAATAAATGCTGGCCTAGCCAGTGACGCCCCCATCTCATGAATAAAAAAAAATTATGTACAAGTGACTAACACCCGTGCCCAGGGCCAGTATTTTCCAGTCGGCGGGCTGGCCAGGGACAAGCAGGAGTGGCCGTGAATCAGACCACCATTTCGGGTGCTGCAGCGCTTAGCGCTGTCTGTGTGTGTGTGTTGTGGGGGAGTGTGAGTGTGGAACTTTGCAGGTGTGCACAGTAAAAGCTCCCTGAGGCACAGAGCTCAGGGGGCTGAAGCTTTTTGAACATAAAAATTAAAGAATTTTAAAATGTTAGTAACATGTCCCTTCATGTGGTTCCGTCACCTGAGCAGGGACATGTTACAAATTGGTTTGAAAATTTTTTTTCTTTAAATCACTGATCAAAACCTCATTCTGCCCATGGATGAGGTTTCGCAAAAATTCCAAAGGCCGCTTGGCCTTTGCCCCCTTGGGTGCCAACCATAAGGTGAATGGCAGGAAAATTTCATTTAATTATAACTTTAACGGCCTTAGTAGGTCTGTTAATTGTCGGTAGGCGCGCTGCCAACCCCCATGCGCACCCACCAACCGAAATGCCGCGCGAGTGCACAATGACATTCGGGTGCTCGCCCGACATCATTGCGCATCATTTTACGCTCATTCGGGCTGGGCATGCGCCCGCCCGACCAACCAATACAATATTCTGCCCCAGGCTATGCAACGACATCTTAACCTTCCTAACACAGCTGCTACATCTTGGTGCTCCCCGACATCCACAGCGGAAGTAGAGTCATCCCGCTGACTGCTACTCCCTGTCTGTGGTGACCTTGACAGGTGCCCTCTAGAGGGCTGAGACCTGGAGGGCCAAGTCCTGCTTTCAGGGTCCTGCTGTGGGGCAGTGGCTCCTACCTCAGTCTGTGGAGCTGGAACTGCTGGGGTCACATGAAGAGGGGATTTGGGTGGACCAGACACTCCCAGAGTCACCTGGGTGCATGGCTTAAGTGTGTGCACCTGCTGATCCTCCTCCCTATGAGTGCCCGAGGGCCCCTGGCTGACTCCTTAAGGAGAAGGGGAAGCTGGAATGAGATCGAGCTGCCCCACACCCCACTCACATTGACACTGTTGGAGGCCAACTATGACATCAGCGATGGAGTTCAGCCCGCGCAGTAGTGCAGGAAAGATGTCCTGGACCAAGGTCCTCATGGTGGCCCCTGCTATCAGTATTGACCTTGGTGATGGGCATACCGGCACTGTTACCTCAGACTGAAGGCAAGCAGACTCCTCCATCATGCCTTGCAATCTGAGGAGTGCAGTGGACATCCCTTCCTGATGTTCACGAGCTTGCCTTTGCAGCACCAGCAACTGAGGTATGATCGAGTTCAGAGGCTCCTCGTCTGACTCAGACTCACCAAATTTCTGGCCTCCAGCAGTCCTCTGGGTGCCGGGGACCTGCCGCCATCTGCTGTGGATCAGACAGTGCGATGTGCTCACTATATTGTGATCCTGAGACTATTCTAAAGCTAGGTCCCACCGAGGCATGTGTCTCTGCGCTGGTGGAGGATGTGGGTGAGCGCTGTGACAGGTCTTCAAAGAGGGTGTCAGCAGATTCCTCTTCTGAGATGTCTTTGGGGCTTGAGTCAAGGTCCTGGGTCGTGGACCCCCTCAGCTGTTTCTCAGATGTGCCTCCGGAAGCAAGGAGAGATAATTAGTGCATAGCAATGGCCTGTGAAACAGGACACATCACTCACAGCATGGTTGTCTGATGGATCTGCTGGATCCTCACTTGGTTGAGCACTGCCGACCTCACCATCAGCACAGGAACAGTCCAGGCCTTCGCCAGCCAGCTGGATGATTCTATTTTCAACATCTGTGAGGACCTTGATGTCGGTCATTCCTCCAACAGTCGGCGATCTCTCCCTCTTGTTGTGCACCAGCTTTAATAGAGATGGAGTGAATGTAAGCAGGACGCCTTCCAGGCCAGATTATAAATATAGAGATAAAAACAAAAAAACTGCGGATGCTGGAAATCCAAAACAAAAACAGACCTGCTGAGTTTTTCCAGATTATAAATATGCCTGGCATGTGTGGGTGGTGAGTGGTCCCATGGGTGGGATGAGGACAATGAAGGTGTGTTTGAGAGAGTGAATAGTGATGTCCCTTGAACCAGCAGTGAGTGAAGTCCCTGTGGATGTGTGATGCGTTTATGAGTGTGAGAGTTGAGAGTGATGAGAAGAGTGACTTACCCGGGTGGAACGGAGAAGATCATTCATCCTCTTTCAGCACTGGGTGGCTGTCCTGTTTGGAAGAACGTTGGCACTGACCACCGCTGCCACTGCTTCCCATGCTGGATTGGTGATATTGCTGCCCAGCCTGTGACCAGAGCAGGGTTAGAGGACATCTCGGCGAGCCTCCACAAGGCGTTCCAGGAATGCATCACTGAATCGGGCGGCTGCAACCTTCTTGCCTTTTGGGGCCATGCCATCTCTGCAGCTGTCCTGGGCTAGAAGCACTGACGTTATGTGTGTGGCTGCGCTTTAAATATGGCACCTGGCATGAGAAAGTGGCGAGGTGACGGCGTGGCATGCTAATCGGAGGCTGCTCACACGCGAAACAGCGTATTTCCCAGGGATGCATGATTAATGAGGTGGGATTGGGATGATGCAGCAAGAAAAGCCGCCATTGCGGCCGGCAGGTAAAATGTTTTTTCCCATCCACTACCGCACTTAACACAGCTTCCGCCCTCAGACACTGAATTCGTGTTTAGAGCATCCTTAAAGCATTTTGTGATAAATTTGAAGGGTTGATAACGTTTTCAATTGTAAATTTATCTTTGTAAATTTTGTGCTTCTCAGTTGACTAATTTTGACGAATGATTAGTTGTAAAAACAGAGTTTATTAGTGAAAATCCACTGACCATTTGATGTAGAAGAGAATATTGCAATATGCCATATATGAATGAAATGTAGATTTGATTGAATAGCTTTCAGGTAATTTATTCCCATATCAGACCTACTTAGTGTCATTGATCCTGTTTTGTTTTTGTGACGAGATGCAGGAAAGTTAGCCTGAGCTCAGACGATTTGCAGCCACATTCCATGAGCCCTCGTGAATGACATAAAATAAAGAGTAATGCAGTCGGAGTGTAAGTGGAATGCTTTGAAGATTGTTGTGAAAACAAAGGGGAGATTGAAGTTTGAATGCAAAAAGACCATAAATTGAAATGAAGTAACAAATGTTTCCATTGTTTTCATCTGTGAGAGTAGACCTTCTGCCCAAGGAGTGACAACTGTGCCCATTATCAAGATGTACGAGAGAGAACAATAATATCATCAGAGATATTTTAAGCATTCACATTGTGATAAGCACATCTCCTTGTGGACAATAGCCGCTAAGTAACTTCACTGTTACTTTTTTTAACATTGCTAAATAGCTGAACAGGTTAGAGGATTTGAGAAATTAGGCCAGAAGTCTGGATCAAGTGATGGCTTTGAGACTTCTCAAGTAACTCATTGAGACACATCTAACCTGGGAAAGAAAATGATATGTGACTAAATGAAAATAAGCATTTAAACGGAAAAAGAATAAAACAAACATGAAAGACATGAGGAAATGGTGATTTTGAGGGTGCTGGGGTGGGGTTGAGTGAGGGATGTGGTGGAGTGATTTTAAAGGTGCATCCACAGAGTGTGTGAAGTCAGCGGAACAGCCTGACTACATGACCGAAACCAGCGTCGAGATACACAAGCCATTTTCAGGCTGAGGTCTTAGTTGAATGCAGCTAGTCAGCTGCAGGTGTCAAACAGCCATTGCCAGTTCATTACCAAACTTCATTGCCAGTTGTGGGAGGTGTGGGAACTCGACCTGCTCCTGTGCTGAACCAGTCAACAGCTCAGGCCTAGAAGCTGGGGGAAGGGGAGATTTGTTGGCGAGTACAGGCTGGGAGTGGGTTTTTTTGGAGCCAGAGGCTCCTGCTGGCCTAGCCCCACAGAATTAAAAGGCCACCAATGACCTCTTTAAGGACCACAGGTTAGGCACTCGCCATCTGGTACAAATGGTTGGAGCATGCATGGCGAATCTTCAACCTATTTTTACTTCAAAGCTCTAGTCACTGCCCTTCAAAGCCTGTATTATATATTCACAAGCCTCCAACCTGAAACAGGCAGGAATGCTATGATTCTTACATTAGCCAGGCCTCCCCTGCTCCCGCCACACTGCACTCGGCCCTGATTCTTGTCAGAAGCAAGTGGATAACAGTTGAAAATTGGCTCCATGGTAAAAACAAGAACTTGGAAATTATTATGGTGATATTAATGGACAATTATTTGACATATTCATATTAGGCTGTTTTGTCCTTATGTTTTTAACAAGGCGGTATACAGTTTATTTTAAGCACCTCAGCTAAAACTGTGGACAAAGGGACAACCTATGTAGGCATTAGGCATTGAGCATTTATCCACTTATATCACCAACAGTTATTTCCTAAGTTTAGATAAAGGGAAAGAGCAAGAGAAAGCAAACAGATGGATAAATGGAAATCTAAACATAAGGATAGGAGGATGAATGAATCAATTGCCTAAAATACCTTATTAAGCTTATTTATGCCTTACTCAGGCCAGAGATCCGAATAGACCACAGACCCCCATAAAAATGCAGATTGGTCATAAACTAGTTTCAGGCACTAATTACATATCAGTTGTGGGCAGTAGCTAATACGGTAGCTGCTTGTAAAACTGTCCTACCAATTTCCTCTTGGCTATAAATAATTGGACGTGTCATGATTGATGTAAAAAAATTGCCACTGTAATTGTGTTGAGAAAGTTTTGTCCCAGTTTCAATAAATTGTTTTCTGTGATATTACAAACCAGCCGTATAATAAAATAGAACAATGATGGCAGTAAACAGATTATAAATGTAGACAAATTAAGTACAAAGTATAATTGATTGCTGGGTGAGGGCTGAATTAGAAAAACCTATAATTTGCTTTTCATCAGTTGCATACAGCATTAGTCATTCTACACTACTTATAGCATTTCTTAAAACCCCTTCTTTTAACTTTGGCATTAGGGCTAGGGCCCATTTTTGGAGTTATAACACTTCTGTGTTCACAGTGTGGCATTCCTTCCTGTGCTATAAATGATATGTTCTTAGCTGAGGCATGACTTTCACAAAACTTGCATAGAATCTGCAATAAACACCAAATGACTTCCTCGGTAAAAGAAGAGGTGGTAAAATTTGGCAAAGAAAACACAGCTTTTAGGAATGAAGAATCTGCTTCAGAGACATTAGTCAAGTAGTCCATAAGCTCTTTCATGGTGATATTTGAAAGGCTCCATTAGTAGTTCTGTTGGAAAGTGGAATTCACACTATTTCCAGCATCTGCAGTTGATTCCCTCCTCACAATGTAGACTTGCTGCTTTATATCTATCTGAGCCTCTATGGACTATTTGCCTATGGAACATTGTTGTGAATTCAGCAGTGTTTCTTCTAGAAGGGAGGAAGGAAAGAAAGCACTTGCATTTATATAGTGCCTTTCACTATCCCAGGATGTCCCAAAGCGCTTTAAAGCCAATGTAATGTAGCAAATGCTGCAGATAATTTGCACACAGCAAGATCCAACAAACAGCAATGAAATAAATGAGCAGGTCACCTCAGTTTTAACTATTGGTTGATGGATAAATGTTGTTCAGGGCACCAGGGAGAATTCTCCCACTCTTCTTCACTCCCACTCTTCTGTTGGATCTTTTACAGACACCTGAGAAGGCAGATGAGGCCTTGGTCTCATATCTGATCTGAAAGCTGGCATCTACAACAACTCCTGCAATACTGCACTAGGTTATGTGCTCAACAAAGCAAGAAAATAAGGAAACACCATTAAAATACCTCAGTATTCATAGCATAAATGAAAGAACCATTCAGGATTTCACTTCATCAACTGTGTTATGACCCTTGGCCAGACCCTGGGATGTTGGGAAAGATCCGGTTAGGGACCAGTAATGTTTTGTTTAAAGTAGTTAAAGGTTGAGATTAAAGACACCTGCTTTTGGAATAAAGCCACAAGATTCCACAGGATTTGAACAAATACAATAAACTTTACTATATAAGTAAAACAATCTCCTGTATATACTCTAACATTTAGAATTAACATGAAGTATGTATGAATTCTCAGGCAAACTGTGGTCAGACACACCATTCTACAGAGTAAATGATGGATGCAACCAAGTCAGAGTCCTTTGATTTCTCAAGAACCCACCCAGACATTAGCCAACCAATCTCACTGAAACTTCAGGCAGAATTTTACGTTCTGCATGTGGGCGTGCGCCCATCGCGATCAGTCTTAAAATTGTGTGAGATGATGTCGGGTGAGCATCCCAACGTCAGCGTGCACTAGTGTGATATTTTGCTTGGCGGGCATGCGCAAAAGTTGGAAGCACGGCCACTGACAATTAAGTGGGCAATTAAGCCCATTAATGGCACAATTGTCTGCAATTTTTCATGGCCCATCCATCCTTACGCTTGGCAAGCGAGCAAATCGGCAGGCAGCCTTTACATATTTCATGAAAAATCAACCAAGGGCGGGATGAAATCTCCATTAGGAAATAAAATAAAAAGCAATGTCTGGGGGCAGCATATTTATGAGGTATGCTTTCAGGTGCTTGATTTTGATGCATGGACATTTTTTTTTGCAGCTTAGTGCTTCATTTCATTACTTGCAGGTCTGCAGCTCCCTGATGCAGGTGTCTGCCTTCAGGGAGCTCTCTCGAAATGCTGACCCATGCCCGCAGTGATGTCGTCACCCACCCTCTTCCAACCCCCACCTCGGCAGCACTGAGCTCTTCAGTGTGCGTTTCAGCCGGCCGTTAATTGGCCAGCCAACATGAAATGGCGATCAGGGACCCGTTTCCCGGCCTTTCCCAGGCCTGCCAATCGCTCGCGCCCAGTGAGGGGAAAATTCCGGCCTTCGTCTTTCTCATGAGGGTTCCCAATCTCCACCTTTGAAAATCCTGCCTTGGAACTCTCTCCAAAAGTCACTACCGCTCCAAGAGGGTTACCTTCCTTTGCCCACTGGTCCACAGTACAGAGACAGTCAGTTAACTGCAGCTTTCTTTAATTTAACTTAACTGGAACCTCTGCCTGTGTCCCTGTCTTGTTTGTGACACCTCTTGACTGGCTCCCCCAAAGCTAACTGCCTGAAACTAAAATTGACAGACTCTTGAACTGCTCTTCCCTGACCCTTGATCTGATCCTTGAACTGATCAGGGGAACCTACCAATACACTCACAGCAGGTCCCACCCTTGTTACTGGGCAGGAACCATTGTAACAGCATTTGAACATCCTGTCCCTTAAATGTCATAATGTCCTTAGACTGCAAACTTTCATAGCACACGCAGACATAATGAATTGAATTCATAACAACTGTCTTTCTGCAGTGTAACAGGACATAGTAGCATTCTTGATTAGCCCTCAATCAAGCCATTGGCTGAAATAGTGGCCTCAGCATAAACAAAGTAACAGCATCTAAATTCATCATTAGGATTGACACAAAAATTGGCCCAATTGAGCTTTTTGTCTTTTGTATAACAGTCACATGTGATTTATTTGTTTATGATGATGGACTTCAGTCTGTTAACTTGGTTCTAACCCGCCACTTGCTAGAAATCAGGGCAGTAGTTAGTGCAGTAAGATCACACAGTTATTTTGGTGAGATCAGCTTCTGCTGCAAGAAAGTTCAACTGTATGGTAGAGGGAACAATGTTTTTCACTCATAATCTGGCCATTTTGTATAAACTGGCTTTAATTGGCAGCTTTAATACTTGCATGTTTTAGGGACTTGAGCACAAAAATCTAGGCTGACACTCCAATGCAGTATTAAGGGAATGTCAGAGGTGCCATCTTTTGGATGCGACAGTAAACCAAATCTGCTCTCTCAAGTGGACATAGAAGATGCCATGATACTAGCTCAAAAAGGAGCCAAAGAGTATCTCTGGTATCCTGGCCAATACTTATCCCTCAATCGACATCACAAAAAATGGATTATCTGGTTATTCTCACACTGCTGTTTTTTGGATGGTGTAATATGCAAACTGGCTGTCACACTTCCTACATTAGAACAGTGGATTACACTTCAGAAGTATTTCATTGGCTATAAAGCATTTTGGGACATCCAGCAGGTATGAAAGGTGCTACATAAATGAAAGTTTTTCTTTCTCTCAAGTCAACAAATCTTCACAAAACATTCTCTAATTTAAGAACAACACTTTTGATTATTACTGAAACCTTTGCCATTCATCATATTTTATAATCTTTAGAATGATCAATCTAAATGGAGTTGGTGTGTTTGGTGACCATTTTAGTGCCTTCAGAGAGAGCATGTTTAGCCAGTTCTCCTGGCAGCATGAGGCGGACGGCACTCTGGAACTCCCTGGCCAGGATGGTGCGGCACTTGTTGTAGTGAATGAGGTGCGAAGCCTTGGAGGTGATGCACTCGAAAATGTCGACAACGAAGGAATTCATAACAATCATTGCCTTGGACAAGATCCTAGTGAAAGAGTGGACCTGGGTCAGCAACCTGTACACGTAAGTGGAATAGCTCTGCTTGCGAGAATTCCTCTGCTTCTTGGGCAGCTTCTTGGTGACTTTAGTCAGCGGCTGCTTCAACGCCTTGCCACCCTTAGCTGCAGCCGCCACCTCAGGCATACCACTCGACTTGGACCAACTCATAGTTGGAGGCAATGTTCCCTCTAAGCTGCACAGCAACCCAAAAGTTCCCATGTAGGCCACGCACAAATCAGCCCCTATAAGATACTGTGCGTGCACGGCCTGGCAAAAGTTTTTTTTAAAGGGCCCAAATTGATCACACACTGAAAAGAAATCAGAGGGTACATTGTTTGGAGGCAACATTACTGCCCATTTACACCTGTAAATAGAGCGGGCCAAGACAGCAATTCCAAAATAAAAAAAAAACTTACATCTGGAGGTCCACTCATTCTGATTTTCAGGCAGACCTCAATGTAGGTGTCCAGAGCTACCGCCAGAAACAGGTGGGGGCGTCAACACTATATGAAAATAGGGTGTCAGCTGGCATTGTCACAACTCAACTTTAATCTTAACGACTATTATCACCACTATTCCCTCAATTCACCCCCAAACCACCAGCAGTGCAGCTCATGAGGCAGCCATTTACAATGGTACGTAAATGGATCCTTAATGACAGTCAGCCCTGCCAAATATTCCACCCTCCCAAAGGGCAAGCAGCCTATAAGCAATTAAATTATTGCTGTCAATTCGCCTCTGATACACAAAAGAGGTCTGAACACCAAGATCGATCAGGCTTTCTACCAGCGTCATCTAGGTCCACGATCTGCCTGGTACGTACCAAAGATAAAATTCAATCCCAACATTTTCTCACAGGCAGATTTCCAATCTGCACTTGATTTCATTCTAATAATGAGCATGTACAGCTTTAAATATTTTAAGTGTGTCTCCATTACTCCATGTTAATTAAAATCTAGAATTTTACTTTCTAAGAGTATGAGGAACTAAAACCTCCCGCTGTATATTTTAATAAAATATATATAGATATGTTCATCACTATTTCTAAACATTTTAAAACTGAACAAAGGCCTTTAAAACAGCTGAAACTGTGTCTGTCTGTGACCCCAGGAAAAAATAACCACTTTGCAATTTTGGAAATCTCATACATCGTTATCTCTGAGGAGTTACTTTGATCACTTGGAAGGGAGCTACTTTGAAGGCCTTTTGTATTTTATAACCCAGGCTTGACAGAGGAAAAGGAACTGAGACAATGGTCTCTTAAACACTCCTTATAACCCATAATGGCAAATATGAAGATCAAGCCAAATTCCAGGCTTTGGATAAAAATATGTTTGTTAAACACCTTGTGGTGAGGCAATGTCACGTGACCTAAGCCTCTGGCTTGTTGAACAAGTTAATAATACCTTGCTGAACTGCATAGCTCAGTCTGCTGTTTAACATCTGTCTAGCAGGCCACACCAAAGAAGCTCTGGCCAGGTTAGACACCTTGCCCTATCTTCCCTGCTTCTGCTGGATGTTCTGTACCATCACCTACAATACATCTCTGCATGCCTATCTCATCACATGGAGTGAACACCACCAGAAAAGTGAATTATCCAGCATCATTTTTCAACCCACGGACATCTGTGAAGGAATATCTCATTGGACTTTGATTCTGGACTCTGGAACCCACATGAAACAATATGTATTTTCTCTGTGGTCCCTGCACTGTAAAACCTTTTCTCTATCCTTTTCTTTACTGTCTGATGTGGCCCTCCTTTCACAGTTTGAATGTATGCAATAAACTAACCCTCTTTGAGTTCATCCTGTTTCGACTTTGCTGTGGGGTTATTAATAGAAAATTGGATCACATTAAAACCAAGGAGTTGGGAAATCAACCACCTTTTATAAAGAGGGAAACAAATCAAAACATCTTTCTGTTTACGGACAAGTGGTGAGAGGAGAAATTAGTGCTGTTTAAATTAACCCCCACCACCCACCCCTCCCCCACTTTTGTCCAAAGCAAGAGGCTATGTCACTTTGAGCAGTGAACACCCATTTGCAAAAGTGCTGCATACATTTCACCAACTTAGTGTGTTAAGGTCATTTTTAATACATATATTTTACAATTTAATTCTGATAAAAAGAATACTTTGGAAGAGCTGGTGCTATATGGATCATTTAGCTTTGCAGTGCAGGCTATTTAATGAATTAAACTTACCCAGAAAAGCCCCAAAATAACACGACCCCTTTAAACTAACAGATTTACTTTTACTTTTTTTTGTGCCTGACTGATTTGCTGAATTTGTGACCTTTCACCTTATTCCATGGGGCAGAAACATGATCAGTCCTGCTTTGCTAATGTCCTTCTGCCCCAAGTTCTATTTACCATGAGCTTTAATGTGAGAACAAGCTGCGCTACTTAGCCCTACCAGTCCCCTGGGAGTATCTGAGAGTCAGGGCAGACAGTGTGTGGCTAAGGTTTATCCAAACACCATCTCAATGGAGACTCATTCCACTACAGTTGATGGATAGGGTCAGCAGAGGTCACTTTGAGCAGGTTTATTCAGTTAGCTTGGTGATGTTTTGTTGGACAATTTTTCTTTAATCCATTGAGGCTTCAAAATGTCCACATTTTGGTACCATACATTTACCAGTTTTGTTTAAAGAGTCACATACTTCCCAAATTCCCCCTTAGAACCATGCCTTTAAAAAAAAAATGTGACAGTGTAATTCAGGAATATTTTAACTTCAAAATCAAATTTTCAAGGTCTTTAAGAGTTGATGTAAATTATTCATCCCTCCCCATGGTTTCTCTTTCTCTCCTGCACTCTTGTTAGGGTATTGTTCAATAGGTGCCTATTGAACCTCACCCAAGTAACCATTATCCATAGCCAATCTTAATCCTTTTATTCACCCAATGTCTATCATTGTCCAGCAGGATTGATTGGATAATCAACCACGGAAGCCTTGACTCATTTTCCAGTCCCTTGACAATGGTCACTGAGGATACCTGCAGCACCCCACCTCCTGCCCCAGCAGAGATCAGCTAAGGCACCACACCTTGTACAATTTCTCTGTTCAAGATAATGAAAGAAGATAGCTAAGTGTTTTCATCATTTGAATATTATTATAGAAGCATATAATACAGATTTAAGCTCCTTCGTGCTTCAGTCCATTTTTAACTGCAGTTTCAGGAACTTTTTACTGGAGAAAACCTGTGACAACCTCAAGCAGCTCCAAGATAGAAGACAAAAGGATATAATCTCCCGCCACAATTCCCCAGTAACATTGCCCAAGGAGCTCAAATGTACATGTACGTACACCTGGTAGCTGCTCACAACTAAAACAGGAGACATTATGTTAAACTCCAAGACATGGATTTTCATTCCCTAGGTAAATGCGCAGTGTCAGGAAATTTCCCAGCTCGCTCCACCTGCCTCGGGAAAAAGTGCCCTGAATGGCAGGATCTTCGTTCCAGTCGGGCTATCCACCCCTGGCTATAGAACGGAGGTGGCCAGAGGGGCTGCCAAGTGCTGAGGTGGGCCGATTAAAAGGTCCACCTCAGTTCTCTGGGACTTTGTTCCCATTATGGTGTTAAATATTAGGCCCTCTAGCCCTCACCTCTCATATCACATCATCTTACCACCAATTCCCCGTGTCCCATCCATGATGTCTCATGCTAACATATGCCCCCACCAATCCCCAATGGTCCCTCACACCCACCATGCCAACCCATGCCTCCATACAGCCCCATGCCAACTCATGCCATCTCCCTCACCCACCACCATTTGCCCTATTCCCTCCATGTCAACTTATCCAGTATCCACCATGGGCAGGCCTCAGGAGCCATACTGAGATGAAATAAAATAAAGTTCTAAGCATCTATTACACGATATTCAGCCAGAGCCATTTACATCACAGTATAAAATATGACAGCACAGGTGGACAAGAAATTTTGTAACATTTTTCAGTGCATTATGGTGCTTTCCCCATTGGAAAAGCACTGCAACACATGTTGATCATAGACAGCATGGATTTGTAAAGAGTAGGTTATGCCTGACAATACTATTGTGTTGTATTTTTTGAGGAGGTCACTAGAATGGTGAATACAGGAGAATCTGTGGATATTGTTGGAATTCAAAAATAAGAAAGGGCTGCTTCATTTGTGCAGATTCATGGTTAGTGCCCATCTGAAGTATTGCATTCTGTGGTGTGCACTGAACCTCAAGAATGATATACTGGAGGAAACTCAGAACAGATTCACCAAAATGAAACCATGGCTTGAAAAGTTTGTTATGAGGTTTGCATTCTTTTGATTTTAAATGGTTGAAGATGTAGAATAAAGGTTTAACAGATAGTATATGTTAATGTACGACATAGATGATGATGTACCACTGACACTAGTCAGTCATGTGTTAGACTCAAGAGAGAGAGGGAGAGATGTCGGAATCATGCCGAAGAACTACATGTCTACTCTGTTACCCGTAGCACTAATAAACATATGTTAAGCAGATACCACACTACTTCTCCAGTCTGTCCGTCTGTAAGTACCAAGTCCTACACCTAGATTGGGATTTTCTGCTCCTGTTGGCAGTGGGCATCATGGTGGGTGTGAGCAGACAATATGGCGTGACACCAGTTTGCGAACGTCCACTCCACTCGTCAATGGCAGGCGCATTTCCCAAAGCCACATGCTGGGAACCTAATTTCAATACTTTAAAATCTCATTATAAGCCCTGCTCACCGGGATCATCCCCTCCATGCTGGATCATCCGGGCATGTCAACATGATTGCACTCTGACATGTTTCACAACTGTACGTAAGTGATGTGCACCTGGCTGCACTTTGCTCGGGACTTCAAGGTTTGTTTGTCTACCTTACTTCAGGCAGCACTCGCGGTCATCAGCACGAGGCTTCACAGGCAGTACCACATCACTTTTAGGGGGGTTCACAGGCAGGTCTCTAACTACCAGACCAGCTGTAACGCAGGGACCCCTTTCAATGGCTGCAGGGCCAGGGATTGCTTGGGAAAAGGGGAGAAGTGCCTCAGGGGAAGGGAAGAGGCTGCAGGGCGAAGTCTGTACTGGGCAAAAGGTGTATCCCAGGGTGTGTGTGGGGGCACGTGTTGATCTGTGCAAGTGGCCTCAAGACAGTGAGGGCTAAGGAGGCAGTCTCCATAGAAGATGAGGCCAGATAGAGATGTGAGGGTGTATGAGAGAGTCAGTGGTGATGTCCCTTGAGCTGGCAGTGAGTGAGATGCCAGTGAATGTGTGATGGCCTTGTGAGTGTGTGAGCTTAGAGTGATGAAATGGTTGCCTTACCCTCGTGGCACAGATGAGATCATTCATCCTCTATCTGCAATGGGTGGCCAGCGTCTTCTGTACAACATTGGCACTGACCAGCACTGCCACCGCCTCCCAAGCCGGAATGGTGAAATTGAGGGACCTCCTGCAACCAGATGGGGAGTAGAGGACATCATGGCGGGCCTCCAGAAGGCATTCCAGGGATGGGTCACTGAACTATCCTTGGCTTTCAAGGCCATGTCTTCACTCGAGCAATTCTGGGCAGCAAGCCTTGAGAACAGTGTGGACGGCTGCACTCTATATATGGCACCCAGAGTGAGGGAACTGTGAGGTAACAGCGTGGTGGGGGATTCAGAGGCCGCCCACTAGCGAGATGACATGTTTCCTGTGGCTGCATAATTAATGAGGTGGGAAGCAGGCAATACAAGGAGAAAACCCCCAAGGCGGGCAGCAGGTAAAATGTCTTTTTTTATGCCCTCTACTGCACTTAGTGCAATTCTGGGACAATTCCACCATTACCCAAGACATGAAGACCCAACCTCAGAACAGAAGGGTCATCTAATCTGTATTATATTTCCAATATTTTCAATTTTTATTCAGGTTTCCATTTTTTTTCAGTTTTTGCTGAGCCCCAAGCTGATGACAGGCCTCTGGTCTCGGCCACAAGAAGCCTGCTGGAGATGCGCCATAAGTTAGGGGAACATATGATGGAGGTGCCAGAGGTCATGCACAGCTTTGCACAGGCTATGGAGGAGACCATGCAAGCCATGTGTCAGGCATGGTTTCCTCTGTGGAGAGATTGGCAACTGCCATAGAGAGCTAGGTCCAATAGGCAACTCATATGCACTCAGACCTGCATTCCGTCGCTCTAGCTATGGGCTCCATACAGTAGTGTCTTAGCGAGAGGGTTGACAAGACACCTGGACCTCCCTCCAGCTGTCCCTTCTCCTCTGGGATAGAGGGAGCTGCCATCGCGTACCAATATCGAGGAGGAGCACAAAGGCAACTGGCCTGGAGCTTGCCTCTCAGGGCACCAAGATGAGCGGCCTCTCCTCAACCCCCCGCCATCAACCCTATTGTCTCCAAGGGAGCCTCTGCACCAGTGCAGGAGACACCCATTGGCCCAGATCGCTCAAGACCTCAGACCTCCAGAGGACACCCGCCACGATCATCAAAGGCAAAGCACTGCCTCCACCTCAGATGTTGGTGTCAGGTTTGCACCAAGATGTAATGGCATAAGCACAAGTATATGACTTATTGAGAGCACAAAGGCGGCACAGGTGTTTTTCAAAATTAAATGCCACATAAATTTTGCACATTATATTGGTTTCATTTTACTCATGTGTGCATCATTTGTCCTTTGTTGGGACTAGTTTAGTCGAGAGCTACATGTACTGGCATGCCTCGTGGTTGGCACAGATTGATCGTTACAGGGGAGTTAGACTGGTTTTCTTTATTGGGGAGGAAACATTGTTGTGTGCTTGTGTTCAGTCTTTATTGAATGTTCCTGGCACAGTCCAGTTCTGCAATTGCCAGTCTGTGGGACAAGGCTGAAATTGCAGGCTCAGCTGCCCCCACACCGGTTCCCCAACATTCCTTTGTATGCATTGTAAAGGACATATCAGCTGGCGCATATCAGATAGTTCTCAATGAGGATGATTGAGCTGTTGTAGGTGAGCTCAGAGCCCTGTAAGGATGATGCAGATCTGAATGCTCGGTCATGGTAAGCTGATTGACATGTGTCCAAATGCAGCCAGATGTCGTGAGGACCAGTATTAAATAGCATGTATGTGTGATAAAGCTCCACCCCCCTTGTTATTCTAGATAGCATGTTCAGAGGCAGCTTCAGGAAGGAGGCTGGCAGGGTTTGGTCTACTTCCTAGCAGGCAATGGAATTCCAGCAATGGGGCCATAGTCATGTATATGCCTCATTCTTAGGCAAATCGGGAGCATATTAGGTTCTCCCTGGTATTCCTTGCAGATCCCTCCATGGCCCTGGCATCCAGTAAAGGCTTATGCACATTCATGGCCTCCTCCTCAGACTCATCCAATTCATCATCATCTGAGGAGAAGTGCTGCTCCTCTCACTCATCCTGTTACAACAGTTCTCTGTGTTGTATGAACACATAGTGCAGTGCACGGCAGGCCATGACTATTTGTGATTCCCTCTGTGGTGCGTACTGCAGAGCCCCTCAGACCGGTCAAGGCAGCAGAAGTGAATTTTCAGCAAGCCAATGGTTTGCTCGATGATGGCTCTAGTGGAGATGTGAACTTCATTGTTCCACTCTTCTACTGCACTGCGGTGAGACCTCTCTGGTGTCATCAACCAGATCTAAAGGGGTAGCTCCTGTCACTCAGGATCCAGCAGTCACCCCGGGCTGGGGCCTCAAACAGCTCTGGTAGCTGCGCGTTGAGCAAAATTGAGTCATGAGAGCTCCCTGGGAATTGAGCAAAGGCATACATGATCCTTTGCCTGTGATCGTATACCAGTCGCATGTTCAAAGAGTGAAAGCCTTTGCGATTCACATATGCCACTGGTTGGTCCCAGGGAGTTCAAATGGCCACATAATTGCAGTCAATGACTCTTTGCATTCTAAGTAAATGAGTGATAGCCCCGAAGCCAGCCTTTGCTGCCTAGCTGTCCTCATCTGTGGAGCAACTGATGAATTTATTTGCATGATGGAAGAGGGCATTGGTCACCTCCTTTATGTACCATTTTAAAAATTAATTCACAGGGTGTGGACTTCACTGGCTGGGCCAGCAGTTATTGGCCATCCCTACTTGTCCTTGAGAAGGTGGTGGTGAGCTGCCTTCTTCAACCACTGCGATCCATGTGGTGTGGGTACACCCACAGTGCTGTTAGGAAGGGAGTTCCAGGATTTTGACCCAGCAACAGTGAAGGATGGATTCCAAGTCAGGATGGTGAGTGACTTGGAGGGGAACTTCCAGGTGGTGGTGTTCCCATCGATATGTTGCCCTTGTCCTTCTAGATGTTAGTGGTCATGGGTTTGGAAGGTGCTGTCTAAGGAGCCTTGGTGAATTCTTGCAGTGCATCTTGTAAATGGTACACACTGCTGCTACTGTGCGTCAGTGGTGGAGGGAGTGAATGTTGTGGATGTGGTGCCAATCAAGCAGACTGCTTTGTCCTGGATGGTGTAAAGCTTCTTGAGTGTTCTGGGAGCTGCAGTCATCCAGGCAATTGGGAGTATTCCATCACATTCCTGACTTGTGCCTTCTAGATGGTGGACAGGCTTTGGGGAGTCAGGAGGTGAGTTACTCGGCCTCTGACCTCCTCGTGTAGCCATAGTATTCCAGTTCAGTTTCTGGTCAATGTTAACACCCAGGATGTTAATAGTGGGGGATTCAGTGATGGTAATTCTATTGAAAATCAAGGGGCAATTCTCTCTTGTGGGAGGTTGTCACTGCCTGGCATTTGTGTGCGCGGATGTTACTTGCCACTTGTCAGCCCAAGCCTGGATATTGTCCAGGTCTTGCTGCATTTGGACATGGATTGCTTCAGTATCTGAGGAGTCACAAGCAGTGCTGAGCATTGAGCAATCATCAGCGAACATCCCCACTTTTGACCTTATGATGGAAGGAATGTCATTGATGAAGCAACTGAAGATGGTTGGGCCAAGGACACTATCCTGACAAACTCCTGCAGTGATGTCTTGGAGCTGAGATGACTGACCTTCAACAACCACAATCACCTTCCTTTGTGCTGAGTATGACTCCAACCAGTGGAGAGTTTTCCCCCTGATCCCCATCGACTCCAGGTTTGCTAGGACTCCTTGATGCCACACTTGGTGAGATGCAACCTTGATGTCAAGGGCAGTCACTCTCACCTCACGTCGGGAGTTCAGCTCTTTTGTCCATGTTTGAACCAAGGCTGTAATGAGGTCAGGAGCTGAGTGGCCCTGGCAGAACCCAAATTGGGCACCAGTGAGTAGGTTATTGCTAAGCAAGTGTCGCTTGATAGCACTATTGATGACCCCTTCCATTACCTTACTGATGATCGAGAATAGACTGATGGGGCGGTAATTGGCCGGGTTGGATTTGTCCTGTTTTTTGTGTATAGGACATACACGGGCAGTGTTGTAGCTGCACTGGAACAGGTTAGGTAGGGGCACAGCAAGTTCTGGAGCGCAGGTCTTCAGGACTATTGCTGGAATATTGCTAGGCCCCATAGCTTTGTACTACCCAATGCCATTAGCCATTTCTTGATATCACGTGGAATGAATTGAATGGGCTGAAGACTAGCACCTGTGATGTTGAGGACCTCTGGAGGAAGTCAAGATGGATCATCATTTGGCACTTCTGGCTGAAGATTGTAGCAAATGCTTCAGCCTTATCTTTTGCACTGATGTGCTGGGCTCCCCCAACATTGAGGATGGGGATATTTGTGGAGCCTCCTCCTCCAGTGAGTTGTTTAATTGTCCACCACTATTCACAACCAGATGTGGCAGGGCTGCAGAGCTTAGATCTGATCCATTGGTTTTGGGATCGCTTAGCTCTGTCTATCACTTGATGTTTATGCTGTGTGGCATGCAAGTAGTCCTGTGTTACAGCTTCACCAGGCTGACTTCTCATTTTTAGGTGCTGCTCCTGGCATGCCCTCCTGCACTCTTCATTGAACCAGGGTTGATCCCCTGGCTTGATGGTAATGGTAAAGTGGGGGATATGCTGGGCCATGAGGTTACAGATTGTGTTCGAGTACAATTCTGTTGCTGCTGATGGACCAGAACGCCTCATGGATGCCCAGTCTTGAGTTGCTAGAACTGTTCAAAATCTATCCCATTTAGCACGGTGGTAGTGCTACACAAAATGATGGAGGGTATCCTCAATGTGAAGGCAGGACTTCATCTCCACAACAACTCCTACCTATACTGTCATGGACAAATGCATCTGCGGCAGACAGGTTGGTGAGGATGAGATCAAGTATGTTTTTCCCTCTTGTTGGTTCCCTCACTACCTGCCGCAGACCCAGTCTAGCAGCTACATCCTTCAGAATTCAGCCAGCTCCGCCAGTAGTTGTGCTTCTGAGCCACTCTTTGTGATGGACATTGAAGTCCCCCACACAGAGTACATTCTGCACCCTTGCCACCCTCAGTGCTTCCCCCAGGTGATGTTCAACATGGAGCAGCACTGATTCATCAGCTGAGGGAGGGCAGTACTTAGAAATCAGCAGCAGGTTACTTTGTCCATGTTTGGCCTGATGCCATGAGACATCACAGGGTCCGGTGTCTATATTAAGGACTCCCAGGGCAAATCCCTCCTGACTGTATACCACTGTTTTGCCACCTTGACTGGGTCTGTCCTGTTGGTGGGATGGTGATACTGGTGTCTGGAGCATTATCTATAAGGTATGATTCTGTGAGGATGACTAGTCTATGAGACGGCTCTCCCAATTTTGGCACTAGCCCCCAGATGTTCATCAGGGGGACTTTGCAGGGTCAACAGGACTGAGTTTGCTGTTGTCATTTCCAGTGCCTAGGTCGATGCCAGGTGGTCCATTTGGTTTCATTCCTTTCTTGGGGCTTTGTAGCAGTTTGATACAACTGTGGCTTGCTAGGCCATTTCAGAGGGCATTTAGAGTCAACCACATTGGTGTAGGTATTCAGTCACATGGAGGTCAGACCAGGTAAGGGTGGCAGATTTACTTTCCTGAAGGACATTAGTGAACCAAATGGGTTTTTAACAACAACGGTTTCATGGTCATCATTAGACTTTTATATACAGATTTTTATTGAATTCAAATTCCACCATCTGCCATGGCCGGGTTTGAACCCAGGTCCCCAGAGCAATAGTCTGGGTCACTATTCCAGCGACAATACCAATACGCCATCACCACCACTTTGTGTGTGGCAGCCCGTGAAATGACACATGTCTCCCTTGGAGACCTGGAAGCAGCTGGTGGTGAAGAAATTGAGAGCCACAGTCACCTTGAGGGACGTTGGCTCCCACCAAATCCATGCATCCCAGGTCTTGTTGCACAATTCCACTTACTTCAGTGACCACTTCCTGGGAAGACCTCATTCATCTCTAGGACTGCCTCTCCGACATCTGCTGGTAGTTAGTTCTTGTCCTCAGAATGCCTTGACTTACCAGTGCCCATCTTCCATGATGTCTTCGTTGGATAGCTACAACCTAACCAACCTCCCCCCACCTTTGGTGCTGCCTGTTGCTGGCATTGCAGTTCTGTTGCTAACCAACAAGAGCCCAAGACTGCAGGAATATAGGGGGTATGCGACCCATTGGTATTCCAGCCATTGAACTATGTGAAGAAGGCAGATAGTGATATGAGGACATGTGTGTCCATGGATTTCATCCGTAGAACCGGTGAGCAGTGAGATTTTCAACTCCTTCGTTGTCCACAATCAAAACTCCACCCACCCAACACTTGGCTCCTCCCACTTCAATCTCCAAACCTGACACCACACATGCTTTTGGAGACAGTCTGAGAAAATGCTATGTACCACATTTGTTAAAACCTGTTAGCTTCCACCCTTCCCCTGTCATCATCACCTTTGCCCCCAGCACCTTTGATCCTCCCAACATCACTTTGCACCTTCCCTCTAGAATGTTTCAAAACCCCCCATTACCCCCCCCACCACCACCCCCCCTCCCCCCAACCCGGCCCCCATTAGCCTGGACCCTGTCACAGTCCAATTGGACACGCCATCTCACTTCCTTAGCCTACACCCATCTGTATCGACATTCCCATTCTGATCTTAGGCCCTCCCACATCATACTTATTGGAGTGTTTGTTGGATCCCGTGACCTGCCCTATGAGCCCTTTGATTATCCCAGCCTCAAACTGGACCTGTGCCCCCTACCAAATCAAACTTCCCCTGTGACTGGGAGCATTCCCTCTGCCAGCCAGCACCTTCAGTTGGTCCTAAAGGACCCCAATGAGGACATTATGAGCCCTCTTTTTAGGCTGCTCATTTTCGTTACCTTGACTGTCGCCACCACCCCTCCCCTGACCACAACCAGGATACCAGGCCCTCTGATCGCTCTTCCACTCCCCCATGCCCCCACCCACCCCAAACCCCCTTCACCTCAGACTTGCCCTTCCAGGTTCCGAGCATCCATCCAAGCCGCCAGTCTCCTTCTCCTCTCCTTTGTGCCACAGAGTTCAAAAATTAAAACCGCTGACCTCAGGCACAACAAAGGCCATTGCAGACCACCTTTAAATGAATGTGAACCAGGCACCACAGGGTTCCCGTGCGCTGCTGACTTCTTCTTGAAGATAGAACGTAATTTTAAATAATTGTAAGATGGTGAGCATTCAAGGCATGAAAATATATTCGAAGTAGGAACCTGCCATAGAACAGCATGAGGCCCAGCCTGCTACTGACTTCTTCTCTGCAGCTCAACCCATTGGAAAACCAAAATTTCGGCTCCTGTTTAATTAAGTCACCCCACCCGCCATGTTTCCTGCTCCTACAGGCCGTATAAAATATCACCCTAACTGTGGGTTATAGTAGGTTTTAGCGCAAACCCCGCCATCAATTTTTAGGGGGGGCCATGGGCAGATGGAATGGAAAGTGTGGTTATCGAGGCAGACATCAACCCCTCCCATTGATTTGAATACTACCAATGGGTGAACACAGGTCCATTTGTAACCATTCAGGGTCCTTCAGGAAATCCCAAGGCAGTGTAGTGAGATGTAGACTTGACGTGATGGGTCTCCAGCCTTTTTTCCTCTATGCTGCACCTGGGAACCAGGCCTCCCCTGCGCACATCAAAGAGTTAGGTCTGCTGTCAAACCTTTTATTAGATGGAGATTACAGCTTTGCAAATACAGCAGCCCTGGAGAATTAGAAGTAAATTTACTTGAAAAATGATCATGTCTCTGTCTCCAAATGGAGCAACTAATTTAATACCCCAGTTCAGCATCTATGAAGAGCAACACACATCACTCCAGGCACCAAAAGAACACATCCTACCGCACCAACCTAAAACACCTTTCATTTTTCACATTACTAAATTTTACCAAGTTTTTCAGATTGAGAATTTCCAACAAATACAAATTACTAAAGCACCAAATTATATACAAGAATTCACACCCTCTGGGAAAGTGATTGGAGCATGAAAATTCATTTCACTTTAACAACATTTTAAAGGTCCTCAAGGAAAGAAAAGTGGAAAAAAAAAAGCTCAGAGATTTAAATGCTATCTTCCAGGATCAACAGCCCTTTCAGTAGTTCTCGCCAAACATCTGGAATTGGTGCTAAGTGATGTATAGTTCCCGCCCATATGAACTAAGCCTCCTGTTGTTTGTGTCCCTTACATCTGTAGAATACATGGATTAAAAAAAGCATTGCTCAAAATCTGAAATAAAGACAGGAAATACTAGAAACATATTGTGGCCAACAAGCATGTTAAAACAAAAGTTGTAACATTTTGGTTGAGACTCTCCATAAGAAACTGTTCTGAGATGGGTCCTTTCAACTTGGACCCTAGGCATGGGACTTGGTTATTAGACAGACTGTAGACATATTCTGGTATCTGGTATCTGCTTAACACTTGTTTATTAAAGTAGGCATGTTGCTCCTAGACAGGATTCCAACCGTTTTCTCGAGAGTCTAACACAGGACTGACTGATGTCAGTAGTACATCATCATCGATGTCATTCATTAGCTTATCCCATCTGTTAACCCCTTCTACTACAGAAACCACCTTATCTCATTCTGATGCTGAATGATGTTCCCTCCATTTGCATTATTCTATTTTTTTTATTTCTGGAATATATGTTTTTTTTTGTTGGCATGGGTGGAAAGGATACAATAAATTTGGTGAAAAGAGGGAGAACAGGACAGGAAGCACGCAATCATAGAGATTACATGCCAGAGAGATTTGAAATTTTATGCATAGGGACAATGGTTATTAAAAGCAAGAAAGTGACGTTTAATTAGTACAAGATATTGGGTTGAATTTTCCGGCCCCCCCACTACGGCGAGCTTCCCCATGGCAGGGCCAGCAAGCCATTGAAATCTGTTCACATCGGCAGGACCTTCTGGTCCTGCCAGCATGAGGGGCTGGAAAACTCCGGCCATTGGGTGGGCCATGATTGGAATATTGTTTGCTGTTCTAAGAATCCCATTATAGGAAGAGTATTAAACAGTCCAAGTGGCTCTGATGCACCTGGAAACCTAGCCTCTGCTAGGTACAGCAAAGCTGTCCTGTAAAACCTTTTGTCAGATGGAGATTACAGCTTTGGAAATACAGCAGCCAAGAACAAGCAAAAACATGCGGTGATGTGTGTTGTTCTTCAGTGGTAATCAACTGGGATACTCAATTAGTTGCTCCATTTGAAGCCTGAGTCATTATCATTTTCAAGTAAATCCATTTCTGAAGAGAGAAGCTGAGTTATTCTGGCCAATATTTACCCTCAATCAACATCATAAAGGGCAAAATTTTTAGCTCGGCGGGAGGCACACGCTCGACCCACCCGAGCGTAAAATGATGCGTGTTGGGTCCAGGCAAGCATCCCGACGTCAGCGTGCAGCCGTGTGATATTTTGGTCAGCAGGTGCGCTGGGAATTGGCAGCGCTCCCACCAACAATTAAAAGGCCTGTTAAAGTATAAATTCATTGACATTTTTTGCTGCCCGTCCAACCTTACGGTTGGCAGGCAGACGAAAAGGTTGGGAAACTTCATCCACAGGCAGGGTGATGTTTCCTAAAGCAAATAAATTTAATTAATAACATGTCCCTGCTCATGTGACAGAGGGGACATGTTTTATCACATTTTTAATGTCTTTATTAGTTTTTTTAAATACACTCCATCTCCCTGAGGCAGCTCTGTGCCTCGGGGAGGTTCTGAAGCGTGCACTCCTGCACATGTGCGAAGTTCGTGCTCACCCCACTTGACCCCCAACCCACACACACACACACACCCCCCGCCCCCTCCCCCCCCACCACCGACTAATTGGCCTGCCAGCGTGAAATTGCCTCTCGATCATGGGCTGCAGTTGGCTTCCCAACTTCCCCAGCCTGCCCAGTGCCGAGCCCGCCCGCCATGGGCAAAATTCTGCCCAAAGAAAGATTATCTGGTCATTTTCACATTATTATGTGTGGGAGATTGCTATGTGCAAATTAGCTCCCGCATTTCCTTCATTAAAGCAGTGACTACACTTCAAGCATACTTTATTTGTTGTACACTACTTTGGGACATTCTGTAGTCATGAAGGGTGTGATATAAATGCAAGTCTTTCTTTTAAATGGAAAATAAAAGAGGTCCCAGCTCAGACCTCTGGACTAGACCACAGCCCAAACCCACCAATCTGAAAATATCCAGTTATCTGTAGCCATTGTTTTCTGCCAACTTAGCATTACTCCACATGTAGTCAAATTCTTCTTCAATATTATGGGCAGATTTCCAGGTCGACATGCAGGGGGCGGGACCCACATGCCGACACGTAAAATGAGGCGGGATGACGTCAGACGTGCATCCTGATGTCACCCCGCATCATTTAGATTTTCAGATCGACCGATTCGTCTGCGCGCCTACTGAACTGTCAAAGGCCTATTAAGACGTGTTAATCACACAAGGGTGCAGAGACTAGTTCAACTGATGTTGACATCACAGGAATGTGAATCTTACAGTGGGACACTGTCACTGAGTGGGAGGAAGGCTAAACTTCAAAATGAGAGGATTCCAAAGTACAAAATCACAATACCTTCAGTTGCCCAAAACATTCACATAACCATCAAATGTATTTACAAAGTGCAATTTCTTTACATGTCTAGCACACCTGTGACCAAAAGTGATATCAATTTTTCTCAACTTACCTAACGCTACCACTACTCCTGGGTGCAGCCCCAACATCAGCAGCAGAGGTGGAGGCAGCCTGCTGACTGCTATGTCCTGATGTCTGCGATGACCTTGACGGACATCCTCTGGTGGCTTGAGGTGTTGGAGATGCCGGCCTGCTAAGGGTCACCTGCTCAGGGGCAGAAGCGCCCTCGGCAGCCTGAGAAGCTGGAGTGGTTGGGGTCACAGGCGGAGGGGGCTGTGAGTGGCTGCACACGCTTGGAGTGTCCTGGGAGGAGGCCCCCGGGGTGTCTGGCTGACACTCATCCTCCCTGTGGGTGCCCAAGGGCCCCGTTCTGACTCCTACGGGAGATAGTGCACCTGGAGGGAGGTCAAGGTGCCTCTTCCCCATGTTGCCTACACCTTGATGGTGCCCACCAGGGTGTGTGGCCACGGAGTGCAGGGTCAAGCGCAAATCCGGCAAGACCTGACAGACCAAGGTCTCCATGGTGGTTGCCAGCCTTCCCATGGTGACCTCAAGGTGCTCACATTTCGCAGGCACGACATCAGACAGACCGCTGACGGACTCGTCCATCTAGTCTAGTGGTTGTTGAATCTCTGCCTGAGATTCTGCTGCCTGTCGTTGCATCTCCAGCATTGAGTTGGTGGCTGCTTCCAGGGGCTCATCACCAGATTCAGACTGAGCAGGTGGCCGGTCTCCAGCAGCCCTCTGAGTGCCAGAGACCTGGGCTGTCCCTGCCTCCGACTGCTGAGGGGACGTGTCAGCAAAGTATTCCCCAGAAATTGAGTCCAAGCCTAATCTACAGCTGTGCCCCACCAACGTGTGTGTCTCTGAGATGGGTGAGGGTGTGTGAGCGCTTTGATAGTTCTTCCAGAGCTTCCTCTTTGAATGTGATCTGGGGGCTTGCACTGGTGCTAGACTGGCTGGAAGCCTCGATCTGCTGGTGCGTAGAAAGTAGAAAATAGAGTTTCAGTTAATGAGCATGAGCTAGGTAAGACTGCATGTGACTCACTGTGAATGTCAGGATTTGATGAACTGATGGAGCTGGGATCCATACCAGGTTGCGGGGAGGGGCCAAATGCCCCTTCCCAACAGGTGATTCCTGTCCTCCCCAGCTAGCTTGGCTGCAGCCTCCTCAAACTCAGTGAGGGCGATGATGTTGGCCATTTCTCACCTGGTCTGCGATCTCTCACACCTGTTGTGCACCAGCTTGGCCTGTATGAAGAAGAGAGGCATGTGATGAGGCGGGATGGAGCAGAGGTTGGGTGAGATGCATGTCTCCTGTGTGTGGTGAGCTCTCCCCAGAAGGGCCAGGGGATGGAGTGTGAGCAACATGATAGATGGGATGGTGGTGATGTGGAAGCCTCGGTTAGAGAATGAGTGTTGATATGCGTCCCCCGCTAATGGTTGCGCGAGATTCCTGCAGAGAGTAGAAGTTTGAATGCATGATGCCATGATGAAAGTTTGATATTGGAGGGGGTTGAAGGATGACTTACCCTGGCAGAGCAAATGAGATCATTCATCCTCTTCCTGCACTGAGTGGCATTTCGGGCGATGTTGCCAGCCACACTGACCCGCTCTGCAAAGGCCTCCCAGGCCGGAGAAGTGAGGCTGTTATGCTTGCTGCAACCATCCCTGGGATACAGGACTTGCCTGTGTGCCTGCACTCCTCTGGTCAAAACCTGGAGGGCCTGGTGAGTGAAGCGGGATTCTGCCTTCTTCTTGAAGCTCTTGGCCCTTTTCTTCTCACTGCAAGACATCTCTGCATGTGTCCAGAAGACAGGTGGGCTGGGGAGAGTGAGATTGTGTGTTGGACTGGCCTTTAAATGTGGCGCCCAGACCTTCGACCCTGCCAGCCGGGGGCGGGCGGATGAATCAGCTCCCGACCCCCCGGGCGTTTAGATCCAATACGCGCTTGTGCATAATTAATGACCCTCCAAGCGCAGAATCGGGCACCAGTAGAGTGGGCGTCGCCAAGCCCCCCACCACCGTACTTAGTCTCATAAATGGAAAATTCTGCCCGTTACCTTTGCACTTCAGTTGCAATCTTCTATTTTGCCAGGACTTTATTGCGATGTTTAATACAACTTTTTGAAAGGTGAGTAATGAACTGCTGAAGGGCTTTCCTATTAGGAGCAAAAATCACTATCCATTAGTTGGATAATTTAGCTTAACACGGTAGCTTTTTAATTTTAAGAAAATCATTCCAACAATATTTGCAAAAGGCATTATTTTACACCTGGAGATGCTGACAGGCTCATAACTTTGTCAAACCACAAGCATTCAAAAGTTTTATAAAATTGGCTGCAATGTATAAAAGAATCAGTTCTATCCTGGAACAGGAGATGGAACATTGACTGAACCACGAGGTGGTAGCTGAGTGCAATTAACCCATCCAAAATCCTCTGTTCCTCAATGGAAAAAAACTGCTTAGACATGTACAATTGCCTTACCATCAGTTCTCAGCTTAATGCTAGCAGTCCTCCTTCAACAACAGACAGAATTTAGAAAATGCATGATTTCTCACGGATTAGAAGGGGTTGTAGTAATTCCGTCAGAATAATATCCTTTCACCTCTAGAACCGGGCTCAACATTGAAGCTCCTTCCTTCTGTAAACTGTGTGTGGTGTAAATCTGCAAAGTCTGTATCCAGCTCTTATTGGGTATAAGACCACCACACAAAACTGCCCATATTTCAATGGAAGTTGGAATAAACTGGCAACATAAAGGTGCACGTGGGCTGATGGGGGAAATGGAAATGCCATACTGGAGCAGTAGGAAAGCTTTGTTGTGGTTGGATTACATCATGATCAGCTATGTACAAAGGCATGTTTGTTCATGTTTAAACAATGTTTATGCTTTATCTGAGTGTGCCTTATCTTGACACTAGGTGGAAAAAAACCACACCAAGCACCCAGATCACATCCAATTAAAAAAACAGAGAAAGTAACACAAAGAAACTGAGAAACAGAGAAAATTAAATGATATTAATGAAAAGATTGATGGCGTCCTTGGAATTGGATTATCACCCTTTCAAATGTGTTGAATGGTACATTTCATTACAAGCTTTTGAATTCCATATGTATTCTTAAAGATTTCATTTTCAATATGCTAATATATATTTATCCCACTTGATAAGACACACAATTCTATCAGTAATTATTTATAGCAGTTCTAATGAAACTCTATTGCTTTGTGTCCACTGTACTCTCAGGAGTAATGAACAAAGCATCCTTTGGCTGGGTCCCTTGGTGTGACCATAAAGGCTTTATAATTAAGATTGATTGTTTAACAGGAACTGCATGTGCCATGTTCAGTGGGAATTTTGAATGAAGTGACTTAATGAAGCATTGGCAACTTTCATTTTGTGAATTTAAATTTTAATTCCATCTTTGTAAAGAAGGAAAAGTAATGCGTCAAGCAACTACCATCTTTCTAACTCATTTTTGAATTTTCCCTTGTTACTCCAGAAGGTCAGTAGGTGTAGAATAGAATTTGAGCCAATCTTTACAAATTTGATAAGCAGTTATTTACAAAATTAAACATTACAAGCATGCAGCCCCTAGCCAAACAATCACAGTTTCAGTTTGTACTTATTTATAGGGACACAAGTGAGTCCCCAGTTAATACCCACCCTGGCATACAATTAAACACAATTAATATACAAATTTACCACTCTCATAAATAAACATAGAAAGAGACAGAGGGCAAGATAACTTTCAGAATAATATCCATTCTCCCACTGTTTTCAATGAAAGGAAGTATTATACATGACCACCTTCAAGAGAGAAGGGATGAGTATATGGTGTGAAGAAAAGGAGGGCAAGGATCAATATGAGCTCCTTCTTCACATTTCCAACTTCATCCACTAAACAAAATAATTGTGGAGTATTCCTCCAATTAATTATTCAATATACAAATTATACTTCATGGCAAAAATCAACAGGATATGTTATAAAATTAATACTAAATTGTACTTTGCTTTGGCCTCAGATCACAGAGCAACCTTGTCTTCTATCCATCTTTGAATACTCCAGCTACTAATGAAACCTGAAGAAATAAAAGGAATGTTTTCAAATATTGGTGAGAATTTTTCCTGTGGCAGGCGGGCTGGGCAGGAGCGGGCACAGAGCCGATCGCCGCCCGCAATCAGCTGCGCGCCGCCATTTTACCCGGGCGAGCCAATTAAGGCCCGCTCAGCATCTTGTGCGGTCAGTAGTGCTCAGTGCTACCTGTGCAGGTCGGTGGGGGGAGGGACAGTCAGGACCTGTGCTCTTTCACGCATGTGCAAAAAAGCACAGCAATCTCCCTGAGGCACAGGGAGCTTATAAAACATTTTGATAAATAAAGTTAAAATTTATTTAAACATGTCCCCTCATGTGACAGTGTCACATGAGATGGGACATGTTTGTGAAGTGTGGAAAAATTATTTATTTATTATATGAAAGCTTCAGGAAACCTTATCCTGCCCATGGATGAGGCTTCCTGAAAAACATGAAGGCCGCTTGGGCTCTTCTTCTGCCTGTCAACATTAAGGTTGGACGGGCAGCATTGTTAACTAGTTTAATTACTTGTTTAATGGCTTTAATCGGCAGTTGGCATTTCAGCAAGCGAGCAGCTGCCTCCGTCGCGCACCCATCAAACGCAATATCGAGCTGATGCGCAATGACGTTGGGACGCATGCCCGAAGTCATCGCACGTCATTTTATGCATCGGCATGTCAGGCCCACTCCCCACACCGACTGGAAGATTCAGCCCATTAACTCCGTTTCTTTCTCCACAGATGTTGCCAGACCTAATGAGTATTTCCAGAATTTTCTGTTTTTATTTTAGAATTCCAGCATCGACAGTGTTTTGCTTTTAAATGTAGAGTAGTATACCCCAGGGTCAACACTAGGGCCGCTGCTTTTCTTGATAGTTATTAATGATTTGAATTTGGGTGTACATGGTGCAATTTCAAAATTTAAAAGGTGACCCAAAACATGGAGGTATTATGAAACACAAGGAGGAGGAGAGTGCAAGAGGAGGACCCTAAGCCAGGCAGTCAGCAGCACCTAGAGGAGAGTACGAGAGAAGGACCCTGGGTCAGGCAGTCAGCAGCATCTAGAAGAGAGTATGAGAGGAGGACTCCAAGCCAGGCAGTCAGCAGCACCTAGCACCTAGCACTAAGCATCACAGGAGAAACATAAGTTCATTTGTTGGTAAGAAACTGTTGTTAGGGAGTGTCATCAAATAGCTGAGAATTAGAAAAGAGCATTCTTTTTAAAAAAAGAGGCTACTTACATTTAAATAACAAACACAAGCGGTGAGGAAATAAAGTTATGCTGAGGCCAGATAAAATAAAGTAAAATAAAGTTAACTCAAGGGAAGTTAGATGATGCCATGACAGGATAGCTCAGTCGTGTGGAATGCATGTCCTGTAATATGTGGGAAGTTGTGGATGCTACCGGTGTTCTAGACAACCACATGTGCAGGAAGTGTCACCAGCTGCAGAACATTGAGCTCCAGGTTTCAGAGCACAAGTGGTGGCTGGAATCACTGTGGTGCCTCCATGAGGCTGAGAGCTATGTGGATAGTGTTTTCAGAGAGGTGGTCACACTGCAGCTTAGAAGCCTGGAGGCAGAATGGGAATGTGTGACCGCCAGGTAGTCCAAGAAAATTAGGTAGGTAGCAGGAGACCCCTGAGGTCCAACTCACCAATTGATTTTCCATTTTGAATATCAGTGAGTGCATTGGTTCCTCAGAGGAATGCAGTCAGAGCCAGATTTGTGGCACCACAGGTAGCTCCACTGTACAGGAATGGAGAAAGAAGAGGGGAAGAGCAGTTGCAATATAGGGATTTGTTAGTTAGGGGAACAGACAGGCGTTTCTGTGGTCGTAGACGTGACTCCAGATGGCCGGTTGCCTCCCTGGTTCCAGGGTCAAGGATGTCATGGAACGGCTGCAGGGCATTCTTCCGGGTGAAGGTGATCAGCCAGAGGTCGTGATCCACGTTGGTACCAATGACTTGGGTAGGAAAGGGGATGAGGTCCTGAAAGCAGACTTTAGGGAGCTAGGAAGGAGATTGAAAAGCAGGACCTCTAAAGTAGTAATCTCAGGATTAGTCCCAATCCCGAGTGCAAGCGAGTATAGGAAAATTGAGTGAATAAACAAGTGGGTGAGAAGTTGGTATAGGAGGGAGGGCATCAGATTTCTGAAATTTCTGAGACTTTGGGACTGGTTCTGGGGAAGGTGGGACCTATACAAGCCGGATGGCCTACACCTGAACACAACTGGGACGAATATCCTCAAAGGGAGATTTGCTTGTGCTGTTGGGAGGATTTAAATGAGGGTAGGCAGTTGAATGGGAACCTGAAGGCAAATTCAGAGCAGGGAATGGGAGATGGAGGATGAGTGAGTGACTCTGAAAGGCAGAAGCAGCACAGGTTCAAAAATTTTCAGCACAGGAATTTGGTAGTGTTAATCAGTATATATTAAATGCAAGGAGCACAGTAAATAAAACCGATTTGCTGAGGGTACAGATAGACACATGGCAGGATGGTATCATTGCTATAACAGAAACTTGGCTTAAGGAGAGGCAAAAGTGGCAGCTCAACATCCCTGGACATAGAGTTTTCAGGCAGGTTAGAGAGGGGATAAAATGGTGGAGGTGTAGCATTATTGGTCAAAGAATCAAATATAGCTGTGAAGAGAGATGGTATACTAAATGAAGCATCAAATGAGGCCAAATGGCTTGAGCTCAGAAATAAAAAAGGGACAGCCACTCTGCTAGGATTGTACTATAGACCCCCAAATAGTGGAAGGGAGTTAGAAGAGCAAATATGTAGACAGATTTCTGAGTGCAAAAATAATAGGGCAGTAATTGTTGCGGACTTCAACTGTTCTAATATCAATTGAGATATGAACAGTGTGAAGTACACAGAGGGAGCAAAATTCTTGAACTGCATTCAAGAGAACTTTTTTAGCCAGCACATAACAAGCCCAATGAAAGGGGGCACAATTCTAGATTTAATCTTAGGAAATGAAACTGACAAGCGGATGAAGTAGCACTGGGGGCCATTTTGGAGATAGTGACCATAATATAGTTAGATTTAGCATCATTATGGAAAAGGACAAAGATAGAGCAGGAGTATAAGTTCTAAATTGGGAGAAGACAGATTTTACAAAGCTGAGAGATGAGCTGGTGGGAGTGGACTGGATACAGTTATTAGAAGGAAAAACTGTCAAATCAGTGGCATTCAAAGGCGAGATTCTATGGGCAGAATATAGACATGACCCACAAAGAGAAAGGGTAGTGCTGCCAAATCTAGAGACCTTGGTTATCAAGAAGCATACAAGCCAAGATAAAGCAGAAAAAGAAAGCTTATGACAGTCACAAAAGACTTAGACTGTAGAAAACCTAGAGGAGTATAGAAAGTGCAGGGGTGAAGTCAAAATGGAAATTAGGAAAGCAAAGAGAAGATACAAAAAAATATTGGCAGGTAAAATCAAAGAAAGTCCTAAGATGTTTTACCAGTACATGGTAAAGGTAGGGTCTATCAGAGATGTATATGGTAACTTTTGGATTGATGCAGAAGATGTGGGCAGGGTTTTCAATGAGTACTTTGTATGTTTCTTCACTAAAGAGAAGGATGAAACAGACATTCTAGTTAAAGAGGAGGAGTGTGAAATATTAGATACAATAAGCATAGTGAGAGAGGACATATTGGAGGGACTGACATCCTTGAAGGTGGATAAATCACCAGGGCCTGATAGATTGTATCCCAGGCAGTTGAAAGAAGCCAGGGAGAAAATAGCAGATGCTCTGAGGATCATTTTCTAATCCTCACTAGGTACAGGCAAGGTCCCAGAGGATTGGAGGTCTGTGAATATTACACTATTCTTTAAAAAAGGTGTGAGAGATAGGCCAGAAAATTATAGGCCAGTCAGCCTGACTTTGGTGGTGGGCAAATTATTGGAAACAATTCTGAGAGACAGGATAAACTGCCACTTAGAAAGTCACAAATTGATCAGGGATGGTCAGCATGGTTTTGTTAGGGGAAGATAATGTCTTATTAACTTAATAGAATTTTCTGAGGAAGTAATAAGGAGAATTGAAGAGGGTAGTGCAGTGCATGTTGTCTACATGGATTCCAGTACTGCATTTGACAAGGTCCCACATGGCAGACTGGTCAGAAAAGTGAGATCTCATGGGATACAGGAGAAGGTGGCAGGTTGGATCCAAAATTAGCTCAGTGACAGGAAACAAAGGGTAACAGTTGATGGATGTTTTTGCAATTGGAAACCAGTTTCCAGTGTTGTTCCACAGGGCTTAGTGTTAGGGCCCTTGCTGTTTGTTATATATACTAATGATTTAGACTTAAATGTGAGAGGCATGATTGGAAAATTTGCAGAAGACACAAAAATTGGCCATGTAGTTGATAGTGAAGAGGATAGCTGTTGACTCCAGAATGATATCAATGGTTTGGTTGAGTGGACAGAGAAGTGGCAAATGGAATTCAATGCAGAAAAGTGTAAGGTAATGCATTTGGGGAGAGCAAACAAAGCAAGGAAATACTCAATAAATGGGAAGTTTTTAAGAGGGGTTGAGGAACTGAGAGAGCTTGGAGTGCACGTCCACAGGTCCTTGAAGGTGGCTGGACAGTTGGGCAAGTTGGTCAAGAAAGCATACGGAATTCTTTCCTTTATTGAGTGAGGTATTCAATACAAAAGTGGGGGGTGTAATGATGTGTAAAAAATGTTCAAAGTCATACCAAACCCACAATGTTCCGTTAGCTGCTTCAGATTTGCCACGTAGCATGAAATTCTCTCACCCGGGGGTCTATTGCATGAATTAAGCCTGAAACTCTGCATCGTGACTGAGGGCTTTGGTTGAAAATGACCCTTCACGAGGTCCACCAATTCATTGAAATTCTTTGAATCTGGGGCACTGGGCGCCATCAAACTTCAAATCAGACTGTAGGTTTTGCTCCCACAAGTACTCGAGGATCGCTCGCCTCTTCTCTTCCCCAATAATCTGGTTCGCTTGAGAAAAGAATGTGAGGTCTTCTATGTATTGAGACCAATTGTCTGTGACAGGCTCAAAAGGATCAATTCTCCCAAACTGTGGCATTTTGAGAGGGGATAACCTTCCAATTCTAACGGAGTTGCTATTTACAATCACTGGGCAAGGAACAGTGCCAATTTCTTTTTAACTTGATTTCTTCTGGTCAATCCTATCTTATCCTGATCGCCAGTTTTTTGTAGGATGGCCGAGTTATACTATTAATGATAGCGTCGGTCTGCAGACACTTCTTGGGTGGAAACTTTAAGTTTATTTACAATGTGCTCAGCAGCAACTACACATGTGCTTACAACTCCAACTCCATCTCTACATTGACTGCTGAGATAGCCTGTGCTACTCTCCTATTGGTTACTACAAATCATGTGATCTTGCCTAACATGTATTATTCTCAAAGGTACATTGCACAGTAAATAAAAACATAATTACTAGAAGGATTGATAGAGATTGTAGATCAGTGGGTGACAGGTGTGTAGAGAATTATTAATGAGTGGTTGCTGTTGTTAGGATGTGCCATTAAAGGATAAATTCACTCACCTTGACTACCCATGTCAGATCATTAAACTTCTTTCTGCTCTGCATCCATGTACTTGCAGCAACACTTCTGGCACTGACTTCCATTGTTCCCGCTGCCTCCTGAGCATAAGTCCAGAGGGTCTCCTGCACACTACAGATACTGGATGTTTTCCTTCTTTTCAGCTCTTTTACGAAGACCTCCAGTGCATTGTCTGAAAACCTTGGTGCTCATTCTCTTACATGGTTAGCCATTTCTCTAAGTGCCATATAACCCAGAACAACTTTTGAAAAACTCACCACTTCTGGCAGCCATAGAGCACCTCCCCACCAACCTCCCCCTCCCCCAGCCCCTTTAAGGAGTGCAGGTTGCCTTCAAGTAGCACTTGCCACTCAAAATATCAGGCCATCTATTGATGTGTGCAGCCAATGAACAGTGCGGGGACTGCTGACTGCATGCAGCAATCATTTAAAGGAGCCGGCACCAATCTAATGATCATAAGCCACATTCCCAACACCCATTTACAGGAGGTTATCCAACTTAACCACTGGATAAAATTTGTGAGTTAGCTTAAAGCAAAGATCCTAAAAATGTGTACTCGAGGAAGTTATTAATCATGTTGATTTTCCAGGAATTAAGGTAATACATGTTTTCAAATAATTGGACTTAATTGGACCTTAATTTAATTAGACAAGATGAACTTCAGGAAAAAAATAATTTACACTAGATCAGAATTAATATACAGAGCTATGATAGGAATATATAAAGCAAAGATCATTTGACAAATAAAGGAATGTAACAAGAGGAGTTGCACTGCTCCTTGTTTTGGAATGCCTGCACGGGTGAAAAATCAAAGCTAAGTAAGTATCTCAAAACCAAAAACCTTGACCATATCAAATCAGAGTCAATTTACTGCACAAATAGGCCTAAATGAGGCTTAGGTGAAAGTCTTTGAACCATGTCAACTTGTTCCCATATCAACACTTGAAGCCATTCATACAGTAAAGATCTGGACTGTGCTGCAGACTGCATAGGCCAGGTCAAGTGTCACCTGACTGAAACAGAGTTATTGAGATTCCCTGCAGTGTACCAGCAGTGCACACATGTGTGTTTCCTGTCCCTGACAAGGGATTTGTCATCATCACAGTATGAATTCCAATAGGACACGTGTACAGTTTCCTTGCAATCATCTTAAATGCGAAGGCAACTTAAAAAGATATGAGCCTAGATTTTCCAAAGGTTTGTCACCTATTTTCAGCTTGCTGCTGGGATGGGTGAGAGCAGGAAATGTGACATGGAGCTGCCTTGCTGGCTCTTAGGCCTCTGCTACCACAAAGATCTTCGACTGAAAGAGACTCATTCACATTTGGGTGTGCACAACCAAATGACATGTCGATGGCAGGGATGTATCATCCAGTTGTATTTGCTGTCATTGATGATTGAGCAACACAGGTATCAGTAACATTGATATTCAACATTGTTTAGGGGAGGGTCAAAAATGAAAAAACTGTCTTGCACATACACTAGGTGACACTGATAGATATAAATACCTAAAAGAGATTGCAGGCAACCCTGCTGCATTCAGCAGAACCATGTCTACATGTTCAACCAATTGTTCTGAAACATGTATGTAATTATATAGAAGATAGAAGATCAGCCATCAGCTTATTGAATGGTGGAGCAGGCACAAAGGGCCAGATAGCCTACTACTGCCCAAATTGCCTACTCCTGCTGCTAGCTCTTATGCTCCTATGTTCTAATCTGCTTGCTTTGTTAATCTTCATCCTACACAGTAATAGTTGGTATTACTTAGCATACACATACCTGTATGGTGGGACAGAAAATTCACAGTTCCCCCAATACTGTCCCACCATAATCTCAGCAGGAGTGTTCTGGAGGGGGAGCAAATTAATCAGGGGCCTGTCATACTCAAGGATTATGTCAAGGATCCCAGAACAGTAGTTTCTGAACAGAGCATTTACCAATCCCAAACAATGTCCTTGGCTTAAGGGAGCGTCGACTCCCTACATGGGGAATTCCAACTTTCCAAACCTTCAGAAGTTGGAAGGCTGACAGATGTACACTTGATAAAAGTAAACATGCTAAGCCAACCAACAGTGGTAGTCAGGCTGCAATTACAGTCTGGATTGTTGAAGATATCTATTTTTTTTCAAATCTTTGTAAGACAATGCAGCAGGGGTAAGTTATAAAACTTTCTAGGGGCAGAGGAGAGCTGCCTTCAAGGCTGTTTCGAGCAGACTTTCCAGCATCATTGATCTTCCAAGAGGAGATATTTTCCCCATGTCGGGCAGGCCGTACGGGAGCGGGTCTGCGCCACCATTTTACGCAGGCGGGCCAATTCAGGCCTGCCCAGCATAGTTCATGACTCCCGTGCATAGCTGGAGTGGGCAAGTGGCGGTGGGCATGCTCAGACCACCGGGTCCAATGGCAACTCAGCGGCCTGTATAAGTCCTTGGCCTGCTGCAATGTTCCAGTGAAGCTCAACGCAAACTGGAGGAACAGCACCTCATCTTCCAACTAGGCACTTTACAGCCTTCCGGACTGAATATTGAGTTCAACAATTTTAGATCATGAACTCTCTCCTCCATTCCCACCCCCTTTCTGATCCCCCCTTTTCCAATAATTTATATAGATTTTTCTTTTCCCACCTATTTCCATTATTTTTAAATGTATTTCCATCCATTGTTTTATCTCTAACTTTTAGCCTATTGCTATCCCTTCCCCCCACCCCACCCCCAATAGGGCCATATGTACCTTACTCGTCCTGCTTTCTATCCTTAATGGCACCTATTAGCACATATCTTAGAAAATATCACCAGCGTCAACACCTCTTTGTCCTTTTGTCTATGACAATCTTTGGCAATCTCCACCTATCACTGGCCCTCTATCCAGCTCTACTTGTCCCACCCCCTCTTAAACCAGCTTATTTTTCACCTCTCTTCTATTTTTACTTAGTTCTGTTGAAGAGTCATACGGACTCAAAATGTTAACTGTGTTCCTCTCCACAGATACTGTCAGACCTGCTGAGTTTTTCCAGTTATTTTTATTTTTGATTTTGTTTTGGCCTGTATAAACAAAGGCCTGGCAGCCTTGGAAAGGCTGGCTCACAGTGGCTGGGAGAAAGTCTCTGCAGAGGGGCAATGTTGGTGACACAAGTCCAGAGGGTAGGCCATTGGGGCAGGCCAGGCCGGAGGGTAGGCCAGCGGGGCAATGTGCCCCTCGATTTTCAGACAGGTGCCTAGCTGTCCTCCTGGAGGAGGTGGCAGTGTGGCGGAAGGTCCTTCTTCCGAGGGACAGGAGGCGAAAGCCCCCCCACCTGACCAAATGTGCTTGGGAGGAGGTGGCCCAGAGTGTTAGCTCCCATGATGTGGTGCAGTGCACATGGCTCCAGTGCCACAAAAGGTTCAATGATCTCCTGCGCTCAGAAAGGGTGAATAACATGTTGCCTCAAGTCACTTAATGCAGCCATCACCCTTTCCCCCAAACCCACCTGACCATCCTCCCACACCCGCGCCAACTCTGAGTACAGTAACGTCACTGAATCCCTCACGGCATGGATCCCTCACTGGGTGTGACAGCAGAGATTGCCCATGCCCAGTTCACCCTGAGAGGGCTGAGCTAGGATATGTTCTGCATCCACAGCATGTGTGACACTGACGTCCAGAGTATAGGATGGGGGTGGAAGTCAAGGGTCTGCACCTAGGCAGAGTGCTGGAACTGGGAAGCATGTCAAAGTCAGGGTGCTAACATGCTGGGAGGGGTGCTTCCAGTTGGCGGGGCACCAATCCATCTGCTGTTCTTTGTGCTCCACGTGCTTGTGCCTCCTTGCTTAGCAAAGTTACACCTTGTTGTCCCACTTGTAAAGGAGGCAGCATTTAGGAAATAGGGGGGGTGGTCAGCCCTGGCTTGTTTGGGTGAGTGTGCGGCAGCTGCAGGGTGACAAAGAACTGGAGCCCTGCAATGTCCCACTCTGGATGGTTTGGCAGGGATGTGATGGGAATTCAGGTGCAGGCTGGACTAATCAATACTCCTCTCCCCTTTTCAGGAAAAGACTGTGCACAATGCATCGGAACGAATATGGACTGGAGGAGGGCAGGCCCCGTTGGCCATCCTAATGGCTTTTGAGCAGCAGGCCATGGATCTGGAGAGGCGCCATGCCCCCAGGTCCACCAGTGGTGGTGAGGCTGGGGTGCCAGGGGGAGGTATGTTTGGTGAACACTCAGGTCACCATGTGTGTCACAGAAGCCATGGCACTGCTGAATGCTCCATGACTGAAGTTAACAACATGGGTTTACCCTTGATTATGGAAGGATTAGCGCATAATGATCCAGGGGAGTGGCATGCAAATTGACATTGTCTGCCCTGTAACTAACCAAATGTCCTTTTTTCCTCCTTTCAGCATCACCGGAGCAGGGCCGGGAGGGGGAGGCAGAGGGCCCACCTCTCACCCCTGAAGCAAATGCGCTCACCAGCATCACACCATCTCAGCCAAGCAGGCACCAGTGCAGATACTAACATTTCGGTGGGAATCAGATCTTCGGCTATTGTCCCCCGGCATGGTGGTGAGAGCACTTTACACTCGTTTGAAATGCGGGCAAAGACAGAGAGTCCCCAGGGCACCAGCAGTCGGAGGACTGCTGGTGACCAGACACATGCTCGGTCGGTGGCTGATGATGTGCCTCTGAAGTCGTCCATGAGGCAGTAAACGCTGCAAGTGCAGCAGGGTATGCGGGAGGGTCTGGCGGGGTTACATGAGGCTAGGCGTGACATGGTGCCCATGCTGGAGGAGTCCACACAGAGCATCACCGATGTAATGAGCCTCATGGCTGAGCGCCATGCTTCCTCCATGGAGAGAGTGGCGACTCTCGTGGAGAGGCTTCTCCAGGAGAACAATTAGGGCCTCCTGGGGATGCACTCAGACCTGCAAGCCTTCACAGCGGCATTGGCCACAGCTGGTCAGTACCAGTGCGGAGATGGTTTGGCACCATGTATCCCAGCTCAGTGCCCATCCATCTATGGTGAGCAGGAAGGTCTGAAGCGTCCTCACGTCAGTGCAGCAGCTGCCTGTTGTCTCTGCAGGCTCCTCTCAGGGCACTTTGGATGAGGGCAGCAGCTCCTCTGCCCCTCTGCCAGTGACTGTGGCATCTAATGAGCCTGTGATGACAGGGGAGATGCCAGCTGTGGCACTGGCCACTCCTACCCAGGCGGGGCCAGCACAGAGTCCACTGGCCAGAGGACGTCCGCCAAGGTCATTGAGGCCAACAGGACAGCAGAGTGAGCAGGCTGCCTCAGATGACAGTGCCAGTGAGGGGACAGCACCTAGACGTAGCACCTGTAAGCGTAGATTTAAGGCACCTTAGGTACACCATGCGTTTCTCACTGGTGCTTTTAAGTTGGTCCATAGTAGTTTGTGGAAAACTTGGTGTGATGTCCAACACCGTTTTTGTTTTGCTTTATGAAGTTACATTTGTATACTCAATTAATTTTGACATGTTGCCATGCCTCAGGATGATTCCTTACTTCTGCAAGTATATGGGAAGCCATGATGTTATGAGTGAGTTGTTTGACACTGAGCTTTATTGACAAGGGCCTTAGTTAATGTTAGTATCCAGGCAGATTTAGCACTCAGGTATCGAGTGTGGAACCTGCAGCCCTGGCGTGTGTTAAAGGTCCATTTTCAAGTGGTGTGCTAGCTGAGGGTTCTTTGGATTAAAGCCTACCGAGTGTCCCTGCCTCCCTGGAGCAGGCCTGGATCTGTGTCTACCCCCTCAGCATTTCCCTGTGCATGCTCATTCTTGGACTCACTGCTGGACTCATTGTGTACATCCGGAGCAACTGCTTCTATGTCTTCCTCGTCCACTGCGTCACCCCTTTCCAGAGCCAGATTGTGGAGAATGCAGCATGCAACCACTATCAACGACATGTGATCTGGGGGGTATTGGATTGCAATACCTGAGCAGTCTAGGCATTGGAAGTGCACCTTGAGAAGACCAATGGTTCTCTCAACCACAGCCATTGTATAGGCGTGGCTCATATCGTAACACTGCTCAGCCTCTGTTCTTGGATGGTGGAGAGGCGGCTTCTGCAGGGATCATTCCATCTGGGACACCCTGGTCCGCTCCTCCATCACCCCCTACACCTCAACCCCCTCCCACGGCACCTTCTCATGCAACCGCAGAAAGTGCAACACTTGCCCCTTTACTTCTCCCCTCCTCACCATCCAAGGGCCCAAACACTCCTTTCAAGTGAAGAAGCAATTCACTTGCATTTCCCTCAATTTAGTCTATTGCATTCGCTGCTCCCAATGCGGTCTCCTGTACATTAGAGAGACCAAACGCAGACTGGGTGACCGCTTTGCGGAACACCTTCGGTCTGTCCGCAAGCATGACCCAGACCTTCCTGTCACTTGCCATTTCAACACACTACCCTGCTCTCATGCCCACATGTCCATCCTTGGCCTGCTGCAATGTTCCAGTGAAGCTCAACGCAAACTGGAGGAACAGCACCTCATCTTCCGACTAGGCACTTTACAGCCTTCCAGACTTAATATTGAGTACAACAACATCAGATCATGAACTCTCTCCTCCATCCCCACCCCCTTTCCAATCCCCCTTTTTCCAATAATTTATAATTTTTTAATATATTTTTCTTTTCCCACCTATTTCCATTATTTTTAAATGTATTTCCATCCATTGTTTCATCTCCACCTTTTAGCCCATTTCAATCCCTTCCACCGACCCCACCCCCACTAGGGCTATCTGTCACTTGCTCATCCTGCTCTCTAACCTTAATGTCACCATTAGCACATTCCTTAGCTAATATCACCACCATCAACACCCCTTTGTCCTTTTGTCTATGACAGCTTTGACAATCTCTCCTTTGCCTCCACCTATCACTGGCCTTCTACCCAGCTCTACCTGTCCCACCCCACTCAACCAGCTTATATTTTACCTCATTTCTATATTTCCTCAGTCCTGATGAAGAGTCATACGGACTCGAAATGTTAACTGTATTCCTCTCTGCAGATGCTGGCAGACCTGCTGAGTTTTTGTTTCATAACATCTATGTTAGCTCAGGCAGCTGTTATCATGGCTGTGGATCAAGGGGTATGCAGGCTCTTGTAACAGATCACTAGGATTTCTGAGGCACCAGACCATGGGGGTGGCAGTGGCTCCATAGAGCCTGAATCTGCTGGTCTCTCTAAGAATGACAGCCTTCATACTCCCACTACTGCCACTCTGCTAGTGTCCCTGCTGGTGCCTCTCTCCCAACCAGCCCAGATTGCTGCCACCCAGTTGATGCAATCTGAAAACAGGCTATCAAAGCATAGAGCTGCTGTAGAGCATTCTGCAAGGCCATCAATAGTCTCTCCCAGTGAAAATCAGCAGCATTCCACCAGCCATTGCTGCAGCCACTCCACCATTGAAAAAGTCAGCAATCTACTCACCCCTGCTCCAGATAGTTGCCCCACAGACAGTTAATGCTCTGAGGAGGACACCCATGGGGGCCGCCAATCACAAAAGGGGACAAGAAAGTAAGTAACCCTTTGTCGCCCGAGGCCCAAGTAGGTGACCCTGCCTAGCTTTCCCCTCCATCCCTAACCTCCTCCTGTAGGCCAAAGAATTGTAGCCAGGGTGGGATGTGGGTAATAATTGGCCACTTGAGGGCCTCAACTGGGGCAAGGGCAGGTGGGCCTATCTAGGTCTTTCCAGCCGCCCGTAAAACAGCAGTGAAGACAGGAGTGGGTAGGTAGGCAACAGGAAACTCACCCGGAGTTTTACAGATACCATCAACCTCCGCCCCCCCATCCCCCACCATCACCTGCAAACCCGCCTGCTGAGACCATAAAATTCTGCCCTTGGTGTAGACAGGTGGCCAAATCCTGGAAGGATATGCCAACTCCCCACAATACCTCCAAAAAAGAATCCACAGTACTTCCACAACTTTCCAATAGCAGAAGTAAGTCAAAAGCACCTCATTGAGTCATGGGGTCATTGCAGCACTGAAGGAGGCCATTTGGCCCCTCGAGTCCATGCAGGTTCTCTGTAAAGAAATCCAGTCAGATCCATTCCCCTGCTCTATGCCTGTAACCCTGCATGTTTGTTTCCCTCAAGTGCCCATCCAATTGTCTTTTGAAACCATTGATTGTCTCTGCTTCCAGCTCCCTCGAAGGCACCAAGTCCCCAGTCATTAACATTCATGCATAAAAATAAAGCTCTTTCCAAGCCTCTGGTTCCCCCCCCCACCCTCCACACCCCCACCCTATATCGAGGGAAGATTGGAAGAAATGCAAACCTATCTCCACCCCACTTCCTTTAGCAACCTGGGATGCAAGCCTTCTGGACCACGTACTTATCCATTCTAAGCATAGCCAGCCTTTCTAGTACATCCTGTCTATCAGTTTTCGCTCTACCAATATTTTACTTTTACTTCCACTGATATTTTGTCAGCATCCTCTTCCTTAAAAACACCACTACAAAATACTGGTTAATTATTTTAGCCTTGTCATGCGTCTGTAAGGATGTATTAACCTCTCTGTCCCTAATAAGACCCAACCAATCTACTATTTATATGCCTATAGAAAATTTTTGGGTTCCCTTTTACATCAGGTCTCTTTGCCAGTCTTATTTTCCCTTTCAGTTCCCCTCTCAACTAATTGCATTTGACCTGATTCTTCCTTGAAGAATTCACCTGACATGCATCAGGCACTCACTTTCATTGTTTCATCATATTTTCTATCTCCCTCATCATCCAGGGTTCTCTGGCTTTGTGCCCTCTGCCTTTCCCTCTTGTTTGAATCTACCTGGCTATACCTGAAACTTCTCCTCCTTAAAGGTCACTCATTGTTCAGTTACAGTTTTTCCTGTCAATCTTTGATTCCATATTTCCCTGGCTAGGTCCCTCTCACTCCATTGAAGTTCACCCTCTTCCAATTTAGAAATTCAACTTTAAATTGTTCCTTGCACTTCTCCATTATTAATTTAAAACTAATGATACGATGATCACTCTTACCCAAGTGCTCCTCGACAGACACTTGGTCCACTTGGCCCAGTTCATTCTGCAGTACCAAACCCAGCAATGCCTCCTTCCTAGTTGCACTGAGAACATATTGGTCAAGGATGTTCTTCTGAATTCAGAAATTCCTCCACCCCACCTTTAGCCTTTACTCAAACATTATCCCAAATGATGTTTGGGTAATTAAAGTCCCAAACATGGACAAAAGAGCTTAACTCCCAAGTTGAGGTGAGAGTGACTGCCCTTGACATCAAGGCCACATTTGACTGAGTGTGGCATCAAGGAGCCCAAGCAAAACTGGAGCCAATGGGAGTCAGGGGGGAAAACTCTTCACTGGTTGGAGTCATACCTAGCACAAAGGAAAATGGTTATGGTTATTGGAAGTCAGTCAACTCAACTCCAGGATATCGCTGCAGGAGTTCCTCAGGGTAGTGTCCTGGGCCCAACCATCTTCAGCTGCTTCATCAATGACCTTCCTTCCATCATAAGGTCAGAAGTGGGGATGATCGCTGATGATTGCATTATGTTCAACAGCATTCGCGACTCCTCAGATAATGAAGCAGTCCATGTCCAAATACAGCAAGACCTGGGCAATATCAAGGCTTGCCATTGACCAAAAACTGAACTGGACTAGCTATATAAATACTGTGGCTACAAGAGCAGGTCAGAGGGTAGGAATCCTGCAGCGAGTAACTCACCTCCTGATTCCCCAAAGTCTGTCCACCGTCTACAAGGCACAAGTCAGGAGTATGATGGAATACTCTCCCCTTGCCTGGATGAGTGCAGCTCCAACAACACTCAAGAAGCTTGACAGCATCCAAGACAAAGCAGCCTGCTTGATTGGCACCACATCCACAAACATTCACTCCCTCCACCACCAACGCACAGTAGCAGCAGTGTGTACCATCTACAAGATGCACTGCAGGAATTCATCCAGGCTCCTTAGACAGCACCTCCCAAACCCACAACCACTACCATCTAGAAGGACAGGGCAGCAGATAGATGGGAACACCACCACCTGGAAATTCCCCTCCAAGTCACTCACCATCCTTACTTGGAACTATATCGCAATTCCTTCACTGTCGCTGGGTTAAGATCCTAGGACTCCCTCCCTAACAGCACTGTGGGTGTACCTACACCACATGGACTGTAGCGGTTCAAGAAGGCAGCTCATCACCATCTTCTCAAAGACAACTAGGGATTGACAATAAATGCTGGCCCAGCCAGCGAAGCTCACATCCCATGAATGAATTTTTAAAAATCATCACTCTATAGATTCTGGGCATCTCTGTGATTTCACTGCAGATTTGCTCCTCTATATCTCTCTCACATCTGGCAACCTATAGACCTTAAAGTTAGATGGCTGGCCTTTTAAATAGTGCTAGTGGAAGGTCCCTGGTGCAGCAGATGTAAGAGATTAGAACAGGTATTCATTGAGCCTGTGCGATCCAAGTTTCCAAACCTTGCATCAAATCAGCCAGAATATCTGACCGACATCATGATCTAAGCATTCCCTGATGCTTTGAATGCATGCTTGGCACTCCCACGCTTGCACCTATCATAGCATTGGAAGCTGCGCTGGCCATGCCTAAAGCAACCAGAAGCATTGTGCCCCATCTGTTGACCTCAGGGCTTCCATAGTGCCAGCATCAGTCACACCACAGGGCCTAATTTTGTAGCCTAAGTGTTTGCATCTGAACTTCATTGATCAGCAAAAACATCCTTCAATGTAAACATACATGGTGTATAACATTTAAATTAAAATCATATCTACAAGCACTAGTTAAAAATTCACATTGTGGCATCATATACAAATATGGCATATTCAGGCAACTTTAATTAAGGAACAATCAAATGGTACAAAATTACGATTGACTCTGAACTACTCATAATAAACAGTTGGTCCATTCAAGCATTTTCTTGTTTCATAAATTCAATCTACCTAGCCAGTTTATCACACATAAATTTTTCCATGTTATTCTACCTTGAAATTGTCTTAATTTCCAATGTCAATCTTCCATCACATCAAACCAGTTTCTCAGATCTGTAAGTAATCTTTCCTTGTTTTTGCAGAATGTGAAAGTTTAAATGTTTGTTTATTCTAGGGAAATCTTTTCCTCCGTGGTCACAATCCATTGATTAAATAATGGCTCCCTTCCTTACTTATGGGCAATTATTTCCTTGTGTCTTGAATACTCAAAGGACAAGCAAGCATATGCCTCCCTCGGTAAAGTAATGGATGTTGTCTCTGAGGTACAAGGTGAGAGAAAGGCTGTTAGAAAAGGATCATATAGGCCAACAACCTGAAAAAAAAACAAACTCATGTCCTCATTCTTCTAATTAGTTCCAAAGTTACTTGGAAACAGATGATCTTTGGCAGGTTCACTGGAAGTCAAACTGCAGGTGATTGAAAAGACTAGGATCTTTACAGCTGTGGAAGGGCTTCCTTTCATTTAGAATTTAAAATAATGTACATATAGCTGTTTAACTGTTCAAGATGCACTATGGAACTAATTTGAAAAGATCTGCAATGCAGTAATCCTTCATCTTTCCTGACTGGTTCTTCGAGATTATTGCAACTTTTACAAGTTATGTGACCCATTGGTATTGCACATTGGCATACGACAAGATGAGAGGGCAAAGATTCACGCCGTGATTCCATTCTTTGTAAACCCTTGATCTCCGTCAAAAATAAATGTTGTTACTTTCCCACAGAGGGGGAAAGAAATAAGAGGTCAAGTAAATGTGGCGCTTCCCAGCACCCAGTCATAGAGCACCAGGGGCAGGCATCATGTAAGAAACAGACTTACCAATTAGGAAAGATAAATGCTCTGAGGAAAACAGGGGCCAAGAAAAGGGAGCAGAAATAATCATTGAAATACAGGTGAGAAGGGAGAAGATAATGGTTGTAACATTTCTTACACAGGAAAGTCCTTCCTCTAGCAAAAGAAATAAAGCATGAGGAAAGAGAACCATCATCTAAGTTACTGACACAGATGCTTTTGCTGTATAATGTACAGGCTTTAGGATGGCATTCTAATTAACGTTTAGTCATTTATGACTTTTTTTGTGGTGCCTTGTTTTGTGCAAATGTGCAGATATTAAAAAAAGACTACACTTCAAAATTACTTCATTGGCTGTGAAGCACTTTGAAACATCGACACTCACCATCATTACTTTGTAAAACTGACAGCAAATTCCGGATTCCACATGTGCAATCAAACACACAGGGGGGAATTGTCCCAGATTGGCATTAAGTGCAGTAGCGGGCAGGTAAAACAATGTTTTACCCGCCCACTGCAATAGCAGCTTTTCACACCATATCGACCCAAAACCGCCGCATTAATTATGCATTCCTGGCAAACACGCCATTTCTATAGTGGGTGGGCTCTCATTCGCCCGCCACGCCATCACCTCGCTGCTTCTTCATGCCAGGGGCCATACTTAAAGTCTAGCCACGTGCACATATTTCCAGTCCAGGACTACTGCAGGGAAGGTGTCCACAAAAGGCAAAAGCAGCTTCCAGGTTTAATGACCCACCACTGGAATGCCTTTTGGATGCTGTGCAGGCCCGCTGCAATGTCCTCTATGCCCGCTCTGACCGCAGGATGGGCAGCGGCGTGACCAACCCAGGCTTGGGAGGCAGTGGCAGTGTTGGTCATCGCCAAAGCCCTGCAAAAGAGGACAGCCACCCAGTGTCACAAGAGGATGAATGATCTCCTTTGTTCTGCCAGGGTAAGCCACTCTTCTCATCACACACTCACAAACCCATCACACATCCACAGGGATCTTACTCACTGCCAGTTGAAGGGATATCACCATTCACTCTCTCACACACACCTTCACTGTCCTCATCCCATCCATGGAACGCTTCACCACCCACACATGCCAGGCATACTTATCATCTGGCCAGGCAGGCATCCTGCTTACACTCTTTCCGTCTCTATTCATGCAGGGCAAGCTGACACACAACAATAGGGAGAGGTTGCAGACCTGTGGAGGAACGCCAGAAATCAAGGTCCTCACGGATTTTGAAAATAGAGCCATCCAGCTGGCTGGCAATGATCTAGACCATTCCTGTGCTGACAGTGAGGTCGACAATGCTCTGTCAAGTGTGGATCCAGCAGTGCAAAATCCTTCAGACAACCATGCTGTGACTGTTGTGTCCTGTTCCACAGGCCACTGCCATACACTGATTTTCTCTCCCCCTGCTTCTGCAGGCACATGTGGGAAACAGCCAACAGAGTCCACAACCCAGGGCCTCCCATCAAGCCCGGAAAAAACCTCTGAAGGGGAACCTGGAGAGCCCCTCCTTGAAGACCCATCACAGCGCTCACTCACACCGTCCACCAGCGCAATGACACACTCCTCGGTGGGACCTAGCTTTATAGTAGCCTTGGAATCACAATCTGGTGAGCACATCGCACTGTCTTATCCACAGCAGGCGGCTGCAGGGACTCCCCAGCACTCGGAGAACTGTTGGAAACCAGAAATCTGCTGAGTCCGAGTCGGAGGACGAGCCTCCGGACTTGGTTATCTCACAGTTGCTGCAGCTGCAAAGACAAGTTCAGGACCATCAGGAAGGGATGTCCCTGCACTCCTCAGATTACAAGGTATGATGGAAGATCTGTCCACCTTCAGGCTGAGGTGGTAGCACTGGCATGCCAATGCACTGAGGCCAAAACTGGTAGGAAGGCGGCCGCCATGGAGACCTTGGTCCAGGATGTTGCTCTTGTACTACTGCGCAGACTCAATCCATCGCTGACGCCATAGTTGACCTCTAACAGTGTGTATGCAAGAGGGGTGCGGGGCAGCTCGATCTCGCTCTAGCTACCCCTTCTCCTCAAGGAGTTAGCCAGGGGCCCTTGGGCACCCATAGGGAGGAGGATCAGCAGGTGTACTCCATGGGCCATCCATCCAAGTGATTCCAGGAGTGACTGGCCCATCCGAATCCCCTCTTCCTGTGACCTCAGCAGCTCCAGCTCATGGCCATATTACTGATGCCTGCACCTTGACAGATGCTTGTTATTGCTGCCAGAATGTTGTGGGGAGGTGTTACAGAGTTCTGTCATTCTCTCTGTGTGCGCTCAACATCTTTAAGGTGGGGCTGGCCCCCCATCTCTTCAGCATCTGTGACCAGTGAGCCTGTGCTCTTGGAGGGCTCAGGTGCTGAAGGCAGACAAAGGATCAGATGCTTCTTAAGTTTCATTGCTGCGTCTCTATGCTATGACCCTGATCACAGAGTGCAAGCCAGCTGCCCTCGGCCAGACAGGAGTCAGGCATTCTCAGAGGCTGTGTGAAGATCTATGGAGTGTCCTCATTGCATGTCGTCATTGTCATCCTGCAATCGAGTGACCTTAGAACCTCCACTGCATCTTCATGACAGGAGCATTATCACAGAGGATATGTACGTTGCCATAAGCCAAACAGGAGCCAAACACTCACAAATGCAATGTGAGGAACTATGGTGTCTCCTCACTGCATGGCATCATCATTCTCCACAAATCTAGTAGCATGAGGGCCCTCAGAGCATGCCTGCCACATCTAGCCAATGCAAGAGCCCCATCCTCGTAATTGTCGCCTTCGAGGACCTCTCCACCCTCATACCCATCGACGTCCTCCTCATCAGAGGAGACCTCCAGCTCCCCTATCTCCTCCACTGCCTGCGGGTCTCCCTGTTGCAATGCCAGGTTGTAAAGGGCATAGCAGACGACGACGATGCGTGACACCCTCTGCGGACTGTATTGCAGGGCTCCACCAGACCAGTCCAGGCACCAGAACCTCATCTTCAGCATCCCGGTGGTTTGCTCCAACAAGTTGTGAGTTCCAGCATGAGCCTGGTTATACCTCACTCTGCTGCAGTCTGAGGCCGCCGCACAGGTGTCATCAGCCACGGCCTCTGTGGGTAGCCCTTGTCCCTGAAAAGCCAACCCTGCAGCTTCTGTGGATGCTAGAAGACTTCAGGGATCTGTGACCGACTGAGAATGTAGGAGTTGTGGACACTCTCTGGAAACCTGCAGGATGTGTTTGTGGTGGTCACACACCAGCTGCACTTTCAACGAATGGAATCCCCTGTGGTTGGCATAGTTGATCGTGTGTTGTGACGGAGATCTGAGCGCCATTTGAGTGCAGTGAATGGCCCCCTGCACCTGTGGAAAACCCGAGATCTTGGAAAATCCAATCACTCTTACATCCTGGCTCTCCTGGTCCTGGGCAAAATGCACAAAGTGTGTGCCCTCATGAAGATGGCATCCGTGGCCTCATGGATGCATTTGTGAAAGGACGCATGTGATGTTCCACAGAGGAGCCCTGAAAGGAGCCACTGGCATAAAAATTGAGCACCACAGTCACTTTCATGGGCACTGGCAGTGGATGCCCTCCATGTCCTCATGGCACCAAATTCTGCAGTAGTTGGCAGATATGACAAGATAGTCCCCCAGACATGCGCAGTCTTCGGCAACACTGGTTCTTGGTCACCTGCAGGAATGAAAGGTGTATTCTATAGACCCTGGGTCTAGCTAGGCATCAACCAGTGACACCTCGCTGTGGCTCTTTGGCGGCATGAGCAGGAGGCCCAGCTGTCCTTTCTTCCAGAGGGTGGTGTTCCTAGCTCTGCGCAGGCAAGCGCCTCACTCGCTGTCTTCTCTGTTGCCTTTACTCTTTGTAGGCCATCAGGCATACAGCTAGTTCACCAGGCTCCATGATCCTGATGTAATCCTCCTGCAGAATGAAAGAGAGAGACATGTGGGTTAGCGTGAGTGTACTAAGAACCTGCCTTAGTTAAGTCTGAAAGCCCCTTACCACATCCCAGAGAGTGCTGGCCACTACTTGGATGGCCAGAGCTTAGTGCGCTGCATGGCTGCCCGAAACCCCACCCACCTCCACCCCGCTCCACCTGCCCGATTGGCGGCAGCTTTGCCCATTAGACTGCATAATGAGCTCTCAGCTCAGGCACAGGCATTCTCCTAACCCAAACTGCAAGGCTGTCCTGTTAGCTTGAACCATGGGGGAGACTGGTCCAAACCGGGGGGGATGACATTACAAGAGGCTATGAACGCCTCCACCAGTTACTGCTCCATGGATAGCTTTAGCCAGGAGATTGTACAACGTGCCAGTCGTCCAACTCTTCTGCAGTTCACCAAAACGTTCACTAGTTTGCAGTCTATGCCCAAGGGGTGAAAAGCTCTGGAGTACCTGATGGCACTTTGATGTGTTGCTTGAGTGAGCAGAGAAGCTAGAGGTCTGCCTTCAATCATGTCAATTTGGCTGCGCCTGATCTGTCTCAGCTGCAGAGGAATGATCACTTTATACAAGGTTTCCCCAATGCGTTGCTGCTCCCCTTGCTCAACACCCCACACCCACATGCTTGTGCGCTACCTTCAACCGCAGGACAACCTTTGCCCCGTTCCTCCCCCCAACAAAGGCACCCCAACCTTGGACTCCAACAAGCGGCCCGGGCAAGCGCTCCGCAACGTTACTATGTACTCACCTCCGAGTTCCCCTCAAAGTGCAGCCCACCAAGTGCATGTCTTTTATATATTGTTGTGAAACACGTCGGTGTGCAATGATGCCGACATGGGCAAGTGGGTTGGGCGGGGTGGGGGGGGAGGGGGGGAGGGTGGGGTTGGAGGGGTGCGCTTTCAGCAGGCTAGCCTTATAATGATATGCTGATGTATTACAAAGATGTTCCCGATGTCCATAGTGAGAAATGCAGCCCACCATTGGTGGGCAGAGCGGACGATTGCAAACTGGTTTCACAATGTCATGAAACCGATTTTTGGCCTTTTCGCAATATTGTTCTCTCATGCCACCAAACACACCTGACACCAGCTAACATGGAAAATCCAGCCAAATCACAGAAGTTGCTGTTAGTGATACCCTGCTCCTCCACAGGGTATGGTGTTGCAAGTTTTGCAGCTGCAATCAGCATTGTATTAGGGATTTGACATTGACTTCTTGCGCATTATTCTCACAGTAAAAACCATTGAAAAAGTTAAGTCTTTTTGAATTAGGTATAATTGTGTTTTTAATGGTGTACTGAGTCATAACTATTGATGAACAACCTCTCTGGCCCTGAAAATGCAATATATTTTTTAAAAGGTAGGCATATCATTCCTTCCATTAAATAGTAAAAATTCCATAAATCCTTAAAGGTCACAGACCTGAAACATTAACTCTGCATCTCTCCTCTAGCATAACCTGCTGAGTATTTTGAGCATTTTCTGTTTTTATGTCAGATTTCCAGCATGCGTAGTATTCTGCTTTTCAATTAAAAAAATGTGATATCAAGGCTCTACTTTAAACACATTTGCATGTCCTAATCTTTATTTTGTTCTCTGTAAAGTGATTAAAAAGTTAACAGTAATTAGTACTTCATACTTTCTGAAATAAAACAAAAACTGCTGGAAAAACTCAACAGGTCTGGCAGCATCTGTGGAGAGAGTTAACATTCTGAGTCCATATGACTCTTCTTCAGAATTAAAGAGAAGTAGAAATGTAATGACTTTTATACTGTTTAAAGGGGGTGGAACAGGTGGAGCAAGATAGAAGGTCAGAGATAGGTGGGAGCTAAGGAGAGATTGACAAAGATGTCATGGACACAAGACAAAGGGAATGTTAACGGTAGCGGTAAAGGCTAAAGTAGGTGCTGATAGTGACATAAAGGTAAGAGCAGAATGTGTTAATAGCAGAACAAGGGTCAACGCTCTCTGAAAGCACTAAATAGAAACCAATGACAGGGGGATGGGGGCGTTGGGGAGGGTTGGGGAAAAAGGATTTTAAAAATGAATAAATAAAATAAATAAATTTAAATTAAAAAACCACAAAAAATATTGAATTAAAAAGGGGGAAAGATGGAGGAGATAGTCCATGTCCTGAAGTTACTGAACTCAATGTTAAGTCCAGAAGGCTGTAAAGTGCCTGGTCAGAAGACGAGGTGCTGTTCCTCCAATTTGCGTTGAGCTTCACTGGAACATTGTAGCAGGCCAAGGACGGACATGTGGGCATGAGAGCAAGATGGTGTGTTGAACTGGCAAGCGACTGGAAGGTCTGGGTCATGCTTGCAGACTGAACATAGGTGTTCCACAAAGCTGTCACCCAGTCTGCATTTAGTCTCCCCAGTATAGAGGAGACTGCATGGGGAGCTGCAAATACAGTAGACCAAATTGAAAGAGGTGCAAGTGAAGGACTGCTTCACCTGAAAGGAGTGTTTGGGGCCTTGGATGGTGAGGAGGAAGGGGCAAAGGGGAAGCTATTGCACCTTCTGCAATTGCATAGGAAGGTGCATGGGAAGGGGATGAGTTGGGGTGATGGTGGGGTGCACGAGGGTGTTACGGAGGGAACAGTCCCTATGGGATGCTGATGGGATGAGGGAAAGATGTGTTTGGTGGTGACATCATGCTGGAGTTGATGGAAGCAGCGGAGGATGATCCTTTGAATGCAGAGACTGGTGGGGTAAAAAGTGGGGACAAGGATGACCCTATCATGGTTCTAGGGGAGGAGGGGAAGGTGTGAGGGCAGAGCACGGGAGATGGGTCAGACAGGGTTGAGGGTCCTGTCAGCCACAGTGGAGGGGAGCCCTCAGTTAAGGAAGAAGGAAGACATGTCAAAAGCGGCGTTTTGCAAGGTGGCATCATCGGAACAGATGTGACGGAGGCGGAGGAACTGAGAATGGGATGGAGTCCTTACAGGAAGCAGGGTGTGAGGAGTTGTAGTCGAGGTAGCTATGGGAATTGGTGGGCTTGTGATGAATATTGGTGGATGGTCTATCACCAGAAATGGAGACAGAGAGATCAAGAAAGGGAAGGGAGTTGTCAGAGATGGACCATGTGAAGGTGAGAGATGGCTGGAAATTGGAAGCAAAATTGATAAATTTTCCCAGGTCCAGAGGAGAGCATGAAGCAGCGCTGAAACGGTCATTGATGTACCACAAAAGGAGTTGTGGGAGGAGGCCTGAGGACTGGAACAAGGAATGTTCCACGTATCCCATTAGGACCCAAAGCCACACCTTTTACTTGGAGGAAGTGAGACAAGTTAAAGAGGAAATTATTCAGTGAAAGAACAAATTCAGCCAGGTGGAGGAGAGTGATGGTGGATGGGGATTGTTTGGGCCTCTGTTCAAGGAATAAGCAGAGAACCCTCAAATCATCCTAGTGGGGGATGGAGGTGTAGAGGGATTAGATGTCCATGGTGAAGTGGTTATGGCCAGGAAACTGTAATTTGTAGGTTTTGACATAGGGCATCAGAGGAATCACAAATGTAGGTGGGAAGAGACTTTTTTTTATTCATTCAGGGGAAGTGTTCATCACTGGTTAGGCCAGCATTTATTGCCCATCCCTAATTTGCCCTTGTTCAGAGGGCAGTTAAGAGTTAACCACATTGCTGTGGGTCTGGAGCCACCTGTAGCTCAGACTAGGTAAACACAGCAGATGTCCTTCCCCTAATGGACATTAGTGAACCAGATGGGTTTTTACAACAATTGACAATGGTTTCATGGTCATCATCAGACTTTTAATTCCAGGTTTTTACTTTTAATTGAATTCAAATTTCACCATCTGCTGTGGTGGGATTTGAACCCAAGTCCCCAGAGCATTGTCCATGGGCCTCTAATCTAGTGACAGTACCACTATGCCACCACCTCCCCCTTAAAACTAGATAAGGGGAGAAAGAATGGAGTCAAGATTGGAAGAAATGAGTTCCATGGGGCCAGAACAGGCTGACAGGGTGAATCTATTAGGACAGTCCTATTTGTGGATTTTGAGAAGGAGGTATTGGCAGGCTGTGTGGGTTTGGGAGCCTATGAGGCTGGAAGCTGTGGAAGGAAGATCTCCAGAGGAGATGAGGTCAGTGACAGTCCTGGAAATAATGGCTTGATGTTCGGTGGTGGGGTCGTGGTCTGGGGGAGGTAGGAAGAAAGGTCTGAGATTTGGTGCTCAGCCTCCGCAAGGTACAACTCAGTATGCCAAACAACAACAGCATCACCCTTGTCAGCAGGTTTGATAACAAAGTCAGGATTGGATCTGAGAGAACGGAATGCAACAAGTTCAGAAGGAGACAGGTTGAAGTGGATGAGAGGAGCAGAGAAATTAAGACGGACAATGATACACTGACTTTGTACTTCCTGGTTTGCTGTTTATGAGAATTCTTCACTCTGATTGGCTGAATGATCTGCTTAATATCTTTACTGTTCCTGGATTTCAGTGATCTCTTATGGATAACTTCAGAATGAGATTGTTATTGTCATAGGGGGAATTGATGCCACACATTATGTGAATTATTTGTGAGCAGCTTTCTGAGGTCAGCAGTGAGCACTGTCCTTTCACAGCTTACTGCAAAATCCAGGCTGTTATATGAATATAAATTCTTTTATGGCACTCTCCTGGTGCTTCAGCACACCTATAAACCTGCATGAGAACAGAATGTAGGAGTGATGTGATGCTCTGGGAGCCTCTGCCAACACTGGCTTCCAGATCCAAGATGGCAGCAGTCTGAGCTTGTGAGGCAGCAGTGTAAGCCACACTTGCAGTAATCAAGTGGCTGATTTACTTTGTTTATTCCAGTATACTGGGGGTTCAGTGTATCCCAGACTAGTGCTGAGGAAATTCCTGGCCTGGAAGCTGTCTCCATAAACTGCATCCAAAGCATATTGTATTTGACCAGGTGGAGGAGACCAGGGCCCAACACATTCAGGTTGTGACACAATTCATGCCTCTGTGATGTTTCTTCTTTCTCATAAGTAACAATGCAAATTTCTGGTAATTTACTTCAGGTCAATCAGAATCTGGACAGGGTTAACATTTCAGAATAACCCTGCATTATAACACTGTTTTCGGATCTACCTTTGTTTCCCTGTCCATTTCTGTTGTTTTTCTTCTCTTTAAACAGCTTCTGCCAGTGATTTATTGGAGAAATAGTCTTGAAAATATTTCTGGTAGCATGACTAAGCTGAATTATCATCATCAGCAGTGATAAGCCCAGGATACTTGGGCTTTCTGTTTAACACTGTGTGATAATTCTGTTCTCTTCTTCTAAGTATTTCCTGCAGTTTCCCCAATTCGTGTCATCATTATTCATTGTTTAAACACAAATTTGAAAAAAATGGAATGACACAATGATTAAAAGTCACAAATAATTCTTTCAAACCATTTAAACAAATGCACTGACACTGGGAAGATTTCAGAAATGCCTCAATTAATTGTTTTTAATTTTTAAATCTTACTGATAATTGAAAAAAATCTGAAGTGTCACTTTACAGGCACAATTTCACTCTGTTGAAAGGGTTGGAATGCCAGGAGCTGAAGTGGGAACCTGGAATTTAGCTCAGCGGTGTGCTCCTTGTGTGGGGTCTAGTGTTTTGAAGTCAAGAAACCTGGAAGTATGGGTTTTCCAAATTTCCTGCAATTACTGCAGATTGTCTTTAGATTTTAAACTGGAGGTTTTCCACCCACAGCCAGCCTGATTCATAGGTTGGAAGTCTTTCGAATGGGAATTCTGGCAGTGCAAGACTGCAACCAAGCTGCTCTGAGGCTATTAAGGCGTAGTGAAAATAAATAATAGGCATAAAGGAAGAATATTTGTAAATATGAAATTGAGCGAAATATTGAAGATGGATCTGGTTATCCCCATCATCCCAGTTACATCTCTTCTCTGAAGAATGCTGGCCTGAATTACAGTTGTGAATTTTTCTCTATAGCAACAGAATGTTCCCACAAGCTACTCCCACATTCCAGAAATCATGGAAAGTATAGGCATTATTAGGATTCAATCCCGTAATTTCCAAGCTCCGGGGCAGTGCATCTGGGGGATACCCCAAAGAAGCGCTGGGAACCCACCCCACCCCCAACCTCGCACCCAGAAGTTCCCAGGTAAGGATTGCATGGCAATTGCCCAGGAAGTTCAAACATCCATTGGACAATTGCACTGCGCTGGGAATGATCCGATAATGCGATTGAAATCGCAAACTTCGGATGATTCCAGCTGTCTTATGGTAATAGTTACCCAGAAGAAGTTAGAAGAATTAGAACCACTTCTAGTTTCTGGGTAACTATAGCACTGACCCACACCAACACCCCATGGATCTCCCCTGTACCCCCTCCCCCACACCCTCCACCCTGCACTGAGTACACCCCCAATCCCAACCCTGGCCCCCTCATGGGACTCCTCCAACTACCTGATCACCCCCACTCCTGAGTACAGCCCCCCGACCCCCAACTTCCGAACTTGCACAATACCTCCCGACTACACGCCCAACACCCCGACTGCCCTCCCCACCACCCGACTACCCCCCCCCCCCAAATGCCCATGGGACACCCACAACACCCCCACACCACCAAACTGCCTTTGCCACCCCCAGCCTGACTGCACCATCAACCCCTGATTGACATCCCCACCCACCTGACTCACCCCCAACCACTAACTACCCTCCTTACCACACGGCTTCCCCCCAAAGCCCCCTACTGGACCCCTCCAACCCTCACAAGCAGAGTGGCAATCTGACTAAATTGTCACGCCACCAGAATTTATGGCCCATTAATAGGAGTATTCTGGAGGATTTTTTTAAGAGCTGACCAAGCTGAAGAATGATAGCATTAGGGAATTCAATTCTTCCCATTTCAATTCTAAAATGATAACATCAAGAACTCCGTGGTCAAATATAGCAACATCAATCACAGAATCACCAAATTGTTATGGTGTAGAAGGAGGCCATTCAGCCCATCATGTCTGCACCAGCTCTCTGAGCATTTTAACTTAGTGCCAATCTCTTGCCTTTTCCCCTTAATCCTGCACATTGTTTCTATTTAAATAATCATCCAATGCCCTGTTGAATGCTTCAATTGAACCTGTCTCCACACTTCCAGGCAGCGCAGTCCAAACCCTAACTACTTGCTGTGTGTAAATGTTTTTTCTCACCTCACATTTGCTTCTTTTGCAAAACACTTTAAAACTATGCTCTCTGGTTCTCGGTCCACTTACAAGCAGGAACAGTTTCCCCCTACCTACTCCATCCAGACCCCTTATGGTTTTGAAAACTTCTATCAAGTCTCCTCTCAGCCTTCTCCTCTCCAAGGAAAACAGTCCCAACTTCTCCAATCTTTCCTCATAACTGAAGTGTCTCATCCCTGGAACCATTCTTGTAAACCACTTCTGCACTCTCTCCAATGCGTTCACATCCTTCCTATAGTGTGGTGCCCAGACCTGTGCACAATACACCAGCTGAGGTCTAACTAGTGTCTTATATAAGTTCATCAAAACCTCCCTGCTCTTATACACTATGCCCCTATTAATGAAGCCTAGAATACTGTATGCTTTAGAAACAGCTCTCTCTACCTGTCCTACCACCTTTAATGAATTATGTACATATACACCCAGGTCCCTCTGCTCCTGCACACCCTTTAGAATAGTATCCTTTATTTTATATTGTTTCTCCATGTTCTTTGTACCAAAGTGTATAACCTCACACTTCTCCACATTGAACTTCAGTGATTTCACCCATCCAGTTCAGTGGTGGCACTCTTATCTCTTGGTCAGAGTGTTGGGTTCAAGCCCCACTCCAGAGATATGTGCACTTAATCTAGACTGAGAATTCAGTCTAGTGCTAAGGGTGTGCTATACTGTTGGACATGCTTTCTTGCAAACGAATTGTTAAAATCAAGGCCTAGTCTGCCCTCTCGGTTATTGTAAAACATTCCTTGATTCATTGCTCGAAGAAGACCATCTGAGTGACAAGAACACTGCTCATCAGAACAAGGAGCCAGAGGCAGGGAGATATTCTTGGGAGTTTATTGACAATAGTGAACATTTTGTACAAGTGATTAACACCCGTGCCCAGGCTGTGCAACTACATCTTCTTAACTGCCTGATTTACCCCAATTTTGTTAATTTAGTTTAATTGTTTTGACTCTATAAGAGTTACATCTTCTTAACCTTCGTAACCCTGTCGTTATGTCTTGGTGCTCCCTGGCACATCCTGTCTGTGATGACCTTGATGGGCATACTGTGGAGGGCTCCAGCCTGCTTTCGGGGTCATGCTGTGTGGCAGTGGCACCCTCCTCCGGCTGTGGAGCTGGAGCTGCTGGGGTCACAGGAAGAGGGGATTCGGATGAGTTGGACACTCCTGGAGTCACTGAGTTGTGCACCTGCTGATCCTCCTCCCTATGGATGCCCAAGGGCTCCTGGCTGACTCCTTGAAGGGGAAACTGGAGTGAGATCGAGCTACCCTGCAGCCCTCTTGCTTACACACTGTTGGAGGCCACTATGGTGTCAGCGATGGAGTTAAACCTGTGCAGCAATGCAGGAAAAATGTTCTGGACCAAGGTCTCCATGGCAGTGCTATCCTACCAGTGTTGACCTCGATGCACTGATATGCCGGCGTTATCACCTCGGCCTGAAGGCGGACAGACTCCTCCATCGTGCCTTTCAATCTGAGGAATGCAGTGGACATCCCTTCCTGATGTTCCTGAGCTTGCCTTTGCAGCTCCAGCAACTGTGACATGATCAAGTCCAGAGGCCCATCTTCTGACGCGGACTCAGCAATGTTCTGGCCTCCAACGTTCCTCTGAGTGCTGGACACCTGAAAAGTCCTTGCCGCCACATGCAGTGGATCAGAAAGTGTCATGTGTTCACCAGATTGTGACCCTGAGACTACTTCTAAAGCTGGGTCCCATCGGGGTATGTGTCTCTGCAATGGTAGAGGGTGTGGGTGAGTGCTGTGACAGGACTTCAAGGAGGGTGCTTCCAAATTCCTCATCAGAGGTTTCTTCAGGGCTTGATTGGAGGCCCTGGGTTGTGGGCTCTGTCAGCTGTTTCCCCAATGTGTCTGTGGAAGCATGGAGAGATAATTAGTGCATGGCAGTGGCCTATGAAAGAGGGCACATCATTCACAGCATAGTTGTCTGATGGATGTTGCAATGCTGGACCCTCACTTGGTAGAGCACCGCTGACCTTACCGTCTGCACAGGACCGGTCCAGATCCTCGCCGGACAGCTGGATGGCTCTGTTTTCAAACTCAGTGAGGACTTTGATTTCAGACATTCCTCCACCGGTAAGTGACCTCTCCCTGTTGTGTGCCAGCTTGTCCTGCATGAATAGAGATGGACAGAGTGTAAGCAGGACACCTGCAAGGCCAGATGATAAGTAAGCCTGGCACATATGGGTGGTGAGTCCATGGGATGAGGACAATGAAGGTGTGTGAAAGAATGAATTGTGATGTCCCTTGAACTGGCAGTGAGTGAGGGCCCTGTGGATGTGTTATGGGTTTGTGAGTGTGTGAGTTGATAGTGATGAGAAGAGTGACTTGCCCTGGTGGAACGAAGGAGATCATTCATCCTCTTGCAACACTGGGTGGCTGTCCTCTTTTGCAGGGTGTTGGCGCTGACCACTGCTGCCACTGCCTCACATGCTGGAGTAATGAGCTTGCTGCCCAACCTGCGGCCAGAGTGGGGGTAGAGGACATCACAGCGAACCTCCACTGCATCAAAAAGACACTCGAGGAATGTGTCATTGACCCTGGGGGCAGCAGTTTTCTTGCCTTTCAGGGCCACATCTTCTTTGTAGCTGTTGTGGGCTGGAAGCACTGAGAGGTGTGCGCGTGGCTGGGATTTAAATATGGCACCCGGCATGATGAAGTGTGAGGTGATGGTGTAGCAGGCGAACGAGAGCCCCCTGCAATGGAAACGGCATGTTTCCCGGGAAAGTGTAATTAATGCAGCGAGTTTGGGATGACATGGCATGAAATGCCGCCATTGCGGCCAGTGGGTAAAACAGCGATTCCATCCCACATTATTTACACTGATGATGTCAGGCTTTGGATCACTCCAGCCGGATTCACACAGTGAATTGTACATCTCTCCCACACAACAGCATTTGAAAATAATTCAAAAACTTTTGTTGTCATCTGCTATCTTACAAATAAAATTAATCAGAGAGTGCACAGCACATGCTCCACCCAATTTTATCCTGAAATGTCAATTGGGGTCCATATTATTGTCATTTAACCATGCGTTTGCTCCTTGTCTGACTTTGCTGTTACATTCACGCACAAATTATGGTGAATGTCACCAGCTTCAATGTTATTTTGATAGCAATTTCTAACCCATTATTCAAATTTGGATATCTTCTTCTGTCACTAAGGATTATCATACTCATGGATATATGTGTGCTGCATATCAATGTTAATGACTTTCACACTGAAAGGTTAAGAGCATAGTGTTACAAATGCAAGATACATCAGAATTTTTTTGCAGTTGACAAGTGGAAAATTTTATGTGGCAGACTTTGCCAAATTGACATTAATGAATCAGTAATGTCTTCAAAATCGGATCAGTAGACCTACACTCATTAACCCAGACTTTCTGGCCATTGCTATTTTTAAAGGGGCCAAATACTGGGTGGTCAAAATGCTCAGCTGTATCACGTGTCAGCCCTTTTAATATGCAAATCAGAGCCCTGTAACATAGAGCACTTTGCAATTTTGGGACAGAACTGAGTGGAATGGTTGCTGTGCAATTCCAACTAATTTGGAACTAACCAACAACAGATGAGACCAAAAATAATAATGGAATCATTTAAAATTTTCTAAGAAATAATAGATCTCCCAAAGTGATTTCAAGATGAGAATTTCAAGCTTTACTTTGGTGATTTGAAACGTCATCTGAATCACTGTGAGAGATACACTGCTCCATATATTCTCGAGGAAATTCAGTGCTCCCAGCTAGGAGTTCTCAAGAAGGAACCATTGGTAGGAGATAGAGCTTAGCACTCTTAGCACAGATTATCAGACCCACACTCCCTTTGAACATAGCTCCCCATGAGGAAAAGTTAATTTACTCATACCCTCTTCAGTGCTTCATCAATCCAATACTAATCTGCATGTCAGATTTTGTTTAAGATATTTTAAATGTTTAAAAAAATAAGACTTCCATGGAGCCAGGAAGTAGATGTTTATCAGCATTAAGTTTTATGAAATGGAAGTGCAAGATGCCAGCTAATCTGTCCTGCTGATATTATTTAATCAAAAAAATATTAGAAGGTCAGCAAAGTTCATAGGCACATTATGTTGCATTACAGAGCAATAAATTGCAAATTCAGTTCAATATGATGACTCCCCAATATTGACTGTATGCTGATGGAAACAAGCCCAACAGATGCTAGATGCATCTCTTCAAAGTGAGGAGTTGTTGGGGGGGGTTGCATGGGTGGTGGGCACAGGGGTGGCATCACAGAGTGAACCTCTCTAGATTGTAGTCAGGCACCTCCCAGCAGCTGGTTACTGCCAAGCATTGACAAAGGCCTGGCAGAGTTCCACCTGCCCACACTTCGACTAACAGTGGTTAGTAGAGTACAGGAAACTTAAAATACAAGGGGAAAATGCTGTAAAGAAGGAAGTTACAGAGGTACTTTATTTTTGAAGTGTTTCAATACTATGAAGTCCACCCAGTAAATTATAAGTCTATCTACTCTTTATTGTATACTTAGACCAATCCTACCCACTGATCAGGGTATGGTAACCAGCAGTTGCGCCCGTAAAACAACATTTTATTTGTGTGTAAAAAGGCTTTTGGATCCAGTTTTGTTTATACTCTGTGGTCTGGTTCTTGTGGTGACTGCCTTCCTGCACTTTGTAAATTAAATACTAGCAGATGTGTTTTGTGAGCATGTGGCACAAAATAAAATAAACCTGAGGATTTCATACTGTTCCACTAAAATACGTTTGTTTTTCTGTCTACTAAGCAATCACACGTGGAGCTTTGAGATTCCCCGGGCAACAATTGGCCTCTTCAAATGCTTTGATTATGGTTGAAATCAAAGGGAAGAAGGTCCAATCCAAATAAAACTGGTCAGCGTTTGTATTATGATCAATGAAGCATGCTCAACCTGTCATGCAAATTAAGTAAGTTATACTTTCCTTTTCAAATCTTTTAAACACATTGCTGAGCAAGGACAGGTTATTTGTAAGTATACAACAAATTTAAAAGAAAGAAAAAAAATTCCAAATCTCTCCAATGCACCAGGAAGCTGAAGAAGAGGAAAGTAATTTTTTCGTATAATTATTTCTTGTAAGAAATCATTGCCATCAAAACTTTGAATACATTTCCAGTGCTGAATGCTTAAAATAAATAGTTTTATTCTAAACCCTATCCTGAATTACAGGGGTACAATCTGTATTGTAGTCCATCTCTGTTATGAAAAATGTACACATCCAAGACAAAAGCTTATATCAGGAATTGCTCCAATTTACAGTACTGTATGCAGTTTCTGTCTGCCTAACTGTTGGGAAAATGTTTTTATCATTGATAGAAAATAGAGATAAACAACAACAACAAATCTTGGTACCAAGAATTCAAATTATGAGAAAGCATAGCCTTACTTTCCTTGGGAAAGGAGAAATATTGGGATGAGGTCCCTCGGATGAAGGGGTTGTCCTATGATGAGGGGCTGAGCAAATTGGGTCTATTTTCTCTGGAGTAAAAAAACGACAGGTGGTCCAACTGAAACATACAGGATTCTGAAAGGGCTCAATAGGGTAGACACATAGGTAGATTGTTTCCACTGGTCGGGGAATCTAAAACGTGAGGACGCAGTCTCAAGATAAGGGGCTGATCATTTAGGATTAAGATGAAGGGAAATTACTTCACTCACAGGGCTGTGAATCTTTGGAATTCACTGCCCCAAAGGGTTGTGGATGCTCCATCGCTGAATACATTTAAGGATGGGAAAGACAGATTTTTCTTCTCTCAGAGATATTGGGAACAGGCAGGGAAGTGGAGTTGAAGCCCAAGATCGACCGTGATCATATTGAATGCCAGAGAAGGCTCGACAAGCCATATGGTCTACTCCTGCTCCTATTTCCTATGTTCTTGTGTTCTTGATTAATTTGGAGTATTTTAAGAAAGAAGTTATAAAGTCGATCTATGGCAAAGAGGGTAAATACCAGCAAATATAAAAATGAAATATTTAAGGGGAGAAATTTTCCTGTGGCAGGTGGGCTGGGCAGGAGCGGGTGCAGAGCCAATCGCTGCCCGCGATCGGCTGCACGCCACCATTTTACACAGGTGGGCCAATTAAGGCCCGCCCAGCGTAATGCGCGGCCGGTAGCACTCTGCACTACCTGTGCGGGTGGGGGGAGGAGGGAGAGTCGGCGCCTATGGCTTTTTAGCACATGCACGCGAAAGAGCACAGCAATCTCCCTGAGGCAAGGAGCTTTCTTAGGGAGATTGAATGGGTTACAAAACGTTTTAATAAATAAATTAAAAATGTATTTAAACATGTCCCCTCGTGTGGTAGTGTCACATAAGCTGGGATGTGTTTGTGAAGTTAAAAAAAATTATTTATTTATTTAATAAAACCTTCAGGAAACCTCATCCTGCCTGTAGATGAGGTTTCCTGAAAAATGCGAAGGCCACTTGGGCTCTTCGCCTGCCCCCCAACCTTAAGATTGGACGGGCAGCATTGTTAACAAGTTTAGGTACTTTTCTAATGGCCTTAATAGGCTGTTGACAGTTCAGTGGGACACAGCTGGCTCCGACGTGCTCCTGCCGAACGAAATATCGAAATGACGCGCGATGACATCAGGACGCACGCACAAATTCATCGCGTGTCATTTTATGTGTCAGTGTATCGGGCCTGCCCCCACATGCCGTTGCTAATATTCTGCCCTAGTAGTAGGAAGAGAAATTTAAATATGAGGAAAAGTTGACAAAAGCCATTTTACACATGAACCGGCAGGATGAGGTTTCATGCAGGGTTTTTAAAAGTTTAATAAAGTTACAGTGTAAATTATGAACATGTCCCATCTCATGTGACATTGTCACATGAGGGGGACATGTTAGGGAATTTTTTTTTTTCTATTTTTAATCTTTTTCAAAGTGGAAGTGTTCTCCCTGAGACAGCACTTAGCCTCAGGGAGATGTGCGCTGTTTCGTGCGCATGCGCGACAGAGTGCACCCTTGCTTTTGGGGAATCCCCCTGCCTACACAGGGAGCGGGTAGCGCTTCCCACCGGACGTCATGCTGGGCGGGCCTTAATTGGCCCGCCCATGTAAAATGGCGGCGGGGCCCGCTTCTCCGGCGGGGATCGGCACGCTGGAATTTGGGTCAGGCCCACCTGCCCGACAGGCATAAAATTCTGCCCATGGTTTTTGGCCTTAAAAAATGGAATTTTTCATATACCTCATGTAAAAGTCAATAATAGCTTGTCAGCAATCAAAGCTCAAAATTTCAGAATTTAATTATAATCATGGAGGTGTTAATGATTCAATTTCATTGTAAATAAACTAATGAAAATGAGCGCTGGTAAATAAATGTTTGAAATATTTATATGTTTGAGTTTTGCTTTTATTTATTCCAACTATTAAAGTGATCAGATAATGAATGACAAATCATGTGATTATTCATTACTTACCTATAATTACCACTGTTCATTTTTAATTACTATGGGTTTTGTGAAGCCATACTTTATATCAAAGAATGATTTTTGAATTTACTGGCTGAAAACCACCGATTGATGTTATTTTTAAAAAAGATTAAAGCCACGTTCTAGTGATTCGGGATCACAGTCAAAGATGGCTGTATGCTTGCATCACTGCACCTTCTGCATTCTAAAACTATTGTAATGGAAACAACCTGTCTGCAAAGCCACACAGGGAGCAATGGCCTTGAACAAGATGAATAGGCCAATCTCCTATCCTATTAGCAAAGCATCCAGACAATCACTTAGTTGTGCAACTGAGTGGAGACAAACTATTACACATAATCACTTGACAATAGGACACAGGCTGAGAGAGGAATTCCTAGCCATGACCTAATCAAGGTAACTGGAACACACTAACCATGACCATATTTGGATCACTGGCAGTTGGAGAGAGGTCATATGACAAACCAACCCTTTGTGTGTTTAAGCACCTAAACTGGACAATCAACTTAGACACTGAAGGAAGAAGAGCCTAAGTGGGTTCATTCTCCTCTTTATGTCTCTCCATCCAACTTGCAAGTTTTGAACACTGCCTGTGATTTTGCCTATCCAGGCACAGCAGCCAAAGATTTTAAAAATAACTCAACCTAGCTTTGCTGTCTCCAGAAGAACAGATAAATCATCCATCTATAACTTTAAACCACTTCAACACCAAAAGCAGCAGGAATACTGAGTTAAAACAGCAGGACTATCAAATTTAGCCTGAAGCCAACCAAGTCACCAACCTTCAAGAGCCAGATACACTGTTAATTTTACTGGACTCTAAATTACTTAATCTATCCTTCCCCACTCTGTAATCGGTTTGTGTGTGAACTTCGAGTGCGTGTGTATATATGTGTGTGTGTGTGTGTGTGTGTGTGTGTGTGTGTGTGTGTGCGCACGTGCATGTATGCGTGAAATTCAGTGAAATTTAATAATAAATGTATTATTTTTACTTAGACAAGGTTAAGTACAATAAAAACTATCCTCTTTTCTGAATCTCAAGAAAATCTGTCTGATCATGTCTTTTATGGTCATAGCACATAAACGATAAACACTCAGGAATTGGCAAGTATATCTGTTCTGAAAAAAACCTATTGTGGTCAAACGAGGAGGGGGGGGGAAAGGGGCCCAAATCAAGCACACATGTCAACCTCGTGAAAACATTACCCATGTAAAAGTCAACCCCATAACATTTGACCTAAAAAATTGGTCTGAAAAATTTGACTTTTACATGAATATTTAAGTAGCATATACGGTATATGTGAAGAGAGTATGATTTACTGAAAAAGTTGGAAAGGAGTTAAATCTACCAATAACAGTATGTTTGGCTTTAGTCCTTCCAACATAATAATGGTAATTGGTCTTCAAAATATATTCCATTGGTTGTGAAGCATTTTAGGATGTCCTGAGAACATGAAAAAGCACTGTAAAATGCAAATTCTTCCTCTTTTTTTCCCTTTCACCGAGCTCTTATATTCTAATCAGACTCATTAACAAAGAACATGCTTTTTGAATGGCTTAGATGACATGGTTCAAATTTGACTATCCGTTGCATACCTTAACTTACCATTAATAGCAAACCTTACCATTAATAGTAAAATGATGTCTCATTTAGAGAATAGCGATAATAGTGATAAATTTCTCCTAACATATAATAATTACCAAAAGTCAAAAACCATGCAAGACATTTATCCCCTGGACCTAATGTGAAAACACAACAAATAGTAATTAATTATTTGTTAGAGGAGTTTAAATTTCCTGTCCCTGTGTCCTCATCAGGAAATTATTCCAATTTGAATGGGGAGCCTATGAAGGTAGATTTATTATAACAAAGACTACCCGTTAACTAGAAAACTGTTAAAGGGAGACACAGGTAAAGATGCAAGAGTTTATGCATCTGGAATTAAAGAGCAAAAAAAAATTGTGAATATGTGCTCAGTTTCTTTACCAAAACAATTTTGAATTCAGCTACAATTTATGTTTTTAAGCTCCACAAATAGCATTATAAGCTGCCAGCATTTATTAGTAATTTCTGATGAAAATTTTCATTTGTTTGCCAGTTTCTAGAAAAGGGAAAATGGCTGTGTTTTTGTTGAGGTTGGCTTCCATGCCTTGTTGTGCCATAAGATAGTTGGCACCCAGGATGCACCACTAAGGTAAGTTCTTGCCTCATATGCCATAAGGGGGAGCCTTGAATTAGAAGGCAACAGTTTTCCCACCAAATAGAGACAGAAAATATGAAAAGTCAGCCTGAAGGTTGAAAAGTAGCTGGTTAAAGAGTGGCATTAGAAGAGATCTGAAGCTAGGTTCCTTCTGATCTTCTCAGCTGGAATATTCTGTATGATCTGATAAAGACTCAGAAATGGAAATGAACAAAAATGATTAAAGGGGCACATGTTCACAGCTCAGCACAGTCATACTGCCAAACCTGGATGTATCAAAGCATTCTTCAGCATGATACAATCAAAATATACAATGGTTTCAGGAAATGGGTGAAAGCTTACAAGGAAGTAAAAGTTTCATCTCAGTAGATTTATGATTTGAATCATCTGAAGCAAGGTAACTTGTGAAATGTTACTCAGTGGCCAGAATTTTCCCACTGGCGTGCAGGGGGTGGGCCCCGCACAACGACGCGTAAAATGACACACGGTGACATCGGGCAAGCACCCCAGCGTCACCGCGCGCCCTCATGATATCTAGGTGGGCAGGCGTGCGATGTTCTCGGATGCACGCCTGCCCTTAATTAATCACCACACTTACCTGGCAGGGGAGAAACAATGATCATAAATGTTGTGCTTCCAGGATGAGACTATCCCGTTGCACTCCGGGTGTGCTGACACCTGTGATGTCCTCAAATGCGGGATACCTGAGTGCAAGATTTGTTGTAGTGGGGGACTGCGTTAAACACTTTTATTAGTGCCCTTGCTGCCCTTGAGGCTGAAATTGTCTGCAATTTTTTGGGGGCACGTGCGCAATGGGCAGGCTACCTCAATATGTCTGAGGTGCAGTGCCAAAGGAGTCTCCGCCTCTCAAGGGAGACAGTCACCTCCATTTGTCAGATGATAGGCCCTGAGATCTCCGCAAACTGTGTGGGTGGACACCCCATGCCAGTGGCTGTAAAGGTCACAGCTGCCCTCAACTTCTATGCCTCCGGCTCTTTCCAAGGGTCGGTGGGTGATATTTGCAGAGTGTCTCAATCAGCTGTCCGCACTTGTGTCAAGCAGGTGACAGACACTCTGTTCAGGTGTGCATTGACCTTCATCCACTACCGCTGGGATGAGGCCAGCCAGACAGAACGAGCCAGAGGCTTCGCAGCCATTGCTGGCTTACCCCGCGTCCAGGGTTCCATAGACTGCACACATGTGGCCATCAAGGCGCCAGCAGGTGAGCCCGGTGCCTTTGTCAACAGGAAGGGCTTCCACTCCATGAACGTGCAGATAGTGTGTGATCACAGGATGCTGATTCTGTAAGTCTGCGCAAGGTACCCAGGCAGCTCCCATGACCCTACATCCTCGGACACTTCCAGATGCCGAGGCTCTTCACTGTTCCTGCTCAGCTGGATGGTTGGTGGCTGGGTGACAAGGGCTATCCCCTGCGAAGGTATCTCATGATGCCACTACACTGTCCAAGAACAGAAGCTGAGCAGCGGTACAATAGGAGCCAGGGCTCCACAAGGGCTGTGGTGGAGAGAACCATCGGTCTTCTCAGGATGCCCTTCAGTTGCCTGGACCGCTCAGGGGGCGCACTCCAGTACCCCCCAGATCATGTGTCGCTGATAATGGTTGCATGCTGCGTTCTTCACAATCTGACGCTGGAAAGGGGGGACACTGTGGACGAGGAAGATGTAGACGCAGTTGCTCTGGCTGCACATGATGAGTCCAGCAGAGAGTTCTAGGATGAGCATGCACAGGGAAATGCTGAGGGGGTAGACACTGACCCGGGCATGCTCCAGGGAGGCAGGGATAACCAGGAGGCTTTAATCCAAAGAACCTCCAGCTAGCACACCACAGATGGACCTGCAACACACGCCAGGGCTACAAGCTCTATACTCAATATCTGAGTGCTGAATCTGCCTGGATTGGAACATTAACTAAGGCCCTTGTCAATAAAGCTCAATGCCAAACAACTCACTCATAACATCATGGCTTCCCATACACATGCAGAAATAAGGAATCATCCTGAGGCATGGCAACATGTCAAAATTTATTGAGGGAACAAATGTAACTTCATAAACCAAAAAAAAGGTGTTGGACATCACACAAAGTCTTCAATAAACTATGGGCCAACATAAAAGCACCATCAGAAAACCATGGTGTGCCTAAAGTGCCTTAGATTTACGATTACGGGTGCTACATCTAGGTGCTGTCCCCTCGCTGGTACTGGCATCTGAGACAGCCTGCTCACTCTGCTGTCCTGTTGGCCTTGATGACCTTGGCAGATGTTTTCTGGCCCGTGGAGCCTTTGATGGCCCCGCCTGGGAGGGAGCTGCCAGTTCCACGGCTGGCTCCTCCCCAGTCGCTGCAGCCTCATCGGATGCCATGGTCACTCTGCATCCACTTGGTGGAATTGTGCGCAGTCCTCTCCTGAAAAGGGGAGAGGAGTATTAATTAATCCAGCCTGCACCTGAATTCCCATCACATCCCTGCCAACCCGGCCAGAGTGGGACATTGCAGGGCTCCAGTTCTTCATCACCCTGCAGCTGCCGCACACTCACCCAAGCAAGTGAGGGCAGACCCCTCCCCCCATTGCCCAAATGCTGCCTCCTTCACATGTAGCACCACAAGGTGTTACTTTGGACACTAGCTGATGATCTAATTCCTATTGTGGTGCTAGTATCTGCGCTGGTGCCTGCCATGGTGTGACGCTGGTGAGTGGGTTTCCTCTGGGCTTTCAGGTGTGAGAGGTGACCCCTCTGCCGCCTCCTCCCGGCTCTGCTCTAGTGATGCTGAAAGAAAGAACAAGGATATTTGATTAGCTACAGTGCAGACAATGTCAATTTGCTGCTCCCCCGGATCATTATGCATAATCAATTCCATAATCAATTGTCAACCCATGTTGCTAACTTCAATCACTGAGCATTCAGCAGCGCCATGGCTGTTGGGGCACACATGGTGACATGAGGGCTCGCCAAACATATCTCCCCTTGGCACCCCAGCCTCACCGCCACCAGTGGACCTGGGGGCTTGGCACCTCTCCAGGTGATGACCTGCTGCTCATAAGGTGTCAGGATCACCAACTGGGCCTCGTATCCGTCACTCCGCATCCACTTGGTGGAATTGTGCGCAGTCCTCTCCTGAAAAGGGGAGAGGAGTATTGATTAGTCCAGCCTGCACCTGAATTCCCATCACATCCCTGCCAACCCAGCCAGAGTGGGACATTGCAGGGTTCCAGTTCTTCATCACCCTGCAGCTGCCGCACACTCACCCAAACAAGCCAGGGCTGACCCCCCCCCTACCCCCAGCCCCAAGCCCAAATGCTGCCTCCTTCACATGTGGCACCAAGGTGTTACTTTGCTAAGCAAGGAGGCACAAGCGCGTGGAGCACAAAGACCAGCAGATGGATTGGTGCCCCACCAACTGGAAGCCCCCCTCCCAGCATGTTAGTACCCTGACTTTGACATGCTTCCCAGTTCCAGCACTCTGCCTAGGTGCAGACCCTTAAGTTTCACCCCCAATCTATACTCTGGGTGTCAGTGTCATGCATGCTGCGGATGCAGAACCCATCCTAGCTCACCCCTCTCAGGGTGAACTAGGCATGGGCAATATCTGTTGACACACCCAGCAATGGATACATGCCGTGAAGGATTGAATGCCGTTACTGTACTCAGAGTTGTGGGGGGCGGGCGGGTGCTGGGGGAAAGGGTGACAGCTGCATTAAGTGATCTCAGCCAGCATGGTACTCACCTTTCCTGAGCACAGGAGTTCGTTGAATCTTTTGTGGTATGGGAGCCATGTGCGCTGCACCACATCATGGGAGCTAACACTCTCGGCCACCTCCTCCCACATACGTTTGGTCAGGTGGTGAGGACTCCACCTCCCGTCCCTCGGAAGCAGGACCTCCCACCATGCTGCCACCTCCTCCACAAGGGCAGTTAGGCACCTGTCAGAGAAACGAGGGACGCATTGCCCCGCTGCCCTACCCTCCGGCCTGGCCTAACCCAGTAGCCTACCCTCCAGCCTGGCCTGCCCCACTAGCCTATCCTCCGGCCTGGCCTGCCCCAATAGCCTACCCTCCGGCCTGGCCTGCCCCAATGGTCTATCCTCCAGCCTGGCCTGCCCCAATGGCCTACCCTCCGGCTTGGCCTGCCCCAATGGTCTATCCTCCGGCCTGGCCTGCCCCAATGGCCTACCCTCCGACCTGGCCTGCCCCAAAGGTCTATCCTCCTGCCTGGCCTGCCCCAATACCCTACCCTCCGGCCTGGCCTCCCCCGATGGCCTACCTTCATGATGCACACTACCCCTCTGATGCGCTCTTCCCACGGCCATTGTGAGCAGCCCTGCAAAGGCTGCCAGGCCTTCATTTAAACAGGCTGCTGGGTTGTCATTGGACCCGGCAGTCTGTGCACGCCTGCCACCGCCCACTCACTCCCGTTCTCCTCGGGAGTCATGAAAAACGCTGGGTGGGCCATAATTGGCCAGCCAGCGTAAAATGGCGGCACGGACCTGATCGCGGGCGGGAATAAGGTCCGTGCCTGCCCGCGCAGAAAATTCTCGCCAGTGTATTTAACACAGATTTTCGGATAATGTTACCAATATTGCAGAACACACCAACAGTAAACAGGTGTAGCAACAAATAGTATATATTTTAGTAAGCCTCAAAATTCTTCAACTTCTCTGCTGGTTGGATCGCTATCCATAAGAAGAACTATGTTTTAATGGGATTTGCTTTTGTGTTTTGGCACTTTGGTTTTCTTTTCCTTTATAAATTAGATAGGACAGATTCAGGTGTTTGGCATGGAGAATAAAGAGATATTTCATTCCAATCTCAGTCTCGAATAATATCAATATTTGTGGCTTCATAATTTACCAAAAACTAATAAAGAAATAATGTCATATTAGGAATGGACACGATAAGGAAAAAGTAGCAAAGTGCACTTTTTATGATGAATTAAAAGGGATACTATGGCAGCATCTTTGAAGATGTCATTGGGCTGCATCGCCCTGCTTTCCTGATCAAAGAGGATCATGTGGTTACAGGGAGACCTAACCCTGGGAAGGAGCGGAAAGCAAATTGATACAATAATAAAGAGAGAAAAATAAGATCACATATAGCACTAAAATAAATGAAATATTTCCAGTTGATTATCTGTTACCCCAAAGAAAATTCAATTATCTAAAATTGCTGGGGCTTAATTTCAATTTATCATTTGTTAAACCTAGCTTCATTTTGATCTAACGCCAAATTCCTCAGTAAAATGAATAAATAGCCTAAAGGACACAACTGATCCTTGGTTTCAACAGGAAGACAGCTATGAGAAATGTCTTGACAGACTTTTCTGAGGTAAAAAAACAGATAGCTCAGAGGAAAAACATTGATATTAGATATGACAGGACAGCAAGACTGAAGAGCGCTTGTTTATGATTATAGAGAAAAAAATTAGGACAAATGTCTTGAAAATCTATGTGACGGATTGGTACCAGTCCATCCCAACATAGTGTAGAGGTGAAACTACACTGAATACTCTGCTGAAGTTCATGGGATTGGAGGAGTAACAGGCGTCTGCACCACAGAGGAATAGATTAGGACAGTGTCATAGTGAAGCTGAACAATCCAGTTTGCAATGATCAAAGCCCCACCACCCCAGAGGAATTCGTAATCTGCTTTCAGTGTTCCATTGCCACAAGTAAAAGTTTGAAATCTTTTTTGGAGTCCATGATCTCAGCCAGAATATCCAGGTGGGCCTCACTTCACCATTCAGCATACTGGTTCACTGTCAATCAATCCTACTCCATCCAAAATGGGAGACCAGGACGTAAGGGCTGAGACTTTCCTTCCTGCACTGCTGGCCTCATTACAAGTAGATAGAGGCTCCATCCCCAACAAAGACAAGCAGGAATTCCTGTCCTAGTTTTGGCTTTTCCAGTGCACATCCATGGAAATAATGACTAAAGTTCAGCAAATTTCAGATATTATGGGCAGTATTTTAACTGTCAAGTAGGTGGGGAAGGGGTTGGCTTTAGGGATAATGGTGGGTTCTGGCGCAGTGCAGGTGGGGGATTTAAAGCCTGAAAAGTACCAGGGGCATCGGAAAGCCATCATGATCCCATCCGCCTCCAGTTTTTACTGGGGGCCCATTTACAGGTGAGCAAACAAAGCCCATGGAGCTGTTGGGTAAGTCATTTTAATATTTCAACACTCAATTAATTGTGGATTTAATCCAAGATTCTTGTTTTAACAACTAACACACAGGTTTCCCAAATTGGGTGAAATCCGCCAGGATCAACAAAATGTGAACACAGCAGAAAGCCAACGTTCACTCAAGCTGAGGGCTTTGAAAGCCCATAAAAATTGAAACTCCATAGCTGCTGGGCTGCCTATGTGAAAGGCTTGTGCTCACAACACTTGTTCGGAAACCCAAATTTTTCTGCTTCACAGGTGATTTCCAACTTTTTGAAAGGCCTTTCACCTACCATGGACTTCACACATTTTAACCTCATCTTCGGAGCACAGAGTTTTCATAAAAGGAGTATTTTGTATATACAGTCTTAAAGTCAGAAATTCGGCATAAGTGGGATCTCTACGTTAAGTATTTCTCAAACTAAAATTTGGTTTTAACATTTAGAATTTGACTCAGAACTGTAAAACTGCAAAAGAAACCATAAGCTGGTTAAGTTATCTAGTTAACAGAACCTGTCTGTCAGAGGGCTTCATAAACAGAGCTCAAAAGAAGGGAAATCATTGAAGCGTGGTAACTAGGTTCTGTTTTTTATTCTTTTTGTTTTACCTCCAGTAGCTGGTGAGTGTCTTTCTTTTGACTCTAAACTGGGAAAATGTAACTTGGGGGAGAACTTTCTCCATGTTGGGAGGGCTGGTTGGGAGTGGGCACAGGCCGGTGCAGAAACGATCGCCGCCCGTGATCGGCTGCACATCGTCATTTTACATGGGGTGGAGCCAATTAAGGCCCACCCAGCGTGACGCACAGCCGGTAGCGCTTAGCACTACCTGTGAGGGTTGAGGGAGGAGAGAGAGTCGGAGCCAGCTCACATGCACATGGAGTGCAGAAATCTCCATGGGGCACGGAGCTGCCTCAGGGAGATTACGTTCAAATTGAGAGTTTTAAATAAGGAATAAAATTATGTGACAGTGTCACATGAGCTGGGACATGTTTATAAATTGTGTGAAAAATACTTATTTATTTAATATAACCTTCAGGAAACCTCATCCCGCCTGTGGATGAGGTTTCCTGAAAAACGTGAAGGCTGCTTGGGCTCTTCACCTGCCCACCAACAAGTCCCGGTCAGAGAGTTAACAGTAATTGTATCTAGTGATTTATTTTTATTCATTTATGCGATGTGGGCTAGGCCAGCATTTATTGTCAATCCCTAGTTGCCCTTGAGAAGGTGGTCGTGAGCTGCCATCTTGAACTGCTGCAGTCCATGTGGTGTAGGTACACCCATAGTGCTGTTAGGGAGGGAGTGCCAGGATTTTGACCCAGCGACAGTGAAGGAACAACAATATATTTCCAAGTCAGGATGATGAGTGCCTTAGATGGCAACTTCCAGGTGGTGATGGTCCCATGTGTCTGCTGCCCTTGTCCTTCTAGATGGTAATAGTCATGGCTTTGGAAGGCGCTGTCTGAAGAGACTTGGTGAATTCCTGCAGTGCATCTTGTAAATGGTACACACTGTTGCTACTGAGCATCAGTGGTGGATGGAGGGAGTGAATGTTTGTGGATGTGGTGCCAGTCAAGAGGACTGCTTTGTCCTGGATGGTGTCAAGCTTCTTGAGTATTGATGGAGCTGCACTCATCCAGGCAAGTGGAGAGTATTCCATCACACTCCTGACCCGCGCCTTGTAGATGGTGGCCAGGCTTTGGGGAGTCAAGAAGTGAGTTATTTGTCACAGAATTCCTAGCCTCTGACCTGCTCGTGTAGCTACAGTATTTATATGGCTAGTCCAGTTCAGTTTCTGGTCAATGGTAACCCCCAGGATGTTGATAGTGGGAGATTCAGCGATGGTAATGTCATTGAATGTCAAGGGCCGATGGTTCGACTCTCTCTTGTTGGAGATGGTCATTGCCTGGCACTTGTGTGGTGTGAACATTATTTGCCACTTGTCAGCCCAAGCTTGGATATTGTCCAGGTCTTGCTGCATTTGGACATGGACTGCTTCTGTGTCTGAGGAGTCGCGAATGGTGCTGAACATTGTGCAATCATCAGTGAACGTCACCATTCCTGACCTTATGATGGAAGGAAGGTCATTCATGAAGCAGCTGAAGATGGTTTGGCCTTGGACACTACCCTGAGGAACTCCTGCAGTGATGTCCTGGAGCTGAGGTGACTGACCTCCAACAACCACCACCATCTTCCTTTGTGCTGGGTATGACTCCAACAACTGGAGAGTTTTCCTCCTGATTACCATTGACTCCAGTTTTGCTAGGACTCCTGATGCCACACTCGGTCAAATGCTGCCTTGATGTCAAGGGCTGTCATTCTTACCTCACCTCTGGAGTTCAGCTCTTTTATCCATGTTTGAACCAAAATGAGGTCAGGAGCTGACTGTCCCTGGTGGAACCCAAACTGAGTGTCATTAAGCAGGTTAGTGCTTAGAAAGTGCCGCTTGATAGAACTGTTGATGACCCCTTCCATCACTTTACTGATGATCGAGAGTAGACTGATAGGGCAGTAATTGGCCGAGTTCAATTTGTCCTGCTTTTTGTGTACAGGACATATCTGGGCAATTTTCCACATAGCTGGGTAGATGCTGGTGTTGTAGCGTACTGGAACAGCTTGGCTAGGGGCTCAGAAAATTCTGGAGCACAAGTCTTCAGTACTGTTGCCAGAATATTGTCTGAACCCATAGCCTTTACAGTATCCAGAACCTTCAGCCGTTTCTTGATATCATTTGGAGTGAATCAAATTGGCTGAAGACTAGCATCTGTGATCTTGGGAATCTCCAAAGGAGGCACTTGGCACTTCTGGCTGAAGATTGTTGCGAAAGATTCAGCCTTATCTTTTGTACTGACGTGCTGAACACCCCCATTATTGATGATGGAGATATTTTTGGAGCCTTCTCTTCCAGTAAATCATTTAATTGTCCAACACCATTCACAACTGGATGTGGCAGGACTGTAGAGCTTAGAGCTGATCTGCCGGCTGTGGAATCGCTTAGCTCTGTCTATCACTTGCTGCTTATGCTGTTTGGCATGCAAGTAGTCCTGTGTTGTAGCTTCACCAGGTTGACACCTCATTTTTAGGTATGCCTGGTGCTGCTCCTGGCATGCCCTCCTGCATTCTTCATTGAACCAGGGTTGATTCCCTGGCTTGATAGTAATGGTAGAGTGGGAGATATGCCAGGCCATGAGGTTATAGATTGTGGTAGAGTACAATTCTGCTGCTGCTGATGGCCAACAGCGCCTCATGGCTGCCCAGCCTTGAGTTGTTAGATCTGTTCAAAATCTATCCCATTTAGCACAGTGTTAATGCTGCAAAACATGATGGACAGTATCCTCAATGCAAAGACAGGACTTTGTCTCCACATGGTCTGTGCGGTGGTCACTCCTACCAATTCTGTCATGGACAGATGCATCTGTGGCAGGCAGGTTGGTGAGGACAAGGTCAAGTACATTTTTCCCTCTTATTGGTTCCCTCACCACCTGCTGCAGACCCAGTCTTGCAGCTATGTCCTTTAGGACTCGGCCAGATCAGTCGGCTGTGGTGCTACCAAGTCACTCTTTAAGTTCCCCAACCAATGTACATTCTATGCCCTTGCTGACTCATCAGCTGAGGGGGTGGGGGGGTGTAGCAGTGTGTGGTAATCAGCAGGAGATTTCCTTGACCATGTTTGACCTGATGCCATGAGACTTCATGGGATCTGGAGTCAATGTTGAGCACTCCCAAGGCAACTCCCTCCTGACAGTATACCACTGTGCCACCACCAGGGATGGTGATGGTGGTGATGGACATTGTCTGTAAGGTATGCTCCTGTGAGTATGACTGTGTCAGGCTGTTGCTTGACTAGTCTGTGTGACAGCTCTCCCAATTTTGGCACTAGCCCCCAGATGTCCGTCAGGAGGATTTCACAGGGTCAATAGGGTTGAGTTTGCCGTTGTCGTTTCCGGTGCCTAGGTCAATGCTGGGTGGCCCGACCGGTTCCATTCCTTTTAGACTTTTTAGCGGATTGATACAACTGAGTGGCTTGCTAAGCCATTTCAGAGGGCAGCTATAGAGACAACCACATTGCTGTGGATCTGGTGTCACATGTAAACCAGACCAGGTAAGGACGGCAGGTTTCCTTCTCTAAAGGATATTAGTGAATCAAGTGGGTTTTTCCAACAATCGACTTTTAATTCCAGATTTTTATTCAATTCAAATTTCATCGTCTGGCATGGCGGGAATCAGCCCGAGTCCCCAGAGCATTATCTGGTTCTCTGGATTACTAGACCAGCATTAATACCATTACACTACCCCCGCCACTCTGCAAACACCCCCCCCTCTACCGCAACCCCCATCCCCGCTCCACCGCACCCCCCCCCCCACCACCCCCCCACCCCCCCAGTGCCCGCGGGTCAAGAATAGTGGTAAAAAATGTAAAATTACAGGCTCATTATCTGAATACATGAAGCATTTGTAACAAGATAAATAACTTAGCGGCACAATTGGAAATCAAAGCATTTGATATAATTGCCATTTGAGAGATATCATTACAAGGTGACCAAGGCTGAGAAATAAATATTCCAAGATACACAACGTTTTGAAAAGACGGGCAGAATGGAAGATGAGGAGGAGTATCACTGATAATAACAGATGCCATAAAGCCAGTAGTAGGAAAGGGTCTTGACTCAGAAGATCAGGAAGTAGAATCAGTATGGAACATAAGAACATAAGAAATAGGAACAGGAGTAGACCATTCGGCCCCTTGAGCCTGCTCCGCCATTCAATAAGATTATGGCTGATCTTCTTGTGTTTTGATTTCCACATTCCCATCTAACCCCGATAACCTTTGATTCCCTTGCCTAAAAAGAATCTATCTACCTCTGCCTATAGATAGAGATTAGAAATAACTTCTGTTCAGAAAAAGCTGGGTGGGAAATGGTGGGAGTTTTTTATAGGCCTCCTGACAGTAGTTATTACATTGGACAGAGCATTAAACAAAAAATACTTAGTGCTTGTAACACAGGCAATGTGGGGCAATGTGACTTTAATCTTCATATAGAGTGGACAAATCAAATTGGCAAAGGTAGTCTGAAAGATGAGTTTATAAAATGCTTTCACAACAGTATCATAGGACATTGTGAAACCAACTAGGGACAAAGCTATTTTAGATTTAGTATTGTGTAACGTGGCAGGGTTTATTAGTATTTTTATAGCGAAAGATCACCTGGGGAAAAGAAGTGATCATAATACAATTGAATTCCATATTAAGTTTGACAACAAGAATCTTAAATGTAAACAAAGCCAATTATATAGGTATAAGGGAAGAGCTGGCTTAGGTTCATTGGTTAAATAGACTAAAAGTTTTGAAGGTAAATAAACAGTGGAAAACATTCAAAGAAATAATTAAAAATGTTAATCAAAATTATTTTCCATTAAAACACTAAAATTCAGCATAAAGACCCATCCATGCCTTACTAGCGAAGTTAAGGATAGTCTTAGATTAAAGGATGAGGTGTTTAATTATATGAAAACTAGTAATAAGCCTGAGGATTGGGAGCATTTCAGAAACCAGCACAGAGTGACCAAAAAGTTGATGGAAAGGAAAAAAATAGAAAGAGAGTAAATTAGCCAGGAATATAAAAACAGATTGTAAGAGCTTTTATAAGCATATAAGAAGGAAAATCACTAAAGTGAATGTTGATCCCTTAGAAACAAAGACAGGAGAAATTATCCTAGGAATGAGGAAATAGCAGAGACATTGAACATAAAAATTTTGTGTCTGTCTTCATAGTAGAAGACAAACATTACAAACCAGAATAAAAGGTAAACAAGTGGCTTATAAGAGTGAGGGAATGAGGAATTTAAAGATATTACTATCAGCAAAGAAAAAGTGTTAGGGAAACTTAAGGGGCTAAAAGCCAACAAATCTCCAGGACCTGGTGCCCTAGATCCTACTGTCCTAAAAAAAGTAGCTGCAGAGATAGTGGATGCACTAATTCTGATTTTTCAAAATTCCCAGCAGGTTGGAAGTTAGCAAGTGTAACACTGCTATTCATGAAAGGAGGGAGAGAGAAAACAGGGAACTACAGGCCAGTTAGCCTGACAACAGTCATCAGGAAAATGCTACATCTATTATTGAGGAAGTCTTAACAATGCACTTAGAAAAGCTAGTAGGGTAGATAAAGGGGAACCAATAGATGTAGTATACTTGGATCTCCAAAAGGTATTTGATAAGGTGCCACACAAAAGATTAATACACAAATAAGGTCTCATGGGGGTTGGGGGTAATGTATTAGCATTGATGGAGGACTGTTTAATGGACAGTGCTGCACCACAAAGATTGATGCTAGGGCCTCAGCTATTTACAATCAATATTAATGAGTTTAGATTAAGTGACCAAGAGTAATGTGTACAAGTTTGTTAATGATACAAAGCCAGGTAGGAATGTAAGCTGTGAGGAGGACAGAAAGAGGTTACAAAGAGAGAGAGACAGGTTAAGTGAGTGGGCAATAAGGTAGCAGATGGAGTATAATGTGGCATAAAGTGGTTATAAACTTTAGTAATAAAAATAGAAAAGCAAAATGTTTTTTAAAAAGAGTGAAACATTTAAATATTGATGTTCAGAGATACTTGGGTGTACTCATACAAGAAATACAAAAAGTTAACATGCAGGTACAGCAAGCAATTAAGAAGGCAAATGGCATGTTGGCCATCATCACAAGGGCGCTGGATACAAGAACAGGAACATTGTCCTGAGAGAAAAAATTTCTCCTCATCTCCAACTTAAAAGGGAGACCTCTTATTCTTAAACTGTGTCCCCTAGTTCTACTCTCCCCCACAAGAGGAAACATCTTCCCAGTATCCACCTTATCAATTCCTTTCAGTATCTAATATGTTTCAATAAGATCACCTATCATTCTTCTGAACTTCATTGGGTATAGGCCCAGCCTGTTCAACCTTTCTTCATAAGATAAGCCCTTCATCCTAGAAATGAATCAATGAACCCTCTCTGAACTGCCTCTAATGCAATTAGATCTTATTTTCAAATAAGGAGACCAAAATTGTACACAGTGCTCCAAATGTGGTCACACCAAGGCCCTGTACACTTCCTCATCCAATTCCATCCACACCTGCTTGCTTTGGAAGTCTGGCCTGTTTCTCCCATCCACGGAAAACAGCACTTCACTGCAATCCCTCAGATCCTCATCAGGACTTTCAGGACCATGTATCCATTCCATTCCTGTGGAAGCAATGTAGAATTCAGCCACCAGATCCTTGATGGAGTCCCTATTATTAGAAATGCTTTATCTGATAGATGCAGATTGCCATCATGCCCACAGTCTGTCATTGATCAGGAAAGCTAGAAGCAGGATTCCAATGCCCTGCTTGAGTTAAAGCCCACTATTGAATCAAAAAGCTTCCTGACCCACTGCAGGCCCTCATGCAGTGAACAAGTCTATTTTGGTAAAAGACAACTCTATGCACCTGAAGAAATAAGACCATAAGACGTAGGAACAGAAGTAAGTCAATCAGCCCATTGAGTCTGCTGCGCCATTCAATGAGATCATGGTTGATCTGATAAACCTCAACTCCACTTTCCTGCCTTTTCCCCATAACCCTTGATTCCCTTACTGATTAAAAATCTGTCTATCTCAGCCTTGAATATACCTAACGACCCAGCCTCTATAACCCTCTTCGGTAAAGAATTCCACAGATTCACTATCCTCTGAGAGAAGAAATTCCTCCTCATCTCTGTCTTAAATGGGAGACCCCTTACTCTGAGATTATGCCCTCTGGTCCTAGATTCTCCCAGAAGGGGAAACAGCCTCTCAGCATCCACTCTGTCAAGCCCCCTAAGAATCTTAAATGTTTCAATAAGGTCGCCTCTCATTCTTCTAAACTCCAATGAGTACAGGCCCAACCTACTCAACTTCTCCTCATAGGAAAAACCCTCCATGCCCAGGATCAACCTAGTGAACCTTTTCTGGACTGCCTCCAATGCCAGTATATCTTTCCTTAGATAAGGGGACCAAAACTGTTCACAGTATTCTAAGTGTGATCTAACTAGTAACTTGCATAGTTTTAGCAAGACTTCCTTATTTTTTACTCCATTCCCTTTGAAATAAAGGCCAACATTCTATTTGCTTCCCTATTGTCTGTTGAACTTGTATGCTAGCTTTTTGTGATTCATGCGTGAGGACCCCCAAATCATTCTATGCTGCTGCTTTCTGCAGCCTTTCTTAATTTAAATAATATTCAGCTCTTCTATTCTTCCTTCCAAAGTGCATAGCCTCACATTTTCCCACATTATGTTCCATTTGTCAAGTTTTTGCCCGCTCACTTAACCTGTTCATATTCCTCTGTAGACTCTTTGTGTCATCCTCACCACTTGGCTTCCCATCTATTTTTGTGTCATCCGCAAACTTGGCGATAGCAGATTCGCTTCCCTCATCCAAGTCATTAATATATATTGTAAATAATTGAGACCCCAGCACTGATCCCTGTGGCACCCTACTTCTTACAGGTTGCCATCCTGAAAATGCCCCCCTTATTCCAACTCTCTGTCTTCTGGTACATTGCATATCTTGACAAACATCTGTGTTGCTTTAGTTTAAGTTTCCCTAGAATGCTCATTCAATAACATCTCTATCTACTCCAGATGCATGAAGATAAGCGACCATCAGGTTTCAGAAGTTGGGTACTAACTCATACATTACTTCAAGGTCATTGTGGTTGAATAAAGTTGCTCAAGATTAATCTTTCTCCCAGCCCTCATAAAATCCTATATTTGCTGCACTGCAATGAAATGATAAACAGAATCTGCACAATGGAAGAGCTGTGAGTAATTTCTCAGCACGCTCCAAGAACATCTCACAGAATCACAGAATTATTACTGTGCAGAAGACGGCCATTTGGACCATCGTGTCTGCACTGACTCTCTGAATGAGCAATTCACCTGATGCCATTGCCCCCACCCTTCTCCCCATAACCCTGCACATTCTTCCTTTTCAGATAACAATCTAATTCCCTTTTTAATGCTTCAAAAGAACCTGCCTCCACCATACTCTCAGGCTGTGCATTCCAGAACTTAACCATTCACTATGCGAACAATTGTTTCCTCATGACACTTTTGCTTGTTTTGCCAATTACTTTAATTCTGTTGTTAGGAAACAGAGACAGTTTAAGTAAGTTATATTGGTATTTGTGGATGTTAGGAATGGGTTTTAGCTTTAATATTTAAGTTTTATTTGTATTTATGTATCTGTGTGTTAAGAATAGGTCAAATTGAGTTTTAGTTTCACTTTAAAAGATGCCTGCATTTCTAATGAGAGTTTTACAACTGTTGCAGCTAAGTAACGCACAAACAAGAGTAAAAAAAATCTGAGTTGCTGCCTAGGAACAGGGGTCCAGAGTGGCAGGTCCCTCCCACAGACACTCACAGAAGAAACAAGAAACAACAGTTTGATTTGGAATCTGTTTGAGTTCAGTTGGTTTTGAAAGTAGCTGCCAGGAGAGACTGGAGTAAAGGAGGCAGGTAGCCAGACCCAAGCTAAAGAAGAGACCCCAAAATCTAGGGGAATGGAGCAGGAAAAAGTCCCAAGAAGACCTTGTAGTCAAAGGGAAGGACAGGAACCTGGGAATGGTCCTGTTAAGTGGAGTTAAGAGAGAGTGGGAGAAAGAATATTTCAGAATGTTTCAGAATGAAAGAGACAAAAACTGCAGAAAGCAGATTTAAAGTGAGAACAGCTTGCAAGAGGCAAGAAGGTCAAAAGAGACTGCTGAAGGTTTGTAACTCTTTGCTATGGGCAAGTGAAGCTGTGGTGTATTATTAATATCTGAGTCAATGAGAGACAGTATGTGGAAGACAGCTTGAATGCATGTGATGACCCAAGGAAGAACATTGGAAGGAGAGTTCAAAACCCTGGAGATGAACCCTTAAGGAAGGTGTCGGTTCCGGTGAAGATTCCAAGGTGAGGTCTTGGAGAGTGGAGGTTGGAAATCCTTGTGTGAAAGATGGAATGCAGTGAGACCAGTTGACTCACAGTGTGACAAGCATCTGCAGGGAGTTGAGGAGAGATCCATAGCATCTGATTGAGGTGGCATCTGTCACTTGGTTTCAGAGTGTGGTGTATCTGACCAAAGGTCGCAATTGGCTTACATGGACTGTATACTTACTATGAACATTAGAGTATAAGATAGCTTTGTAGCTTGTGTTATCCTTACAAATCTGTATATATCTGTAAAGGTATAGTCATGGGTGAAGGAGTATTGTAATATAGTTCATCTTTTCTTGTTTAATAAATGTTTTACGCTTTTGTTAAAAGTTCACTAGCAGACTCCAGTGAATCTGTTCAGTAGCTACTCTCCACATATCTAAACAAACAAATAAAAGTTGGGATCTATCAAGCTGCATTCCTCTATGGGATTAGGCTTGTCAAGGGGTAACCTCAGCTGGAATCATAACACTGCGCCCTCTCGTTCTTGATCCTTTCACAAGTGGGAACAGTTTTTCCCCATCTACTCTGTCCAGACCCCTCATGATCCTGAATTCCACTATCAAATCTCATCTCAGTCTTCTCTTCTCCAAGGAAAACAGTCCTAACTTCTGCAATCTATCTTTGTAACTGAAGTTCCTCATCCCTGGAACCATTCCCACGAATCTTTTCTGCACACTGTCCGATGCCTTCGCATCCTTCCTAAAGTGCGGTGCCCAGAACTGGATACGATACTCCAGCTGAGATCAAACTAGTGTCTCTACAAGTTCAGCATAACATCCTTGCTCTTGTACTCTATGCCTCTATTAATAAAGCCTAGAATATTGTATGCTTGATTAACCGCTCTCTCAACCTGTCCTGCCACCTTCAATGACTTATGCATACATACAGCCAGGTCTCTCTGCTCCTGCACCCCCTTTAGAGTTACCTTTTATTGTTATATCTTCTCTCTGTGTTCTTCCTGCCAAAATTAATCACTTTACCTTTCTCTACGTTGAACTTCACCTGCCATTTGCCTTCCCATTCTACCAACTTGTCTGTGTCCTTTTGAAATTCTACACTATCCTCCTCACAGTTCACAACGCTTCCAAGTTTCGTATCATATGCAGATTTTTAAATTGTACCCTGTACACCGAGGTCTTAGTCATTAATATATCAGAAAGAGCAAGGGTCCCAACACTGACCCCTGGGAAACTCCACTATAAACATTCCTCCAGCCTGAAAAACATCCATTAACCACTACTCTCTGTTTCCTGTCACTCAGCCAATTTCAAATCCATGTTGCTACTGTCTCAATTCCATGAGCTATAACGTTGCTCACAAGTCTATTGTGCAGCACTGTATCAAATGCCTTTTTGGAGTCCATCTACACCACATCAACAGCATTGCCCTCATCAACACTCTCTGTTACCTCTTCAAAATACTCCAACAAGTTAGTTAAACATGATTTTCCCTTAACAAATCTATGCTGGCTTTCCTTAATTAACCCGCATTTGTCCATGTGACTATCAATTTTCTCCCAAATTATTGTTTCCAGAAGTTTCCTCACCACCAAAGTTAAACTGACTGGCCTGGTTGCTGGCTTATCTTTACACTCTTTTTTTGAATAATGATTAACATTTACAATTTTCCAGTCTCCTGGCACCACCCCTGAGTCTAAGGAAGACTGGGAAATTATGGCCAGTGCCTCCGCCATTTCCACTCTCACTTCTCTCAGTATCCTTGGATGCATCTCATCAGCCTTGGTGCTTTATCAGAATAGGCAGACTACCTAATATCTCCTCCTTACCAATTCTAAATACTTCTAGTGTATTAATTAGCTCCTCTTTCACCATGGCCTGGATAGCATCTTCTTCCTTGGTAAAGACAGATGCAAAGTATTAATCTAATACCTCAGCCATGTCCTCCGCCTCCATGCATAAATCCCCTTTTGGTCCCTAATTGGCCCTATGCCTTCTTTTACTGCCCTTTTACTATTTAAATGTCTATAGAAGACTTTGGGATTCTCCTGTATTTCTTGTTGCGTGTAACAACAATTGATAGGTGTAACTGATGTAGCATTTGATTCTTTTGTATCATCCTTTGGTGGACACTACCAGAAAACTGCAACAATTCTATTCCTTGCTTCATCGAGAAAAGAATTCAGCAAATAACCATTTAACCTGGGCCTGTGAAGCAAGATATAAAACTGACCCTTTAAAAGGCTTTGCTATGACTCATGATTTACCTCAATAACCAAAGCGAATGTACTTTCATTTGTCCAAGAGTTCACAACACAGAAAGGAGTACATAGGGAGAGACAAGATGAATCACACAAACCTCATTCAAATCCCATTATAAAGCCTGCTGCTATCTGAACTGACGTAAAATGTCTTTAAGCCTCAATTTATCCAAAAGCCAGTTTGACAGTTAAATTCCTGCCCAAATGGATTAAAGTAAGATTACAGACTTAGCACATGCCTCTGCAGTTATTTTTTAGTATGCCGGAGAAAAAAAGATTATAAGATTATTGGAATTCTGGTAGCATGTAGTCGGGTGAAAGCCCTTCTGGAAAAACAAGTGAAGGGTCAAACTTGTTGGTTTTATTCTTCTTGAAGTGGCTTCTTTTTACTATCCAACAATTCAAAACAATTTACAATTTCTACCCATTAATGATCTGTGGAAGTCAGATATTTCATAGTTACTGAAATAAGAAGACAACCACACAGAAGGTGGTCATTGAATCAGAGAGCCATAGAATGGGTACAGCACAGAGAAAGGCAACTCAGCCCATCAAGTCTTCAACAGCAATTCAACTAGTGCCACTCCCCAGCCCTTTGCCTGTAGCTCTGCAATTTTTCTTAACTTCAGGTGCTTATCCTCTTTTTAAAACTACAATCCAATTTGCCTACACCACCCTCTCAGGCAGGGCTTTCTAGATCCTAACCACTCACTGTGTAACAGACTAGCTTTAAGTGCTAGCACCGCATGCCACCACTCAGTAACACATATAACACTGGCTGCACGCAGCTAACATGTAAATCAGCAGGCAGCACAAGGTCCAATTTTGCGTCCTTTCATTGTTCTGGTCACGCCATGATGCAACCATGTCAATCAATCACTACAAATGCAGAATACTGCGGATCCTGGGAATCTGAAATAGAAACAGAAAGTGCTGGGGATACTCAGTAGGTGTATATGGTAGTGTCTATGGCAAGAGGTCATCTGTGATGAAAGGCAATCAACGTGAAATATGAGCTCAGTTTCTCTCAACACAGATAGTACATGACCTGCTGAGTATCGCCAACATTTTCATTTTTATTTCGATCAGCATTTGAGCTCATATAGGCTGAAGAGCACCCTTTAAAGCTGAACTTAAGCCAATGTGAACCTTGTTATTTTGAATCTTGTTCACACGTATGATGATGAGAATCTACAGGAAAATAGATGCAAAGAAGGTTTCGGGCAGGATTTTTCAGATGGTAAGTATTCCCACCCCATCACCCATAGAGTTGTCAGGGATCATATCCCCACCAATACCAGGTGACCCACAACAATATAATGCTCAACGGGGCATTATTTGGTGAAGGGCAAGACTTCCACCCCCATCTGGTGTAAAATCCCTGCCTTGGAGAGTTGCCAGTCAATTGGATTGGCCAGCAGCTCTGTAGCCCCAGCAGCGCCAGGTTGGAGTGGTGACCATTGCTCAGACTACAGGCAGTCACCAAAGAAGTCTAACTAATGGAGGCCAGACTTCAGGTAAGTCCAATGTAACAACGGGACATAGCTGGTAGGGCTAGGGGGGATGAGGCATTTGGAGAGGGGCAGGTTTGCGAGGCCGGCGGGGTGTGGGGAGGGTTAAAGGGGGGCTATGAATGTTTGGAGGTGCCTCCAATGAGCAGAGTGGACACCCAAAGGAGGCCCCTGACCCCACACTCGACACTAGCTCACCAAGTAAAAGCTGCCAGGCTATCCACTTGGCGTGGTCCTCCCCCTGCCATGGGTAAAATAGCAGCAAGGGGGAAATGCAGCACTTAAATGGCCATTAATTGGCTGCTTAAGGGCCTCAATAGGCCCAAGGGTGGCTAGGCCGTCAAACGCCTCTGCTGCCCCCCCATAAAATGGGAGTGGACAAGGAGGTGGCAGGCAGGCGGGGTGCATTTTAAAAGCCATTCCCACCTTCAAACACACCAGCAAGGGACCGTAAAATTCTGCCCTGTCATAAATTCATTAAAATGTATTACATACATAAAAATATATATACAAAGAAGTAAAAAGCAAAGTAGAATAATCTTAAAGGTAGAGAATGAGGAAGAACTATGATGTAAAAGATGCATCACAGTGGGAAAAGTGCTGTTCAAAATGCTTTGTTTATAATTAAAGCTGGTTTTTAGTTGCTTATTTTAGTAGTTGAGGATTATGTTACAATAAAGCCAAGCTTGATATTCTATTGGCCTTATTTCTGTAATATTAGTATTTGTTGCAGTATGTAAGTTGAAAGTTTACAATGGTGGACAATTCTAGGAGATAAAGATTTTTGTGATCTAAAGTTAAGATATTGATAGAGGCCTGGGCTATCTGCTAACTCCCTCCGGAATAATGAATGGGAAAGGCCATTGGAAATGCATAAGATAAAGTAACATAGAACTAAAAGCAAAACACTACAGATCCTGGAACTCTGAATTACAAAAAAAGCACTGAATTATCACTAATAAACTGTAGAAGTGCTTTCCAATGATGCTGAATATCTAATGGTCTGTGCTTGTTTCTTTCCACTAGTTAATATAGTTCTACTCCAGCTTTAAGGAAAACTTTGTAAAAGAAGCCAGTCAAATTGGAATAGAATGCGTAAAACATGATTATGACATTCTTCCAAACAAAATAAGTCACAAAGCAGCAGAAACAGTGCAGGAGCCAAAAATAACTAAAATAATCAAAACTTTTGGTTACCTGCATGTGCTGCAAATACAGTTTAATCCTGATAAGCACATAACTAATTCGCCCGGAAATGTTACGCTCACTTGCTTAGATCAGGCCTTTCTACACACTGTGAGTGCAGGGAATGGAAATGTGATTATAAGACTCTCAGTGCATGCCACATTGACAGTGAAAAGCCAAGAAAACGCTCCTTGACCTGGCTACATGACATCTGAACTGAAACACACTGTTCTAAATGGGAGCGCATGAGCCACTTTCACATAAAAAAAATTGTCTCCAATAAATATATAAAATTAAGGCAAACACAAACTTTTCACAAATTATTTACCTGTATAACACAGCCACTGTGATAAATGTGTACTGAAGAAGAATATCACAGTGGGAATTTTTCTAAATTTTCTCTCTTCCTCGCCAGAAGTCATGGTGGCATACAGCTCCATGATTGCCAGCTACATTCCTAATAGGCTATTCTTCATATGAACATATCTAGACAGTGAATGTCAGCAGACAACCAGGATGGCAACACAACCTAACCTGGACCTGTTACTGTGGAACATTCACGGAAGCACAATCCATCACTGGATAGATATGAATGAGTGGAAATGCTAATTGATAATTTTTACTATTCACCCAAGTCAGTTATAATACCTCTACCAAAATCCTGATGACATCAGCTAATGGCAGACTAGGGGTCAAAGCTGGAGCCTTCCTATTTCAATACCACATTATATTGTATTCATTGAGCAGCTGGAGAGGCAGTGGAACTTTCAATGCACTTCTTTCTATTTTAGGCCTCCCATAAAAAGTCCTCCAAATTCTTTTTTGATAAGCGAAATCATTACCTTATATACTTTCTTCACCCCCGTGGTGAATCATGTCCCAGGCTGAGTAGTAATTACAGCAGCATTCCACAGACATCAAGCGCATTAACCACCTATGTGTTGCTATCATGTGGAGTGAGAACAAGTTGCAATTATGGCAACCTCTTCTTAATGACTCCGCACTTTCAAAGGCTGTTTGCCAAAGCACATAAACAACTCACTGATCTATAAAAAAACTTTTACAACCTTTGAACAAACCTATCCAATTACAAGCTCAATGAATGGAACTAATCTAAACTCACTATTGCACTGTCATGAACCACAAAAATGACATCACAGCACTGAGAAAAGGAAGGCTCAGAGAATTTTGGGCGCGTGACATGGCAACACACAACATAAATATCCATTGTATCAATCCAAAACTCCACTTATAATATGTATATTTATCTTTAACTTCTAAACGAACAATTCAAAAGTCACACATATTCCATAAACAGCAAACAGGGTACTGAAGAACAAATTGCAGGACATGATAACGATCCAAGTGTCAGAAAACCTGAATAGCCCAACAGGGGCCTATGTGCTCTCATTCACTTATTCCAGAACTTTGTACGCACTGTCTATGTATCGCCATGTGTTTTCTGTTGCCCTTTGGCTATCCTTGCTCCTGTCCTAAAGATATTATTCTGGTAGGGATGTCAAATTTATTGTTATAATATTATAGCGCTGTCCATACGTCTCACCATATTGTGGTTTCTGGAACTATGTTTTAACACTAATGTGATGCCAATTGTTACATTCCCGGTTGAGACTGATAACTTTCAAACAGAAATTCAAACTCCCATTGAATAGCTAAAGAATGAATGTCAATATTTCATATTTTAAGACATTTACTGTAATACTGTAGATGACATAAACCACTATAAACTAAACACGGGCCCATAGCTACTGATCTCCGGATTTCATGCCCAGAGATGCGCTGGGGGACCTGCTGGAAGTCCGCACATAAGGATTGCAAGGCAATTGCCCAAGAAGTTCAATTGGGCAATTACCCTGCACTGGAAACCATCCAATACTCTGATTCGAGTTGCAGACTTCAGATGATTCTGACTGTCTTTCAGGAATACCTATTAGGAAAAGTTAGAAGAATTAAAACCACTTCTAACTCCTGGGTAACTCCCTTTCCCCATTCCCAACTACGCCCCTCTGACTACCCACCCAGCCTCCCCCAACTATCCCCCACATCCCCTGACTACCCCCAAATTACTGTCCCAAACCCCCAGGCTAACTCCTACCTCAAGCCCATCCCATTCCCCCAACTACCCTCCTGACCCATTGGCTACCACCCCCACCACCCGACTCTCCCACTGACCCACCTGACCCCACACCCACTGACCACCTGAACCTCCCATCCTACCTAGGGCCCCAATCCTACCCATTTACCTTACACACTTACCTTCTCCCTGACTACTCAAAGTGGCTGGACATTTGAACTTACATGCTTTACGGCAGCTAGTGCTGTAAAAAAGGGGAGCGACATGGCTTCCTTTCCCACAACTCTCCTGCACTCGACAGAAGGCCTCGGGAACCCACTGCACTACATCATTCTCACCCAGCTCAAGCTGGTAGGTCGGGTGAGAAAGATGCAGCTGCATTTCTCCCAATTTATTCAAGAGTCTACAAGCTTTCAACCATTGGCTATGCAGTAGAAGAACATAAAACAACAAGCAGACTGCTGGATTACAAATTAATTTTTCAAAGAAACACAGATTCTGTGTGTCTGAAATTTAAAAAAACATTGTTATAATCTTTAGAATGATCGATCTAAATGGAGTTGGTGTATTTGGTGACAGCTTTGGTGCCTTTGGAGACAGCATGTTTGGCCAGTTCCCCTAGCAGCATGAGGCGGATGGCGCTCTGGAACTCCCTGGCCGAGATGGTGCGGCGCTTGTTGTAGTGAATGAGGTGCGAAGCCTCGGAGGCAATGCGCTCGAAATAGTCGACAACGAAGGAATTCATAACACTCAGGCTTTGGATGAGATCCTGGTGGAAGGGTGGACCTGGGTCAGCACCCTGTACACATAAGTGGAATAGCTCTGCATGAGAGATTTCCCCCGCTTCTGGGGCGGCTTCTTGGTGACTTTAGTCAGCGGCTGCTTCGACGCCTTGCATCGCCCTTCGTGCAGCCGCCACCTCAGGCATACCACTCAACTTGGACTAACTCAAGTGCACAGAAGGCCGATCAGCATCTGAATGAAATACAGGTGAGGTCCTTCATCAAATCTCACCTATAATGCAGATTTACACCTGAAATTAATTCATTTTTCCCTGCTGCTAATGGAACAATTTCCAGCATCTTCTATTTTTATGCTAAATTCCAGTGGTGACTGAAGACTCTACTAGAGATTTACCCAGCACAGCTACAAATGCAAATTTTCCTCTGCCCTGCAACGGCATTGCTGTTGGCTCCTCTTAGGTCAACTCTCAACTTAAAGCGCTTTTTTTTCTCTCTGAGCAGTTAAGCAAAGTGGGCATGAATGATCAGCAGCAGCAGCTGATGAAAAATGAGTCCCTTCAGTATCAAGTTCAACTCCCCTGTGTGTTATAATTACACTCCTGGTGTACCTAGAAACATTTAAGAAGCATGCCCAGTTGGATAACACGTCAAGTGTATAGAGTGTCCCGATTTGGCGTAAAGTGCTCATACACAATGCAGTCACTGTTAATCAACCCTGACCTGCCAGTATTATGCAGACACTTGAACTGCTGTGAAGAGACACCTCCAAGCTTATGAATTCAATGATATTGTTGTGACACTAATGCAAGAAGTGGCTTTTTGCAATATCATAAGGAATATCCTGGATTCAATTGAAGTAAAACCATTTCTTAAATCAGTGAAACCCTGGTAAAGCATGAGTTGGCAGCTTGATGAGTGAACGGGCATCTGACCCATACTGAGTCCCCTATAGAGAACAAACATTTTTTTTCTAGAAGCCACTTAACTTTCAGAAACTGTGTGCCTGATTTTAACTGCAAGTGAATCGGTTTTGAGTGAGTTAAAAAGTGTCCCCTGAGCTTAAATTAAGCAAATCATTGGTGGTTTATTCACCTTGGGCAGAATGTAATGTTCTCCTCCATGACGAGTTTGGTGGCAGAGGCATTTCATGCCAAATTCCACCTTCCTGCCACTGCCCCGATTAAGTCCCTGGCAGGAAAGCCCAGGGACAGTCTTTCCGCCTCACCGTCATTTAAAGCCATTAAGTGGACAATTAAAACCCACTTAAAGGCTTCATCCCAATGCCACTGGTATTCATCCTGCAGCAAGCAGCCCAAAAAGCAAACCCTGGTGTGTTTGCTGGAGGGCTCCTGGGACACGGGTGTGGGGGTGGTGGTCACACATTCAAGGGCACTGAATGCCTGACCAAGGAACCCAGCACTGGGAAGGGAGGGCCCACTGAGAGAGACCCCCCCCACTCCACTGCCCTTACTGCTAGCTTCCCTCCCCACCCAGCCCCTGCGACCCCCCACCCTGCAAGTCACTCACCCGTGCCTGAGTCCATCCTTGGCCTTGGGTGAGTGAAAAACCAGCAGCAGGCATCACCCCCCTAGTGTTGCTGCCGGCCAATGAAGAGCTACCAGCTCCTGATTGACAGACAACTCTTGACGAGACATATTCCCTGGGGGTCCCTCATCGAGGAAGCGATGCTGCTGCCTAGTTAAGTGCCTGACCAGCAATTAATGCTGCAGGCCTTCCCAGAAGGGGGTGAAGTGGGACTGTCACCAGCTCTCCAACCAGTGGGCGAGAGCCCTATCGCTTCCATGGAATACTGCCTATTATGCAGTCCAAAGAAAGGGAATGTGCAGAACAGAACAAATACAATCAGCATGTACTATCTATACATTTCAGATTCATCTTCCTGGTGTCCCTGCTACATAATGACAATCCATTGCATTCTTTTCTGCTCATTTTCTTTTCAAGCGTGTGCACATTAACTTAGGAAAAGATGGTTCTTAGTTAAATGACACCATTTAAAAGTTCATTCTTGCTTTTGAGAATAATGAATGCAACTTACCTTTCCAGCTATTCTTTAATTTCCCTTTGTCATCCAACAACGAAATTGAACTCAGTAACTAAGTGTAGCGCTATCTTTTGGGAGGTAACAAAATAAGTTGTTATGTGGAGAGGATGTGATATAACTGAAGGTTTATGTGGGTTCTATATAATGAAGAAACCATAAGGAGGTGTACTATGTAACTGTGGTTTATCAGAGTGGAGAAAATAAGATTTTGTAGGTTAGATTGGCAGACTTTGTCAGAATAAGTGATAGAAAATATTGTATATATAATGAATACATCACTATGGGATTTCCTCCTTGTACTGATCCGAACATGCTCTAATGCATATTACAGGGTTATTTATTTCATGTTTTTCAACGAATTGTTTTGTGAATTCAACTGTAACAGATTTGATTTTCCAAATAAGCTGTGATTGACTAAGAATGGTTTGTACTGGAATATTTCACTCCTGATCTCATCACTCCTGGGCAAATGGTAAATGAAAGCCAGATTAATACAGACAGCATTCCTAAGAATTCTGTTTATCTTAACATCCAAAACAGTGAAAAAGAAAACATGCTGTGAATTCCCACTGAAAATAATGGAAATTCCTGAAATGTGTGGGTGGGAATGGGTTTGTATGATCAAAACGGAATTTGTATTGAAATGGCCTATATATTTGTGATGATATTAAAATGGATTCCTGCTATTGCCAGTGGGTCAGTCAAGTAAGTGACATTAAAGAGACAAAGGTGATGACCTTGATCAGAAACCCACCTTAGCTACTACTAAATTTCACTTTGGAATCCATCTCTCTCCAAATTCAACCATTTTAGTCTTCCCAACCCCCAATACATTTGGTAATCTAGGATCTTTTAATCTATGCAACAACAACCAGATTCAGATACTTTTGTAAATATCATGGTTTTGCTGATTGTTGTCCTTCTCGAAGCTCTGATCTTCCTTTGTTCTGGTTTTGAAAGGTAACAATTAACATTAAATGACAATGACACAGAAGAAAAACACCGCAGACACTGGAAATCTGGAGCAAAAACAGAAAATGCTGGAAACACCCAGCAGGTCAAGCAGCAGTCGTGGAGAGAGAAGCAGAGCTAATATTTCAGATCGATGGCCTTTCATCAAAACTGGAACTCACTTTGCATTTTGTCCTGCATTTTCTGTTTTTATCAAATGATAAGGACTGGGGATAAGAATAATCCAAAATAGGCTGCAAAGTAGTTTCTATTGTGATTTTTTTCAAGGTTCTAAAATGTGTCACCCAAAACATTTTCTTTAAATTTCTCCCTTAACTCATACGCCTTGATGGCACTGACACACTAGTCCTTCAGTACCTTGCCAGTTGGTGGGCTAGCCATTCATGGGTTTGCATTTATATAGTGCATTTCACAATCTTAGGACATCCCAAGTGAAGAAATTTTGAAATGTAGCCACTTCTATAATGTAGGAAATATGGCAGCCTACATGGCTAGTGCATGGCTAGGCCTCACAAACAGCAATGTGATAATGATCAGATAATTTATTTTAGTGACATTAGTTGAGGGATACATACTGGCCAGAACACCAAAGAAAGCACTCCTGCTCTTCTTCCAATAATGCCATGGGATCTTCACACCCACCTGAGAGGTTAGGTTTAACATTCCATCCAAAGGACAACATCTCCAACAGTGGTGATCTCCTGCAACCTAAATTATGTGCTCAAACCACTGGAGTGAGACTTGAACCTACAGCTTTCTGATTCAGAGATGAGAATGACACTGACACTGATGGAGCTGACACTGGCGTCTTCACCTTTAATAAGGGTCCAGAGCAGGAACTCCGGTCAAATTTTCTCTCTGTGTAGTCTAGGGTCATTGGCATAAATTGTATAACTTTTTGCTCCATATAGTCCCTTGCCACTGTGGCCCTGACTGAGAGCAGCTAAAGCAGAAAGAGATAAATATCGAACCAGGAACTCACCTAGTGTGAATGATTCTGAACCACATGGCAAAGTACCTTTTCCTACTGAGCTTTGGGGAACCTTCTCCCCACTTCTCTGGTCCATTTTGATATGTCTGGTCAGTTGACATCAGTAGAAATGGGGTTTGTGAATGAAGCTGACATTTAGATCACAATATTAAAAGTAGGGGGAGAGGGGATTGTGTGTGGAACCCCAGTAGTGGGCACCACACCCTGAAAGCTTGGAACAGGGGGATACCAATTATCTTAATGGCAAGATCTCACTTAAATAAAAGTTCCAGGAATTCCACTTCACGTAAGCCAAACTCACTACCTGATCAGCGGGTGGGTGCAAGAATTCGGCAGCAGGAGGCTGCAGCCAGCGATATGCAGGAACTGGGGTGGGAGGCACATTCTCAAGAAACACTATTGGATAAGCTGCTCTCTAAGAACTTTGGCAATGAGGGAGACTAGTGATTAATGTTGCTGCTGCCTTTGCTCTGATGTTTCAGGGGTTCGGTGGTGGCAGGGGGGTGGTTGTAGCATAGATCTCTGTAGCTGTGCCCAAGGTCCTGAGGTCCTGACAGGAGTAATGAGTCAGATCTGAAGGAGCTAAACCTTGTCACCAGGTAGCCTGTCTGTGGCTTGACAACCTGGTCAGAATATAGAGTCCACAGCGGGCTGGTGCATGATGAATGAATCATTGCATTGCCAACAAACTGGGCACAGATCCACTTGATTTACCGCCTGCAGTCACAAACAAGCTGGATGTTGAGGGGGTGGAATCCCTTTCTATTCCAAAAAATGCCAGTACGCTACTACCAGCATAGAGAACCTCGGTCATCTTCCTATTACAACAGTTAACAGCAAATGTGGAGGTGTCAGATGCAACCTGGGACGGACAAAGGAATTATGATCCATGGAGATCCTGACAGCCAAAAGCAGCATTGTTCATGTCTTGTTTTGATGCTCCAGTTGTGGCTCCATCAGATGGTATAGCTCAGTAAAAATCTCCTTAGTGAAATGGAGGTGCCTCACAATTTACTCTTCAGTGAAGTCAAGGGAGAAGAAATGCTCTCTGAAAACATACTGTGGGTAGGACCTTCTGAGCAGTGCCCTCCTCCCACATCTGCTCCCAACTGCTGCCGCTCTCTTCCGTCTTCATGGCTACAACCCCTCAAACTTCAGCACCAAAGTCAGGCCTACCAGTTCACTTATTTGAAGGCAGACAAAAGTTGTCCTATCACAGCAGCAAAATGTTGTTAGCAAAAGTGAGAAATCAGTCGCAGAAAGCAGAAGATAGCTAAACACCCAGAAATTAGGCAGCACATGATGTGTCAAGCACTAGGGCAAAATGATTTTACAAAATAGTCATAGGATTCTTATTTAACTAAGTCATTAATGAGGCTTTTTAATACTTGAGATATGTGTCCTGAATGCCTATGGAGCAACCCAAACCAAGATGGTCCGCAATGCACATCCCATACGAAATTAATACACACACACCATTCTTAGCATTAGACGGCTATTGTTCACCTGAATTTCTAGGCTTGTATCTCTAAGGCAATGGAAATTACTTACTAGAGAGCTGATGGTAGTAGTTAAAGCAGAAGATTTACATTTGCTGTAACAGAAAATAAGTGATTCATGGCCAGTTTCGGAAAGAAATCCTTTAAAATATTAAAGACACGTCAGGTTCCTATAAATATTGATCACCGTCACTGATTGAATTTTACGGCTGCTAAAATGTTAAAAAGGATAAGAGCAAACTCAAAAGGTGCTGTCCATCATGTGTTTAAATTTTTCAAACATTGGGTCACATAAGTGAGATTTACAGTGATACCATGCCCCCAGATTTAAACTTGGTTTCCTGTGGAGACCACAAGCTTTTGCGTTGCAAAGCTGATTATGCATAAACACATTCTTCAGATTTTTCTGATTTAATATCTGCCTTCATTTGGATTAGATTAAAAAGCTATCCTACTGAAACAAATAGCTAAATTAAAAAGAGGATGCAGCTTTTGATGTCAAAGCAGCTCACATTTCTCAAATAATTAGCAACAGACAATTGCAATCTACTATTTATTTACACAGTGCTTAGTCCTTTGAAAAGGTCCTTCAGATCTGTCTGTGCAGAAGGTTGAATGGGTTTGGTTTATTTAACGCTAACTCATAGGACCTTATGAATCAGATTTGACAGGTCATTATAGAGTTCATATGGCAGCAGAGTTATCTGATTTTCTCCCTCCTTCTCCCCCATCCCCTCCGCCAACAGCTCTCCCCAATCCCCAATTAAAACTATAAATTATCTTTTTTTTTAACTTATCTTTTAATATCCAGCACAGCGCCATCTAGTGAATCATTCAGGTGAGGGAAATTGATATTCAGACAGCACAAAATTCTGACTGAAAGATTTTAAGATTTAATAATACTTGGCTAGAAACAACCGTTTCCAGCTGTTCTAGATAACAGGAAGGCCAACTCTAATGGTCGAAACGAAAATGGGAAAGAAACATGTCTGTCAACCATTTTAATAAAACACCAAACGCCATTCATTAGAAACAATTGTGAGATTTACTAACAAAAGAATCTACCAGTTAATCACGATGTACCTGTAATAATGTTCTTTCATTGTTTTTGAACTGCTAGTTATTCCTGGGCTCTATAAATTTTGAAATATCCCATAATTCAGCTGGAACTGTGCAACAGGCAGCCAAAATTGCTCAGCAGCAACAATACAAAGTGATTTTTAATGATATAGCTCTACATATGTTGGTGAACGTTGTCCTAGAACAACACACGAATATCGCTGACAGGACAAGCCAGCTCGCAGCATGTAAAGAAGCTGTAAATTTTGGCAATGCATTAGAGACAGCATTATACTCGTTTCCATGATTTGCTGGGCTGGAAGGACGTCCAGAAGAAAGTTGCATAGCTTAAAGAGAAGGATTAACGTAAGACATGAATAGTAAGTACTTCAATCTAGGAATACAAAAAAAAGAGTATATTGCCTGCAATTATAAGGCACCTCATCATGTCAAAGTGCTTTACATAACGAATGACCTTTAGAATGCAATGACTCTTGTTATTGAGACAAACAAACGTGAGGGAAATTGGCAATTGTAAAAGTTATATGGAAAAAATGCTTCACTAACACAATGAAGTGTGAGCAAGAATGTCACAGGTAAAGTATTAGAAGCAAAAAATAGCAGGCTTTTGCAAATCACATTATAAATGCCATTTTGGAATACTGGATGGATTCCAGGAAGAAATTTCCATGAGCCAAATCGTTGTGGCTCAGTCTGCACTGCTCTTTTTTTTAAAGGCAAAGCTCACACATAATAAAAAGGCAGTGTACAGGTGTTGGCCCATCAGATCGGAAAGTACTAATCTTATATGAGCTAACAATGGTGGGTTGTTTAGTCGGGGAACAGTTTGGAAGTCATTGGATCTACAAAGATTGGGAAAGAGAACAGAACTAATGATAAGTAGCATATTAAGTAAGAACTCTGTAATCTGCAGGGTATGTTATAAATGGTATATATATGTGTGTGTATATACATATATATATACATATATATATACATATGTACATATATAATATAAATAAAAATTAGATTTTTGTTTATACAGAAGTGTCTAATAAGTGCATGTAAAGACAGTATAATAACTAAATAGATAAAGTGTATATATGCATTCATAACATGCCATTTGCTATTTCTATAGACCACAGGGAGACCAGCAGAGCACCAGCCTCACCCAAAAAAGATCACACAACTAAGGATCTTTCGCAACCACATTTACTTAAACAGGCAAAGTTACAGAACACGTAACTATCAGTGAGGATTAAAAAACGTAGGGTGAGGCAATGGTAACAAAGGACTAGCAGTGGTTGTGAATGAAGGGTGGCCAAGTGACACAGGGCAAAGGGTTGGAATGCAATATGTTCCTGGAAAGCTGTGTGGGGATCCAGACTTGCTTTCAAAAGGATTATGTTACAGCTACAGCAGAGGAGCCATATTAATGAGTTTCTTACATCCATGTACCCTTTGAGCAGCTTAAAGAAATCCAGTATCCAGATATGCCATTTCACTGGGGATTCTGCTGGCCTCCTACTGGTTGTGAAAACCCCTGCAGAATATCAGACATATTCTTCCCAGGTACAGTATTCACACATCTGCTTATGGCAGCTGGGTTGCTGCTGCTTCCACTTGAGGTATATATAACTCCATGAATGGCAGTACAATAAATGGAAAAGTATTTGACTCCCGAGCTATCCTTTATTGGCATCAGGGAGGTCCATTTAGGCAGAAACATTTAAGATGGTGGCGGCTTATACTGCACTGTTAACCATCTCAGCAAGTCTACATGAATAAGATGATATAACTCAGTGACAACGCCCTTGGTCAACCTAAGTATCACCAAGCGTTATTTGAATGTCAAGTAACTGACTCTAATGCAGCAAATTTGCTGAATAGTTTGGTGCATTTCATCATTCATGCCATGCCACGTCTTCCTAGATCTTTCTCTCCTCAATCACCACAATATGCTCAACAATAGCCAGAATGATAGGTTTTATCAAAATCATTCACAGCATTAGCTACTCACAACCTTTGTTATGCTCTCTAACCCAGGCTTGACTTTAGGATGAACAGTTACCTTTCAATGCACATCCATGACAGAGGAAGGATGTGCAAATTCCTCATCAATGCTTAAGATGTTAAAGTGGTCTATTTTACTTCATTTTTTGCTTATGTATTTTACTATTGTTTTTGATTGGTAGAAATGCCCAGAGCAAATCTATGGACGTTTAAACACTTTTGTGCTTTGTCCTGACAATCTATCACCCTACTCGCACTTCATTTTGTGTTAAAACTCAAAAACCAGCTCCTGAAGTCGTCAAAGCCATTGAGGTTTTTGGATACTGATGATCATCTTTGGAATCATAAGTTAGTAAAGGGTAGTAATAGAAACTGATGGGAGGGTGGCAGTGGTGCCAAAGAGGAAGCTGCCAATATTTGATATGACAGCTGAAGAGGGAAGTAATGCCTTTATAGGCAGGAATAGCCGCAAACAAAGCATTGGAAGGTACTATTATATTTATTCCTTCAGCAAAGCTGTTTTCCCTCTAATAATAAACATACAGAGTCATTCTTAATGATCAGGACTAAACCAATTTAACCCCAACCTCCCATAACCCTGTAAAATAGAATTGTCCATCTTTTAACCTGGCCAAGAATAGTTAAAATTATTTAATCAGGACAGGCAAGTTCTAATTTCATTTAAAGCTGGAATTCTGACTGGGATTTGAATGCTCTACTGCTGCAATCACTGGACTCTCACGCCCCCGTGTGTCCTGTACAAATACTACTCTCAGTTCTACATTCATTACCACAAACACTCAACATATAATGCACAAGCTCAAAGCAGGATTGATCACCTTATTTGCTGATTAGCTTTTAAGACAATTTGCCAATAAATACTTCATTCTCAATCTTCTCTATATTTTCACCTAAAAATATTTAACATCACTCTCTCTCACCATGACAGCCATGGCTCTGTTGGTAGCACTCTTACATGAGGCACAAAGTTGTGGGTTCAAGTCCCATTGTGAGCCTTGAACACAAAGGCTGATGCTCCAATGCAGTACTGAGGGAGTACCACACTTTCAGAGGTTCTGTACTTTGGATGAAATGTTAAAACTAGGCCCCATCTGTTCTCTCAGGTGGATGCAAAATATCCTGTGGCACCATTTCAAAGAAGGGCAGTGGAGTTCTCCACGGTGTCCTGGCCAATATGTAGCTTTCAGTCAACATCACCAAAAATAGATAATCTGGTCATTATCACATTCCTGCTTGTGGAAGCTTTCTATGGTTGCCGTGTTTTTCTAAATTACAATAGTTACTATACTTCAGGAGTATTTAATTGTCTGTAAAGTGTATTGGAACATCCAGTGGTCAGTGGAGAGGCTGTATATAAATGCAAGTCTTTCGTTCTTTTCCCTGTCAGTCAATGTAACAGTGCCACAAAACAGAATGAAAGGTAATCCAACATTCCTGCTTGGAGGAAAATCAGGGGGAGAATTTTCTCCCCGTTGGGGGTGTTGGGTGGGAGTGGCGCAGGTGGGCACGCAGCCAATCGCTGCCCTTGATCGGCTGGGCAGTGCCATTTTACATGGGCAGGCCAATTAAGGCCCACCCAGTGTGAGGCATGCCCGGAAGGGCTGAGCGCTAGCTGTGCAGGCGGGGGGGATGTTGCCTGAGTCAGGGAGTGCATGCATGTGAAAGAGCGCAGAAATCTCCTTGAGGCACAAAGCTGCCTCAAGGAGATTAGATTAAGTTCTGAAAATTTTAATAAAGAAAAAAATTTAAGGCATGTCCCCTCATGTGGAAGTGTCACATGTGCTGGGGCATGTCTATGAATGTTATTAAAAATTTTTATAAAACTTTAAATATCTTCATGAAGTCTCATCCCGCCTGTGGATGAGGTTCCATGGTAAAATGTGACGGCCGCCTGGGCTCTTCGCCTGCCTGCCAACCTTAAGGTTGGATGGGCAGCTCCGTTAAGTACTATTCAATTACTATTTAAATGGCCTTAATAGGCCTTTGACAAGTTTATGTCATTTTATGCATCAGCGAGTGGGTCCCACCCCTGCTCGCCGACCCAAAAATTCTGGCCCCGGAATTTATATCAGTCCAGATTTGAATCGTGGCTCAAGGCCTGACTTGCTGGTGGCCTTCAGGATATTCAACATTTCATGCACATTTTTTCCCCAGCTTCAGTTCATGAGGCCGAGGAGCAACTGCTCATTTGTATTACATGGCTGTGAAACAGGAAGAGAGAAAAGGCGCATTCCCCCACTTATATCAAAACGCCTTTCTCTTTAACAATAACATCAAAGCTGCACAGTGAAACATATCATTTTATTTTAGCCCATGCTACACAGAGTCATTGTGGCAACAATGGAGCGAAAAAGTCATCATTTTTTCCGTTGCTGCAGCTGGCTCTGAAATCTGTGACAGATACCTTATTTTAAGCAGCCACTGAGCATTCAATTTTTATGGTGGTTTATTGGCTTTTGTGTATAACCTTTTTCCCCAGTAATCAGGGATTATTGCATTTATTCCGATTGCTGTGGTGATCAAAGCCATACATAATCGAAATGTCAGTTTTGTCTGATGTTCCAAGGGGCTGTGTACTCAAAATGTCCACACCTAATGCTTTTGAGGAATCAATCCCAGCTCTCATGTTATTTGTTTTGCAATGATTTAAAGAAGAGGCAGTTGAAATTGGATTCAGAAGTCACCTGAAGTCAAGGAAGGAGATGAGATTGAGGTCAAATTCCAATAATTCTTTGGGAAGTTATCCTCTTCCCACCCTCCCCACCCTCCCCACCCAATCCCTAACCCTACCAGCCTTCCTTCTCCATGGTCTGAAATGCGTTGCTCATAACAAGGCCTAGAGAGACCTAAATTTCCTGTCCCATGCGATTTTCATGTCGCAAGAATCATTTAGGGACAGATCCACCACCACCCCCCCTCACCTCCGGCAAAGGCGAGCACCAGCCAAAAGGACAGGAAAATGAAGTGAAGCTGCAGTCTTTATAGGCCTGGAGATGGAGTTTAGCAGCCAAAATTCCAAATGATGATCCTGGTGGATTCCTAAAATATCAAATAATGGTCCTAGCTGAAGTTTTTGCTATGCCTTTGGGGTCCCCACAGACTCTCCATTTGGCAAAGGCCCAGAGCAGGTGACAGCACATTGTCTGGGCACCTGTACCCTGGAATGCCCAGACATATTAACAATACAGGTGGGGCAGGAGGTTAGGAATGCTCCCACCTACTTCATTTATGTGACTCCTTCAGCAGGTGCGGGACACGATCTGCTCCCCCACCTGCACCCAATCCTCAGGAAAACCTGGAAATACCAGAGTACTGTCAAAGGGTTGGCAACTGAGTGATTCAGGTCTCTGTCCCTTTTTCCTTATCTTTGGACTGAAGAAATTTGGCATTCTCTAAGGGCAAAAATAAGGAAAATTTATATTTAATGCTCACCGCTCACAATGACAGTCCCCCTAGTTTGTTTCACCGAAAGTTAATAAAATGAGCTAATGCTTAATAAACAGGAGAAATAACTGAGAATATCCATTCAGTCCCAGCTGATTTATCCTGTTTTTCTAACTCTTTTAAAATGATACTTCTTTTTGTTACCTCCATCCATATTTATTGGAATCTCCTGGGGGAACTTTTCTGCAGAGTCTTTCATTCCCATTTCTGGCCTGTTTCTTTCCCTCCTCACACGTGAGAGTTCTGCTTTCTTTTTGACAGCAATGCCACTAAACATGATGAATGGTCAACAATTAACGTGCATGAAAGTCAACAACAAAAGCAAACACTGCTCAGCTGCTGTCAGGCATCACTGGCTCAGTCGAGCCCTGACTCACATTTTGTTCAGTCCTCTTTGTGGCATAATATACACAAGGTGCATATGATACAATATTAAAAAATGGCTCAAGCCTGGATTTTCCGACCCCGTCGCGGGCAGGACTCACCGCGGGCGAGGCGGTGCCCCAGTCAGAAGTCCCATGGGCTTGCGGCTGGACCGGAAGATCCCAGTGGCGGGCGGGTGCAGGAAGCCTGCCCTCAGTGAGCTTTTGCACTTTTGCTATTTTCCAGTACAGGGGACATACAATCTCCGAACAATTGCTTCACTTCATTATTTACCTCATCATCTTTCCTCCCTTCTTTCAGACCCCTCATTCAATTTCTTTCATCCCTTCATTTATAACTTCTGTCTCTTGGTGAACATTTGTGCTCACCATGGTGAAAGCGTACCTGTCAAAGAAATGGAGTAATCTATTGTACGGGCGGGTACCCTTCTATGTTCGGACTCAAAGCAAGATAGAAGTTGTCACCGTTTTGGAGAATTGATGGCAAGTTCCTCCCAGCCATTTAGGTCAACACCTCTGAACTTCAAGTAGAGCTTCAAAGTGTCTTTGGAGTATTTTCTCTGCCCTCCCCTGGAACATTAGCCATCTGAAATTTGAGAGATTAGAACCTAGCAGGGGAATGGTTTTCAGCCATCCAGACACAAGGCTCAGTCCATTGAAGTTGATTTTGCTGGAATGTCTGTGGACCTGTTTTCAAGGTTTTCGACGGTCCTCCCATTGGATCTGGGCGATGCGTTGGAGGCATTGCCAAATTTCTCCAGTGCTCTTGTGTGTCACTGATGCACAGTCCATGTCTCACTGCAGTACAGGAACATGCTGACAGCAATTGCTCAATACACTAGGACTTTTGTTGACTTGCAGAGGTCACTGTCGTAGTTTGTAAAAGCTGATCTGGTGTTGGATCTCCTCATCAATGTTGGCCTTTTGAGACAGATGCCTACTTAAGTGTGGGAAGGTCTCAACGTATTTCAGAGTCTCTCCTTCAACATATATGGGAGCTGAAATATTTGGCTGACCCGTTTTCTGTTGATATGAGTTTTATTTGATGAGTCAAAGCGGCATAAGGGAAGGAAAGAACGGAAAGCAAATCCTGAAATCAGAATCCCACTACCTTGTAGCATGTACTACCCCAAAGATCTGCAGATCAGGAATTGGCCTGGTCAGTCATGTGAAGACCCAGGGCAGAAACTCACAGCCCTGAGTAGACATTATCCTCAAATTGAGGGACAGACATCTGCTCAGTGCCTTCCCAGAATGGCACAGTTGAGATCAGCAGCCAAATGTTATGGCTGACAAAAGACAAGAGCCCACACCCCATGACTATGTGGTGCAACCAATACCGCCTGGAATGGAATACTTGTGCAAAGTATTTTTGTGGTTTCTCCAGGTGGAATTGCCAATGTAATGTCAAACAGTATCAGATAATGGGCATGTTCATGGGTGGGTCTATGGAAAGCTGGCTTCAAACTTTGTGCACTCATTTCTCTTAAGACTTGTACAGGAAAGAAAATAAGTTTCCATTCCATCAGGCTGGACATGATTCAAATGCAGGGCAGCAATCTGTTGTACAGCTATCATAATCAATACTATTTTCAGCATTTAATTGTGATAGACTTTACAGATGTTCTTTTGCATAGGTTTGCATTTTTGTTTATGATGTACAACCAACTTGGGGAAACAACTACACAGAGCACACTCCTCTGTGTAAAGGCTGACCTCCAAACTGTTCTGGGAATATAGCCAATGTTAACAGCAGGCCATATATAATTTTGTGAAAATGTATTATCTATAAAGTTTCATATTTCAAACAAATAATATAGTTGATCCTGTTATACACGTGGTCTCCTCTACATTAAGAAAATCAAATATACATTAGGCGACTGCTTTGTTGAGCACCTCAGTTTTCTCCGCAAGTGTAAAACCACCAGCTACATGGGCTCACTGCTTCATTTCCCCCTCCCATTCCAGCCTGGCTTCTCTGTCATTAACCTCATACACTGTTCCAACAAAGCTCAATGCAAATTTCAAGAACAATCCTTCTCCTAGACACACTTTAACTCTCTGTTCTGAGCATTGGCTTCAATTACTTCAGTTATATCCTCAGCTACAAACCTGAAATTTCATAAACGGCCCCCCAGAATTGTCATGTTTTCCATCTCTGCCAATTCCCTTCGGGTCTGCTCCTTCTTTAGCTGTTTGCACACCTGGGGTTTCCATGCTTCCTCCAAAGTTACAGCAATCAGCAGAATTCCTACAGAAATTCACCCCTACCCTTTGTTTCTTAGATTTCTCATGTTTCTGCCCATTACTTCACTGAAATGATCTTTTACAATATTCAATTCCGGATTCTGCTGTGCCTTTCCCTCTGTTATAAAGAACATAAAATCATAAGACATTTATGAATGCGAAAGGTCATTCAGCCCATCTTAATGCATTCATCCAGAAAAACCTTGTACTGTACTCACTCCATTGTTATATTTTACTGTCCCTTAAATGGTTCCAGGTTTTTCACCTCCATCACTTTGTTAGGAAGGCTATACCATGTATTGATCACTCAGTGTACTCTGTGTGAAGAATCTCGTTATAAAGGTGGTGTTCACTCCAGGTGGCAATTGGCCTTTTTGTGGGCTGAGGGGTGGTCCCTCCAGTTTGGGCACCCCAAAACAATACTCCCCCCCGCCAACATGTGTTCCCCACCCTAGCTGCCCCAAATTCAGTCCTCCACCCACCTCACTGGGGCCTGGCAAACTGATCCTGGCAAGAAGACCCCAACATACCTTCTCATCCAGCTCCATTGACGATCGCCATTGGGGATTGGCTGTGTCCAAGTAATGGCCGCTGCGCCCAGTGTCACTGCTGGGACTAGAGAGGTCCCTGCCATCTGACTGGCCATCAGCTCTCAGAGGTGGGACTTCCTCCAAGATGGAGATGACCGTTAAATTGCTGCGAGCAACCTGGCCAAGGAGTGGCAGGCTCGCCCCAGGCTTTGCAGCGGGGAGGGTGGGGCCACCGCCTCCGCATAAATTCCGGCTATTCATCCAGGCTGTAAAGCTCAAAGTGGTTAAATTTAGGAATGCCCATTTTGGGCTGCCTCCCTGCACACAGACGGTGAGTCTGGGGATCCCCCAATATTTGAAATCTGACCTCATAACTAAGCCCCTGCCTTATCTTTGTTACTTTTTTGAATATGGACACAATGTTTTCCATTCTGCTGATGCTTCCCTAGTGTCTGTTGACTCTTTCCTAATGGTGGCAGTACCATGCAAATCTCCCCACGAGTCTCTCTGAGCAGTTTGTGATCATTACCGTCTAAGCCTGGTGATATATTTGGTGATCTTTCAGCTTGTCAGGACTTCAATCTCATTTATTTTAACATCTTGATTTATGTCTTGGTACTGTTTTCACGGGAGGACATTTGTTTATTTCTTTCCTTGGAATAATTACATTGTTAAAGTATTCACAAGCATTTACTATCTTGGGCTAATTCTCAGATCCAAGGCTATATTCATTTTCTAATGTTCTTATCTATTCCCTGTCAGTCTATTTTAGGACTGAAAACAACGTCTCCGGTAATATTTTACCTCTGCAGATATGCTTGTTTGTATACACCTGCAGAATTTGTAGAGGTAATCCGTTTTTCTTTCTATCACTTTTAACTTTGCTTGTTAACCCATTTAGGGTCCATTTTGAAGAGATGGTGCTGGCCTTCATCGGGAGTCTGTCATGATGAACAGAGGGCCAAAGGTTAGACAGTTGGGAATTTAAAAATGCAGTTGCAAGTAAATGGGGAGAGAGATTTTTTCCAAGGGTAAATGGGAGGGGAAGGGGGTTTGTGACTGGATAGCAATACAGGCCAGTGATCAGAGGGTGCCTTGTTCAACAATTGATACAATGATAGTAGCAAAGAAACATGAGATGGCAAAGTCAAAAGAGTGCCTGTGAAAATTATTTGGCGAGTTCACATACGGAGGGAAAGATTAAGCAGGATAAAAGAGCAATCTAGTGAGAGGAAAGACAACATGATGAATTAAGATGGAGGTTATAATGACTGAGGATTGGATGTCACTCAGTGCACAGTCTGAGGGAGGAGAGCAGGGAAGATAACTTGGACAGAAAACTGGCATGGTACTTGGTCGGGGGGGGAGGGGGGGTGGGTGTTGGGTTAAAGAACAAGGGTTTTAAACAAGTGGTGAGAGGGGTGGAACAAGGTGATATGCTCAAAGGAGAAGGAAGTGCCAGATGTGTAAGGAGGCATCAAGTGAGATGTCGAGTGGAGATTGGCAAGATTAGCCCTCATTCTTGCACTGGGCAGGAAGGACAGTGAGAGAGGAGGGGTAATTGGGGTTGCAGCTGATAAAGAGAAAGTGACAAGTGCCTGTCTGGGCACTTAGGAAAATGCCAAGAACAGCACTAGGGAAGCTGTTGGCTTATATAAGAGGGAATCTGTAGCAATTATGGTTTTATTTGGTGTGTCATGTACCTTTAAGAATAATACTTGTTAGGAAAGATCACGTGATCTATAGTAACCAATGGAAGAGTAGTGCGACTACCTCAGCAGGCAGTGTAGAGATAGAGTCGGAGTTGAAAGCACAAGTGTAGTTGCTGCTGAGTATATTGTAAATAACCTTAATGTTTCCATCCAAGAAGTATCTGCAGTTCAACTCCATTAGTGACAGTACAACTCAGACACTCTATAATAAGCTGGCAACTAGGATAAAACAGGATTGAACAGAAGAAATCAAGTTAGAAAGAAGTCGGCACTGTACCTCACCCAGTGATTGTAAGAAACAAGCGCCGTTAGAATTGAAGAAGTTATCCTCTCTCAAAATGCCACAGTTTTGGAGAATTGATCCTTTTGAACCAGCCTCTGATGAATGGTCTCAATACATAGAACGCTTCATGTTCTTTTTTCAAATGAGATTACGGGGGAAGAGAAGAGGCGAACGATCCTTTTGAGTATTTGTGGGAGCAAAACTTAAAGTTTGATTCGAAGTTTGACGGCCCACAGTACCCCAGATTTGAAGAATTTCGATGAACTGATGGACCTTGTGATGGGTCACTTTTAACCCAAGCCCTCAGTCACGATGCAGAGTTTCAGGTTTAATTCCTGAAATAGAACCCAGGTGAGACAATTGCATGCTACATGGAGAGTTTGAAGCAGCTAACACAACATTGTGAGTTTGATATGACTCTGAACGATATGCTGTGTGGTGTTCAGAAAAGGTTATTGTCCAAAGTGAATGTGGATTTCAAGAAGGCACTAGAGATAGCGCTGGCCAAGGAAAATGTGCTAAGAGATTCAAAAGCAATAAGGGTGCCCGAAATGGTGCCGTCCTCCACATCAGGCAGGAAATCTCAAGCAAAAGTGGCTCGAAAATGCGGTACTCTGCTGAGAAGCGGGAAACAGCCCCTGCTAGTCAAAGGATAAAGAGAAATAACTTAGCAGCGCGATTGAAGAATAATTTTAATAGAGGTGGAAACAATCAGTCTTTTAGCAATTGGCAGTTTTAAAAAAATCGAATGCTACTATTGTAACAGAAATGGACATATAATGAGGCAATGCAAGGAAAGATTCAAGAGGCTTATAAAGAAAAGAAGAAGCCCAATGGAATCTACAATGTAGGAGAGCCTGAAATAACAAATTCAGACATTTACTCAATGTTTAGTCTGAAAATTGGAAAGACAGAACAAATATTTGTCACAGTGAAAGTAAATGGCAAACCTGTTAATAGGAAGTAGACATGGGAACTTCCACTACGGTAATTGGGGAACATAGCTTTAGATATTTGAATAATGGTGAACATCAATTAAGTTTAAAATAAACAGCTGCCATGTTAAAAACATATATGGGTGAAGACATTCAAGTAAAAGGCATAAGCAGAGTAATTGTCCATTATGAAAACCAGCTGGCGAAACTACCAGTGTTGGCATTTGAAAGGCAGAGGATCAAGTCTTCTAGGGAGAAATTGGCTAAGGGAAATCAACCTTGACTGGCCATTGAGATTCCAAAAGGAAGCTGGAAATGTTCCTGCTTTGGAAAAGGAGTGTGTCAGGACTCAACAACCTAAAGAAATACAGACTGTCTTAAGCCAAAACCTGGAAGAACAGCAGAAGGAACTCGAAGAGACCCTGCTTGATGACAGAGTTCGAGACGAGGTGAGTAACCTTCACAGGGAGAAAGAAAACTTGTTGAAAGACTTTCAGACACTATAAGATCCCCTCAGGTCAGGGTTTGTACCTCTGGAAAAGTATGAATTGAAACAGAATGAATTCAGCACCTCTGAACAAACTGGAGAATGACTTGGCTGAGAAGACACAATAATGTTCAATTTTCCAGGAGGCAGGAAATAAATACAAAAAGGAGATGGAAGAGCTGAAGAATCAGCTAAATGAAGCCAAAAAAGCTTTGAAAGCAAAAGTCACAGAATTTTCCAAGAAGCACAGATGATGAAATTTTGGGAGACTCAGCCACTGAGCCCAGACAAGTTGTGCTTGCACCTAAGAGAAGTCTGGCCAATAGTGAAGTCAAAAAGGTCAAGATTAAAGTCTGCACTAGAAAGAAGGCAGCACATAGAAAAAAAATACAGAAATACTAAAGGGGCCTTAATTCTGGCAGGCTACAAATACACTTTCATACATCAGCCTGCTAATTAAATTACAAATGCCAACGCCCTTAGTCATTTGCCTTTACAAGAAAATGATGAGCATGTCCCAGTTCCACAGGAACTTGTCTTACTGTTAAATTTCTTAGATTCCTCGCCAGTATGTGCTCGACAGATCAGAGGCTGGACAAGCCGGGACCCAGTCCTATCTCAAGTACGAGAGCAAGTGCTCAATGGTTGGTCACTGGGAGCCTGTTATCTAATGAAATGAAACTGTACTTCAACGAAAGACATGAAATCACCAATCAGGGTTGCATCTTACTGTGGGGTGCATGAGTGATAGTTCTTACAAAGGGAAGGGAGCCACTTTTAGTTGAACTACACAGTGCCTATCCAGAAATTTCCTGAATGAAGCCCACAGCATGCAGCTATCTATGATGGCCTGGGATGCATGGCGAAATAGAGAGTATGGTAAAGTATTGTGGGCAATGTCAGCAAATGCAAAAGTTGCCAGTGACAGCTCCATTACACCCATGGGAGTGGCCAGGTAGACCCTGGGTGTGGTTACACTTTGACTACATTGGACCTTTCCTGGGAACAATGTTTCTGCTCAGTGTTGATGCCCATTCAAAATGGTTGGCATATATGAGGTGAAGTCACCAACATCGGGCGCTACAATTGAGAAACTACATTAGAATTTTGTCATTCATGGACTACCAGAAGTAATCATTTCTGATAACGGCATGGCATTTACGAGTGCTGAGTTTCAATGGTTTATCAGCCTCAATGGTATCACTCATGTAAAATCTGCACTGTACCACACTTCAAACAGAATGGCTGAAAGGAAAGTTCAAATATTCAATACAGGCATTGAGAAAGCTACTTGGTGATTCCTTGGTGACCAAGGTAGCACACTATATTTCTTATTACAGGACTACCCCTCACACAACAACAGGTGTCACAACCTATGGAGTTATTGTTGAAATGCTGTCTCAGGATGAGATTGAGCCTAAAAATGCTGAATTTAGAGGGGAAGGGGAGACAGGGAAGCCAGAAAACTAAACACGACTGGCATAGTCGTGAGAGGAAATTTACTATGGGAGAGCCAGTATACGTAAAAAAATTTTGGGGAAGGACCAAAGGGATAACCGGGTGCAATGAGCGCGATGACTGGACCTCTGTCTTACCACGTGGAGGGTGGAAGGCCGGATCATCCGCAAACATGTGGATCATTTGAGAAAGAGAGAGACAAATCATCAAGATTTGGTCCCATCAGTGACCGTGACCAGATTTGCGTTTCCTGTTGACGACACTCAACCCAGGACTGACATGTCTGATATTCCTGTAAGAGTTGAGGATACAGAACTGCAGGTGCCCATCAAAGCACCTGATGTTCAGGCAACTCCAGAAAAGGAGATTCCTGACAAAGAATCTGAAGTTGTGGAGCTGTGATGTTCCACACATAGTAGGAAACCACCTGAAAGACTGAACTTGTAAATTCCTTACCCAGTGTAAATATTATGTTGTCTTGAAAAATATGTACTTGTTAAATGTAATATTATAGCAGAGTTATAGGAGGAGGAATGTAGTGATTATTGTGTATTTAGTGTGAAACGTACCTTTAAGAATATTGCTTGTTAGGAAAGATCATATGATCTGTAGTAACCAATAGAAGAGTAGTGCGGGCTACCTCAGCAGACAGTGGAGAGATAGAGTTGAGTTGAAAGCACACATGTAATTGCTACTGAGTGTATTGTAAATAAAGTTAATGTTTCCACCCATGTTTCTATGTTTGCAGTTCAACTCCATTACTAACAGTACAACTCAGCCACCCTACAACAGAATCGCAATTGGAAGGCAGAATGAGTATAGGCAGGTCGATTAGTACTGAAGTACTGAAGGCTTGAGGTAAAAAAGTAAAAGTAAAAGCTGAAGTAAAAGGGAGAGAAAAAGTTGGAAAAGGTTGTGATGAGCTTGGCTCTGGACTGGCAGTCAAAATGGTGCATGCAAATGGACCCAGGGAAAATTCAAGTTACACAGGCCTGGTTACATAGCAATTATTAGGATGCATGTGAAAATTCCTGGTAGTAAATATGTAGAAGTTCATCACTGCAGTCACCTTCACAGCAACTGGCAATGTGGTCCTAGCTTGCTCTAAGGTTGCCATTGTGGCTGCAGCAGGCAGCAGATTTCAGTGAGGACGCCCTTACTTAAGTGCAGACATCTGATGCACTCTTCCTCCCTGAAGTCAAGTAAGAGAATTCCTCTCTGAGCACCCTTGTGGATATGGCCCCCTGCTGAGAGCCCACCTCGCCCCCTTCCTCCCCCTTCTTCTAGCAGTTTGTCCTGCTCTGCCTGACTTCTGGTCAACCTCTAACTCATGCTATATTTCAAGGAGGATGCCTACCAGTGCACCCATGTCTGAGAGCAACTGGCTTGCACTAAATCCTTGATTCAACTAAAAAGTCTGTCGGCACCCACCATACCACTCCGTGTAGACTTTTATAACTTGAAAAACTTTAGAATGTAGAAAACAATTGTAAATTTATAGCAAGTCAGAGTACATGAACCAGCAAAAAGTTGTAAGTAGTTCATGATCACCGTAAATAGCATGAATCCTGGGGATGAGGTAACACCTTCCTGCTTCTGAACACGCGGTCAGTTGTGCGAGGTTAAGTAAGTGGCACTGGCTGGAGCATTAAGCTCCAAAATGGCAGCACTAGTGTCAAATTAGCGTTGCACACTGATTAAGGTCATGTTCCACCTGCTCTGCATAATTCCAATGGATGCCTTTACCAGCATCTCGTCTGGCATAGTTCATCTCACAAGTGTGCACACACACCATGGACACCATTTTGGAATTCCCAAAGGCACTCAAAAAAACAGATGCCAATTCCTCCCCAGCATCTTTAAAACCTTTTATGGAAATCCAGGAAAATTACACAAAGGCCTATTTGCAGTATTGCTTTCAGACAGAAATCTTATGACACCTAGTGGCTTATTGAAGGTAATATCATACCTTGACTTTTTCCGAGTTAACAATTAAGCCAGGTTTTTTACTTTTGTTTGGTTTCTTTAACATTCTTAAATCAACACCAGGAATGTTGTTCAATTCAGAATACACTAGACAAAAAAATGTTGTATTTTGCAAGGTACATTTTATGATATGCCCTCAAAATAACACTGAGGGTCATGGTGTTCACCATTATTTATTTATGGACAAATGGTGCAGCAACTTCAGCTAAAGGGCAGATGCACAATTGAACTCAAAAAATCCAAATGTTGCTGTCTGAGTTGCGCTGCTTCTGCGTCAGTCTCACGTAAATGGCACCTTCTTATCTGCTTCACTGGTCAAATGCGCTGAATGATGTGAAGTTGCTGTTTTTTAGATACTGTTTTTCAGTGTGATTTTTCCTCTTTATACTTTGGCCAACTCTAATCATCTTATGTAGAAGGATTGCTAGAAAACTTTTCCCAAAAGAATTTAAATCATTGAAGCATCACAAAACCTTCATGACCTCTACTTTTGTGCAGGCGCAGAGACCAGTCATCAGAATCTATCATTGAAACTGAGCAAGGATACATTTACTCAGCAAAGGAAACAATTTGCCAAAATTAAACTAAGACCAAAGGCTCCAAAACAAAATTGAAATTAAAAATCAAAAATGTGAGTAATCGCCCAAGTCATTTTTATAAACATAAGTACCAGCAGGATCCTCTCCAATAGAAGTTGTTTCTACATGATTATGGAAAACTTCAGCTCTACCCTCTGATCTTTCTCATCTTCCTCTATGTTGTCCATTGCCATTGCTCCTCCAAACTTTGGATTCATGTTTGCTAACGTAGCAAATGCATTTTTCAGCCTTCCCCCATGGCCTGACATATCCCACACTCTACCATTACCATCAAGACAGGGGATCAACCCTGGTTCAATGAAAAGTGCAGAAGATCATGCTAGGAGTATGTACCATGCATGTCTAAAAATGAGTTGTCAATCTGGTGAAGCTACTGTACAGGACTACTTAAATGCCTAATGCAGAAGCGCCATGCAAAAGGGCTAAACAATCCCACAACCAAAGGATCAGATCAAAGGTTTGCAATCCTGCCACATCCAGAGGTGAATGGTGGTGGACAATTAAACAACTAACCAGAGGAGGACGCCCCACAAATAACCCCATCCTCAATGATGGGGGAGCCCACCACATCAGTCCAAAAGACAAGGCTGAAGCATTTGCAACCATCTTCACCCAGAAGTACTGAGTGGATGATCCATCTCAGCCTTCTCCTGAGGTCTCCAGCATCACAGATGCCAATCTTCATTTGATTCACTGTGCGCGATATGAAGAAATGGCTTAAGGTTCTGGATACTGCAAAGGCTATGGGCCCTGACAACATTCCGGCAGTTGCACTCAAGGCTTTAACTCCTGAATTAATCGTGCCCCTAGTCAAGCTGTTCCAGTACAGCTACAGCCAGGCATCTACCTGACAATGTGGAAAATTGCCCAGGTGAGAGGTGGGACTGTTCGCTGATGATAGAATAGAGTTCAGTCCCATTCTAAGTTCCCAAGATAATGAAGTAATCCATGCACACATGCAGCAAGACCCAGACAACATTTAGGCTTGGTCTGATATGTGGCAAGTAACATTCACATCACACAAATGCCAGGCAATCTCCAACAAGGGAGAATCTAGCCATATCCCCTTGACACTCAACTGCATTACCATCACCGATACCCCACTGTTGGCATCCTGGGGGTCACCATTGACTGGAAGCTTAACTGAACCAGCCACTTAAATACTGTGACTTCAAGACTACGTCAGAGTCTGGGAATTCTGGAGTGAGCATCTCCCCAAAGCCTGTCCACCATCTACAAGGCACAATTCAAGAGCGTGATGGAATACCCTCCACTTGCCTGAGTAAATGCAGCTCCAACCACACTCAAGAAGCTCGACACCATCCAAGACAAAGCAGCCTGCTTGATTAACTCCCCATTTACCTCACTGGTGTACTGTATATGCCCTCTACAAAATGAACTGCAGCAACTCACCAAGGGTCCTTTGACCCTACCTTCCAAACCATCCAACCTCTACCATCTAGAAGGACAAGAACAGTAGGTGCATGGAAACATCCACCGCCTGCAAGTTTTCTTCCAAGTCTCATACCATCCTAACTTGGAAATATATTGTCATTCCTTCAATGTCACTTCAATGCTTCTTCAATTGACCCTTCATTGGGTCAAAACCCTAGAACTCGGCTGCGCTCCCTAGCAACACTGTGACTACCTGCATAACAAAGACTGCAGTGGTTCAAGAAGGTAGTCCATCACTATCTTCTCATGGGCAGTTAAGGATGGACAATAAATGCTGCTCTTAACAGCAATGCTCATATCCCTTGAATGAATAAAAAAAACCCTAACAGAAGACAACCATGAAGCTCAATTGGAGAGATTCAGCTTATCCCGTGGGAAATGACATATTAGCAGTACCAGGTTAGCAACTGAATACTGATGCTATTGCATCCCTGCCAACCACAATAGACACTCAAAACTCCGCCGAAGCAAAGACTGCAGTGTGGTTGCAATCAATCATTGACTTCCTTCCATCATAAAGATAGAAGTACCCAGGGTAAGTGCAACTCCAACAACACTCATGAAGCTCGACAACGTCCAGAACAAAGCAGTTCACTTGACTAGCACCCCACCCACCACATTGAACCTTTATTCCCTCCACCAGAGGTACACCATGGCTACAGCGTGCATCACCTACAAGATGCACTGCATTAACTCAACACGTCTCCTTCGACAGCACCTTCCAAATCCATGAGCTCTACCATCCTCTAGAAGAACAAGGGCAGAAAATGCATGGCAACACCATCACCTGCAAGTTCCCCTCCAAGTTACATAATGTCCTGACTTGGAAATATATGGCTGTTCCTTCACTGTCATTAAGTCAAAACCCTGGAACTCCCTCCCTAACAGCACTATGGATGTACTCACACGACAAGAACTTCAGTAATTCGAGGCCACTCACCGCCAATTCTGAAGGGCAAATAGAGACGCACAATAAATGCTGGTCTTGCCAGGGAAGCCCACATTCCAATGATGAATTTAAAAAACGATGGTATCCTGTCTATCAGCTTCCAAACTGTAGCAGCCACCATGCATGCTACTGTCTTTATGGGCTTTTAGCATCTGATAGCTGCCAGTAGACCAGCCATCCAGGTGATCAGTGGGAACACAGATCCAGAGCCTATTTCTCAGAACTGCAGCACATGGCAGGCCCCTGGTATTCTTCCTCAGAGCACTATGCCAGTAAAAGTGTGAGGTAATACCAGTCTGCCAAGAAGCAAGCTCCAGAATTGTACTCAGAAACAGCTCCCTAGGGCAGGGACATCTCAGTCCTCCATGAGCAGCCAACTACCTCTAACAATCCTGTGCCTGTAGGAGTACTAGAATAGGTGACAGAAACATGTCACCACACAGGGGAAGCTTAGTATTAGGAAAGGGTAGGTTCACTTTGTATTGTTATCACAATATAGTCCAATGTTTACTGATGTTGCATTGCTATTCTTAGATGTTAGAGTCATATAGAAAAGTGTGACTTATTCGCTCAGGCACCTTTCTGAGGATCATTACCTTGGCGTGGTGGAGAGGCTTGCGTGTCCCAATGAACCCGAGAATGATGCCATCCGGAGCTCATGCTCCTGGTAGGGTCTCCCATGACGGTAAGGTGGAGGGGGAGGTTCCAGACAAAGAATAGTCCAAGAGCAGACGGAGGAGGGCTGTGGCCCCAACAACTGCAAAGGCAGAATAAAGCTGCAATGGTCCGCTATGCCACTGAATCCAGCCACCAACAGCCAAGACCATGTGGAACCTGGCTACCCACCGGAGTCCCCACGCTAAACTACACCACTTGCAGGCCTCTGTCAACTTCCCTTATCTCGGCAGCCACCTCTCCCAAGGGACTACCATCAGTAAGGTAGTCCAACACCACGTCAACTGTGTCAGCGGTGCCTTCTTCAATCTGCGCCAATGGGTCTTTGATGACAAGGACCTTTGCAAGTCAACAAAGGTTCTGGTTTATAAGGCCATTGTGTTGACCACCCTCTTCTACTGCAGTGAAACATGGACTGTCTACCGCCACCACATGAAGATCCTTGAGACCTTCCATCAACAGTGCTTGCGTTGAGTCCTGGGGATCAATTGTGAGGACCCCCAGACTAACACGAGCGTCCTCCATGAAGCTGCGTCTACCAGCATTGCAGCCCTGCTCCTGTGGAACCAACTCCCATGGACAGGCCTTTGCATCTGGGTGCCCAAAAACCGCCTCCCTCGGCAGGTTCTCTTCTCACAGCCTCCATTGGCCAACATTCAAAGGGTGGCCAAAGGAAAAGACATAAGGATACACTCAAGGTCATGGAGGGATTAACACCACTGACTGGGAGGAGAATGTTGCCAGTCGCTCAGCATGACACCACCTTCTCCATCAAAGCACAAGCCACTTCAAGGCTCAGGGACTTGACATCGAGTTGGAATGGCGACAGCAGAGGAAGGAGAAGGAAGCCAACCCGGGGCTGTCACTTCCACTCCCCTGCGCATAAACGTGCCCCCACTATGGCAGAACATGCGGATCCAGAATTGGGCTTCTCAGTCATTTGACGTCTTACCAAGCCTGACGGACGTCATCCTCAATTCCAAGGGGCTGCCATCATCAACCTATTGGCATTATCATGTAGGGAGAAAGGGGGCTGATGCAGAACCATCCAGAACACTGGACTGGGGCAATGCAGCTTGCAGGTTTTATGGCAATAAGGCTAGTTTTCTAGCACCCCAACACCATTAGGCGTGCTTTCCAGGTCAATAATCATTTTGCAGCAGATTCTGCTGAAGTACAATACTAAGGGAGTGCTGCATTGTTATTTAGATGAGATATTAAATGAAACCTTATTTGTCTGTTCACATGGATGTAAAATTTCCTAATGCATTACTCAAAGAACAGGGGAGATGTTCTGGCTCACACTTATCATGCGACCCACATCACCAAAACAAATCCATTTGTCATTTATCTCTCTGTTATTTTGAGACCATCATATTTGCGCTTTGTGATACAAAAATATGCACACAGTGCCTTCACAAGTCTGCAGTATTTGAATTGTATTGAATATATATATAGGCCCATATTTCTAGCAAACAGCAGCAAGAGACAATGCACCAAAACCAAGTTTGATATACACGTATCATTAGTAATCTGTACATGAGAATCCTTGCCATCCAATGTGGTTTTTATAAGATTCAGGAAGAATGGAAAAATGTTGATCCATTTGCCAATGAGAGCCAATTTAATTAAATTTGTTATAATTGTGGATAAGCAGGTGGCTCTCAAAGCCAGAAAAAAGTTTGGTGGGCAGAGGATTGACTACATTATAAAAACAGAGGCAGATTACAAATAGTAATAAAAGAAATTTGGAGAAAGATTCAAAGTGAGTTGACTGACTAAATAAAAAGAGTTATTACAATCTGGCAGGCAGAGGCTTGACTATATCATGAAAACAGGCAGGTTAGAAATAGTAATACAGAATGGAGGAGAAAATTTTAAAGCAAATTGGCTGATTAATAAAAAGGATTATTACACAAAAATATAGAATTTGCAACATAGAGTAGATCATTTAGTGCAACAGTTCAATACTGTTTATGCTCCACATGAGCTTCCCCTGACCCTATCACCATATCCTTCTATTCGGTTTTGCCTCATGTACTTATCTAGCTTCCTCTTATGTGCATCAATGCGACTCACCTTAATTAATCCATATGGGAGCAAGTTCTATATTTTAATCGCAATTAGGGTTAAGATTTTCCTGAATTTCTTATTGGGTTTATTAGTGACTATCTTGTATTTCTGACACCCATTTTGGACACCCCCACATCTTTTCCATCTACGCTATCAAACCACTTCATAATTTTAAAGATTTTCACTAGCATGAAGGTACACATGAGGTCTAAAGTGTGATATGTAAGCACTGCTGGCTTCTAGTTCTGAATCTCCATTGTTAAATAAAAATCTTAACTTGGTTTACTTCCAAAGAAAATAATCTTCGTTCCCTTGGCCTATAGGTCTTGTGGTTCCTCAGTTAAGTACATTACTATACTAAAAGAACTGTAGCAACAGAGCACTGGAATTAATCAAAGTGATTATATTGTATTTTCGATTGTAAATTGTTGGTTGATATTTGTTTAAGGCTCTTAATGCACACAACTGTAAAACTAAGCAGGAGTTCAGAGCTCCTGGAGCATTAATCTTGAAATGACCCCCGGGCTGTTAATGCAGGTACGGTATCTTTAAGTGGAATTGGTGCAACTATATAAATGCAGTGCTCATTTGCAACACTAATGAACAAGGCTATCAATTTACGTTGTTAAATTTCTCACTTTATTCTAATCTGAGGAAAACATTGTTGTGTTAGCCTTTTTGCTGACAGCTGGCTATAGAAACATGGGTTTATTATTAGAATATTCTAAGTCACTAAATAATGCTTATTAGTTTTCATATTATGCAGCATAAAATGGAATAAAGAACTAAGCTCCTGCCAAAGCCAATTGTGGCATTAAGTTGCTCAAGGGTGAAAGGTACATCTAATCAGATTACTTTCTCTCTGTCCAATAACACTTTGGTAGATAATGTAGAGATGCAGCTTTTAAAGGGAAGCCAGCTGTAGTATCCACCAACGGTGAAGCTATCATGAAGTACCTTTAGTGTAGACCTGCATTTGGGGGAAAATGCTGGGTGTCCAATTCTGATTTAAGCTAATTAAACATGTTCCTTTATGATTGGCATTTACTCTATAAATCTATGGGGTAAATCTTAGCTTTGAGTAAAACAGGTAATGACAAGTTGGCAACCCATTTTGCTTTTTTATTTCAAATTTAAAATCAGGAGGAATATAAAATGGACTGCTGACTTGCTATGTCCCACTTTATACTATCGCACAAAGTCAAGATCTGTCCCCCAAGGCTTAGTTAACTGACAATTCCAAATTCAAGATTGATAGCTTTTTGTTTGGCAAAGTATTAAACCTTAATATTTAAAGGTTACGGAACCAAGGCAGGTCAATGAAATGAAGATACAAAATCAGCCATGATCTAAGTGAATGGTGAAACAGGCTTGGAGGACTAAATCTTCCGCTCCTTTTTTAACTTATACATAGGAACTTGCAATTATATACAGCTTTTCACGGCCTCAGGCTCTAAATACTTTACAATCAACACAGCATTTTTGAAGTGCAGTCAAAACTGTAATGTAGAAAACAGAGCAACCAATTTGCATGCAGGAAGGTCTCATAAACAGCAGATAATGACCGGATAATAACAATGCTGATTAAGGGATAAATACTAGCAGAACAACATCCTCACTTCAAATAGTGCCAAAGGGCTTTTTTTTTTATATGTCCACCAGAGAAGACTGAATGATTTCATCTTATTCAAAAGACATCACCTACAACAGTGCAACACTCCTTAATTATTGACAGAAATGTCAGCTTGGATTCAAGGTGGAGCGGAACTTAAACTCCTAATCCTTTGAATCAGTCAAAAATGTCACCACTGAAATGAATCTGACACTACAGGCCAGATTTTCAAATGCATCTGGGCCGAGATTGGAGGCAGGTAGGCATGCAATTTCATGCCACCAGCCTCCGTGCCAGTTCCCCACCACTATCGAACTCCAAGCCATTTTCAATGTGGGCGGCTGTAGGTCAGTTTGGCTGCCCAACACTTCCCAGCAGCACTATTTGAAGTAAAGGTGTTGCCCTGGCCAATATTTATCCCTTAACTAACATTGTTATTATCTGGTCATTGCCTCTGGTGTAAGGTTATGAAACCTTCCTGTGTGCAAGTTGGTTGCTGTGTTGGCTGTGAAGTACTTTGACACATCCTGAAGCTGTGAAAAGCTGTATGTAAATGTTCTGTTCAGGCTAATTAATGTTAATTACAGGACCTATTAACTGAGATTGAGATTTTTAGTCAGCAATGTAGGCAGCCTATGTCGGGACCACGTCCAGGCCAAGGTGGTGGGCTCAGGGAGAGAAATGGGAGGGTGGGGGGAGAATGAACCATGCAAAAAACTCCCACCCCAACCCAATAATGGCTGTTGGGCCACAGCTGTGGCTGCTGGCCATCCAGTGTAGGGGTTGTCCCTCCACAATCATGGATAGGCAGTTGTAGCCATTTTAAATTAAGATAAACCGAACTCTTCAGAGGCTGCCTCCATGTTGAGGCGCCCTCCCGCTTTCCATAATTAATCTGCACCTCACCTCAGCTTGTAGGGCTGCCAATATGTCATTACTGGACGGTCTCCCATTGGCCCTCTAGCATCTGGAACCCACCTGCCATCCTTAATTGGACCGTGAGCCAGCTCCCCGTCATAAATTGGTGTGGCCCTTTAAAAATGCTGGTGGGTGTGTCTGGAACACGTCCTGCAGGTTGGGACCAAAAACTGAACCAGAGACCAGGTTCCAACGCAGAATCGAAAATCCTGGCCCACAACACACTATTCTGTAATTTAAATGCAACATGATTCCTGCTTCTTTAAGATGCTGCAAACATTTGAATTCTGCAACAGCACATAATCCGTCCTCCCCCAAAGCTCACCCATATTTTAAATAAATTGTACTCAGCATTGGCACCAAGGTCAGTTCTCATCTTAATGAGTGGGCAAAAATCACGTACCTTGGCCAATGCCCAATTGCAAAATCTAGGCTATGAATTAGAATCAGCAACACTTACTTTCTATCCCTTCCCTGTTATCAAGCAGTTATAACTTTCCTGTGCTCGCATTTTTAAAATATTTTTATATAGAGTGCACATGGTATGAGAGCATATGCACTTTAAAGTCTGTCATATCACCTCGAATCAAGGGATCTTAAATGTTTTTCTGAATTATTTTGTCAACTGCACTTATTAAAAACATTAGAAATAGGAGTAGACACTACCCACCAGCATATATATATAATATAAGGAAGTGTGAAATTATTCACTTTGGTTGTAAGAATAAAAACGCAGAATATCTATTGAAACTTGTAAGTGTTGATGTTCAAAGAGACCTGGGTGTGCTTGTACAACGAACGCAAAAAGTTAGCATGCAGGCACTGCAAGTAATTAGGAAAGCAAATGACACTCCTGGAACCTGCTTTACCATCCAAAAGGCATTTAATAAGGTGCTGCACAAAAGGTTACTAAGTAAGATAAGGGCTCATGGAGTTGGGGTTTATATATTAGCATGGATAGTGGATTGGTTAACAATAGAAAACAGAGAGTGTGCATAAACAGAGCTTTTTGTTGGCAGGCAATGAATAGTGGAGTGCCGCAAGGTTTAGTACTAGGGCCTCAGCTATTTACAATCTATATTAATGACTTAGATGAAGAGACAGAAAGTAATGTATCTAAATTTCCTAATGATACCAAGATATAGACGGATTAGGTGAGTGGGCAACAAGGTGGCAGACGGAGTATAATATAGGGGAGTGTGAAATTATTCACTTTGGTTGTAAGAATAAAAAAGCAGAATATCTTCTGAAACTTGTAAGTGTTCATGCTCAAAGAGACCTGGGTGTGCTTGTACAAGGAATGCAAAAAGTTAGTATACAGGCACAGCAAGTAATTAGGAAAGCAAATGACACGTTGGCCTATATTGCAAATGGATTGGAGTGCAAGAGTAAAGAAATCTTGCAACAGTTCTAGTCGGTTTTGGTGAGACCATATATGGAGTATTATGTGCGGCTTTGATCTGCACATTTAAAAAAAATACAGTAAAGTCCTGCCATTCATAGGGGTTACATTCCCGCGAAACCTCACAAATAGTGAAACTGCGAACAATGAACATGCTTTTCCAAGGGACTGATTTAGATAGGTTCCAGCCATGCAAGGGGAGAGCATTGGTTAGGGCAGTACTCTACTCTAAATTGTGGTGCAGTACCTATAACCAACAGACAGGGGAGCCTCTGAGCCTTACATCAGTGAAGATTTCAAAATGAACCCAGCCAGTATTGCAGCTAGATTCAGACATATCTGTGTTAATCCCTTTGTTCATGCTGCGCTTCAGTTGCAACCATTCCGGTCTCTGCCCCGTTATGGCTATTGTTTCCCCGGGATAAGAAACCATGGATGAGTGAACATTGCTCACGCGATGCTGTGCACAAAGTTCGAAATACGGGTAAGTGTAAACACAAACCAGGAAATTGCAAACAGTGGGACTTTACTGTACTTGCATTGGAGATGGTACAGTGAAGTTTCACTAAATTGATACCTGGGATGAGGGGGTTGTCTTATGGTGCAAGGCTGAATAAATTCGGCTTATATTCTCTGGGGTTTAGAAAAATGAGAGGTGATCTCAGTGAAACCTACAAAATTCTGAAGGGGCTTGATAGGGTGGACACAGAGATTGCTTCTCCTGCGGAAGCTAAAATACAGGGTGGGGGGCAGGGTGCAGGTTCCTAGCATAAGGGGCCAATCATTTAGCACTGAGATGCGGACAAATTACTTCGCTCAGAGTTGTGAATCTTTGGAATTCTCTACCCCAGAGGGTTGTGGATGCTCCATCATTGAATGCATTTAAGACTGGGATTGACAGATTTTTGGTTTCTCAAGGAATGGGGAGCAAGAAAATGGAGTTGAAGCCCAAGATCAACCATGATCGAATTGGATGCCGGAACAGGCTTGATGGGCTGTGTGCTCTGCTCCTGCTCCTATTTATATTCTTATAATATGATCATGGCTGATCTTATGTCTCAACTTCACTTTCCCACCCACTCCTTATTATCCCTTAATTCCACGAGGGACCAAAAATCTACCCTGTTAAGCCCCTTCAGATTCTTGGATGATTCAATGAGATCACTTCTCATTTTTCTAAAGTGCTGAGAGTATTGGCCCAATTTACTCAGCCTCTCATCATGGGGAAACCCTTTCAACCCAGGAAGCAATCTAGCTGAGGGCTGTCAATGCTGTACTGTAACATTTTAGTACCAAGATATCCTTTGTTGCCTTGCTGAATTTGTGTTGCTGTTCTACCCCATTATGAATTAGATGAATATCACAAAACATTTTTTCATTGCAACTTCACACCCAATGAGGAACCTCACTCTTATCAGTTTAACATTAAAGTTCCATAAATAAAGTGTTCTGATTCACTATACCAGTGATTTACCTTGATTCTATTATAAAATTGTTTTCTACAGTAAATATTACAAAACGCAATTGCAAATTTTCTCCCTTCCTCCTCCAAGGATGGTGAGTCATGCTATCCAAATACATAGGCCATTCTCCAGTGACTGATTTTCACACTAACCTGAAAAATGAGGATTGGAAGGCTGTTCAAATGAGAAGGTGAACTCCATCCCTACTTCCCCAGCATACTTTCTAGCAGCAGTCACAAGATATGTTCAAGCATAGAAACCTGCCTGATCTTATTACTCTCCTTAGCATGGAAGAACTGAAGCCAATTGTAATACACTCACTGTCAACACAGTCGAGAATAATTTCTGATCTGTGCTGCATTAACCAAACTTGGGACCATCCTGGTCTGCATGGCTCAGGACAACAAATCAAGAATGCAATTACCCACTGAGCCATCGGGCAGCCTAGCTGCAGCTGAAGTATCATTCTTTAGATTCAAGTTGCTTTCTCAACAGTGTTCTTACATTAAATTGCCAAAAATATTTAACATTTCCAAACAAAATTCACATGAATGGGGATTTTACAAATTTAATAATCAATGAAACATGCCTTTTTCTTAGTTTATTGTCTTTAAGGCTGGGGATTCAACTCAAGGACTCTTGTTGCTGTGTGTGTATACAAATTTTCAATTTGCTAACCTTAAAAAATACATGACAAAAATTAAGAAGGTTTCATCTTTGGTAGGACAACAGTTAAATAACTGTTCACAAAGCATACTTCCTTTTATAAGAAATAAACCCCACATCTCAAAACATTTTATGCCAATCTTCTGCCATCATTTAAGAATTCAAAGATTCTTACTGTTACTGTACTGTCTAGGAATATCCATCACAGACTCAGTTACTTCTCGTGCAAATAATATCAAAATAAATAATTACAACACAATATTCAAATAAACTGTAATATTGAGAAATGGTGGCCACTAGCCTGCAGTGCTACAAATTTGAATACACAGATAATCTTCAATAAATTAAAAGAAAAGATCAACACAAATTGGTTTTGTTGAATTCTTTGGCTCATTTGAAAAGTTGATTCAGTGTTTTGTTAGCATTCAACTAAAATACTTCTTAATAATTAATTCAGATCATGTTTTACCATGCTTTATATATAGATACTGAACCAACATAACAAAAATAACTTTGACATTTCCTTTTTCTTTTTTTTTTACAAAAAATCTTTATAAATATTTTAAAAATGTGTACAAAGCATTTCTAAGGAGGACCATAGCTGGACACTACACAAATCAGAATATTTAAAGCAAAATACGCTGTACCATTTAGTCCATAAGTGACATTTTCTTCTTGTGAAGTCAGTTTGTAAGGCCTCACTGATCTAATGGTGTACTTTGTGCTCCTCACTTATGCACGGAAGCTTACTGCTGCGTGTGCAAGACAAAAATAATAAGTCTGCAAAATGGGAATGCAATCATCATTTCTTAGATCTAGAATCTAATGGATCACAATATGGACATCCACACTGTGCTTTCTATTTAGGCCTTTAAGACCTAAAGCAGCCTCCCTTAAATAATCATACTTAGTGGTATTAAAAATGGAAAATGAATAATGAAGTGGGCTTTCACTTCAGTATCAACAATTCCAGTTTTAAATTTTGATTTAAATGGGAATGTTGCTCATCAACTATTCAAAATTAACTTATTGGCACTCGATTTTCAAAAAGTCTTACATAAAATGAAAGACAAATAGAACCAAAAAATAACACTTACACATTAAAGTATGAATAAAAACATGAATTACTACCACAAACTGAAAAGCACTCTTGAAATTGAAGAGTACATTTTACATGAAATTAGAGCTTTCAAAACAAAACTCAATAAAATTAATTTTCTCTTAACGACTTTTAAACAAAAGACTTAATGTGCACCTTGTGCCACCATAATTATTTTCAATGTACAAACTACAATGGACCTTCCTAAGCTCAAACTAGTTTGCTTCAAAATAAATCTATATCCTAGTTTCTACTCCATTTATCCTCTTTCCCGGAACACTAACTGCACCTGTTCTCAATACAGAGGACCATGCTACTTTATCCTTATAAGTTGTCAACACAGCTGACAATCATTTCTGTTCCTTCATGGTCACATTATCAGCATTCCAGTATGCTATTCACTGCTGCTTCTAAGATGGAGTCTGTTTCTCTGATGCCCTCATTATGATCTGGGATACATTTTTCTATATAGTTCTCCACAGGAGCTAAGGCTGAAAAATGAGGAGTTTCAAGGTCAGGTGAGTTATTTTTGATGACAGCACTGTCAGAAGGTTTCTGAGCTTGTTGTAGATCCAAAATGCTATTGATTGCACTCTCCAAATGTTCATGGAGTGATGTGTCGCATTGTGCTTCTTTTGCATCTTTAGTCTGCATACATGAAAAGTCATGCTGTTGAGAATTTTTAGCACTTTTGTCTTGTGACTGGTCATGCCAAGGCAACTGTGAGTCACCCTCATTATGTTCCAATTTAATGGGATTACTAATCTGATTAATAACAGGGTTCAGTGCTTCCTTCATTAGACCTTCTACAGTGACTTTATCACAAGAATTATGGTGCTTTTCCTCAACATCAGACGTATCTTCTTCTCCTTTACGTATTTGGACAGTTCCAACAACAGGTTCACAAATTTTTGTGCTTTGAGTCTCTACGTAACCAGATGAGGGACCAGTAGTAATTTTATCACCTTGGTTTCCAGTATCTGACTGCTCTTGAGTTTTTGAAGATTTACTTTGTGTTCCAGCTCCATAAGCTGTCTCCGGATGGATTGTTAGTTTTAGCCCTTTGCTGCTGCTGTAGGATTTAGCAGTGCATGGGCTGATAGTGGAAGAGTTTGTGGTTGCCTTGACCTCACTTGCCACAGAAGAAGTTAAATGAACCATCCTTGAGGATGCACTTTTCTGGTTGATAGTAGCATTTGCTGGTGTAGACTGCCTGCTACTACTTTCTGAAGACTTATGTGGCATCACATCTGTAGTTAATGGTTGTGTTTCAGCTACAGGTTTTACAAAAACGGTGGATGAACAACAGAAGTTTGCCAAATAGCCATCTAAATAAAGGGAAAAAATAAAGAATGATGTGGATCACTGCAGTATAAAATTTAATTGCCACTGAATGGTAATGAGCAACATTTTCAACCCAGCTATAGATAAACAGCTTAAAGGGCTCTAATAAAAAATAAAAATGTGCGTGACTTCGATTTAAATCAGCCATTCCTAGGTAATGCCAAAATTAGAATAGCATAGCTGGCAGCCTCTGGAAATGGCCCTTCATTCTTTTTTAAAATTTTTATAAGACAGTCTTAGTCTATGTAATCAAATTGCTTTACAATTGATTGTTTAGCCTACGATGGCTTTTTTGATTTTAAATACTACCCTTACTGCTACTGTAATCCTAGACATCAAGAACACACTGGCATTCTTAGTGCCCAGTGTTATTAGAGTGCTCATGACAGGAAGGATATCATATGATGATAAATTCCATCACACATGTTTAGTATGAATATTTTGCCCGTGTAAGTGCGCACATATATATTGTCACTCCTGGTAAGAAATCCAGATGTGGTAGAGTGCACACACAGGGAGAGCCAGCAGACCAATTTATCACCCTCGTCTGCTGAAATATGATCATCTTTCTAATTTTTCATTGAACTAATCTGTCCAATAAATTGGTACTTCATCTAAAAAGAAAACATAACGTTATAATAAATAGGCAAAGCAGGTTAACCAGAATGTCTACTAAAAATGCACTGTTCTGTTTATCAAATCATCTTAACTACATCCTCGTTAATGGCTATTAATGTTATTACAGTTGGAATATCTTGGTCTGTATTGTTAATTATAAGTTCCTTGTCCCCCAACCACCGCAAGATCTTCATTATGACTTTCTACCGGCATACTTTCTGCTATAAATGATGAGGAGAGGATGCTTTGCCTTTTCTTAGTGCTTTTCAATAAAAAAGGACTCGCCAGATCCTTAATAGAATTTTACAAATTGAGCACGCTACGATATGAGCTTGTGGCAAAATTTTTATAATTTTATTGAAAAAAATATTGCCAGAATTGAATATGTTAAAATACATTTTTATTTCAGATCGTCTTACAAACATTGTGATCAAGACTGCCACAGTACTCACCAGAATCCTCCAAAGAAAAGCGCTTGTCCTGGTTAAGGGCTGCTTTCTCATCCTGATTGAACACTCTGTCAATCATCACCATTTCAGCAGAAGGATTTACTCGCTAAAGCCAAATAAATAAAGATTACAGTAATTTGTCAAATATGCTCACCTTCTCATTTATTTACTGGTATACTAAAAAATGTCTTCTGAATGAATACATTCATCTCCATGCTAATCATAATGCAATTTATTTTGCGTATAATTTACACATCCAATTGTGTAGACCCATTACTTCCCACACTCTATAGTTTACACCCATGTGGTTATATTACATATGTATCAAGTTTTTAAATTCTCAAATGCCTCCCGCTGCTTTTCACCTTAGGACAACATGGGATGTTAACTGCTCACAAGATGTTTACACATTATACTAATGCTTACCATTGCATCTTCCAATAACAGTCTTCTGTACTTGCTGAGCATCATCTGAGTGCGTTTTAGCAATTGCACTGAGACAGTTTCAAATTCATTATCCACTGGTTTTTAAAAAATGAAAAAAATTAGTATCAAATGCCTATGCTAAAACATTGTAAATTCTTTATAAATAACAAAGTATGGATCATCTTTCTGTCTTTGAAAATTATTGCTGGAAGCAATCCTCATGTTGGTTTTACTTTTGTGTAGCTAAGATTTGCATGAGTCGATCAACCTGATACATATAATTAATGGATAGATTATTTCTACTCTCCTTCATGCATGCAGAGAATATCTCAGCATCGCCTGCCGATCTGAGATATCTGAATATGGAGATACATAAAACTACATTGCTAATATTCCTAAAAGCATCTAGAAAACATCTTATGTTGCTCTGCCTTGATACTTTTTGACATAATTAAGTGTCCATTTCAGCGTCAGTGAAAGGTCTAATATCAATAGCTACTGCTCCATAAAATAAATCACTGAAGACGAAAGTGAAAAGCTATCATATTCCAGAATCTTTGACCATTTTCCAAAAGGATTTGAAATTTTAAAAAAATATTTGTAAAGATTTGTTTTAAAGCATATTGCATTCACACATGTTTTTTAAAAACTATTTCACATCTCAGATTTAAGATATGCCATCTTGGGAGGACCTAGGCATAAATATGATAAAAATGCTTTCATTAAGCTAAAGGTGGCTCTCATAGGGTTAAATTCAAAGGAAGCATAGATAAATTTACTGATTAAATTTCAGATAAGGTGCCTCAACCATTGTGCCACAGAATGGAGAATGAAGCACAGTTGATCATTAATACTCTCTAATCCTACAGCAATGCTTCATTTGAACTCAGCAGGAGTCACTGCCAATTTAGGCTGGTGGACTTTGCTCCATATGGGGTTGAAAGAGTCAGGGAGCATTAAGAGCCCCACACTGAATTAGTTTTCTTTAAAAACAGGAAACTGTGAAAGCTAGAGGCAATCAGGCAATAAAGGATTGCAAGAAAAATGAGAGTGCAAGGAAGAGGAGTTAAAAATTAGCTTTAAGTCATGCAAGTGGTATGGTGTACCATATTCATTGTTTTCATATTATTCACAAAGACAAATTGCATGAATAGAAAAAATGAATTCAATCAGAAATGTTGCTCTGTATGGTCAATTGATAGAAAATAAAGCAACTTAATGATTTGTATTAGGCTTCTTCTCACCAACTGTTCAAACTGCCTTCAGACAAGAAACAGACGTATGAAAGACAAGAGTATCTTGTTCAGATCACATGCTATTATTACCTCACCAGGTTAAAGTTGTTCAAGTTATATAGAGCAGTGTGAATCAACACCCATAAAATATGCTCAAAATGTTTTAAGGGAGTGACTGAACCCAAGATGGACTCTACTAAACAACTGAATTCTCAACAGCGGTTAAGATCCTAAAGATCTATGTTGATGACAGTAAATGATAACCACTTCATTAGATTGTTTGGTAATCAAAAACACTTCACACTCACGCTGTTGTGAAGTCTTTGATTCCTTATTATCTGTGAACAGAGGAAGATAAGAGACAGAGATACTGTCATCAGCTTTCTTAAATATAAAGCTATACGGAAATTAGATTCAGCAAACTGAGACTAACAGGTTAGAAATGTTGGTGGACAGACTCAAGTCATTTTACTGAAGTCAAACTAGATGACTCACTGTTTTGGGGAATTATAGCATGGTCTTTAGTTTGTATTATTACTCAAAGTTAAGCTGCATTAACTAATTTAAGAATTTTCAATCTCTATGTTCACTTAATGTAAAATAATGTAGCTTGTGGATTTGTATCAAGCTTTACCTCATTCAAGTGTTCACTTGATCTGCCCTCAAGAAGACAGTTCACACACCGAAGACATAAATACACAGTTCAGGTAACACTGAGAAACTGCTGTTACCACCTCCGCCCCCACCTTGTGTTACACTATTCTAAAAATAGTTATAGGACAGCACAAGTAAATCCCTACAAGAGCTCACAGGAGCAACTGATGCCACTAAACTTGAGAAGGTATATAAAGCAGACCTGAATCTGAAATAATTATACTAAGATTCACTGGAGGTGATAGGGTGAAGGTTAACTATTATCTTTTTCTGAACAGTTGATTGTCTCAGAATTCTAACAATTCTGTCTTGTAATGTCACTTTCTTGTCAGAGAAGTGGTCTCAATATCCTCATCTTAATTGTTGCCCTCTACTCATCAGACCTTCAGTGACCAGCGTTGAAAAGATGGTTTTATTTGTGCCAGCATCAAAACAGCACCAATACATATAAGACATTGTGGAAACTGATAATATGGTCTTGGCAGAACAGCATTGGGATCAATGTTGTTTGGGTGCTATTTGGGCTTATATTGGAAGGGCAGAATATCAGGTGCACCCTTAAAGCTGTCCTGCTACAAAGAAGACAATGAAATGGCTACAGCAAGGAACTAACACAAAACTTTGCCAATTACTTAAATAGCTTTAGCTATGCTACTGCAGGAGGACCTGAAAACACGAGAGTCACCTAATAATGAAGAGCAGTCGCAGAGCAATCTGGATGATAATGGCATAAAGAATAGAAGTGGTCTCACCTGAATAATGAAGCTGGGAGAAGGTGAGGAAGAAATTTACTGGTCTCAGGAAATACTGCTCACATTTTGTGTTGTTTTATAGCATTGCCGTACAATGCATGTTACCATCTTTCACTGTAAACTATTGGTTCGATATTACTCAGAATGCACAGCACTCTAGCAACTGTTTATTTCTTTTCAAATGCACAGGTCTAGCTTGAGTCCTCCTTCAGCGGCTCAGGTGAGGATCAGGACCTTAGATGGCTTGATTACAAATTAAGTCCGAGACCAATACATACAGACATTTGTGAGTACGACAAACACTTTGCAAAGTTTGAAGACAACAATAGAGAAGTCCATTAGCCACATCTATGAAGTGATATTTGAAGATCTAAGCGAACTGTAGAATATTGGGGAGAATGTAGCCACTGCATGATCATTTACACTGTAGTCCCCGATAACAATGGTCCTAAGTTCAATTCCCTATTGAACACTCTGACTAGACACAACCCTTTGCTTCGAATATACAGCAGTCTTTTTTTGTCCAGTTTCTGTTGGCTGAGCGATATTCTTGGTTCCTAAGGGTTAACCATCCAGGCTTCTTGCCCCTCCAAATAATGCAGACAATACCGATTGCTGCAAAAATCAAGAAAACATGATTCTACCCAAGTAGCAGGCATGCACTGCGTAACTTTGTGCCGATGATTCAAAGATTAATTTAATCAAGCGAAACCTTGTCCTACTTCTGAAAATGTGGGAATGAAGTAGGGGCCTATATGGAGACATTTGTGTCATCAATAATGCCCTTCACATTGGGAGAGCATGTAACAGTCCTCTCCTTGCTGCCTGCTTCCATTCAGAAAAAGAATGAAAGAATTAGTTCTGGCAAGAAAGGCATCTGTCATCTACTTGGAGCACTACTGGTTGTGCAATTTGGCATATTTCCCTGCCGTGGCTGGAAAGGACCCAGTAGCATTGAAGTTAAAGGCTGTGGTTACCTTGACAGCCACTGGCAGAGTTGTTCACATCATGGAACTTGTATGAAGGAGACGTGAGTTGTGAGGTAAGAGCGAATGCGGCAAGACCACTTCAGTGCAAACAGACCTCCCTCTTAAGTCTCCTCAGATCCTCTTCTTCCTTCTCTATAACCAGCAAATAGACAGGTTTACCCAGCAGGATGTCCATCTTAAAAACTGTGTTGTTGAAACATAAATTGTAGCCAAGCCACCAAGCCACCACAAACAGAAAATAGGGAGCTGCTGAAAAATCAAAAAAATGCAAAATCTAAGCTACTCCTGAAACCTGCAAGGAATGGGACAAAAACAATGCAAAAGAATTGAACGAACACTTGAGTGATGCAGCAAAACACAGTTACTCTCTTTTTTAGAATGCAATCTTCAAAATGGCTAAAATGGCTTCCCAAGCAGTACTTGTTTTAAATCTGTGCTGAACAACTTCAGTGTATTCCTAATTTTGTATAAGTGAGAAGATACCAACAGGTAATTTAGATGAATTTATATAAATTTCAATGTCTAAATGAGGGAATGCACAAAACGCATGATTGTCATCTGCTCTTAGCTAGCAGTCTGACAACAGAATGATACTTTGTGTATTTTAGGAGAGGAAGGGACCCAAGACTTAGTCATCCAAATATATATCTGTCATTTGTTGCTACCAATGCACCCTATCTCGCATTTAGCTTTACAACATACAACTATAACACAACGGCCATGAAATTGAAGGGGGCTCAAAAACAGGTGCAGGAGTCACAATATGGGATTACCCCATATCCATTGTTTCTGATGCAGGCAACACACAAACTTTGTGCTGCCTAGTAATTTAAACGACTGTACAGTGTAGCCAGCACTAAGCATGCTGTTAAGTGGCTGCGTTCCTGAGTGAGGGCACAAAATTATGAGACGCTAGCACAAGCTAAAGCTAGCTGTCACTACTTAAAGCTAGCCTGCACCTAATAAAGGGGTTGGGGCAGTTGATTTTGATGTGGGGAACACACACTAATGGCAGAGAATGGGCTCCAAGATTTTTCAACGTTACACTCTCGTAGGATGACAACATTTGGCCTCCCACCTCTACTACTCCATCAGTCCCTATCAGCCAGCCAGCCAGCCCAAACTGCTGCTGCCCATTGTGATATGGCACAGTCTGAAGCCTGGCCTTCTAGGGCCAGAGCTACTCAAGGTTATCCTGCAAGGCCATCTTCAGTCTCTCCCACCATAAGTAGCTGCCTTCCACCAGCCATGCTGCAGCCACTGGGGTCACACAGTATCGGAATCTTAGGACAAACAAAAGCACACAGAACACAGGCACTAAGGGATTGCACAAGGGTAATTAATTTACATTTGTATGTAATATGGCATGGCTTGATATATAAATTTGGTTTGGAGTGTTTATTTTGTGGTGGCTTGTATTTTTTCATTGTGCAAAGCAGACACTGTGATGGTCAGCACACAGGGAAGTTAAGGTGTTAGACTGGTGGTGAATGGGAGAATTGAGGTTGTGTTTAGTTGCCTGACAGTCAGTTGAGCCTGGTCAGACAGGGGCTTTGTTGACCATCACGAATCTTGACACTCACTGTACTGTGGGGTTGTACTGTACTCCAGAGTCCTGAACCATGTTGTCAAAGGATAGTCTTTTTCATCCAGTAGCTAATCTCTGGTTTGTCATGGTGGCTCAAATGCAGATGGTATAATGGACTGTCATAGAATGAAGGCATCATGGCTGCTGCCAGGATATCTGATATTGATCCGTGCTGCATACAGTTGCATAACAGCTGAACATTAAGGGAGTTCAAGTCCTTTCGGTTGAGGTACATCTGAGTTGACATGTGGCGTCTAAAAAGACGAGTGTGCAGTGGTACGCTGCACCTTGGGAATATATACATTTGCAATCTTTGCAAAGCTAGGTGCTCAATCCACCTGCTCTGGCAAAAGAGAATAAAATGTACTCAGCTCCCTTGGAATATAGAGCCTCAGTGACTTCTCTTATAATAAGGTGAGTGGCAAACTGGGAGATGTTGCCAATATCATCTGCTCCAGTCTGGAAGGAGCCAAACGTATAAAAGTTCATGGCCGCAGTTGTCTTCGTAGACACTGACAATGCCGTCCTTGCCCTGCTCTAAGGTTGCAATAGATGGAAGATTTCAGTAAGGACATCCTTAGTGGTGACATCTGACACATCATTCCCCGCTGAGGTTCAGGTAGGAGAACCACTACTTGCTAGTGCTCTTTTCCTCCGCCTTCCTCTTCCAGCAGCTTGCCCTGCTCTGTATCACCTCTTCTCTTCTCCCCATATTGCTCTAGTCCAAAGGGGATGCATGCTACTGCACCCATGTCTGGGAAAAGTGGTTTGTTTAATAGAATCCTTGAAATCAGGACAAAGTCCTTGAACACATACCACACCACTCCCTATAAACCTTAGCTACTTCAAACAACTGTAGAAAGCACCAAACACTTCTACTATCACAGCAACAGCCAATAGAAATCAGGCAATAACTAACCTAAATGTAATTGATGATCTCTTTAAATGGTATTGGTGTGGGGTCCTTCCTGCTGCTCAAGGCGTATTCAATATACAAGGTTAAAGGAGGGCACTGATTGAAGTGTTGGGCTCCAAAATGGAAGCGCTGGTGTCAAAACAATGTTTACACACTGATTGACGTCACAATCTGCTTGCTGTAGTTCCTTTCGGTGAACACTATGTGCACACCAACACATTCATCTAAATGGCTTCTAGGACCAGAAATGTGCGCACACATGCCATGGATACCTTTTTAGAGGCATAAAGCAAATGAAGCCAGTTTCTTTATTTGCACTTCATCACTTGTTTTATTTTTCAAATTTTCATATGTTCAACTACAGATAATAAAGCAAATGCTGACTGTTTCACATTTGCTACCAAAAACTCCAGAAGAACTTTGCAGTTGTAGTGGGTCATTATTATAAGCAATGAGAGCACAAAGGACGTTGAAGAGGCTATGAGTAAATCATTTTCAATTATTGCAGACTACAATATTGCTAAAGTTCTACATGAAACAGTATAAAAATATAGCTTAGTAAGTCTGATACAAGAATGGTATTGAAATACCTTTCTGAAATTCCTCTTGGGAAGGCAGATTCCCTTGGAACACATGATATGGAAGAAGCCGTTGCATGGCATCCTCCAGTGAACTGAAGGGTGTTTTATAGTCAGGTTGTAGAACATTTTTTTGTTCTTCTTGCAATTGCTGAAGAATCCTTTGATATAAACATAAAAAGGAAATGTCAGTCGTGCAATTTTTTAAAAGCTTGTTCATTTTAAACAGCTAATATAAAACTAAACAATGGCCAGAATCATCCTATGTACTGTGCCTTAGCTGTACAGATGGTAAATGGAGGCCTACAAAACAACAATTAAAAATGCACTTTTCCCACTGGCCGGAGGAGGAGGCGATAGGGTTTCAATTAGGCCCATTAACTTTTCATAACAATACATATTGAAGAATGCTATGGAATACATTTATACTCAAGCCATGTTTCTTGGGAAAGAATTTCCACAGCTTAATAAATCAAATAATTAAAAAGAATCAGCAATGGGTAGCATAGTGGGTTAACACTGTGACCTGTTACCTCTGAGACATGTACCTGAATCTAACTAGACTGACTAATTGAATGACTCACCTATTTCTACTGAGCATTGTTCTATAGAGTGACCATGATTAATCTGACCTGGTTCTAAAACTATGGACCCACAACAGCAAATCTCAAATCACAAAAGTTTCATCCGTAAGGAAGGCTGATACAGAAAATGGAACTAACAAACTGTTGTGTTAGGGAGTTTTAATACAATTGGTACAGATAGAAATAAAGCATTGCATAAAATATTAAAACAATTATTTTTTGATTAGTCCTCCTCAACAAAAACTATGGACACACTGAGAGCAAAGACACTTAGCACGCTAGGATCAGAGTTGCATAATATATATGGTGCTACAGGTATGTTAGAAATCAAAGCAAAGTAATTCAAATAGCAAGTGGGTAGAAAAGTGGGCAGATAACTTCACAATATTTCGAGGGATCTTAGGAAAAATGAGTTTAGAGATGCAAATGGAGGTGTTAGAGACTGCAAGGTTTTTTCAGGGTGGGATGATGAAAGTGCCTTTGAAAGGGAGGCACAAGGTTTGAAGAAAGGGAAAATTAAGCAAGTATTGATGCAACAAATAGCTGACTATGCAGATCTGGGGCAAGACAGAATGGGGCTAGGACAATATAGAAGGCAAGAAGTCAAAGAAGGGAGACTAGGCTGAAGAAGGTGTGCAATAGTGAAGAAGAGAAGTTTGCAGTTGCTCATAATTACGCTGCATTTAGTCACAGAACATGAGAAGCAATGTAGCTTGAGATAGTTTAGACAAATCTGGAAGTGGACAACCAGGCTGGTGACGCAGTAGGTGCACACAAGCCTGAGGTTCTCAGATTTGAGGATGTAAAGGTAGCAACTGCATTAGGACATCTGGGAAGAATGAGGGCATGAAAGATCTGGAGGAGACAAAGGCATCAAAAGAAGGCAAAGCAGTAATAGAGCAGAACAACAGAAGCAGTGACTTAATAGTGGGTGGTAGTATTGGTTTAGTGGAAAGACAGTTACAGAAAATATTGGTTAGGGAGATGCATTAAAATTCTTAAAATATAGTATACTGCTCAACAATTATACATACAAACTTTCTTTAGTAAGTTGCTTTGTTGCAGGTCTCTTCTGTCCCACATTTTGGCCTTCGAACTAGAATGAAATAAACTAATGATATAAAACTATATACGTATATGTTAGAAATGATACAAGTACTGCAGAGCAACATTATCAACATGTCTACAGATATGGGCCTTACCTATCTCCTAGCAGATTAGAATACCGGTGGGAGATGTGGCATTGTGGAACAGTTCATGCTAATTTCTGTTTGCATAATGCCACACCAAATGACACTATTCCAAACTATTTGGAAAGAAGTAAAAATAAACAAGTTGTAGTTTGCTAAACAATAGCAAAATGAACAAGACAGTGCTCATTGTAAAGAAAAACCAATATCTGAATATTAACTAAGTTTGACTAAACTAGCTAAGAACCTATTCATTCCTCCACTAGCAATACAAAATTTTAGACCTGGTCAATTTACTATGTTTTGTGAAAAGCAAATACCAATTTATGCCAACACGCTACAACTTGAAGGTACCCCATTAGAGTAAATGAGTATTTGCATATTGCATGCTATATTAGGAAATATTTAAAATCATTAAATAGTTCAAATGGTTTGCAAATTCACAATCATTTGAATATATATCATGCTTTACATTCCCATCATTTTTTCATTACTTTATGCTGTCATCAAAATAAATGTATTTTTACTACAGATCTTGTGCAGAAAGAATTTTTGCAGATTTCTTGCATTCAACATTGCAAAACAGATGCACAGAAAAATATTTCAAAAAATATAACTCAGTGAATACGAGAAGGATCCCTGCAATTGTAACACTGTTATTCAATATTTAAGAGTGAAGATATTGGAGCAATCCATAAAAGTATTTAGGATCATATTTTACTAACTGTGGCTTTGTAAAACTGAAATTTTCTTTTTGAAGTAAGATTTTCAGTTAATACTAATATTAACATATTAGCTATTAATTACATTTTAAGTTCTAAGCTTAAATACAATTGCAAAAATTTATACAATGAGTTCAACATTAGCTTTATTGCATCTCTTGGAATGGTTGTTTACACTTTGTTTAGTTATTAAAATTTGAAATTGAGAGTCACATTTGAAGTTACTTTGATTAACTTAATGGCAAAGCATTTTTATTAGAAGTTTAAATGAGATTTGTAGAATTCTATTGGACAGGAAACCATAGATACCATAAAAGCAGCAACCTACTTGTGAAATTTTCTGTATCTCTGGCTGTGCTAACATTTTATCCTGCAGTGGATGCAGCTGTCCCAAGTGCTGTTGTAAAGTACCAGCAGTTTTGTGAAGTTGACTGTCGCTCATTTGCACAGCTGTAATATACAAATATAGAGAACAAAACTTTATAAAAGATATTTAAGAAATAGATTTATGCAAACCCTAAAATAGAACTTCATGATTTAAAGCAAGTTAAATTTGGTTGTACACTAAAGAAATAGGAAGTACATCTTTAATTAGCTGTTCAACTTTTAATTAATTTAATCCCAAGGCATTATATTTTCTTGAGTTGGTTAAACCTACACACTGTTGCTGAAAATCTGAGACATTTGACACATTGGAGGTTTCATGTATTTTTTCACATAGCAAATTAAAAAAAACTTAATGAAAACATATCATCTCTCCTGATCACACTGTTCATTAAAAAATTAAATGTTTTGAGAATTGTTATGTCAATCTCTCTCAATTCAGCTGAAATTCACAATGTCTCAAGGTGAGAGGCAACAGCAATGTCATGCAACCTTCATATCTCTTCCTTTTACACCCTCTATGAAATGGTGTTACTGTATAAGTGGGTTGAAATAAACTGCTGCAATTCATTCTGTTCATCTATGTCAAAAAGCATTCCTAAGCTTTCAGGAACAGTTGAATAAGTTAGATACATGCATATTATAACTTGGAAGATGTTACTGCTGTAAATTGCTATACTAACAGATTTTTTATTAATGCATACTACCAATACATTACATACATTGTTTGCCCTTGGTTTTATTTCAGTATTCTTGAAAAAGGTAGCCAATTTGAATTCTCATGCAAGCTTCGCACCCGAGAGCCACAAATTTCCCGATCAGGATTGGAACACCTACTTCTGACCCTGATCACTTACTTTCCTCCATTTTTCTGGGCAATCTTCCAATGGAGGATCCTTCCAAACTGATTCAGCGCAGGAAACCTCGGAGAAGAGGGAAGCAGTGGAGAGAATCTGCACAGAAGCCACACTGCCCCTAAGTATAACACTAGCTGCTATATTCTAGTAAGTAGAGTTTAAATATCCCAAAGCTTCTTTGAAAAGTTACGGAGAGCAGACAAGTGTGTACGGGGGTAGGATGGATGAGGCAAGGGGGTAAGGTGGGTAAGATAAGTGGGTGAATTAAGTGGGTAAGAGAGTAGAGTGGTTGAGGGGTTAGGGTGGGCAAAAGAGTAGGATAAGGTTAAGTGGGTAAAAGGGTGTGGGTAAGGTAAATGGGTAAGACGGTGGGGGGGGGTACGGTAAGTGGGTAAGGGGTTTGTATATGGTGGCTGCTGGGTAGCATGCTAAGTTCAGGTCAGGTCAGGTCGGGGGGGTGGAGTCAGGTATTGGGATCAGGTCAGGGGCGGAGTCAGGGGTGAGTTGGGTGGTGGAGGCTAGTCAGGTCAGTTTGAGGGGTTCAGTTGTATAGTTACCCAGGAGTTAAACTGGGATTTTTCTGTCTAACATTTCCTGGGTAACCATCCAGGTAAGTCAAAACCAGCCAAAGTCTCTGATTCTAATTCAGTGTTGGAGACTTTTTTGGAGGATCCCAGGGAGCAGGGGGATTGGAAGTTCAAACTTACTGGGCAATTCCCATGGAATCATTGTGTTGGGACTTCTTAGGGGTCCCGTAGCGCATCTCAGGGGGGTACGTCCGCTCACTTGACTATCCAAAGACCAGAAGATCTGGGCCATTAAGTCATGTTTTCTCTATTCAGGTGCTTAATAGTCTACTGTGTATTTCCAACAATATATACGTTTGCAGATTTACAGCATGTTCATTTCTTTTACCTCTACTTCAGTTCTAGGTGACTCAATATAACATTACAACAGTATATTCTTTATACACGCACACTCCATTGTTTACAAACTTTTTGAGACTTATTCTTAATATAGTAGAAAAACCAGGCATTGGGTTTGTTGCTATTTCTGTCCACATGAATACAATGAAAAGTTCCTTTACTTACTCAGACATGTAGCTTTGCCTAGAATTCCTGCATTGCTCAATATGCTGGGTATATGGGGCTGTCTTATGCCATCACCAGAATGCGCCTTTGGAACAGAACTGGGCAGAGTATGACTGCCAAAGAGAGAAGCTGAAGCTTGATTGGAGAGCTGTCCCAAGCTAGCCAAGGAGTGACTAGTGACTGGTTGGTGCTTACTTGTTGCCATCATCTTCTTTGGAGCCTGCAATCATGATATTGTATAAATAAAACTGTACAATGAATGCATCTAAGCATCCAACAATAAGCATGAACAATTCACACAATTACACAACTGCATATGCTGTCCCAATTTAGGAAAATTAATACAGCTACAATTCTGATATATTAATTAGTATATATGCTTTTTCGTAAAATTGAATCAGTAAATGTTTGAAACAAATTCTGCAATAGCTAGTGAAAGATTTTTTAAACTAATTAGGTAATACTTTTGTTCTTGTTCTGGCTTAACTGAAATAATTATAAATTCAAGTATGTGGAGGCATAGACATACTCCAGATAAACTTATTGTTGAAATTAAAAAGTCAATTTTGCACAGCAATCTATTATAAAAATATAATACAATTTGAAAGTTAATAACAGTACCAAAAATGGTTTTGGCTGTGAAATTCGATAACTTCCTGAACCAGGAGCAGAAATCACGATGCTCAATTAACCTCCGCCTGTTGCTTCCGATGCATGCACCAGACCAACTTCATGCTGCCTATTCATTACCATGATTGCAGCCTGCAGCCAGCACCAACCGGCAGGGATCCCAAAATTATGAGAGGCTAACACAAGTTAAATTTAACCCGCACTTCTTAAAGAGGAGGTGCATCATGGCTAGAGCAGTTGATGAATGTCATTCCACAACGGATTCTGACCTGCGAAGAAGAATGGTATGCCATTCAAGAGAGCAGGCTCCCAAATGTTCAGAGCTTATATTAAAAGCCTTATTCAAGAAGTGTGTTCTATCCTCTGGGGTCAGGAGGTCCTCTAGGCAAAGTATGAAAAAGCAATGGAAGCAATGTAAAGTGACATGGAGGAGTCCCGGCACCAACTTGGCACAGGGTTTGATGTGGAGATTGAAATCCTTCCTTTCCAGCATGGAAGTGGCAGCCAACTTCATTAGTGTAGATCAAACCATGCAGCATCTGACAGCCAATATCTCAGCTTCCATTGCAGCACAAGCAGAAAACAGCCAATGTCTGGTGCTGCCATGCAAGCTCTGAACACTAGTATCCACAACCATGATGGCAGCAGTCTAAGGGACTTGCAGGGTGTCACAAACGTCCAGCATTCTGTCCTCCAAAACATTACTAGGATTGGTGAGCCACCATCCTGGGGAGTGGCAGTGGCTCTCTGAAGCACAAACCTCTCAGGAACACCATTCGTCCTCTCAGCATTGTGGCCCCTGCTGTTGATTGTCAGCCAGTCAGCCCAAACAGTTGCCACCCATGCCGAGATAGTGCAGTCTGAAGCTGGATCTTCCAATCCATGTAGTCTCTCCTGCTGAAAGCCAGCAGCCTTTCACCAGCCATACTGTAGCCACTGGTTTGGACTGCATAGGAACACTAGACACAAAGATGATAGGCACTAAGGGAATACAGAAGGACGATTAGTTGAATTTTGTATGAAATATGGCATGGTTTGATTCAGAAATTCGGCTTAGAATATTTTTTTTGTGGTGCCATTTATTTTTGCATTGTAACCAACTGAATGCTATGATGGTCAGCAATGTAGGGGCGATAAGGTGTGGGGCTGCTGGTAATGGGACTTGGGACTGCATTTACTGGTATTGCAATTGGGAGTTGTTCATGATCAGCCAGCCAAATTGTGGCTATGTTGCCTCTTCCCCCTTCTACTCTTCAGCTGCTCTTTGTATAGATGGCGACAAGGGCTGAGTCTTTACAATGGCAAAGTTGCGCAGTATACACCTGACCACTACAAATTCTGATAGGCAGTCTGCCAAGAACTGTAGGGGTCCTCGAAAGCTTTCATTGTATGCAGGCTGCCCACTTGTGCATAGGTTGTGCACCTGAGTAATGAAGCCACGTCATCAGTAGAAAACCCTTGATTTTTGATTTATCATGGTGGCTCAAATACATAAGGAATAGCAGGCTGCCGCAGAATTAAGGCATTATGGCTGTTGCCAAGGTACTGGGCCTAGACCAGCATGATTCGCTGAGTAGGGATGCATCCCAGCTGGACATCGAGGGAGTGGAATCTCTCTCAGTTGCAGTATATCTCAGAGTTGGCATGTGGTGTCTGCAAAGTGATATGCTTGCAGTCAATGGTACCCTACACCATGGAAGTCTGTATCTTAGCGAAACTGCATGCTCACTCCATCTGCTGTTCTTTGGCAAGAGAGAATAAAATGTAGCGCTCTTTGAATAGAGAGCGCCAGTGACCTCTGGTACACAGCAGTAGGCAGCAAACTGTAGATGTTGCAAATGTCTCTTGATCCAGCCTGGAAGAAATCTGACAAATAAAAATTCATGGTCGCAGTCACCTCCATAAGCCATTGGCAATGCAGTCCTTGCCCTGCTCTAAGGTTGCAGTTGTGGCTGCCAAAGTTGGCAGATTTCAGTGTGAAGGTCATCAGTGAAGCACAGACATCTCACACACTGCTCCTCGCTGAGGTTCAGGAGAATTGTTCCCTGAAAGCTCTGGGGGTACTGCCCGGGGAGCCCTACTCCCCTTCCTCTTCCAAGCAGGTTGCTTTCTTTGTGTGTCTCTATTCATTCTCCAAGTCAAGCAGTATTCCAATGGGAATGCCAGGTACTGCACCCACGTCTGGGAGTAAATGGTTTACGCAGAAGCCTTACAGTCAGGGCCAACTCCTTCAGCACCTACCACATCATCTCCTATAGACTTTAGGAACTTACTGAACAAAACACTTGTACAATCACAACAACAGCCTGTAGAAGTCAATCCATAACTAACCTGTAAGTAATTGATGATCCCTTAAAATAGTGTTGATGGGGGTGTGGGGGGATGCTTCTTGCTGCTGAATCAGTCGTACATGATTAAGAGACAGGGTTAGCTGGAGGGTACAGCAGCAAGATGACAGCCATGGCATCAAATCAACATTACACACTGATTGATGTCATAACCTGCTTATTTGTGTACTTTCAGCCAATATTCATTGTGTGCATGCTAACACCCTCCTCAATCTGGCATCCAGTGTGACTGTCACTAGAAGTGCAGCATTTTAGACCTTTAAGGCCACTCACAGCAGCAGTTCTCTTTAGTTTTGTACATTTTAAGCGAGCCTAAAGGCGAAATTCAAATTCAGGTGGGACACAAAATGGGGAGTAGGAAATCAGTCGCCCAATATACAACCCATTGTTTCGTTGCCACCTGTTTTGCACCCCCATCAACTTTGAATTTCACCTCCCTCTCTTTTTAGATCTACTTACAAGCAACAAAATTAAGTCATCTGCATTAGGGAATGAAGTCAAACAAATGAATTCCAGGTTAACCACAATTACTATACCAGAATTCTGACAGAGAATTATACGGAACAGTCAGTTGCCAGATTGGTTTGGCATAAGTTGTAACTTGGAAGAACTAAAAATGATTTTTTTTAAAAACATTACGGGATGTAGGCATCACTGGCTAGGGAAGCACTTATTGACCATCCCTAATTGCCCTTGAGAAGGTGATGGTGAGCTGCTTTCTTGAACCACTGCAGTCCCTGTAGTGTAGATACACCCACGGTGCTGTTAGGGAAGCGAGTTCCAGGATTTTGACCCAGTGACAGTGAAGGAATGGCGATACATTTCCAAGTCAGGATGTTGAGTGGCTTAGAGGGGAACTTCCAGATGATGGTGTTCCCATGTGTTTGCTGCCCTTGTCCTTCTAGATGGCAGTGGTTATGGGTTTGGAAGATGCTGCCTAAGGAGCCTTGGTGAGTTTCTGCAGTGCATCTTGTAGATGGTACATACTGCTGCCACTGTTCGTCGGTGGCAGGGGGAGTGAATATTCATGGAAGAGGTGCCGATCAAGCGGGGGGCTGCTTTGACCTGGGTAGTGTTGAGCTTCCTGAGTGTTGTTAGAACTGTACTCATTGAGGCAAGTGGACAGTATTCCATCACACTCCTGACTTGTGTCTTATAGATGGTGGACAGGCTTTGGGGAGTCAGGAGGTGAGTTACTCACCACAGGGTTCCTAGCTTCTGACCTGCGCTTGTAGCCACAGTATTTATATGGCTGGCCCAGTTCAGTTTCTGATCAGTGGTAGCCCCCAGGATGTTGATAGTGGGGGATTCAGCAATGGTAATGCCATTGAATTTCATGGGGTGATGATTAGATTCTCTCTTGTTGGAGATGGTCACTGCCTGGCACTTGTTTGGCAATAATGTTACTTGCCAATTGTCAGCCCAAGCCTGGATATTGTCCAGATCTAGCTGCATTTGGACACGGGCTGCTTCAGTATCTGAGGAGTCACAAATGGTGCTGAACATTGTGCAATCATCAGCGAACATCCCCACTTCTGACCTTATGATGGAAGGAAGGTCATTGATGAAGCAGCTGAAGATGGTTGGGTCTAGGACACTACCCAGAGGAACTCCTGCAGTAATGTCATGGAACTGGGTTGATTGACCTCCAACAACCATAACCATATTCCTTTATGCTAGGTGTTACTCCAACCAGCAGAAGGTTTTCCCCCTGATTCCCATTAGCTCCAGTTTTGCTAGGGCTCCTTGATGCCACGCTCAGTCAAATGCTGGCTTGATGTCAAGGGCAGTCACTCTCACCTCACCTCAATTGTAAAGAAAAACTCCAGAAACATATTTTAAAAAGAAAATTAAAGAGGATTCCATGTGAAAGACAACAGTAAATAGTGAAAGTTAAGTTGGCATAAAGCTGAACATTAAAATAATGAAATCAGTATGCTAAGAAAGTTCTATGTTATTCATGTTCACGAAGATACGGTAAATGTCAAAAGAGAAACATTAAATCATTTTAATTTATATTGAAGGATAATGCATAATACATTGCAGAATCAGGGTCCAGCTAAAGAAATGTTGAGAACAATCTGTGTTTACAGTAAGTTACCGATATTTATCAAGTGGTCTAATAAGTAAAAATTTCACCAACCCTGTTGTAGTCATCTGATTAGAATGCGATTTGAACTTTCTAGAAGTCCAGAAATCAATCAAGCCTCTAAAAAATATTTCAGTTTATGCCCATTTCGAGACGAATAATTTAATGAAAGATTCCTTAGCTTTTCCTTGTTTCTAGTTTTGAAAGTACAATAATATGTGTATATGGAATTTTGCACCAACACAGACAAATTATTGTACATACTTTTCACTGCTGTACTAGCTCAGACAATGTGATGAAAAAGATTTTTCTCTGGTAAAGCATTTCACTTCTTAAAAACATATCATTGATAAATTTAATACATTGATTCATCACCTACTTGCGAGTACAGAAATTGTTGCTGATTGCTGCTTTGCGTATTTGGCATCTCTGTCCGGTTAAATACGACCTGTCGTGAGGACTGCATTACACTTGCATTTTGGTGATAAGGATTGGAAATCCGGTAAATTTGATTCATATCCAACTGTTGCTGGCACTGTGGTTGCTGCTGTGCAGGCTGTACAGTCACAAGAGATTGCTCTCCCTGACAAACCATTACAATGTTACCACTGGAACATGTTTGTGTGACATGGTCACCACCGCTTGCTGATGATATTATAGGCTGTACAGTAGACACATAGCTGGAGCACATTGAACTAGGTGTATTTGAAACAGTAAGCTGGTTTTGCAATGACCTTCCTTGGACTGCATTCTGCCCAGATTGTTTAAATATTCCTGTATTAATGCTTGAGCCAGCAGTGGGTTGGACACCTTGACTGGTTGTAAGATTAAATACCATCGGTGATGCCTGGTGGAGTGGAACCTGCCCAGTTATGAGCTGCGATGAGCCATGGTTTGTTAATAGCTGCCCTCCTGAAGCATTAACAACTTGTTCCATAACACCCTGGCCAGAAACCAACTGTCCAGCAGAATTCTGATTATTCAAGAATTGTCCTGAAAAAGACTGGGTAGCCAGCATCGTACCGGAAGAATTCCGATTCGTTAGAACACATTCAGAAGCTACTTGGCTAGAGACCAGTTGGGTGGGTACTGTTCGATTTTGAAGAATCTGTCCATTTGCAGTCTGAAGGTGCTGAACAGTTGAATTCATATTTAATGCTAGGCTGGTAGGAATGAAAAACTGGTTCTGGGATACAAGAGGTTCATGTTGTCCAATAGGAGGACGAATTATGATACTGTTTCCAGTTTGATTTAAAACTTGTGGTCTACCGGACTTTCCACGTACCTGTTGCTTTGTAATATTAACACCCAATGCTGGGCCCACTGATGAACTCTGAGAAGAGTTTGTGGAGCAAAAAGGAAGGCCATGCTGCATTTGCTGTTGCTGTAATGCAACTTCATTTTGGAGTTTGAACGCTGTCTGCAATTCCAAGTTGTTGACATTGTAAACTGTTTGTTGCTGATTCATCTGAGCAGGCTTAGGTTGAATACTAAGTGAAATTTTAGACTGGCTTGGTACAGGGCCTCTTTGAATGATAATATTATGCAAAGGCAGTGCTGTTTGAATATTATTACCACTAAAGTGAACAGACATAGGTTGTGGTACCTGACCAATGTTAGAGGTCCCATAGTAAGTGTTTCCATTAAGTGCTGTCACTCTTCTCTGAAGCAACAATCCACCAGTCTCACTTAAGCCAGACGAATTCAAAGACATTTGTTGCTGGTTGGGAAGAGATGACATATTGTAACCACCTAGAGGCACCGAGGTTAGAGCAGTTGGCTGTCCACTGCTCTTCGATATAAACTGAGACCCTTCAAGGTGATTAACAGTCATTACAGGTTGCTGAGCATCTAATGAACTAATCAGCTGAATTGGTCCAATGCCACCAGCTTGGTTGCTGCTGGGTACATGCTGAATGGCAACACTGTTGATGCCCATTTGTTGAAAAAACCCAGGCTGTACATTAGCTTCATTATTTACAAAGGGAGTTCGCAAAACCTGCTGCAAAATGGGAGCCGGTGTTACATTCATCTGCTGCTGTGTCAGGCCTCTTACTGCTGAAGTGCCAGAAGATAACTGTGAAACCTGAGAAAAGGACGCAGCATGAAGCTGAGTTTGAGAAAACTCCTGGGTGGAAGTAATACCGGCTGCCAAATCTGCTTCCTCCTGTAAGGTTTGTTGAGTGATATTGGCCTCTTGAAGAGACTTCTGCAGAATGTCAAAAGGCTGGTCCCCATTTAAGTTTGAGAGAGGTGAAGAGGTATCCAGTTCCTCCAAAACATTCAGACCACTTGCTAATTGCAGTCTTGAGTTGGATTCTTCTCCAATGTGGTTATGTGTATCTTTAGTAGAAGAGGTAGGATCAGCACTCTGAAAAATGAAAGTTGGAACATAATGTAATCATATGTCTAACAAACCTGAAACAAACAACTAGGCTAATTTTTCTTTTGAGAAATTGAGTTTTGGGCAGAATTAGAAAGATTTTAGAAATAGCTGTTAGCAAAAGTTAAAACGAGATGAAATTCCAAGGTCCTTGCTCCATCTGTGGCAGAGTGGGATTTACGGGTGTCCATGGCCAGCACCCAAAACTCCATTCCACGTAGTAAGGATTGCATCATAACCATAATTTGGAGTGCGGGAGGGAGGTGGTATGGTTGGGGATGGGGGTGCAGCCCGCTCCTACAAGTGCACTTTCCCTGTTTCGCCAGCAGAAGTCAGAATGGCTTTTACCCTCTCTACTACAAGACTTCAAAGTCTGGGAAGGGACAAAGAACTGAGTGAGGTCATTTTGTTATGCTCCTAACTAAGTAAAATACAATATTCTTAAAGGTAATCAATCCCATTCTTTGTCTCAGACAGTCTTGAATCTTTATTAACGTCTCAAAGGAACTCATGGCGGTTGTCAGCTAGCAAGACTTCAGTTGAGTTAAATAAGAGCATAGTTACATACGAACGTACGAAATAGGAGTAGTAGCCCATTCAGCCCTTCAACCCTGCTCTGCTATTCAATACGATCATGGCTGATCTGTATGTGTTTCAAGTTCCACATTCCCATCTATCCCAATAACCTTCGATATCCTTACCTAACAATAATTTATCTCCCTCTGCTTAAAAATATTTAATGACCCCACCTCCACCATTTTCTGAGGCAGAGAGTTCCAAGGTCACATAACTCAGAGAAAAGAAAATTCTCCTCATCTCTGTCCTAAATGGACGACCCCTAATTTTAAAACAGTGCCCCCTACTTCAGGATTCACCCACAAGAGATCATAAGACAACCCATTCATTCCAGGTATCAATATAATTGGCTGAATTCCTGGCATAACCCAGAAACTTCCCAGACACACTCCCAAAGGGGTAATCCTTCAACTAGAATTTGCGATAGGCTAGAAAAAGGGCAGAAAAATGGAATTTCCTTGAAGCTGTTTTCATTGGGTTTCCATTACACAGATCATTAAGGGACCATAAAGACTAAGGAAAGTTTCCTTGAGCATAGAGGGCTTCACTGGTTCCCAGCAGCTTAATAAATACATGATAGATGCAATATTGTTAAGGTATAACTGCTGGGTCTTTCATGGCATTGTTCACAGTAAATAGATGATCCATTAGAAAGCTTCTGTCCTCGTAAACAATGAAATACCAGAGTCACACTAATGCTTTTACGACTAGCAGATGTTCCATGTTACTAAAGTTAGGTTAGATGATATGCTGTTTTCTAATCACAATGTTAAAGGCCACAAAAAACTAATTTATGGTCAGGAAACCATGGGTGATGACAGAATTTAACAGCTCTTCAGTCTTCAAGTTACCAATCTGCCTCTCTTTTTAAAAATATCGATAGTAAGGCAACACAGAGGTTAAAAACACTCCAAATCCTATGCCAAACAATATTTTATTCTTCACACATTCGGTCAAGTGTGACACAGAAATTTTAGGTGGCACTAGAGGTATGGCAATCAGGAAATGTGCACAAGATGTACCACTTATATATTATTACACATCTCTTTTGTTATTCACTGTTGAGGATATTGGGATTTGGAAATGTGGAAAGGCACATAGATTCACTGGGGAAAAAAAACTGGGAATAAAACATTTGTTAGGAATCACCCCAAAAACTGTGAAGTAAATATTCTTTGAACAGGAAGTAGATAAATAAATAAAAGTTTCCCCTCACATACCATAGTTAAATGAGCACATCTCTGCAGATAATTTGGAGCAGCAGTTCTTGATACTGCCAAGTATTTAGGATGTGTTTTTTTATATAAAACCGTGGAATTGACCACGTTTAATGTTCTTATTTTCACTCTTCCTGCTTTACTAAATAGCTTTGACACAACACTTAATGTATTCAAACAGAAACTCTTGATAAGACTTTTTAACTTCAAAATTTCTATCCAGAGTCTCCCTCTAAACTTACATAATTATCAGCAGTAACTCTGGATTGATACACCAGAACGATGTTACAAAAGGATGGTTTGGAATTTATATACAATTAATAGAGCATGTTTTGTGAACATTCAGGCCTACAGTCAATCATTCAAAAAAACCTCCAAGTTGCACAGACGTGCATGATCCCAACTGCAACCTACTTGTTTGAATCTCTTCAGGATACAGAAAGGATTACCTCTTGGGACCTGTGTGAACTCAAGGTTTAGGCTTCTTACCTAGGCAGAGACCTTTGACAAAAAAAGCTTGATTACAGGCATTTCAAAAGAATACAACTTGCTGTGTAGCTAAATTGACTATTTTTTGTGGGTCTTTAGTATACGTTCTTAGCTTATGGGAGGGAGCAAGTGCATGGCAGTAAAGAACTTCAAAAATATTTGGGAAAATTTGTCTGGCTCCCCTTCTGTTCTCTGCTGTTGGTAGCTACTGCTGATTGGCTATTTTCCACTGAAGTTTTTTAGAACTGTTAATTGGTAGTTTTCCTGCCTGCCTTGGTATGCGTTAATTGGTAAGTTTAGGACCAGTTCTCATCTGATTTGTCACTGCTTGATATGAAAATGAAATCTGATTAAATCAGGCGTACACTGGCACTAAAATTTGCATTTGTTACATCTGTCAAAGATAGCGTAATAAGCTGAGATGTAGTGCATCTTCTAAATCAAGGTTTCCCAAACCATGGTTTATGACCAGAGATGAGATTCTGGGATCACGAGCTCCAAGGCAGCAATGGCTGCAACTGAGTGCTGACAACTGTGAGGCCCCTTTAAATCCTTGTGTTTTTTCAATTGGTGGGCATGGCCTAATGGACAGATATTTGAGGCCTGATTCCTGCTGCAAAAAAGCCTATGAAATGGTGTGTTTTTTTTTAAATTGCAGTTTTAACACACCCCAGCATGCTACCGCCACGCCTCGCTCTCACAAATCTCTTTCCCCTTCACTCTCACAAATCTCCCCACTTCACTCTCACAAATCCAGCCTCCCCACCCCCTCACCACTCTACTTCCTCCCACCCCACTCTCACTCTGGGGTCACAGCAATTTTCAAGCTTCAAAATGGGATCACAGTGGAAAAAACTTTGGGAAGCACCGTTCTAGATCATGCATAATGCAATCCAAGTGTGTTGATGGATGCTGTGTGCAATGAGTCCAAAGGGATATGCCCGCGTCCTGGATGGTGTCAAGCTTCTTCAATATTGTTGCCATTGCACCCATCCAGAAAAGCGTCTACTCCAGAACTTTGAACATCAGCTTTGCAGATGGTGTCTTAAGTTTTCAAGGGTAAGGTGGTGAACTGCTTGTCACGGAATACCCAACCTATTCTTAATCATTTCAGCTGTCCAATCTTCCTGTTTTCTCTCCTCAAAGAATTTTTGCCTACCCTGAAATAATACAAATTCTATTTGTCGGTCAACATAAAGTTGAGATTGCATTTTTTTAATGTCAGCACTGGTTCAGTGGAAGTTGGGCTGACACTTCAGTGCAGAACTGAGGGAAGGCTGCACTACTGCAGGTATCACCTTTTGAATGAGATATTAAAGTGAGGCCCTAGCTGCCCATTCTGATGGATACAAAAGAACACATGACACTAATCAACCTTTGCATTATTGTTTCCTCAGGCCAGTACTTTTTTTCTATAAGCATTTATCAATTATCACCTCTGGCCTTGGTATGGCAGTGAAGTTGAACAGCAATTTATTCTACAATTTTCATGGTGGACACTTCTTATGCTCAGAAAAAGAACCAGTTGTTTGGGAGAATGCATCAAGCTCTGAGAACACTGCAGGATCAATATCTACTGATGACTTAATTAACTTATGATTCCCAAAAGTTAATTCTTAAGTATACTTCTTCTCAAGGAGAATGCTAGATGTAATCCCAAATGGCGGGACTCCACATGATTAGGCCTATTTTGCTGCTAAATATTAAGAACATCCCTAGGTATCAAGTGTTTCACCATCTCTCAAGGACAATTCAATAACTGACTTGAAAAAGTTTCAAATCACCACCTATGATCAAAAAAAGCTTGAGTAACTCCCCAGCTTCAGAAAAAATGACTTCCAGGAATTGTGTCTGATATACATATGTCAAACAGGATAACCTCACTCATGGTAAACAAACTTACACCAACTTAAATCTATTTAATGCCTTTAGCTTAGAATAACATCCCAAGATAATTCACAGAAGCATAATCAAAACAAAGAAGGAAACATCAGGGTGGGTAATCAAAGGGTTGATCAAAGAAGTGAGCTCTCCAAAACAAAAGGACAGATATAATAAAAAAGTGATATTGAACAGACTGGTCCTTTTAAAACAGGTGTAACATGTCACATTTACAGTAATCTTACTGTGAATACAACCTATTTAAATACGATACATATTTTTTTGAATTTCAGTACTTACAATGGCATCAGCAAAAAGTGAATTAGAGTTGTCAATAGTGCAGGCTGAACCGAGCAAATCATCCTCATCTATCTGTGAAAACCAAAGATCCAAGATCGAGTTGTACTAAACAACAACAAATGGCATTTATAAAGCACCTATAATGTATTACGATGCACCAAGGTCTTTCACAGGAGCAATTAAAAAACAAAATTTGATGTTGAGCCACAAAGAGATACAAGGACAGATGACCAAAAGTGTTCTTTTATTCACTTGCAGAATATGGGTGCCTGGTCAATGACTAATCCCAGAATGTTGATGATGAAGGATTCAACAATGATAATGCCATTGATTGTCGTTGGGAGGTGGTTAGACTCTTGTTGGAGATGATCACTGGCTGGCTGGCTGGCACTTGTGTGGCACAGATGTTACTTCGCCACTTATCAGTTCAAGCCTGGATGATGTGCAAGTCTTTCTGCACGTGGGCATGGACTGCTTCATTTTCTGAGGAATTGAGAATGGAACTGATCAAAGAGGTAGGTTTCAAGGAGTGTGTTAAAGGAGAAGAGAGAGGGATGGAACCAGAGACAATTAAGAAGGGAATTTCAGAACTTAGAGCTTGATAGCTGAAGGCACAGCTTCCAAAGGTGAGGCTAAGGAAATCAAAGATCCACAAGAGGCTCAGAGATCTCGAAGGGTTACAGAAATGGAGGTTAGAGAGATGTCAGATTGTGCAGATCAGTAGCTACAGGCACAATGGCAGCCTTCCATCTCGTGAGATGATGGTTTGCGCCATGGTGGTAAGCAACGTCTAGTGTGGCTCAGGAGCCCCACTCTGGCATGGCAGACTCTGTCACATTTGCTGCAAAGGGAGACAGTGGGCTGAGAAGGCGCAAAATTCACCGGCCTCCGTTTTCTCTGGGCCCTCTTCTCTGCCAGCTGAGCTTTTTGTTTCTGCTTGCCTCGTCCAATGTCCTTCCAGTCAGCCCTTTTAAAATTCTTTTACAGGGTGTGAGCGTCGCTGTATAGCCCAACAGTTATTGCTTACCCCTAATTGCCCTTTGGAAGGTAGTAATGAGCCACTTTCTTGAACCATTGCAGTCCATGTGGTGTGGGTACACCCACAATGCTGTTAGAAAGGGAGTTCCTGGATTTTAAACCAGCGACAGTGAAGGAACGACAATACAGTTCCAAGTCAGAATGGTACGTGGTTTGGAGGGAAACTTGCAGGTGGTGGTGATCCCATGCATCTGCTGCCCTTATCCTTGCAAGCGGTTGCGGGTTTGGAAGGTGCTGTCGAAGGACTCTTGGACTGTTGTTGCAGTACATCTTGTAGATTGTACACACTGCTGCCACTGTGCATCAGTGGTGGTGGGAGTGAATGTTGAAGGTGGTGGACGGGATGCCAATCAAGGGAGCTGCTTTGCCCTGGATGGTGTTGAGCTTCTTGAGTGCTGTTGGAGTTAAGAATGCTATCATACGGGCCTTACTCTGCAATAACCTGCTTACTGACGCTCAATTTGGGTTCCTCCAGGGCCATTCAGCTAATGACCTCATTATAGCCTTGGTCCAAACATGGACGAAAGAGTTGAACTAAAGAGGTGAGGTGAGAGTGACTGCCCTTGACATCAAAGCCACATTTGATCAAATATAGCATCAAGGGTCCCTAGAAAAACTGGAGTCAATGGGACTAAGGCGGAAACACTCCAAGGGTTGAAGTCATACCTATCACAAAGGAAGATGGTCATAGTTGTTGGAGGTTAATCATCTCAGTCACAGGACATCACTGCAGGAGTTCTTCAGGGTAGTGTCCTTGGCTCAACCATCTTCAGCTGCCTCATCAATGACCTTCCCTTTATCATAAGGTCAGAAGTGGGGATGTTCGCTGATGATGCATAAAGTGACTCCTCATATACTGAAGCAGTCCATGTCCTTATGCAGCAAACCTGGACAATATTCTGGCTTGGACCGATACATGGCAAATAACAATCATGGCACACATGTGCCAGGCAATGCCATCTCCACAAAACCATCTCCCCTTGACATTCAATGGCATTAGCATTGCTGAATGCCCCCCACTATCACATTCTGGGGGTTACCATTGACCAGAAACTGAACTGGATCAGCCATATAAATACTGTGGCTACAAGAGGTCAGAGGCTGAAAATTCTGCAGTGAGTAACTCACCTTCTGGATCCCCAAAGCCTGGCCACCATCTTCAAGGCACAAACCAGGTTTGTGATGGTACTGTCCAGCTGCCTGGACGAGTGCAGTTCCAGAGGTCACGGCTGTCAGCAATCGTCTTCCAGTTGTCAGCAACAGTGTCCACCCATCTTCATATTTCACTTGCAAATGTCCTTGTAGCAGAGGTACAGATTCCCAGGAGATCAGAACGCAGTAGCCAGTTCACTGTACAGAAGGTCTTTATGTGTATGGCCGTCATCCATCCGATGAATGTGGCTGAGCCAGTGCAGACATCATTGGTTAGCAATGAGCTTATGCTGATAGAATTAGTATGCTCCAGAACCAAGTTGATGAACCTGTCCTGCCAAAAGATGCCGAGAATACATCAGGAAAGCGAAGGTGGCAACTTCAGCCTTTTCTCCTGCCTGGCAAATGTAGTCCAGATATCACCACTGTAGAGAGGTGCACTGAGGATGCAGGCTTGGTAGACTCGCAATTTGGTGTTCTCAGTCAGGTTGCTGTTGTTCCACACTCTTACTCAGCTTGGACATAACAGCTGCAGCTTTTGCAGTCTGTGTGTTGACTTCAGCATCAATTCACAGATTTCCAGTCACTGTAGAACCTAGATATGTAAAATTATCAACAACCTCCAATGTCACGTTAACAATGCAAATAGCTGGTGGTATGGCAACATCCTAGACCATGACATTTGTCTTCCTGATGCTGACGGTCAAACTAAACTCTATACAGGCATGAGGGAGTCTGTCCATTTGCTGCTGAAGGTGCTCTGGTATGGAATGCTAATGCAATCGTCACTGTAGAGCAACTCTCTGATGAAGACTTGGTGCACTTTCTTCTTGGATCTCAGGGGAGCATGGCTGAACAGCTTTTCACCAGTTCTGGTATGTAAGTAGACACCCTCAGTAGATGACCTGAAGGCATATGACAGCAGCAAAGAGAAGAATATGTCAAAGAATGTCGGTACCAAAATACAACCCTGTTTGACCCCATTGCAGGTCTCAAAGGGTTCTGTTGCTGCCCTATCACAGCTGATCTTACCCATTATGTCATCTTGGAAAGCAGAGGTTGTATTGAGCAGTTTCGGCAAGCAGCCAATTTTCACAACAGCTTAAATAGACCGCCTCTGCTCACATGGTCAAATACTTTGTTGAGATCAATGAAGATAATATATAGTGGTCTCCTTTGTTCTCTTGCAGCTGCACTGGATAAGGTCATGTCAATTGTAGAACTTCCAGTTCCGAAACCACACAGATTCAGGATTCAGCCAGGATCTGCAGTCTGACAAGGGTGACGCAGGCAAATACTTTTCCCAAAATGCTCAGCAGAGAGATGCCTCAATAGTTGTTGCAATTCCTGCAGTTGCCCTGATTCTTGTGCAGAGTCATGATCTTTGCATCACGCAAACCTGAGGCATTGCCCCATCCCTCCAGCAGAGGCAAAGAAGTTCATGCAGATGCTGCAGGAGTGCCAGTTTCTCGTACTTGAGTTCACTTGAGTGTCAGCACCTAGAGCTTTGCCCATGACAGATGAGTCAATAGCTTTGCTAAGTTTCTCCACTGTGGGCTTAATATCCATGACAGGCAAGCTTTCTATGGTGTCTAGAGCTTCCTTATTGACAGTACTGACTCTAGAGTACAACTCAAGATAGTGTTTCACCTATCTCTCCAACTATTTATTGCAGTCTGTGTTGCCCTGCTTTTGTTTCCAATGGAGCCATTTTCTTTGCTGATGGACCTGTTGCTTTTTTGATCCCTCCATACAGGCAAAGCTGCAACCAGTAGTTATTGACACACTGCCTATAAGTTTGTTGGACTTTATTTCGAGTGGCTCTTAGTGCATTCAGAGTCTTCTCACTAGGATTTTTCTTGCAGTTAATGAGAGTGGACCATTTGGCTTCAATAACAGGTTCCATCATGGTAATGTTAGCCTCCAACCAGTCAGCAATTCCATCTGTTGAGAGAGCTGTATTTTGAGCGGTTTCTCGAAATATGTTCCATTTCGCTTCTGCACTCTCTGTGGGAATGCCGGAGAGCACCTGTTCAATCGTGTTGAGGAACTGTTGGTTTTTATCCGGGTAGGTAGCATGGTTAATGTTGATACGAGGGCAGCATTTCTGCATTGAATGAAAAACTTCAAAGATTGTGTCCCAACCCTGGTGCAACCAGGGAGTGATCTGTATCATAAATCAGCACTGTGGTAGCTGCCTGTGTCCTACAGGTCACTGTGATGCATCTAGTGTGTAGGTGAAAGTACGCTTTCCACTTTTGTGTGCCGGCTTGCTTCTCATTTTCTACCTACACCCCTGTACCTGCTGGCTAGCAGCAATGCAAAAAAAAGAGCAAAATGTGTAAGTCTCTCCCTGTCACTGCACAGCCTTTCCATCGGCAAGTCCTCAGCTTTGCCTCCTCGTGGCACCACACAGAGACTGGGTCCGTTGTGGCTGCAGGCTAAAGTTTCAAAGGAACTTGGAGGAGGTTTGGCCCTCAGGCATGCAGCGTGCAAACTCTTCAGCATGTGGACACACAGCACTCATGAACCAAGCTTCCAAGCATGTGCAAATAGCTCCACTGCCTTATGGATACCCTGGGAAAGTTGAAGGCTAAAGGAGTAAACCCTGACAAAAAACTTGGACTGGAGCTCAAAGGTGGACTATGTCCAAATATGTCACCTTTCCAGCAACTCCTGCAAGCAAGCCATTGCCAAAGGCAGTGCTTTGCATTCCTTTGGACTAAACTGCGGAGGCCGAGAGGGGGACTCTCTCGTTTAGGCAGCCCAGGGTTTCCATAAATTTTGCCCAGGCTTGCGCCCTGAACAGGGCATTACGGTTTCACTGCAAAGCGTTAACACAACACAGGAGACGGCAGTTACGAGAGGCAAGTCCAACTTGATTGGCATAGGGAACGGGTGCCAGAGGCTGTCTCAGAAAGTAGGAGGGACCATTGCATTCCACTAGTCAGCCATCGCCCACTTCAAGTCGGGAAGCCCCTGGCTAGTAAGGTGCTGACCTGCCATGGTCCAGCTGCTTTAATGGGAGCTTGGAGCTTAGAGTCTCTGCTCAACAAGTGGACAGTATCCATCGCACCAGACAAACTAACAAAACAAAAAGAAAGAAAGAAGATGACAACTCTTCAATTGGCAAGCTGGAACGCCAGGACACGTGCATAGGATTGACAGACAACTTGAAGTTGGTTGATAACACACGCGAGACAGCTGTAATCGACATGGAACTTCATAGGCTGAGCATTGACATAACTTCCCTGAAAGAGATCAGACTCACCAAGAGTGGATCACTAAAAGAAAAACATTACACGCTCATCTGGCAGGGGAGGAGCTCAGAGGAAACACATGAGCCTAATGTAGGCTTTGCTGTAAGGAACTAACTACTCTCAATGATACAACCCCCTAAAAACGACTCAGAACATATTCTCTCCATCTGCCTCTCAATTCAAACAGGGCCAATTAATCTCATGAGTATCTATACTCCAACACTATGCTCCAAATAGAGGGCCAACATTTAGACAATTGGGAACGTGTAAGTGCAGTTGTAAGTGATTTGGGAGACAGTTATGTCAAGGAGCAGCAGGCAGGCAAAAGATTCCCTCTGAACGCTTACACAAGTCAACATTGAGTAATTTAAGTTATTATGTGTACCCAGAGATTGAGACTTGCCTGTATTGCGTTGGGGGTTAAGACCATCACAACTCAGGAAAACTTTATTAGGGACTTTGCTGAACTCCAATTTTCGAAATCTGCCACTTTTTTAAATGCAGAACAGCTTTGACTTGCTGTCCAATTTGCACTGGCTATACCAGCACTGGCTATAACGACACTGTCTCCTTTTGAATCATGGCAACATACTATGTCATCATTTTGTTTTTAATCCTGTTACTATTAAATTCTGTTGATCAGAAAAAAGCAGAAATATACCAAGTTGTCAATTCTACTTGATCCAAGGCCACTTTTGCTTTAAAATTTTATGCTAGATACACTTAATGTAAGGCTACTTGACAAAGAAATCAATAAAATGTCGATGGACGTATTAATTGTTAATTTAGAAGCATTAAGATTCATAGCGGTAAACTTAAAAATACTTACTTCTTGACTACCAGGTCCATGAAGAAAATCATTCAATGCCTGTACATCGCTATAAAAATAAAAAAAGTAACCAATGAAACCATATTAATTCTTTGAACAATTTACGAGTTGCTTAATTACATTGCAAATTACGAAGTTTCCAGGATGAGAAAAAGTTGATGCTTACTTTACAAAAAAATATAAATCTGACTAGAAGATTTTTTTCAAATCGACTGTAGAACAGACTGTACACAACTACCAACTACACAATGCACATACAATATCAAAACAGGAAATGAAATGTTTAACCTGTTACTAATGCAGATCTAAGTCTAGTATCTTATTTTTGCTCTGAAATGGATGACCAATTTAAAGTAAAATTTTCTGCATAAGTGGCCCAATAAACCTACATCACATAAGAGTCAAGTCTTATCATAGAAGTGCTAATAGGAATTCTGAAATTTTTGAACCAGACCGTAGTGTGACTATTTCTGTAGCTACAGTAAACAAAAATTATCACTTTGACTACTTTTGAGATAAGCAGCAGGATTCCATGTTTAGGTCGGGACCCTGACATTGGGGTCAAATACAGGTCCCGAACTTCACTATGTCACGCATAGCAATCCAACAGCAATTTTGCCAAGATTGTCCAACTAGTGGCCAAATGGCAAGCTAGGTGTCCAATTAAGAATGACAGGCAAGCTTTCGAAACTGGAGAGCCAATAGGAGGCCCTCCAGTATGGAACGAGCTGCAGTCTGTCACTACCTTTTAATTAACTCAATTGGCTATCCATCACTTGCGGACAGATAGCAGTTCTGCCTCCAATCCAGCCTCCAGGAAAATGGCCTAGGGGTAGGATGATGCCGGCAAATTGTCCAGCAATGCAAATTTACACACCCACCTGCCTCAATTCAATTCTCCGTATCAGGACCAAAATCTTGCCTCAGGAAAGGAGGCCAAAATGATTGTTTGGATTTCATTGCAAAATGGATGTATTTATACTGGAATTGAATGGAGGTCTAGCTCAAACAAGCCAAAAATGTGGCACAGTGAAGTCTAAATTTTATCCTACAATTCTCTGAATATTCAGGATACTACTCTAGGAATTGCATTGAAAGAAACTTTAAAGAGAAGAAAACAAAAGGCAAAATATACAAAGTTTAATTTTGTTTTTCAGTACTTTTAAAAAATCTTCCCATACCATACACCAGTGATGAAGGCCATGAAGACACGATAGTATACCAGTTACATGCCTTTGTTTATGGTATTGTATAATTAGCCACTATAAGTTTGGAACAACAAAATTGGGATGCCCTCCAGTGTTCCCTACCTTTTTACGGAAAATGTCTCACCTCGACTGAACAACTCTACCCCCAACCCCACCCTTAAGATTCAGAAATCAGGAATGCACTGGGGAATTTGGAGAGAACAAACCCTTATTGTGACATGGTGTAATGGCATACTAATCTACTGTAATCAAGGTTCCAAGAAACAAAGGTCCGAAACACACAGAAAAGAATTAAAGATGTGAGAGTGGGAATAGGACGCAAAAAGAATTACAGAATTAAAGAAATAAACTAGACACAAGTAGAGAAAGATTCACAGAAAAAGTTACAGAAAGGATCATTACAATCAGTACAGCACAAAAGGCGGTCATTCAGTCTGCCATGTCCATGCCAGCTCTCTGCAAGAGCAACTCAGCTAGTCCCACACCACCGTCTTTTCCCCGTAGCCCTGCAAATCTTGTCTCTTCAGATAATTATCCAATATCCTTTCGAAAACTGAGATTGAATTTGCCCCATCACACTTATGCAGTACGTTCCAGATCCTAACCAGTCACTGTGTAAAAATGTTTTTCCTCGTGTCACCACTGGTTCCTTTGCCATTCACCTTAAATCAGTGTCCTCAGTTTCCCGCGACTTCCACCAATGGCAAGTTTCACCCTAACTACTCTGTCTAGGCACCTCTTCATTTTCGAGGATCTCTAATCAAAACTCCTCTCAACCTTCTTTTCTCCAATCAGAACAGCACCAGTTTCACCAATCTATCCATGTAACTGAAGTCCTTCATCCCTGAAACCATTCTATTAAATCTTTCTGCACCCTCTCTAAGGCCTTCACTCCTCCCTAAGGTCCAGTGTCCAGAAAAGGACACAATGCTCCAGTTGTGTCCAAGCCAGTGTTTTAGAAAGGCTCATCATAACTTCCTTGCTTTTGTACTTTATACCCGGTAGTTATAAAGTCCAGGATCCACTATGTTTTTTTAACCATTTCCTCAAACTGCCCTATCACCTTCAATGATTTGTGTATATATACCCATGGGTTTCTCTGTTCCTGCACTCCATTTAGAATTGTACCCTGTATTTTATATTGCCTCTCCTCTTTCTCCCAACCAAAATGTATCCCATTGCACATCTCTGCATTAAATTTTATCTGTCCACCCATTTCACCAGCTCATGTCCTCTTGAAGTTTATCAATGCACTCACTGTTCATTACACTTCCAAAAATGGTTTCATATGAAAATTTTGAAATTGCACCCTGAAATTGTACACCCAAGTCCAAACTATTAAAATATATCATGAAAAACAGTGATCTTAGTAGACCCCTGGGGAACTCCACTGTATACATTCCTTCAGTCCAAAAAACAACCATTCACCACTACACTGTTTCCTGTTCTTTACCCGATTTCATATTCATGTTGTTCCTTTTTATTCCATGGGTTTCAACTTTACTGACAAGCCTTGAGGTATTTTATCAAACACTTTTTGAAAGTCCATATACACGACATCAATCACACTCCCCACATCAACCCTCTCTGTAACCTCACCAAATAACTCAATCATGTAAGTTAAACTCAATTTGCCTTTAACAGATCTGTGTTGGCTTTCTTTCATTAATCCATATTGGCCCAAGCAACTGGTAATTTTGACCTGATTATCATTTCTAAAAGCTTCCCCACCATTGAGGTTAAACTGACTGGTCTGTAATTGCTGGGCTTAATCTTACAGCCCTTTTTGAACAAGGGTGTAACATCTGCAATTCTCCAGTCCTCTGGCAGCACCCCCATATCTAAAGAGGATTAGAAGATTATGATCAGTACCTCCTTAATTCCCAACCTTACTTCCGTCAGCAACCCAGGATGCATCCTATCTGGACGTGCAAGTCTATCTACTTTAAGTAGAGCTGGTACCTCCTCTTTATCAATCTTTAGTCAGCGTGATTTCCAAAATGGTATGCATTTTGGGGAGTCAGAAAGTGTTTTTTATTGTTGTTCAAGTATGTTGTTTAATTATTTTTCTCCTAAATAACTGTTTTCTTTAAAAGCTATTCTTTTTGCCTGAATTTCTTTAAGAAAAATAGCTCTAGTTAAATATAAAGTTAAATCATGTGAAGATAAAAGGTATTTGCCCAAATTTAGCAAACAACGCATTGCACCTTTCGTCTCCATGGTAGTCATTTTTCTGTTAACCATCTGCCTTAAAAAAACAAGTTATATTACTTATTTTGTAGGGACTCTTCAATCAAAGCATTCTTGACATACTGTAGAAGTGAACCAAAATCCTGATGGAAAAAACCATAAGCAAAATGTTCCTTTCAAATACATTTGACATCAAGACCTAGGGATCCTCCATTTCTTGTGTTCTATAAAACCATTATTTCCTTGGTTGTAACATTTGTTCATTTTCCTCAACCAAGGCAAAGAATTTTAACTCTACTGGAACCGAGGGGTTGTTGGGGTAGGATATTGATTCGTAGGTGTTCCTTCAATGCCAGAAGCTATTCTAAAAAAAAATCAAAAAATAATTTAGCAAGTTGAGGGAATTTGGGGCTGCACTCATCCACAGCCCAGGCAAATCTGCTTTAATAGCAGGGATGGCTGGCCTAATTGAATTGAAACTTAAGCCCCACTCCATCATTTAAATGCCTCCTAAGGCATAGAAAAAGCAGGCAGGGCGGGGGGCAGGATTTTTGCCCCAACATGCAGGCGGGAACAGAGGCAGATTGGCACATAATTTGGGGCCACCAGCCCACATCAGTTGGTCAACACCATCGCGCCCTTGAGCTGTTTCCCTCATGTCGGATCAGGAACGGAATGGCTACCCGCCCACAAGCAGCAGGTAGCTTCTTAAGATAATTAAAAGGCCAATTAAGGCCAATGACCAGACACTGACTGGAATTCCAGTCACAACCCACCTTACCCCTCCTCCACACTGGTGGTTCAGTAGCTTTGTGGCCATTTTTTATTAAAAAGGTTTTAAAAGTGCTGAGAGGGTGTCTTGTAAGATCAGGCGTGAGAAATTTACTTACTCATTTTTATAATGCTGCTCCAGTACTGTTCTGGAAAGAACTTATTTATCTAGCATCTTTCATGTCCTAAAGGGGTCTTGAAACATTCACAGCTATGTTCAGCCACTGTTTTTACACAACAAAGCAGCAGGCAAATTACTTTCAATCAGGACTCACAAACAGTAAAGGAATGAATGAATGAATGAATAATTAAATATTCTGTTTTTTGGTGGTGTTTATTGAGTAGGGAATGTTGGCTAGAAACTCAGGAGAAAGAAAACATCTCCCTAGAACAGTTCTATGGAATCTTTAACACCCGTCTAAACAACTAGATTAATTTTCAGTTCACCATATTATCCAACAGATGCCACCTTCAACATTAAGCACTCCATCAGTATTGCACTGAAGTGTCAGCCTAGGTTATATGTTCAATTGCTGCAGTGGTTTCTAGGCCAAGCTGACACAATATTCAAATCAATTTGAAAATTAATTTATATATAATTTTATAAAGAGAACACTTACCCAATAACATCTCGCAGATCACGGTCATCGTCATCATCCATGACAACTGGAAAAGACGCAAGATTAGAATAACACTTTTTGCTTTCAACTAGCTATTACAAAATTATAATTCAGAATTTTGCACTACCATATATGAGCAAACCACATTGGCTGAACATGAACCCTGCTATTAGGGCTTCCACAGGATGAGCAATTTCTAGGGTTAATAATTTTCTTTGAAACTGTATGATACTGTTTATATCTAGCTTTTCAATTCAAGGCTTCTACTATCAGGTGAGTTGACTCAGAGGATTGTGAATCTTTGGAATTCTCAACTCCAGAGGGCTGTGGATGCACCATCGTCAAGTATACTTGGATAGATAGGTTTCTAATCTCAGTAAATCAAGGGATAGGGGAATTGGGTAGGAAAGTGGAGTAGAGGCTATCAAAACATCCCCAGCCCATCCTTGAAAATGACTGAATTTATGCATAACACTTTTGTTAAACGTACAAATGGTGTGCTGTATGTTAGAATACCGAACCAATGCTGAACTAGCTTGTGTTGTTTATAGTTGTAGTCGCAATATGTAACAGCTATAGAAAATCATCAAATAATTTGTGTTGTTATGATAGGAAAATAATTTGCTTTTTACAAACATGATTTAAATAACCAGATAAAATGTAAGAATTACCATATAATAGGAAAACTGATTGGCTTAATGACCAACCAGGTATAGTAAACTGTATTTGCTGAGGCTCCCTTAGTTACATGCTTAAATCGGGCCACAGTCTTACTCAACGTCTTACAAAGAGCTTCCAATAGCAGACAGCAGGTGATGGGATTTATACAGAATTATTTATTCCTAAAAGAATTCCAAGCTGTAAAAACATTGGGGAAAATTTCCCCCCACATTGGGGGGTGGGGGGTCTGAAGTGCAGGACCAGGCGCAGGCAGGCGTGCCTCTGATCGGGGTCCCCAATTGGGGGCACGCCGCCATTTTACATGGCAGGCTAATTAAGGCCCAGAGGCTAAGTGCTGCCTCAGGGAGATCGGCAAATGATAGCAACATTTCCCTGACATGTCCCCTCATGTGACACTGTCACACAAGTTAGGTCATGTCCATCACTTTTACTGAAACCTTTATTAAATATTTAAAAACCTTCATGAAACCTCATCCCGCCCGCGAATGAGGTTTCATGCTTTTTCTTAAGCCCGCCAGGGCTCCCGGCCTGCCCGCCAACCCTAAAGTTGGACGGGCAGGTCCATTAATGGGCTTGATTACTTTTTAAATGGCCTCAATAAGCCGTTGACAGGTTGGTGGGCGCCCAGCTGACTTGGCTGCGTCCCTGCCGAACTGAAAATGCAAGTGACGCGGGGTGACATCGGGAGTCCCACCCGACGTCATCCTGTATCATTTTACGTGTCGGCAAGCAGGCCCCGCCCCTCGCTTGCCGGCCAGAAGATCCTCCCCATTAGGTTGAATTTTTGGGCCCCACAACACTGGGAACGGGGGGCAGAACAGGCCCGAATATTATGAGGCCAGCCAGCATGCCAGCTTCCCAGCCCTGTTCCTAATGTCGGTCATTTTGACTGACATGGATCTGGGGCCTGGAAAGATTGCCCACACCCACAAGGTAGACAGGCAATTAAGTTAATTCAGAGCTTTGTTAAAAGCAGGCTGTCTGGGATTTTTCAGTCAGCCTTCCATGTTTGATGCCATTAGGGGAAGATTGACTGCCTGGAGGCAGCCACCCAACAGTAGACTAGGGTGACAGCACTCCTGGTAGGTCTAAGGCCCTCCCTACCTACCTGGGTAGGGGCACAACAAAAGTTCATTCTATCGAGAGGCTTCACCACCACCCCCCCAACAGTGGTGGCCTGGTTGCCTTTTGTAATTTTTTAAATTAACTTTTTTTAAATTTTTGCCAAATCCTTCAAAGGTTATACATTGAAAGGCTGAGATTCGCCTTTGCAAGTACAAGCTCAAAGATTGATCTGGATTAGTTCTAAGATTCATTTGTTATTTATTTTTAAAAATCTTCCTTACTTTATTATTTATTTTTAAAAGCAATTTCACTGCACTCTTACTTCTCCAATCATGCCACGTTCACTTTTTATTTTATCTTTAAAGATTTTGGGAACCAATTCCCTAATCCAGCCTGGCAGGATATCACTGACTATTACGCCACTGACTGCATCGGCACAAGTGTGGGTAGCCAGGGTAAAGATTGACAGGAAAAATGGTAATGGAACAATGGGTGATCTTTAAGGAAGAGATGCTTCAGTTACAGGCTAGGTACATTCCAACAAGGGTGAAAGGTAAGGGAGCCAAAAGCAGGGTTCCTTGGATGATGAGAGTAATAGAGATTATGATGAAACAAAAAAGGATGCATGATGCATATCAGGTGAATTCTTCAAGTGAAAACCAGGTCAAATACAATAAGTTGCGAGGGGAGGTGAAGAGGAAAATAAGGCCGGCAAAGAAGGTGTGTGAGAATAGACTGACAGTCAACAAAAAAGGGAACCCAAAAATCTTCTACCAGCATGTAAATAGTAAACATGCACTTCCTGTGCAGGGGGTGGGGGAGGGAATCCCCAGCTGTCAAAGTGCGCTCTTTCGCGCATGCACTCGAAAGACCGCACTGCTCCCTGAGACAAAGTGCTGTTTCAGGGAGATTACTGACGGTGCACAAAAGTTAAAAAATAGAGAAATAAAAATATTACTAACATGTCCTCCTCATGTGACAATGTCACTCAAGATGGGACATGTTAATAAACATCAATTACATTTATTAAAGTTTTTAAAAAGGAACATGAATCCTCATCCTGCCAATGGATGAGGTTTCTTGTATTATCAGAAGCCCCCTAGGGCTCCTGGCCTGCCCGCCAGCCTTAAGGTTGGATGGACAGGGCCTTTAATTACTTTAATTACCCTGTCAATGGCCTCAATTGGCCATTGACAGGTCGGCGGGCGGACAGCTGATTTCGCTGCCCGCCCGCCTTCCTGAAAATTTAAAGGGACCAGGATGAGATCAGGGGTTCCTCCCGTCATCCCACATCATTTTCCGTCGGCGAGTGGGCCCTGCCCCCAAATCGCTGACGGGAAAATTCTGGCCAATGTGTTCTTTGTATCTGTGTTTACTAAGGAATAGGAATCTGACAAAATATTGGTAGAAGCGGAGAAAGTGGAGGCAATGAATAGTGTGAAAATTGAAAGGGAGGAGGTACTGGAAATGCTGGCAATGCTTCGGGTAGATAAGTCACCTGGTTAAGGAGGGAAATGGTGGTGTAGTGTTAATGTCACTGCAATAGTGATCCAGAGGCCCAAGCTAATGCTCTGGGGTACATGGGCTCAAATCCCATCGTGGTAGCTGGTGGAATTTGAATTCAATTAATAAATCTGCAATTAAGAGCTAGTAGTCAGTAATAAGAACCATGACACTATCTGGTTCACTAATACCCGTTAGAGAAGGAAATCTGCTGTCCTTATCTGGTCTGGCCTACATGTGACTCCAGACCCACAGTAATGTGGTTGACTCTTAAATGCCCTCTGAAATGGCTGAGCAAGCCACTCAGCTCAAGGGCAATTAGGGATGGGCAACCAATGCTGGTCTTGCCAACATCCCAGAAAGAATTTAAAAAATCCCAGGTTGCTAAAGGAAGTGAGGGTGGAATGGCTTGCCTTAATTTGTCAAGCTTCCCTAGATATGGGGAAGACGCTAGAGAATTGGCAAATCCTTACTCAAGAAGGGGTGCAAGGCCAGTCCAAGCAGCAGAGGTCAGTTAGTCGAACATCAGTGGTGGCAATGGTTTGGGAAACAATAATCAGGGAAAAAAATCAACAGGTACTTGGAGAGGTTCGAGAAATTAAGGAAAGCCAGCATGGATTTGTAAAAGGCAGATTGTGCCTGACTAATCTAATTGAACTTTTTGATGAAGTAACAGAGAAGGTTGGTGAAGGGAATGCAGTGGATATTGTCTACATGGATTTTAAGAAAGCATTTGACAAGGTACCACATAAAAGGCTGGTGAACAAAACTGAGGCTTAAAAAAATAGGAAGGTCAGTGTGCAATTGGATAAAATAAAAAAATGGCTTAAGGACAGAAAGCAGTGAGTCGTGGTAGATGGTTCATTTTTGGACTGGAGGGTGGAAGACAATGGTTTTCCTCAAGAGTCAGTGCTAGGATCACTGCTTCTTTTGCTATATACAAATGATTTGGATCTTGAAATATGGAGTAAAATTTCAAAATTTACCAATGATACCAACTGAGGAGTGGCAAACTGTGAGGATCACACGAACTGTCTGCAACGTCGATAGGCTCAGCAGAATGGGCAGACAAATGGAAGGTACAATTTAATGCAGAGAAGTGTGAGGTGAGGCATTTTGGCAGATAGGATAGGGAGAGGTAATATAGACTTAATGGCACAATTATAAAGTTTGTGCAAGAGCAGATGCACCTGGGGATGCAAGTGTATTGATCTTTTAAGGTGACAGGACATATTGAGATAATGGTCAGCAAAGCATATGGGATCTTGGGCTTCATAAATATGGGCATCAAGTAAAAGCAGGGAAAGCATGCTGAATCTATATAAATCTTTGGTTAGGCCCCAACTAGAGTGCTGCACCCAGTTCTGGCCACCACAATTTAGGAAAGATGGGAATGTCATTGGGAGGGTGTAGAGGAGATTTACCAGAATGGTCTCAAGGGTGGGATTGGGGGGCAGCGGGAGGGAGGGGCATTTAAATACAAAGTTAGGGTGGAAAGACTGGGGTTGTTCTCCTTGGAGTAAAGGAGATAATGGGGAGATTTGATAGAAGTGTGTAAGATTATGACAGGCTTAGATAAGGTAGACAAGGAAAAACTTTTCCCATTAGTTGATAGTACAAGGGCTAGGGGACACAAGATTTAAGATTTTGAGCAAGAGATACACAGGGAATGTGAAGAAGAAATATTTTACGCTGCAAATGGTAATGACCTGGAACTCACTGTCCACGAGGATGGCAGTTGTGAAAAGAATCAATGATTTCAAAAGGAAATTGGATGGGCACTTAAAGGAAATAAACTTGCAGGGACCAAGCAAGGGAGTGGGACTGACTAGATTGCTCTGCAGGGAGCAAGCATGAACTCAATGGGCTGAATGGCCTCCTTCTGCACTGTAAATAGCTCCATAACTCTATGAGCTCCCCCTGGTGTTGCAGCAAATATAGATGCAGCAAAAGTCTAAAAACCTTTATATAGTGGTTCCTCTAGAGACCTTGAAAAAAGCTGAAATGGCCATTAATGCAAATATATGGTTATAACAGCATGTAAAATCCTTTGTCCAAGGACCTATAACAGTGCATTTACTGAAAGTGCATTAACTTTTCTATGGCTTCCCAAATGGCGGCATGAAAATCAACATTATTAAGGTCCTTGGCTATTACAGGAGGATGCCAGCCAGGTCACTCTGTGCCTACACACTGGTACCTGCAAATACAAAGGGAACGTAATTTAGCTTGGCAGGCAATTAATACATCTGGAGGCTCTTCTTCTCAAAGGAAACTGGGACGACAGACCGGACATTAAGCTTTCAGTGGCACTGCATGAAAGAAAACATGCAAGAATATGCAGAACTAGGGTCTCTTGATTGGACATTCTCATCAAGATGGCACCAATCACTTTGCAAGGCTTGGCACAGTGAACTATGTGGAATCATCTTCTCAGGGTCTGGTCAGAGGAGAGTTTGATGCAGAGTTGTCATAGCACAACAATGTTGTTAACTTGGCTCCACCTCCTTGCAAACATAACACAGTGCTAACCAACGGAGATGGACACAATGCTTTATGGGCAGCCGCCACCTCATGCAACATCTAACCAATTTAATGTCTGCTGAAATTGAGATGGTGTTGGGTGTTCAGTCACAAACCTGTAGTTTCATATCTGCATGTTGGGTTCCCTTTCTGTTCATCTTTGCATGTCTCTTCTTGATCCCCTATTTCTTCAACCTTTACAGAAGGTTAATAGATTGAGAAGCTTCTTAAGACTCTCCAGAACATTAAAAAAATTCTCCTTTGTCACCTGCCAAATACCTCATATGCAGTTTTTAAATTGCACATAAGTGTGCTTCCTAGTCTCATCATTTGAAGTTCTGCTAATTAAGTGGCCTCAAGAAACTATGTACAAAAAGTGCATTTCCATTTGAGTCTGCTTAAAACCTGCCAATACTCATTCTGACAAATAATGACACTATTGGAGATCTGGGTTGTGATTTAGCTGAGAACAAGTGTTTTCTGCAGCAAAGCATCTGGTGTCTTGTGGGTTAGGATGAAAATCTACAAATCTAGAAATGGATCAGAAATAATTTTTGTAGCTTAATAGATCTGGGACAACCTAAGCACAACTTTCTCTGCCATTTAAAAGATTTTGCTAACAAATTGAAAATGTACAACATTGGATATGGTCCTCGAAACTTGGAAAGAATGAAGCTGCATTTACATAACGCCTTTCAATTTCTCAGGATATCACAAAGCACTTCACAGACAATTACTTTTGATTACCCTGCTTTACATAGCATTTATGCTTCTTGAGGAAAATGTACCTTGTCAATTATGATTAAGCAGACTCTCAATAATCTTCGTGGAACTCTTGAACTTGCACCTAACTGTCCTATTTATTTTATAAGCATAATATATCTGGTATATGACCATGTGGGCCTGAATCCAAACTATTTTCATTAAACTGCATTAGTTTTTTTGATTCTTTATTCAAGGGTGGAATTCTGGAAAAGCTACTCTCACATCTCTGTTTACACATAAGAACATAGCAATGTAACAAATAGGAGCGGGAGCAGGGCCTGCTCTGCCATACAATAAGATCATGCTGATCTGATTGTGATCTCAATTCCCCTTTCCTGCCTGCCCCCCCATAACCCACCACTCCCTTGTAGGTCAAAAATCTGCCCACCTCTGCTTTGAATATATTGCCCAGCATCCACTGGTCTCTGTGGAAGAGAATCCAAAGATTAACAACTCTCTGAAAGAAAAAATTCCTCGGGTGGAATCTTGTGGAGACAACAGGGATCTCAGCTGCTGGCTGCAGAACAGCGAGAACCCCGTATCACCTCTTTCAGGCAAGGTCCACCATATCTTTTGCCTATCAAGCATTTAACAAGCCAGTGGCTTGACCTTCCCCCAGGATCAAGGACTTTGGGGGTTTAGGGTGGGTGGGGGGGGGTTTGCAAGCCCTGTCTGCCAAGTGGTGACGGCCAATCAGAGCCCAGCAGCTCTTCTGTACTTAGCAGCCCCTCCCGAGGCCTCGGATCAAGGAGGGTCCTGGGCATAGGTGAGTGATGGCAGGAAGAGGGTCAAGGAGTTCGCAAGAGAGGGAATAGGCAGCAATAGCAGGGGGTGATTTTCAGCAAATCCCTCCCCCACCCACCAGCTTCCCAATGTCAGGTCCCTGATCAGGTACTGAGTGTCTTTGAATGAGGGACCCCCTTCCTGGGAGCCCGCAAGCAAACATGCCAGGGTATGCTTATTGTGCTCCTCATTGGTCAACTGTCCCTGAGTTAATACCAGTGGTAGCAGTTGCAGAGATGATGGCGTAGTGGTAATGTCACTGGACTAGTAATCCAGAGATCTAGGCTAACGTCTGGGGACACGGGTACAAATCCCACCATGGCAGCTGGTGGAATTTAAATTCAATTAATAAATATGGAATATAAAGCTAGTCTCAGTAATGCTGACCATAACAAGTATCATCCATTGTCGTAAAACCCATCTGATTCACTAATTTCCTTTAAAGGAGGAAATCTACCATCCTAACCTGGTCTGGCCTACGTATGACTCCAGAGCCACAGCAATATGATTGACTCTTAACTGCCCTCTGAAATGGCCTAGCAAGCCATTAATTCAAGGGTGAGCAACAAATACTGGCCTTGCTGACAACACCCACATCCCATCAAAGAATTTTTTTTAAAAGCAGGATGAAGCCCTTAAATGGCCATTAGTTTCCCACTTAAGGGCCTCATTTGGCGGTAGGGCTAGAAGGACATGCACAGCCTTACCACCAGGAACTTAAATAAGGTGAAAGCGGGAAGGTGGTGGACTCCCCACCTCCCACCCGAATAAATGCCCCCCACCACCAAAATCACTACAGGGTAGGGCACAAGGTTCCACCACTCATGTCCATCTTAAGTACGAGACCCTTTATTAAGAAACTATGCCCTCTAGTTCTGGATTCCCCCACGAGAGGAAGCATCTCTCAGCATCTAACCTGTCAAGCCCCCTCAGAATCATATATACTCAATAAGATTACCACTCATTCTTCTAAACTCCAATATAGTACCAACCTGCTCAATCTTTCCACATAAGTCAACTCCTTCATCCTAGAATGTTCTCTGAACTGCTTCCACTGCAAACAAGGAGGCCAAAACTGTACGCAGTACTCTATGTGTAGTTTCACCAATGCCGTGTACAACAGCAACAAAACTTCCCTGCATTTATATTCCATTCCCCTTGCAATAAAGGCCAACATTCCAATTGCCTTCCTAATTTCTTGCTGTACCTGCATGTTAACTTGTTGTGATTTACATACAAGGACACCCAGATCCCTCTGTACCACAGCATTCTGCAGTCTCCCTCTATTTAAATAATATTCTGCCTTTCTATTTTTCCTACCAAGATGGATAACCTCACATTTTCCTTCATTACATTCCATCTGCCACATTTTTGCCCACTCACTTAACCTATCTATATCACTTTGCAAATTCTTTGTGTCCTCCTCACAAATTGCTTCCCATTAATTTTTGTACCAGCAGAAAATTTGGCTACAATACACTCTGTCCCTTCATGCACGTCATTAATATAGATTGTAAATAGTTGAGACCCCTGCACTGATCCCTACAGCGCTCCAATAGTTAGCTTGCCAAGCTGAAAATGGCCCATCTATCCCAATTTTCTGCTACCTGCTAATAAATTTGTCAAACATGATTTCCCTTCCATAAAGCCTTGCTGACACTGATTTTATTATGGAGCAGAATTTTTAGGTTGGTGGGCACAATCAGCGGGTTTGGGATTGGCCAGGGAACAGACCAATTAACAGCCATCCAGCGTGAAACGCGCGCTGAGAAGCTCAGCGCTGCCAGGGTGGGGGTGGGAAGGGGGCGGGCACTGACATCAGTGCGGGCCTCAGGGAGCTGAAGCCTTGAAAAGCATTAAATGAAGTTTTTAAAATCGGCAAAAAATGTGCAAGCATCACACTCAGTCACCTGAAAATATACATGATAAAAATGCTGTCCACAGATTTTTCTTTTTCTTTCATTTAATAACAGAAACCTCATCCCGCCCTTGGATGAGGTTTCATGAAAAATGCAATGTCCACGTGGTCAATTTGCCCATCCGCTAACCGTAAGGTTGGACTGACCACAAAAAATCTTTAATTACCTTAACTGGCCTCTTAATTGTCGGCGGGCATGCTTCTGACATTTGCACTCGCCCACCGACTGAAATATCACACAGGATGACATCGGGACGCTCGTCCGATCGCATCAGGCATGCACTTAAGCCGAGCTAAAAATTCTGCCTAAGATTTTCTAAATGTCGTACTACCACATCCTTCATAATGGATTCCAGTATTTTCCCAATGATATTCGCACAGATATTAGCTAACTGGCCTACAGTTTCCTGCTTTCCGTTTCCTCCTTCCTTGAATCAGGTTTTTCAATCTACTGGGATCTTTACAGGACCTAGGGAGTTTTGAAAGATTACAACCAATGCATCCAATATCTCTGCAGCCACATCTTTTAAGACCCTAGGATGTAAACCATAAGATCCACAGAGGGATTCAGCACCAGCAGAGGCTGGTTTAAAGCCCTGTTCAGATTTGTTTTTCTAAAGAGGAAGTTTGGAGGGGTGGGGGTAGGGGTGGTTACTGAAACCATCGGATCAATCTGCAACATCTAAAAGGCATTGCTTCGAGGCCACTTGGTATCCAGCTTATCAAATGCGACTTGCTAAGATATGTAACATCTCTCCTTATTGTCATTTTTCTCTTCTCCTAAACCTCTCCTTCAACCTGCAATGTACAAGAATGCAGTTCTCTGTGTGTGGACAATAGGAAAGATGCTGGATCCATCTCAGGTTGTGGCTCATCCAAGGAACAAGATTTTTGAAGTAATCCACAAGATGCAGGAGCAACTTAAGCTACAAACCTACTGACTAGAAAATTCCTGAATTTTCCTGAATAGAAAATGGGCTAGATGAGTCCCCATGGAAACTATCAGCACCTCATGTCCCCACCCACCACAACTCAGTTTAGATGTGTTGCCTATGATTTGTTTCCATGCACCAGACTTGTTTCATACCAGGATCACTTCCATGCAACCTGCACAGATATTGTCCCATGACAATCTCAGTCATTTGGCTAGTCTATCCTGAAAGATCCTGCAGTCCTTCCATCGCAGCAGCTAACTGTTTCTTAATTATTCCAGAGTTCGTGTCTTCAATGCCCTACACAGGAGTTCCCTACACTGACCACTTTTTTTTTGACCAACTGATAACATCAGTCCTAAATTTGTCTAATTTTGATTTGAATTTGTGCCTCTTGTCCTACTGTCATGGACTAGTTTGATGTATTATTCCAGATTTATCTTTTCTGTATTATGTTTCTGCAGTCATGTTGAGTTAGTGCATATGCTATTTTATAGATGTTATCAACAAAATGCAGCAGGTTAAGTGTTACTAGAAAAAAATACAGAAAGTACACACAATACCCTTTGCTTACATATATTTGGAGTAAACTGTATATTTTTTTTAACTGGGTTTGTTATAACTGGCTAAGACAGGTCAAGCACTACCTCTGGAGCAAATAAAAATAACAGATCTTTGTGCAATACAGCTAGTGTCACCTTTCTAGTTTGGTACATGCTGCATCAGTAATTCACCCTCGGAAGCTAAAATTTCTGTTGGCCTCACTGTCCTTTGTATTTTTTTAATTGCCTTTATCTTTATTGAGAAGCACCCAAAATTTTAAGTTAGGCACTGAGTTCCTGAAACCTGAGCTTATCTAGTTGGACACTGAAAACATGTGTATATACAGTGTCATTTAGGAAGCATTTCATGCATCTTATTGTGTCTAGCATATGGTGTGCATTTTCTCGAAGTGACACACATCAGTGTATCCTTTGGCTTGCCATGGGAAATCATTGGTGATTATAAACTGGTGAAAATTTCTTAAATAAATATGTAATCATTATGACAAAAAATGTAGTTACTTTGCAAATATGTTTACCTTCGTATGTGATGTTCCAGTGCATAATATGACTTATTTCAATGGTAGAATACAAAGAGAATTTAAGATGATTTAGATGGGTTCAGGAGTCTCACAAACTATGTAAGTAAGGTTGTTGTAAATGTAATAAAACATTTAGTAAAGTAATTTCATTGTTTAAGCCCAAATTGAACCCAGCAACAGCAAAGCTGTGAAATCAAGAAGTAACTCCTTAGATCTTGTTTTTGAATTAATTTGATTTTGAATTCATTTGCAATTTTATTTGCTAATGATTAAAAAGTTAACAATTAATCATGTTTAGAAATCGGTATGGTGAGCAATTATCATATCTCAGAAATATGATTTCATGCTATGTGTTATGAAATGTTGTTGACCTCAAAACTGAGAATAGATTTAATCGTATATGTTGTATTTAATTTCCTATGTAATATTTTGAGTTATATGGGAGTAATGTTCTAATTCCAATTAAAGAGAATTTTTTTTTATTTATTCAAGGGGTATTGGTTTTGCTGGTAAGGTCAGCATTAATTGCCCATCCCTACAATTGACAGGCTTGCTAGGGTATTTCAGACAGCAGTTAAGAGTCAATCAATATGGGTTTAGAGTCACCTGCAGGCCAGACTAGATAAGAAAAGCAGAATTCCTTCCCTAAAAGATATTAGTGAATCTGATGGGGGTTTTATGACCATGATCACTTTTACTGGTGCTAGCTTTTAGTGCAGATTTACTTGATTGACTGAACTTAAATTCTCCAGCTACTGTGATAGGATTTGAACTTGTGTCTCCAGATCATTAGTCTTGATCTCTGGATTACTAGCCCAGTGATATAGTCATAATGCTACCATAGCCTAATAAAATGGAATGATCAAAATGTTTTGTCCCAAATAAAAATGGGAAATCTTCAACAAGAAACACCAAAACAAGAAACATCTTATACAACGTGTATCAAATCACTGGCAGATGCAACTGTTCATCACATTTTTTATTCCTTCTTGGGATGAGTGTGGCTGGCAAGGCCAGCATTTATTGCCCATCCCTAATTGTGACCTTTTTAAACTGCTGCAGTCCATGTGGTGCAGGTGCACTTACAGTGCTGTTAGGGAGGGAGCTCCAGGATTTTAGCTGTGTAGGCTAGTTCTACCAAAGATATTATCATTTACAGCTTCTAAATTCAAGAAACAGAGTTCAGAAAATACATAGGAGATAGTACATTTGATGGCTTTATGCAGTGATCACCTTTATCAGTGACCACCTCCTTGAATAATGTCAAACAAGCTGCCATGGATGTGGTTTACCGAGTCACCAGATTTAATGCCAGAAATATGATAGCAATGGAGAAGGCAGTCTCACTATCGATGCATTAAAAAGACAGAGCACTCTCAGAATTCCAAAGGTACTGCATTTAAGAGAAGAGGCAATAAGTTAATTCAAAATTAATTAAGAAAATGATTAAGTAGTTAAAAAATTAAGATACATTAGGATGCCAGGGCAGGTGATGTGCTGAATCATAGAAAGCGAGAGTGCCTGGATGCCAGTGTGACCGAGAGCAAATATATCTGCAGTAAGTGTCTGCGGCTTGAGGAATCATCGAGCTGGAGGCCGAGCTGCAGACACTGTGACACATCAGGTTGAGGAAAAGGTACCTTTATTCCAGGAGGTGGTCACATCTTTTCGGATAGAGTCTTCTCATTTGGTCAGTGGTCAGGGACAGCAGGGTGTGACTGCAAGTGAGGCAGGTGAGGGGGTCAAGAAGGTAGAAGTGGAGGAGCCTCAGTCCTTGCAATTCTCCATCAGTTTCAATGTGCTTACAGCTTTACAGATGAGAGTGGGGACTGCAGGGTGGATGAGCAAACTGACCGTGGCACCATGGAACAGGAAGCCACTCAAGCGGGTGGAACTAACAGGAATGTAGTGGTAGTAGAGGACAGTATAGTGAGGGGGATAGAAACAGTTCTCTGCAGCTAAGAGCAAGAGTCCAGAAGGCTGTGTTGCCTGCCTGCTGCTAGGGTTCGGAAGATCTGCTCGGGGCTGGAGAGAAACTTGCAGTGGGAGAAGGCGGGAAGATCCAGTGGTCATGGTCTCTGTTGGTACCAACAACAGGCAGGACTAAGAAGGAGGTTCTGCTTAGGGAGTATGCGCAGCTGGGACTAAACTAAAAACCAGAACCTCAAGGGTAATAATCTCTGGATTATTTCCTGAGCTATGAGCAAATTGGTATAGGGTAAATAAGATTAGAGTTAAATGCATGGCTTAAAGATTAATGTGGGAGAAATGGATTTCGATTCCTGGGGCACAGGCATTAGGAGGGGAAAGTGGGAGCTGTACAGTTGGGACAGTCTTCATCTCAACTGTGTTGGGACCAGTGTTCTGGTGAGTCATATAACTAGGGCAGTAGTGAGAGCTTTAAACTAAATAGTGGGGGATGAGGGAAGGTATGATAAACTAAAGAGAGAAGAGAAGGTAAGGGAGCAGGGTAGTAATAAGGTAAATGGTAATCAAGGTGTGTCAGGAAGGGACAGAGCAGTCAAACATAAGAGTGCATCAGCAGTTAAGGCTAGAGATTGCAAAATTAATAAATCAGAATTAAAGGTAATCCACCTGAATGCACACAGCATTCGCAGCAAGGTAGATGAATCGACAGCACCAATAGAAATAAACAGGTTTGAACTAATTGCCAGTACGAAACGTGGCTGTAGGGTGACCAAGGCTGGGAACTGAAAGTTCAAGTGTATTTGGCGTTTAGGAGGATAGGCAAAAAGGAAAAGAAGGTGGGTCACACTGCTAATAAAGGATGGGATCAGTACACTAGTCAGAGAGGATCTTAGATCAGAAGATCAAGATGTAATAATCAGTTTGGGTGGAGCTAAGAAACAGCAAGGGACAGCAAACTTTGATAGGAGCTGTTTATAGATCACCAAAAAGTAGTGATAATGTAGGGCATGGTATGAATCAAGAAATTAGAGGTGCATGTAACAAAGGTAATACAGTAATCGTAGGGGACTTCAATCTACATATAAACTGGGTAAACCTAATTAGCACGAATGATGAGGACGACGAATTCCTGGAATGTAACGCATGATGGTTTTCTACAAAAAAAACTCCCTGAAATATTGGGGAGCCAAGGGACTTGTGAGATTGAGGATCTGAAAGAAATTGTGAGTAAAAAAATGTAGTGCTGGAGAAATTAACAGGACTGAAAGTTGATAAATCCTCTGGACCTGATGATCAACATCCCAGAGTGTTTAAAGAGGTGGCTGTAGAGATAGTGAATGCATTAGTGATCATCTTTCATAATTCTATAGATTCTGGAATGGTGCCTGAAGATTGGAAGGTAGTAAATGTAACCCCACTACTTAAGAAAGGAGGGAGAGAGAAAACTACAGGGAAGTACAGACCTGTTGGCCAAACATTATAGTAAGGAAAATGCTAGAATCTATTTTAAAGATGTGATAACTGGGCATTTAGAAAATAATGGTGAGATCAAGCAGAGTCAACATGGATTTGTGAAAGGGAAATCATGTTTAAAAAACCTGTTGGAGTTTATTTGAGGATGTTACTAGCAGAATACAAGGGAGAACCAGTGGGTGTGGTGTATTTAGATTTTTAGAAGGCTTTCAATAAGTTCCCACACACGGGGGCAGAATTTTGCCCTTGACGGGCGGGCCCGACCAACTCGGCAGTGGGCAGGCAGCCAATAACTGCCGCCAAAACGGGCTCCGCCACCATTTTAAGTGGGTGGGCCAATTAAGGCCCGTCCAGCGTGACGTCTGCCGGGAAGCACTATGCGTTTCCTGTGCAGGCAGGCGGTGGGGGGGTGGGGGGGGTGGGGGGGGGGATTCCCCAAATGCGAAAGAGCACACATCTCCCTGAGGCAAAGTGCTGCCTCAGGGAGATCGCTGAAAGTTTTTTTGAACTCCAAAAATAGAAAAATTAACAGTGTCACATGAGATGGGACATGTTACTAACTATCACAAAAACTTTTATTAAAGTTTTTTAAAACCAACATGAAACCTCATCCTGCCAGTGGATGAAGTTTCATGTTTTTTCAGAAGCCTGCCAGGGCTCCTAGCCTGCCCACCAACCTTAAGGTTGGATAGGCAGGGCCTTCAATTGGTTTAATTAGCCTGTCAATGACCTCAATTGGACATTGACAGGTCGGTGGGTGGGCAGCTGATCACGCTGTCCCCCCACCTTCCTGAATATTTAAATGGGGTGGGATGATGTCGGGGGTTCCGCCCGTCATCCCATGTCATTTTTGCATCGGCGAGCGGTCCCCGCCCCCAGGTCGCCAATGGAAAAATTTTGCCCAGGAGGTTAGTAAGCAAAATTAGAGCTCATGGGATTAGGGGAAATATACTGGCATGGATTGAAGATTGGTTAACAGACAGAAAACAGAGTAGAGATAAATGGATCATTCTCAGGTTGGCAGGCTGTGACGAGTGGAGTGCCGGAAGGATCAGTGCTTGGGCCCCAACTATTCACAATCTATATCGATGTTCTGGATGTGGGGACAAAATGTAATATTTCCAAATTTGCTGATGACACAAAACTTGGTGAGAATGTGAGTTGTGAGGGGGATGCAAAGAGGCTTCAAGGAGATTTAAGACAGACTAAGTGAGTAGAGTATGCAAGAGCATGGTAGATGGAATATAATGTGGAAAAATGTGAAGTTACCCATAGGAAAAACAGAAATGCGCAGTACTTCCTAAATGGGGAGAGCTTGGGAAGTGATGTCCGAAGAGACCCAGGTATTCTTGTTCATAAGTCACTGAAAGCTAACAAGCAGGTGCAACAAACAATTAAGGCAAATGGTATATTAGTGTTTATTGCAATAGGATTTGAGTGCAGGAGCAAGGATCTTGCTGCAGTTGCTAAAGCCTTAATGAAACCACACCTGGAGTACTGTGTGAAGTTTTGATCTCCTTACCCAAGGAAAGATATATTGGCCATAGAGAGAGTGCAATGAAGGTTCACCAGACTAATCCCAGGGGTGACGATATTGTCCTATGAGGGAAGATTCAAGAGGCTGGGCCAGTATTGCCTAGAGTTTAGAAGAATGAGAAGTGATCTCATTGAAGAAATAAATGTTTTTTTTTTTACAGGGCTCCACAGGGTAGATGCAGGAAAGATGCTACCCCTGGTTGGAGGGCAAGGGTGGGGGAGTATTAGAATAATTTAGGACCGAGGTGAGGAGGAATTTCTTCAGAAGGTAGTGAATCTTTGGAACTCTCTACCCCAGAGGATTGTAGAGGATCAGTCATTGATTATGTTCAAAGATGAGGTCGATAGATTTCTAGATATCAATGACACCAAGGGATACAAGGTAGTGCAGGAAGAGTTAAAAGTAATAGAAAATAAGGACTGAAGAGCATTATAACACACTCTGGAACTCATATGAATTTGAGGAACTTTGAGATTGCTCTGCATGCACAGCATATTCAGGTACACAGTGAGTTAGCACATTATGTAATTGAAAAAATGGCACTGAAGGCATGTTTGAGAATAATGGGAATATTGGGGGAATTCAACCCTAACAAAGAGGACTGGTGTAATTACAAATTAAGGTTACACAATTAGCTAAAAGTGAATAAAATAAGAGATGAGGATAAAGTAAGTGTTTTCCTCATCATGATGGAGCCAGCTACTCAAGACTCTAGTAGTATGGACTATTCCGAAATTAGAGAGATTCTGGACTCATATTATGACACGACTAAGGTTGACACTGCACTGAGAGTTGCGTTCATTGAATGGAAGCAGTTGCCAAATGAGACCTTTGCAGATTACATTATTGAAGTAAAGAGTTTCTCATCACTGTGGGTATGGAGCGAACTTAGAAATAAATCTGAGAGATGTTCATAGGATACCTAAAAAACAATAAGATCCAAGCCAACCTTTTGAGCAAAGGCAATAAGCTAACATGAAAGGAGACCTGTGATGAGGCCATAGCATAGAAATGGCAGAAAGAGATAGTTGCAGGTTGCATGGAAGTTCTTTTCCTGAACTGGTAGGGGAAGTCCACCAGATTTCAGTGGATCCAGACCACAACAGCCAAGTTCAGAGTCAGAAATTTAGATGCTGTTGCTGTGGTAGTCAGCAACCATTTAAATGGCCCCTTTCCAGTCAAAGTGCTATGCCTGCGGGAAAGTCAGTCACATTCAGACGGCATACAGGAAGAAACAGTAATACTCCAGGTTGCAGTAAAGTGCCAAGTTGCAGCCACGCACCACGTCGAGGTTGTGGGAGATCTAAAGCTTGTTTAGGAGTTTGGAAGTCCTCAAATGTAAATATGATTGACATGGAAACAGAAGTTGGTGTAATCAAGCAGGAAAATCAAGAGTTCTTCTCAAGAGAGCAAGAAAAACAGCACATGTAGCTGAGATTAAAAGGGTTGAAGATATAATTCTAGCGTCTACAGTAAGAACGAGTCAGAGATTCACAACTTGTTTTCATTGTTGATAGTTACAGCAGGTATCCGTTATCTCAGAGAGAGCACAAGACATCCTTAAGTCAAATTCCCGTAAACAAAACTGATGTGAAACTGATTAGATAGTCCAATAACAGTATTCCGGTGTTAGGTGATGTTAGTGTTAGGGTTGAATACAATGATGCATCCTATTACTTGCCATTGGTAATAGTAGAAGGGAACAAAGTCTCACTGATGGGAAGGAATTGGCTTAAGAAAAGAGGGATAAATTGGGCTGGGTTACTTATAGTAGGGATCAGTAAGAGTACATCTACTATTAAGGAAGTGCTAAGAGAGCACAAAGTGGTCTTTGAGCGAGGAGGACCAAAAGGTAAAGTTAGGTATCACAAAACCGAAGTCAAGATAGAGGATAATGTACAGCCGACATTTTGCAAAGCTAGACCCAGTGTTTTAGAAAGAGTAAGTAAACACCTGGATAGATCAGAAAGAACTAGGGCAATTGAGAGGAGTGGTGAATGGGCCACACCCATTGTGGTAGTACAAAAAACAGATCTCCACAATTGTGGAGATTATAAGAAAATGGTAAATAAGGTGATCAGGAATTATACTTACCCACTACCTATCAGTGAAAATTTGTTTTCTAACTTAGCCAATAGCAAGGTTTTCAATAAGGTAAATTTGTCAAATGCATATTTGAGATTAGAATTAACAGGCAAGAACAAGGGACTGCTTACCATTCATACACACAAAAGTGTTACGGTCAGATGAGAAGTGGTAGACTGGCTTCCCTCCTTCCACTCCTCGATTAACCACAACAGGTGTTTTTTTTTTCTCTAAGAATTTGCTTGCCAATTCAGTGAGTCTACCTGTTTAAGTGCTGTGACTGTAAATGACGCAAGAAAACCTGGCTGTGTGTAAGTTTTTAAAAGAAAGAGGAATAGTATTTATTGTACTTTAAGGCTCAATCAAAATAAAAAGTCTCCAGTTCTCACTCACATGTGCATTCAAGAGTTCACACACACACACAAGTAAATTACAACATGGAAGGGCAAGTTAAATGGTCAAGAGTGAAAAAAAAGTGAATTGTACACAGATCTTGTAGATTGATGACTTAAATGGTTTCAGACTGGGTTTGATGATCTTTCCAGATTCTGCATCAAGATGATTTAAAGACGTTGACAGAAGATTTCTCTCTTTTCTTCTGGAGTCTGCAGATGCTGGATTGATTTTTGAAGATGCTGCCCACGACGTGTGGCTGGTCAAACAACAGGCAGGAATCAAGCTTGCGGGATAGCTAGAGAGAGAGAGAGAGACGGAGAGAGGGAGAGGGAGAGTGCCCAATCAGGGCCTTCCTGGTCTCAATACTCAGACTGTCTCCTTCTTCTGACTGAGGCTGGAGAAAAGTAGTTTCTTAAACACAGAGGGTCAATTGGTTCATCACATGACCTCCCTTTGCAAACTGACCAGTTATCCAAACATGATCATAGCAAGTTGATTCCAGGTTCATTGCTTAGAAGTGATTAGATTATGGCCAAACGAGTTCTCTCCTCAGTGAATGAGTCTAATGGTTTGTTCCACAACCCTGCTGAATACACAGGTGATGGCTGGATGTTTTGTGAATGGTTCAGGAGATCAAGGTGTGATGTTATCTCACATAATGGAAGACGGTGTGGAGAAGCCTGTGGCGTATGTTTCACATATGTTAATGAAGTCAGAGCAAAATTACTCAAGTTGAGAAAGAGACATTTGCAATCATATAGTGTTACTAAATTCCACAAATACTTGTATGGTAGGAAGTTCACTTTGTTAAGTGACCACCAAGCCCTTACGATCATGTTTAGCTCAAAGAATGGAGTACCACCCTTAGCAGCAGCACAAATTCAGAGATGGCTAATGATTTTGATGGCCCATCAGTATGACACTAAAGATTGTAAGTCAGTAGATCATGCAAGTGTAGATGATCTTCCCATGAAGACAGATTCATTTCTACACGCTGAGTTACCTGTGAATTACTTTACATACACAAATGACATGCCAATGTCTATCAGAGAAAAATAGTGAAGAAACTTGCAAGGATGTGCAGTTCAGTAAAATGCAAAATTATGTCGTGAACGGCCAGCCTAAAGAGTGTGATGATGAGAAATTGCAGGCGTATTTCACACACACAAATGATCCAAGTGTAGATCAAGGTTGTGTCCTATGGCACTTAAGAGTCATTCTGCCAATGTTTAGAGAAAGATTAAGAGCACAGGGATAGTCCGTAGTAAAGCACTGGAGAGAAGCCTTGTTGAGTTGCTTCAATGTATCTTATATATGGTACACACTGCAGCTATGGCCTACCAGTGGATGGAGTGGATGGAGTGAATGGTTAAGGCGATAAATGGGGTACCAGTCAAGTGAGCTGCTTTGTCCCGATGGTGTTGAGCTTCTTGAGTGTTGATGGAGCTGAGCTAATCCAGGCAAATGAAGAGTATTCCATCATTGACTTGTATCCTGTAATGGTATATGGTTTTGAGAAGTCAAGAGGGCCACCAGAATACCCAGCGAATGACCTGCTCCTCTAGCCACAGAACTTATGTGGCTGATCCAGGTAAGTTTCTGGTCAATGGTAACCTCCAGGATGATGTTGGTGGGAGGCTCAGTGATGGTAATGCCATTGAATGTCATGGAAGGTGGTTGTACTCTCATGTCACTGCCTGGTACATGTGTGGCTGTTATGACGATGTGCTTTTTGAAGATACAATTTCTAATTTTTTCTTCTTCTGGCAGGATTTTTAAAAACTCTGGGGCCCCTTCTACAGACAATGGAAAATTGCCCAGGCTGCTGCAATATACACAATTTTGCATTCCACCAAGTGGGATGAAAGCAAACACCCAACCCCTGGGAAGCGTGATAGACCCCATCCTCTGTCGATGCACACCATCCTGAGACCTTTAAAATGTTTCTGAGATGAAACACCAAAATGCAATTACCTGTTATGAAACAATAACTGCAGCAGCATGAACTAATTAGAATTTCTCTGGAATATACACCCAGCAAAGTACTTCCATGGACCTCCTTACCAAGCAGGAGGCAGAGAACAAAGGGCAATGCTGTGCTGAACACAGGATTTGAAACTGTGTGCCCTCTCTGTCCCTCTCTCTCTTGGCAGTGCAATGCCCGGTTTATAAAGCAACCATCCTGAGAAGGGAGACCAACTGCGAACCGAGGGTAGAATTTTCTCCCCGGCAGGGGTGGGGGGAAGTTTAGGAACGGGCGCGTGGAGGCACGCCTCCGATCGGCATCCCCAATCGGGGGCATGCCGCCATTTTACGTGGGCAGGCCAATTAAGGCCCGCTATGCGCTCCCTGTGCGAGCGGGCGGGGGAATTCCCTGAGCTGAGAGTGAGCTCTTTCACACATGTGCACGAAAGAGCGCACTCATCTCCCTGAGACTAAGTGCTTCCTCAGGGAGATTAGCTCCACAATAAAAAAATCTGAAAAATAGAGAAAAAAAAATTCCCTGACATATGCCCTCATGTGACACTGTCACATGAGTTGGGACATGTCTATCACTTTCAAATACACTTTTATTACATTTTTTAAAACCTACATGAAACATCATCCCACTCGTGGATGAGCTTTCATGCTTTTTCTAATGTCCGCCAGAGCTCCTGGCCTGCCTGCCAACCTTAAGGTTGGACGAGCAAGTCCACTAATGACTTTAAATGACTTTGTCAATGGCCTCAGTTGGCCACTGACAGGTCGGCGGGCGCACAGCTGATTCTGCCAAGCCCCTGCCTACCTGAAAATTTAAATGGGACGGGGTGACATCGGGAGTTCCACCCGATGTCACCAGGTGTCATTTTACATGTAGGCAAGCAGGCCCCGACTCCTGCTCGCCAATCGGGAAATCCTGGCCTTATGTCTTTTCGGTAAAAAATTAGAAAACTGCTCCATTCAGCTATCTCCAGGAAGGCAGCTGAACAAGCCGGCCGCAACATGGAACCACCACATCGAGACCAGCAAAGGAACAGCTAACCGTATACTCTTTTGTTTTATTTTTCATGAACTGTAAAAATGCTGTATGCCTATCCTCTTACTATGCCATTTGTACAGTGTGTGTGGGCCTAGATGAATGTGTGTGATAAAAGCAAAATACTGCAGATGCTGGAAATCTGAAACAAAAATAAAAATGGCTGGAAAAACTCAGCAGGTCTGACAGCATCTGCGGAGAGGAATACAGTTAACATTTCGAGTCCGTATGACTCTTCATCAAAACTGAAGAAAAATAGAAATGAGGTGAAATATAAGCTGGTTGAGGGGGGTGGGACAGGTAGCACTGGATAGAGGGCCAGTGATAGGTGGAGGCAAAGAGATTGCCAAAGATGTCATAGACAAAAGGACAAAGGGGTGTTGAAGGTGGTGATATTAGCTAAGAAAGGTGCTAATGGTGACATTAAGGGTAGAAAGCAGGAGGAGCAAGTGACAGATAGTCCTAATGGGGGTGGGTGGGGGTGGAGTGGGGGGAAGGGATTGAAATAGGCTAAAAGGTGGAGATGAAACAATAGATGGGAATACTTTTAAAAATAATGGAAATAGGTCATGAACTCTCTCCTCCATCCCATCCCCCTTTTTCTAATTATTTATATGTTTTAAACATATTTTTCTTTTCCCCCTATTTCCATTATTTTTAAATGTATTCCCATCTATTGTTTCAACTCCACCTTTTAGCCTATTTCAATCCTTCCCCCGACCCCACCCCCACTAGGGCTATTTGTCAATTGCTCATCCTGCTTTTTACCCTTAATGTCACCATTAGCACCTTTCTTAGCTAATATCACCACCGTCAACACCCCATTGTCCTTTTGTCAATTACATCTTTGGCAATCTCTTCTTTGCCTCCACCTATCACTGGCCCTCTATCCAGCTCTACCTGTCCCAACCCCCTCAACCAGCTTATATTTCACCTCATTTCTATTTTTCTTCAGTTCTGATGAAGAATCATACGGACTCGAAATGTTAACTGTATTCCTCTCTGCAGATGCTGTCAGACCTGCTGAGTTTTTCCAACTGAATGTGTGTGATGATGGGGGTTGTTGTTTCAATAAACCTGTTCTTTGTTTAACTTAAGAAAATCTGTCCGAGTAATACTTTACAACCTGAAAGCATAAATAGTAGGACTTATAGAACTGACGAAGCACATCCTCTGTAAATTCACAAAAAACCATGTTATAGTCAAAACTGCAGCTGAAGAATAGGGGAATAATTTCACCCATCCTCACATGGTCGTAACAGTGGCACAGATGTTTCCTACCACTTATCAGCCCAAACCTGAATATTGTCTAGGTCTTGCTGATTGTGGGCACATACTACTTCAATTTCAGATGAGTTACAGATAGAACTGAACACCATGCAATCATTAGCAAACATCCCACTACTGATCTTATGATGAAGGGAAGTTCATTGATGAAGCAGCTAAAGATAGTTGGGCCTGGACACTGCCCTGAGGAACTCCTGCCACAATGCCTTGGGGCTGAGGTGATTGGCCTCAGGCAACTGCTACCTTATTCCTTTGTGCCAAGTATGACTCCAAACAGTGGAGTTTTCTCCAACTACATCAACTTCAATTTTACAAAAGCTCCTTGATGCCATACTCAATCAAATGCTGCCTTGAAGTTAAAGGCAGTCTCATCTCAGTATCCAGCTTTCTTGCCCATTTTGGACCAAGACTGTAACGAAGACTGGAATAGAGTAGTCCTGGCGAAATCCAAACCGAGCACTGGTGAGCATGTGAGTAAGTGCCACTTTGTAGCATTGTCAATGATCCCTTCCATGATGATTGAGAATAAGTTGATGGGCAGTAATTGGTCGGATTGGATTTGTCCTGCTTTTTGTGGACAACATGTACCTGGGCAGATGCCAATGTTGTAGCAGTACTGGGACGGTTGACTATAGGCCCAAGGAAACATTAAGTACACTCGCCATATTATCAAACCATCCCTGCCTCTCTCACCAGTCCTGAGTTTGAGGATCCCAACAATTCCAATCTGACCACACATCTATTCCAGCACTCTCAAAACTAGGACCTTCCTTCCAGTATTTCCAGATCCTATAATTCCCTTCCCCGAACCAATGTTGTTAAACACTCCTGTACTCACTGATCCCAATACTACTCCAGGATCTTCTCTCCACTATTTCTACAACTCACCATATACCTTGCATTGCCAAACCCAGACCAGCCTTTGCTGCCACACACTAACACACCACTCCCATTAGTCTCAGGCCACTCAAATGCTTTGACTACTTGCAACTTCCTGACACCCACATTGTAATCCCAATGTTCCCAGATCCTAGAACCACCAAAGCATTTGACAGAACTACTATTTCTCCTCAATCCTCTCACCCATTTACTACTGCTGCATGCCATTACCTACTTGCAATCGGAACCATCTTCCCTGCCATCTTCATATGTATTCTGGGCTTTAAAAATAGAGATAAAATTGCCAAGCAATCATAATTGATTCCCAACCCTGGTCGTCCTAGGCCTTATTATACTTGAACTAGAGCTGCAACAGACCACATAACAGAAAAAGGAACTTGCATTTACATGGCACCTTTCACAACCTTAGGGACAGCACTTTAAGAACCTGCAATCGAGGAAGCTTTTCAATTTTTAATATGATTTATACCTATGCCATATAAAATCAAAGAAACTGAAAATTGATTGACAAGAATTTTTTAAAATACTAAATAAAATTTAATATACTGCCAGAAAAATTACTGCTTCCCACTGAAAATCTGGCCTTAATTCAAAGAGAGCTTATGAGTAAGTGCACTTGCAGGAATCTTGCCTAAAAGGTTCTATAAATTGGGATGGGATCATAATTATTGAGAAGCATTTGGCTGAGGGTTCAATAAACAACCTTCAAAAAAAATTCGGGGAGGTTGTACTGTTTTAACTACATAACGTAGTAACACTCAAAATTCTGCAATTTTTAAGCTGTATGTTTGATTTGCACTTATATTGCACATGTCTTTAGGTGCAAATATGCAGCAACTTCCAGGCTCAATAAGCCACAATGTGTATGGTTTGTAGCCTTTTATGGTAGATTGTTCTTTTGTCTCCTGACTCATTATAATCAGTACCACAGGAGAGTAATTAAAATATTTATTAAATAATAGAATGGTACACATGCACATGACAGTAAGAATTCATTTGCAATATACAAAGATCCTCAGCAATTTAGTACTTTAATTGACACAGGAGCTATGTATGTAACCCCTGATCAATTTTACCAATCTTGCTTTAAAAAATGTTATTTAGAGTATGATACAAATGCAACTAATGTGTGTAATCATGTGTTCTGTTTATATTACACACTATGAAATGCACTCCTGCACACCATGAAAAAAGTGTTTTTTTCCTCCCCCTTTTAATTGTAACTGAACAATTCCAATAAAAAAATCTACAAGAGAAGCTGTGGATATTATTTATATTCCACTTGTAACTTTATCATCACGACGACTTACATTACCTCTTATCAGTTAGACGTCATATCCTCTGGATCGCAGCTTGTAAAACAGTGGTACTAATAAAGCAGGATCAGTGGCAATCCGGTCAGCATCATATTACATTGCTTTTACTTTCAAATTGTAATACAATGTTGTATTTTATAACATGATGGATTTAGCTCCCACCTGCCCTTTGAAACTTCTGTCATTCAGATTCAGAGACCACTGCATACACTGTTGGAGTAACATGATGCATATACTATAATGTGACAGGTAAAGCCACAGATGGTCAGGGCTGGATCTTTCAGCAAAAGAATGCATTTATGATTAGTGTTTTTACTGAATTACTGAATGTAACACTGTTCTTGGATCATAGTGTATGTTTCAGAAGGAATGTTTCATTTCAAATAATGTTTGTCACCTTTTTCATATCATTAAGAGATTTTGCTGTTCACATGAAGCCAGCTCTTTTTTTATATCTATCATACCAACAACATGCAATTATACGGTGCCTTTACCATAGTAAAATGTCCCACACTGCTTCACAGAAACATTATCAAACAAACTTGACACCAAGCCACATAAAAAGGTATCAGGTCAGGTGAGAAAAAGATTTTCAGGTATCTTAAAAGAGGTACACAGGCAGAGAGGTTTAAGGAGTGAATTTCAGAATTTACTGCCTAGGCAGCTGTAAGCACAGCAGTCAATCATGGGTTAATGGAAACCAGATATGCTTAAGAGCCCAGAATCTCAGAACGTTCAAGGCTTTGTTGGAACGATTGACAATGGTCACAGGGATGCTGGGTGAACAAGACATGGTGCGAGAGTTTACAGAAAGTGGCAGGCCAGCTAAGCAAACACTAGGATAAGAGTCTGGATACATGAGGCCTAGATGAGGGTCTGAGCAGCCAATGGGCCGAGGCAAGAGCTGAGAATGGGGATGTTATGAAGGTGGAAGTAGGTGGTCTTGATGACGGAGAGAATATGGGGCTAGATAATCAGCTCAGGGTCAAATGGAATGTCGTGGTTGCAGATAGTCTGGTTCAAACTCAGAAGATGTTGGTGGAGTCAATGGCTAGGGAGCAGAGTTTGAGACGTGGACCAAAGCAATGGCTTGACACGTCATAATATTCAGTTGGGAGAACCTCTTACCTGTCCAATACTGGGTGTCGGACAAGCAGTGTGAAAAAACAAAGGCAGTGGAAGGGTCTGGAGAGGTGGTGGTGAGGTAGAGCTGGGTGATGTCAACATACATGTGAAATTTGACACTTTTCAGGAGTTATCACCAAGGGGTAGACGTAAATAAGAAATAGGAAAGGACAAGAATAAATCCATGTGGGATTTCAGAGGTAACCGTATATAGAAGTCGGAAGAGAAATCATTACTGGAGAGTCTCTGGCTATGACTGGGCAAATAAAGATGGAACCAGGTGAGGGCAGTCCCACGCACCTGGACAATGGACGAAGAGGCATTGGGTGAAGGATCGTGGGGTCAACCATGTCAAAGGCTGGAGGGTGTGTGCCACAATCACATAGGATGTCATTTATGCCTTTAATAAGGGCTGATTCAGTGTTGTGTCACGGGCAAAAACCTGATCAAAGTTCAAACATAAGAGTTGAAAGAAAGATGAACATTTGGGATAGGAAAACATGTTCAAGGATCTGTGTCAATTATACCACTTAAAGAGAATTTAATTATCAAATTTGCCTCTTGTAGAATCAACTTTGCATCCCCACTTGGTTATGTGCTCTCATTTATAAATGACTTTTAATTTACAATTATGTAACTTTGCATAATTTTTGAAAATGCTAGGTGCAAATTATTAAAAATCCTACCCCTAATCTAACAATTGATGTGATTTTTAAAAAATATTTTAGAGCACTGCAATTGCACACCATATTTGAACATTAATTCTGAAAATGGGCCTATTCAGCAAAAAAATGGATTGTGGTCTCCAGTTCCGTTTGTCCATTTGCACACTTAACATGTGCCAGAACTCCTTCCAATTTAAGCATGTCACAATTTTAATCGAATAATGACTCTTTCTCTAGTACAAGAACGTATGTAATTAAGGAACAGTTGTTTCATGCTCCAGATTTTACATAACCTCAGTGCATCAAGCAAACTTTTAACAATTGAATATATATCTAAGTAAATATATATATCGGTATATATCTATACATAAAACCATGAGAGCGATTTTAGTATATATTCTGAAATACTGGCAGCCATGTTTTTGCAGCAACTTCTAAAATTTTGGTGCATCAAACGTAGGCCAATTAATTATTAGTTGGCTGACCAATTTTTGTTTTCGCTTGCAATGCATATTAACAAAATCCTTGAACACTAGATGAACCCCTTGAAGTTCCCAGCTATGTTACTCACAGCAATATCAAAACTACAACGAACGAAATTCAATGGATGAAACACTTTAAGGGACCTCAGTGCATTCAAATTTTAAGCAAATTGAATGGTTACGATCCCCTCCAACAAAAGCACACAGAAGTATTTACATGATGTTTTATTATAGTAATCATTCGTACAGTGCACGTTACTATAATCCAGATTTGTTGTTAGATAAATACATTTATATCAGGCCGCATTATGATCTTGCAAATAGAACAAAATTCTAGCATGTAAAATGTTTTGTCAAAAATGAGATGTTCGGTAGCTCCAAGCAGCTAAAATGGCGACGCTACAGCGAATTTAAACTGCGCAACCAGTGTTGGCACAACGCCAGCATGATCATCTCCCGCAGTGGAGTTATCAACCACATCGTTTCCTACTCGAAAATTGAGCTATTTATTGCCTACGTGGTCAGTAGAAAGAAATATTATTAAAATAACTTTTTGGCGAAAACAATTAAACGGAGAGAGGAAGGGGGAAGAAAGAGACGCCCAGAGGCCTGTAAAATTAAGAGGCAAAAAGAGCTGCCCCAACAACGAACGCCGTCGAAATAACGTTTTCAAACAGTCAAAAACGAAGGCTGGTCACCGGCTGTTAAGTTGCTTTTTTAAAAAAAAACTGGGTTGAAACCGAACTAAAAATGTCTTCAAAATCCCGCCCACAGATGCAGCAGTTAAAACATTTTCCACGAAGTTAAAAAAAATCGAATCTTTTTCCGTCAACTTTAAGTTGGGCGTCGAATAAAGGAGGGAAAGAAAATGTTTTTTTTTCCTCTCTCTAAAGGAAGAACATTTCAAGCGAGACGTTACATGGAAAGAAAGCAGCGAAGCTGAAGGAACACCCGACACCGAACTGATAACCCGATGGCGGGACACTGAAAGGCAGCGATTATTAGTCGAGGTTTTATTTGTTTTTAAATCCGGAATCGCAGTCAAACCGGTTTTTAAAAAATAAAAAATCGACTTGATAACTGAACGAGGCAGGGAGGGAAATAAATGTCAGTGTTTTTGCGAAAACAGCAACCGTCCATTCATTTTTTGAAAAGAAAGTTTGAGCAAAAACCCTCAAATCAGATGGAAATGTGTCAAACACCATCAGAAGGGGAAGAGAGAAACTAGAAGTCTGAAAATAAAACCAAAGATCGACCTCCAATCCCGCCCATCGCCATGAACGGGAGGAGCGGAGCAAACGGTTTCTTAAGGTTTTTTTCTCTCTCTCTCTCTCTCCGGCGCCGGGTTTAAGGTTTATTTTATTTTAAGCCGCCGAGAGGGAGCATCTGTTGGGTAACGCTAGTAATCGGCAGATCCGAGGATTTTTTAAACCGAGCGTTTTAAGAAAAACCAAAGCGCCGGTAGTGACTGCCGAGTCGGTCTTCATCCATCCATCTTTGGTCGGAATCTTTCTTTCTTCCCCCCCGCCCCCGGTCTCTTTCCGTCTTTTGAGGCGAGATGGGGGAGGGGGGGGGGGGGAAATCTACAGGGAGAATCTAGAATCGCCGCTTTGAAAAATAACCCCGTGAGGTCAATTTACCAAATGGTGCTGCTAAACAGCCGCCCGTGACTCCAGATAAAACCGCTTAGAAAGCAGGAAAAAAAGAGGGAGGGATCTCGGACGATTATTTCTCTCCCTCTCCCTGGTCTATTTTTCTGTGTGGGGGGAAAAAAAAACTCGTCGTGATCACGGGGGCGGAAAGAAAAACTATATTTTCGAACAGCTTTCTCTGTACAATGACTCATTTAGTTTGGGGAGAGGCTGCAGATGAAAGGATAGAGAGAGAGAGAGAGAGAGAGAGGGGGGGGGGGAGGAAGAGAGAACGAAGACGGGGAAGAGTATATTTTATAAAGAAGTGGCCACTGAAATAGCTTTTTTTCTTTTGGTGGTGGTGCTGTTGTCGTTGATGGGTGATTATTTTTGCCCTCCGCTTTCTGCTGCTGCTGTTCCTAAAGACGGGTGGGGGGGGGGGTGATTTTTTTTTTCAAGCCAAAAAAATATTTTCCCTTAGACCCTATTTTTTTTCTTTCTTTCCCCCCCCCCCTCCCCGAAGGAGTTGTTTTTTTCCCTTGAAAATTTTATCACAAAATTATAATACACTGAAGGAACTCACCGTCATGAAGCGTGCCTTGTCAACGGGGTTTCCTCGCCATCAAATCAGGGGCGAGATGACCAAGAACAAAAAAAAATCCAACTCAACACACATTGAAAAGTAAGAGCTGTTCAGGGCATTTTCCTGTAAGGAAAAAAAAAACATTTTTATATACAATAAACTACACGTCGATTTTTTAATATAAAAAACACCGTCTTTCTTTTTTTTAAAAACTCCCCACTTTCAATTTTGTTTGAACTTGCTTGTTTCACATGTCTTTTTTTCCTGATTTGGGGGGGGGGGGGGAGGAGGGGAAATGTTTGAAACTTATTTTAAAAAGTGCGAAGACGGTCATTGTTTACCCCTTTTTTTAAAAAAGGAAAAAAAACGAGTTTTGTGTTTCGTTGAATAGCACCCCCATTGTGGGGGAAAATGATCTTTTTAATCAAAAAAAGGCGATGGGTTACGTGGCGTTTCTTTCACTCTCTACTTATTCCACGAAAGAACAGCCAAAATTGATTTTTTAAAAATTTAAATATTTTATTATTGGGATTTAATGGAATTGTGTTGTTGGTGGGTCCCAGGATCACATGACACAAGCGATTTGAAAGGGCAAATATCTGACACGGTTTAAAGATTTGAGTCTCAGCTGCCCTCATATGATATAGATATATTTATTTTATTATTTTTTTAAAAGAAAAGGCCATGTTTCCTGAACATTTGTAAGAAAAGTGAAATGAAATGGTTCCGATAAATTACCCCCCTCCCCTCTTTCTAACCACGCGAAGCGCAGCGCATGGGCCGGGGTCCTTGCCCTGAACAAACAAACGCGCGCACCGCAACCACCCATCGCATCCCATTGGTCTACGGCGGACGCTCCGCCCCCTCAAAGCGCCACGCTCATTGGCCAGTATTCAGTCCCCTTGGCCAAGGGAGGCGGTGGGGAGAGAAGCAGTTGATGTGACCCAGTCCAGTAGAGCTTCACTGCTTTGGTCTTGTTCATGTTTTACATCTTGAATGAGACCCGATCTTTTATCGAAATAGCTTTTAAAGAAATATGCAGTAACAATCTTTTCACCTTATCTCCATGCTCACATAAGAGACGCAAATTTTGTCTTAATTTTTTGATGTGGAACGTTGGAAATGCTGAACTCTCTAACAGTGGTGTACGACCTAGTATACGAGGGAGTATAGAATACTTTGTTCTCTGTATTTCATTTTGACATTAAAAACCCTCCGTTTAATAGTTGTTACACTGTCGGTTTCAGAAATATCCTTTACCATTGAAACTCCGATGTTTACGTCCTGACACGCTCTCTGATTTGATTCTCTTTACTGAACAATAGTATTGAAATCCACTGAATAGTTGCTTGGCACGGCCGACGCTGTAACGTAAACTGGACAAAAAAATTTGGGATATGACCAATTCAGCGACGCTATTTTAATTTGTTTAAGCATCTGGAAAGCGCACCAACTTCTACAACAATCTTTGACTGTTGATTTCCTTTTCTGTGGACAGACCTATTTCTTTAAAACAAGAATAAATTGTTTACGTTTAGCGACCGGAGAGAAAACATTTATATTTTACACGGTGAGATTTTAGAGTGAGATGAATATTTGTTCATGCATTGTACTTTGATTCTAAGAACCTTGAAGTACTTCTCCATGCAATTGAAATTAAGTTCAAAATGTTGCTCTTTCAATTATACTCGAGTCCACCCCATGCTGTTATATTTTGTACGCGGATGAGATTTAATTATATACAATAACCACGTATTATGAATAAAGTTGATAACATGTATTCTTTTTGCTGTAAATGTTTGGTTGTAAACAAATGTATTTGTTCTGATGCATATAAACATCACTCATAAAGGTACTGTATATTCTATTTCACAATTTGCTCACTTTAAGAAACATGCAAGAGTTGTGGTGGAACAAAACTTGTTTTATTGAAAGAGCAATTCAGATAACTTTGTTTATGTGCAGTATTAAATTTAGTATTTAGAAAAAAAGATATAGTAACATCTTATAATTTTCAGGCCGAAATGAGATCAGCCATGTTCGTATTGAATGGCGGGCAGGCTCGAAGGGCTGAATTGCCTACTCCTGCTCCTAGTTCTTATGCCCTAAGCAAGGTATAGTACACATTGTCTGTGCTCAGTTATCCAATCTACCCTCGCCGGTACAGGAATTTCTGGAAGAATAACAACATACTTGTACGATTTCCGGGACACCAACATCCATAGAAAGTACAATGGCCTCAGTGTTTTGATTATAACATAGAATTTGATTTTTAATCTAAGGATAACCTGGGGAAACTACAATAATTGTTGCAGAGAATATCCACTTTATTATTGACAATACATGGAAAAAGTGAAATTGTTTAAATTTCCTGGTCAATCAAATACTTTCAGGTTCATTTGTACTAAACTTACATTTAGAGCAAAAGGTGCACCACAATTTAGTTAGAAATTGATAATCACAATTTCATGCTATGCTGAAGAATTAGTGTTTGGAACAAAACTTGTTTTCTTGAAAGAGCAATTCAGGTAACCTTTTTATGTTTAGTGTTAAATCTAGTGTTTAGAAAAGAGATATAGTAACAATATAATTTTCACTAAGCAAGATATAGTACACATTATCTGTGCCCAGTCATGTTTAAAATCTATCTTTAATAAGTAAAAATTAATCTTTCGTTACTATGGATATCTCTGTGCTTTGAGATATGGCATGATTTTATTTCAACCCTTTTTAGAGGCTGAAGTTGACCTAGAATACAAGCATCACATGACATAAATTATTCTTCAACTGGCTTTAATGTTGCAGAGTTTTTTTCAGACTTACCAGTGAAGTATCTGGGCATGGACTAGAAATTATACATCTGATGATTAAGGCCACAACCCTCCTTCATGTGATCTATAAACCTTTTCCTGATTGATCCAGGATGTCAACAATAAATCTTTTCCAAATTTTAAGTCCCCAATGTGAAAATGGTATGTCACAGTCTTTTAGTTATTAATTCAGGGATCTAGCATTCCAACTTATCCCTGCAACCAGAAATTGAAATTGAACTACAATTTTCAGTGAATAACTATTTAACCCTCAGTGATTGACAGGGCCCATAACCGTGTCCGGCCCATCTCCTGCGCATCTGCCCTCACACCTTCCTCTCCCTCCCAGAACCATGATAGGGTCCCCCTTGTCCTCACTTATCACCCCACCAGCCTCCATATTCAAAGGATCATCCTCCCCCATTTCTGCCAAATCCAGCATAACGCCACCACCAATCACATCTTCCCTTCACCCACCCAGGCAGCATTCCGCAGGGATCATTCCCTCCGGGACAACGTGGTCCACTCCTCCATCACCCCCTACACCACAACCCCCTCCCATGGCACCTTCCCATGCAACCGCAGAAGGTGCAATACCTGCCCCTTTACTTCCCCCCTCCTCACCATCCAAGGGCCCAAACACTCCTTTCAAGTGAAGCAGCAATTCACTTGCACTTCCCTCAATTTAGTCTACTGCATTCGCTGCTCCCAATGTGGTCTCCTCTACATTGGAGAGACCAAACGCAAACTGGTAACCGCTTTGCGGAACACCTTCGGTCTGTCCGCAAGCATAACCCAGACCTCCCTGTCGCTTGCCATTTCAACACATCACCCTGCTCTCATGCCCACATGGCCGTCTTTAACCTGCTGTAATGTTCCAGTGAAGCTCAACGCAAACTGGAGGAACAGCACCTCAGCTTCCGACTAGGCACTTTACAGCCTTCCGGACTTAACATTGAGTTCAACAACTTCAGATCATGAACTCTCTCCTCCATCCCCACCCCCTTTCCAATCCCCCTTTTTCCAATAATTTATATTTTTTAAATATATTTTTCTTTTCCTACCTATTTCTGTTATTTTAAAATTTATTTTCATCCATTGTTTTATCTCCACCTTTTAGCCTATTTCGATCCCTTCCCCCTACCCCATCCCCACTAGGGTAATCTGTCACTTGCTCATCCTGCTCTCTACCCTTAATGTCACCATTAGCACATTCCTTAGCTAATATCACCAATGTCAACACCCCTTTGTCCTTTTGTCTATGACATCTTTGGCAATCTCTTCTTTGCCTCCACCTATCACTGGCCCTCTATCCAGCTCTACCTTTCGCACCCCCCTCAACCAGCTTATATTTCACCTCATTTCTATATTTCCTTAGTTCTGATGAAGAATTATACGGACTTGAAACATTAACTGTCTTCCTCTCCGCAGATGCTGTCAGACCTGCTGAGTTTTTCCAGCTATTTTTGTTTTTGTTTCAGATTTCCATCATCCACAGTATTTTGCTTTTATCTTAGTATTTAATTTGCAAGTTTGGCCTGCTTTTGAACAGCAACCTAAAGTTAGCTGCATTATATCCTATCATATATACAGCCATCTACCAAACAATAATTTAGTAGGCATTAATTTGTTGGTACTTTGTGACTTGTTTAAAAAGATATAATGGAGAACATCAGAGTAATTGTGTCGGACTCTATCACATTAGAATGGTCTAACAAAGTTTACTGCCTCTCCATTCAAACTGGAATGGTAAGAAATGTTGCATCTCTTTATGCTGTAGAAATCTGGCATACATTAGCGATGTAAAACAAAGACCATTGCATAAAATTATTTCTGGTACATTGATGAAAAAAAATTCTCAGTGCATTCATGGTAACACTTAATATTTTGGAGGCATATTAGTGTTACTCGGATCCAGCATCCACCTAAACATCACGACCAGACCCCAGACTACTTGATCAATGCTTTGGAAATTTGTATTAAAAACACTTCAATTAATAAATGGAATAATAATCGATATCTGTCCGATTTCTATGGTATTGAAAACCAAACCCAGCGACTCAAAGAGTTTGACTGATTTGAGAAAATGGATAATCACATATCATTCAATCACTGTGCAGCTTGGAGAAAGTTTTCTTGTACACAGTGCCAATATGTTTTTCATAGGAAGCATGCAGTACTTGATCTTGACACTAAACTGCTAATTAACTAGAACACTTCATATCAAGTAGGCTTCTTCCAGACTTTTTCCTGAGCTCATTCTGATCTGTCAAGTTTTAAATATGAAATGCAAGCTTTGTGATAAACATATTTCTTTAGGTGTAGATTCACAGCTTTGTACTTGATGTTACTAGAAAGTTTTATAACTGAGAGATATTTAACTGCCTTCTTGTCAAAAGGAAGGTAATGTTCTCAGATTTTGTATAAACCATCAGCATTTTACTTGCTAGATTTGATATCACAATAATAAGCTGACTCCAGCCCTCATAGTGTAGAAATAGCTAGACTAAAGTCCCTCTTTTTGGCACCAGTATGTGTGGCCCATAATTACTGCCTTCCTACTGAGCAGATATTGGTAAATTTTATATAGGCCAATTATGATAGCTAATGCTGTCTTTCCTATCTCTTTCCCCAGATGTCAATGACCAATATGCATATCCCACTGGTCTTTCTGCTGCCCCTTTAAAAATCATATGGTTAGACATCTAACAGCTGAATGACCATTTTGGTAGAAACATAATAAATCAAAAGATTAGCAGTTATAACTGCAGATACACTGCCCTTACACAAAGTAGTTTCATTCCAAAAGCATAGCTTTAAAGGATGCATTTTATTTAACAAGTTCAAAATTAACTTTCACGTCTAAATTTATTAGTTCAAGGAAAGGCTAATCTCTTATTTTCACAAAAATACTTCCAAGATGACACTGACTTTATTGCAACATGATAGACATCTTATGAATCTGCAATAAATCTCAAAAGAAAGCTTATATGAAAGAAAACTTGGAAAGAAAACTTAATATAAGCCATAGAGATCTAATAGCTGAATAACAATTTTAAGTTCTGTTATATACAGTGTTGTGCATCATCCGTACTCACCCTTATCTGGTAATCCAGCTAACATCCCTATACATACTAATCATTGTAAAACATTATCCATAGGATTTTGGAATTTATGAGGTGATTTAATTTCTTTTACAGTCTACTCAATTTAAAGTTGTTTAATTTGAGTTATCTGGTTTTTAAAAAAATACCTGTTTGCTCTAAACTTCTACTCCAACTTCATTGGTTTGCTTTCAAATGAGTGGGTAATCATTTTTTTTAAGCAAAACAAACTTCAAATTAATCAGGAGTAAACTACTGGTGCCATCCTTGCTGATAAGCCATAAGAAGGCACAACTTTTAAGGTCTGTATTAACGTAGCTCTTTAGACTTGGGCATTAGACATTGAGCGATATCAAAACCATGATGTGATTACTTTATAATCTTAACCTACTCTAAGTATGCTACCTTTTTGATTATATATTTTCTCAGTTTCAGAATTTTTGTTTTTTAAAGCATATATGAACCAGATTTTGAATTAAAGAATTTAGTGTCTGGTCCTTTATTATTAATTTAGCCTCTGGCACACCCGTGGTCCGCATTTATCAAGCAAAGCATACTTAGATAATAGCTCTGCAATCCTAGTGTCTGTTTCAGAATAGTCGGTGTAGAAATTCATTTACGTTTCATCTAGTTTTCATATATAACATTCCATATATAACATTTGTGGGGGGGATGTACCATGCAAGAAGTGTACATAAAATTCAGTTGTCACCATATTTTATTTCTGCTTGGGATGTGGGCATCAATGCCAAGGCTGGCATTTATTACCCATACCTAGTTGCCCTGGACTGGGTGATGCGGTAGCTACTCAAAGTGCGGTTAAGAGTCAAACCATATTAGGGTGGGGCTGGATCACAAAATGGCCAGACAAAGCAAAGATAGCAGGTTTCCATTCCCAAAGTACAATCGTGAAGCAATTCACTTTTTGATGACAATCCAATAATAGCATGGTTACTTTTATTGATACCAGCATTTAATTTGCAAATTTTAAAAACTGAATTCAATTTTTAAACTGCCATGATGGAATTTGAACTCTCATTCTCTATTATTAATCCAGTAATATAACCTCTACATATTGGTTAAGGTGCTTCTTAGCCATCCCTGGCAGCCACCTGCCATGAATGCTGGGCTCATTAAACTAATTAAATTCACCAGGATGTTGCCTAGGATGAAACATTTAAGTTATGAAGAGAGGTTGGATAGACTTGGGTTGTTTTCGTTGGAGCAGAGAAGACTGAGGGGCGACCTGATCGAGGTGTACAAGATTCTGAGGGGCTTGGACAGGGTGGATAGGGAGCAGCTGTTCCCCTTAGTTGAAGGATCAGTCCAAGGGGGCATAAGTTCAAGGTGAGGGGTAGGAAGTTTAGGGGGGATGTGACGAAAAACATTTTTACCCAGAGGGTGGTGATGGTCTGGAATGCACTGCCTGGGAGGGTGGTGGAGGCGGGTTGCCTCACATCCTTTAAAAAGTACCGGGATGAGGTCTATCCAACCTCTCTTCATAACTTAAATGTTTCATCCCAGGCAACATCCTGGTGAATTTAATTAGTTCAACGAGCCCAGCATTCATGGCAGGTGACTGCCAGAGATGAGCACTTGGCATGTGATAACATTCAAGGCTATGGGCCAAGTACTGGTAAATGGGATTCGGTAGGTAGTTCAGGTGTTTCTCATGTTGGTGCAGACTCGATGGGCCGGAGAGCCTCTTCTGCACTGTGATTCTGTGAAATAGGGGTCTGCACTTGAAGTAGAATGCCTTTGAGAAATTGGTGTCGAGGAGCATTTGATTCAATCATTCTTAAACCCACCAAGAGAAAACAAACATGGCAACTCAGGAAGCAGACTGAAGAACAGATCCCTATCCCCATTAAGCTAAGTCTCTGGATAAACATTATTGGCTGCTAGGGATTTTGGATCGATACCTTGACTGAATTAGCAACATTTTTAATACTAGGTAGCTTTGGAAAGCTGATTTTTGCAGCTGTACTCAGTCACTTTACTGGCTTTACTGACCACATATGCATGCCATTACTGAATCTACCCGCATCGCCCAGCTCCATTTAGCTTCAGCACATCTGCTGCTGAAACCCACATCCACGCCTTTATTCCAGTGCACTCCTGGCGGACCCCCACATTCAACCTACCATAAACTTGATGTTTCTTGTCCATGTCCCTACTTGTACCAGGTCCCATTCACCCATCAACCCTATGCTCGCTGATTTATCCTGACTCGCCATTAAGCAATGCCTTGATTTTTAAAGGCTCATCCTTCTTTTCAAGTCCCTTCATGGCATCATTCCTCTATAGCTCTGTAAACTCCACCAGCCCCACAACCCTTCAAGGTACCTGCACTCATCTAATTCTGGTCTCTTGCGCATACCCAATTTTAATGACTCCACCATGGTGATCCTTTATTGCTTAGACCCTAAGCTCTGGAATTTCTTCCCTGAACTTCTGTGCCTCTCTACCTCTCTTTCCTCCTTTAAGATACTCCTTAAAACCTGCCCCTCTGAGCAAGCTTTTGGCCTCTGCCCATATATCATCTTATGTGTCTCAGTGTCCAATTTTTCTTTATAATGTAACATAATATAACCTTGGGCTGTTTTTACAATAAAGTTAAATATAAGTTGTTATAGCTGTAGTGCCCACAATTCATCCTAAATCCAGCAAGGAGGAACATATCACCTGCGGTCTGTCCGCAAGAATGACCCAAACCTCCCTGTCGCTTGCCATTTTAACACTCCACCCTGTTCTCTTGCCCACATGTCTGTCCTTGGCTTGCTGCATTGTTCCAGTGAACGCAAACTGGAGGAACAACAACACATCTTCCGACTAGGCACTTTACAGCCTTCCGGACTGAATATTGAATTCAACAACTTAAGGTCTTGAGCTCCCTCCTCCATCCCCACCCCCTGTTTCTTCCCCCTTCCTTTTGTTTTTTCCGATAAATTATATAGATTTTTCTTTTCCCACCTATTTCCATTATTTTTAAATATTTTTAAATCTTTTATGCTCCCCCCACCCTCACTAGAGCTATACCTTGAGTGCCCTACCATCCATTCTTAATTAGCACATTCATTTAGATAATATCACCAACTTCAACACCTATGTGTTCTTTTGTTCTGTTGTCTGTGACATCTTTTGATGATCTGCTTCTATCACTGCTTGTTTGTCCCTACAACTACATCACCCCCCCTCCACTTATCTCCCCCCACCCAAACCCCACCCCCCACACACACACACACACCTTAAACCAACTTATATTTCACCCCTTCCTTGGATTCACCTAGTTCTGTTGAAGGGTCATGAGGACTCGAAACGTCAAATCTTTTCTTCTCCGTCGATGCTGCCAGACCTGCTGAGTTTTTCCAGGTAATTCTGTTTTTGTTTTGGATTTCCAGCATCCGCAGTTTTTTTTGTTTTTAACATATCACCTGCGCCATCCAGCCAGCTGCATGCATGATGGTTGGAGCATCATGACTAAGCATTTCCTCTCAGCCCACCTTAGCCATGAATGTAACTTGCTGTTAATGGGATTTTCAATTTCAGCAAAGCAATCATAGTCTATGATCCTCCCCTCCTAACTATTTTGAATTTTAACAAAAATATACCCAGTATGAGGTGGTAGACCTGTCAAGTTGTAATCATTTTATGAAATCTGTTAGGCCCAAGCTGGTGGGCTGCATCCCATTCAGGGCACTAAACATTAGGAAGGATGTCATGGCCTTAGAGAGGGGGAGAGGAAATTTACTAAAATGGTAACAAGGATGAAAGACTGCAGTTATATTGAGAAATATTTTCCCCCTTATAGCTTAAATGAAAATTTATAGTGCTGTTCAAAACCATAGATGATTTTGAGACTAAATAGGAGAAACTGTTTCAAGTGATAAAAGGGTCAGTAACTGAAGGAACCAAAGGTGACATGAAAAAAAATTTTTCTGCAGCACATATTTATGATTTGGAATACATTGTCTGAAGGGTGATGTAAGCAGATTCAATAATAACTTTCAAAAGGGAATTAGATAAATACTTGGCAGAAAAAGTTGGAGTGCTATGGGGAAAGAGTGGGGAGGGGGAGGGGCCGGAGGCAAAACTAATTCGATCACTGTCAAAAAGCTGATACAGACACAATGGTGGCCCAAATGGTCTCCTCCTGTGCTATTTCATTCTATGATTCAGTATTAAAATTGTTGCATCACTGTATTGTAAATAAAACACTAAAATAAGCACATCCATCACCTGTTATAAATGTGCTTCGTTATACGGCTGGTGGGCACCACAGGGTATGGAATGTATTTTGGACACTCACGATCTTATAATTTAATTTGTATTTGTTGCTCCAGTGACCATGCCTATTATTTTACATAGAATTGGAAAGAATATATAGCACAGAAACAAGCCATTCAGCCTAACCAGTCCATGCCAATGTTTATGCTCTACTCAAGCCTCCCCACCTTTTCCCATCTAAGTGTACCATCGTAACCATCTACTCCCTTCTCCAAATACTTGTCCAGTTTCCTCTTCAATACATCTGTACTATTCACTTCAAACACTTCCTGTTGTAGAAAGTTCCACATTTTTACCTCTCTTTGGATGAAGAAGTTTATTCTGAGCTCATTATAACTAATTGTTTGGTCAATGTACTAGTTACAATTTTATGTTCCCTTTTGGTGGCATAGGGCAACTTACTGTCACCCTACAGCTCAAATCAAAAGAGGTTTATAAAATGGCCTCACACTACAAATTCACAAGCCCATGACTCCCACAGCTACTTTGACTACACTTCATCACAGCCCACTTTCTGTAAGAATTCCATTCTCCCAGTTTCTCCATCCGTCGCACATGTTCAGACGATGTAACCTTCTAAAGTAGCATTTTCAATATGTCTTATTTTTCCTCAATCGGGGATCTCCCCACAATTCCATCCCCCTCCAAAGTGGTTGATAGGATCCTCCACCGTGTCCAACCTATTTCATGCACTTCTGCTCTCACCCCATCCCTTCCCTCCCATAAACACAATAGGGTTCCCTTGTTCTCACCTTCCATCCCACCAACCTCTTCTCAACAGATCATCGCCGACATTTTGGCCAACCACAACGTGCAGCCACTATCAAATACATCTTCCAATCACCTTTAAGCATTTTGCAGGGACCCTTCCCTCCACGACACCCTGATTCACTCCTGTCATTCCCAACACCCTCTCCCCTTCCTACCTTTCCAAGAGATGCAACACCTCTCATTTTACCTTCTCCCTTCTCATCAAGGCCCCAAACACTCCTTCCAAATGAAACAGCAATTTACTTGTACTACTTTCAATTTAATATACTGTATTCACTGCTCACAATGCGGCCTCGTCTGTACTGGGGAGAACAAGTGCAGACTGCATGACCGCTTTGCGGAACACCTCCGTTTAGTCTGCAAACATAATCCTGACACTTGTCATTTCAATCTTCCACCTTGCTTCCATTCTGATCTTCCTGTCTTTTGTGTCTCATGAATCTCAATGCAAGCTTGAGGAACAGCACCACCCGTCCTTCAACTTAACACTCTACAGCCTTCTGGACTCAATAATGAATTCGGCAATTTTAGATCATAACCTCTGCCCCCATTTTATTTCATGTTGTATTTTGGTTTGTTTTTTCTGGTTTCTTTGTTCCTTCACTGCATTTTGACGTCAACTATGCAGCCACTCGCACCTCTTCTGGACACACTTTGTTGTTTCTTTATTTTCCCCATTTCATTCCCTTTGGTACTATGAATCTTTTTGTCATTTAATCTCTCCAGTGACCCTTTAACAGACCTTCCCTGTTCTTCCTCACACATTTTCACTGGCTGAAATCCTATTACATCTTTCCCTCAGATCTGGTGAAAGCTCATCGATATGAAATGTTGACTCTGTTTCTCTCCGCAGATGCAGTCTGATCTGCTGAGTATTCCAATATTTTCTATTTCTGTTTTTATTTAACATATCCCAGCATCTGCAGCATTGTACTTTTGTATTATAAAATGTCCCTATTCTTTAGATTCCAACCTATCATTTGCAGAGCCGCACCCATCGCCCTTTGAACCAAGCTACCTCCCAATCAGAATAAATGATACAAAGGGGGCGGGCACCCGACTGAAATGGGACCAATGAAATGGCTCGTTGCTAAGGGTTCGTTTAGAAACGGTTCAAAATGGCGCTGGTGGGGGAGAGCGACAACAGAGAGAATTTAACGGAAGAAATCCCGGAATATGACCGACGAAAAGAGAAGATGGTGGAGATCCTGCAGCGGAGGGACCAGGAGAGGCAGCTGGAGGTGGAGAGGAGGAAAATGGCCAAAGATGTGACCAGGGTGAAGGAGGAAAAGTCCAACTTCTTCACCGCGGCGTTTTCTGAGGAGAAGGCGAAGATCGAAGCGCTGCTGGAAAGCTGCGAAGGCAGCGACAGAACCGCGCTGAGCGCCCGCTTCGAGGAGATCTCGCGGAAGATGCAGCAGCTGCAGAAGTTCGTGAACGACAGTATGATGTTCCTGTCTGCCTACGAGCTGCGCCAGGCCCAGGACGCCGTGCAGAAGTTGCAAGGGATGGTGGTGGAGAAGAGGGAGGAATGTCTACCCAAGAAGAAATTCGCTTTCAAATCCCGCAGAAAGGAAGGTGCCGGCCCCAAAGAGCCCAAACCCGCTGATTCCCCATCCGACAACAAACCCAGCGACCACACAGTGATCGAGGAAAACCTCTACGGCTTTTCTGACGCCGACTCTCAAGTGTTGGTCCGGCGGGCGGACGAGATCACTGGGAAAGACGTGTTGTTGACTAGGTTGTCCAACTGCGTGGTGAAGCTACTCGGCTCGCCCAACACACTGCATGTCAAGAATGTCATCAATTCCAAGGTGTTGTGCGGACCTGTCTCTACCTCAGTGTTCATTGACCAGTCCATCGGCTGCACGTTTGCCTTCGCTTGTCAGCAGCTGCGAACGCATAATACTAAGGATGCAAATGTGTATTTGCATGTGACCAGCAGAGCCATCGTAGAAGATTGTACCGGAGTTTCCTTTGCTCCGTTTAACTGGAAGTACGAAGGCATTGAAAAGGATTTTGAGCTGGCAGGTTTAGACAGAACGAAAAACAATTGGAACATTATTGACGATTTCAATTGGCTCGCGTCTGACCATTCCCCTAACTGGAGTATTTTGGCTGAAGAGTCTCGAATAACTGACTGGGACGAAATCTTAGCACCATAAATCTATCACATGTGCCAGAAGTCAGTGTTTGCTGAGCAATCGGAGAATGTCGTGATTTAATTGCAGCTGTTCATATACTTGAATATAAAATAAATTTCACGGACTGAAAGAAAAGCAACTTATTTAATTTTTCGTCCTATTTGTCGGATAGTAATTGGTATGTGTTGAAGCTCATCTTGTACAAATTCGCACGTTTTATTGTGAAGTATCTTGTCCATGATAATGGTACATGCAATGTAACCTTGTCAACGTTTTGTTCTTGTGTTTGAGTTTCTATTGACATGTTAGTTATCATACTGTTGGAATGTAGATGATAAAGAATAATTTAAACTAATTTTAGCATGCATAACAGTAAAGATGAAATTTAAAAGTCTTCTGTCACTTGGTGATTCTGACCATCTTTAACTAGCTTGCTTTTGATTTTCTATAGGGTCAGTATCGACTTTCTATAGGGTCAGTATCTACCAACACAAATCTACAAGGGTTGAAATTGAACCGCATTGTACATGTCTTGCAGATGGAAAAAAAGATGCAGTGGTCCAATGTGGGAGGCCAACCCCTGTCTGAATAGGAGTGAAAGCAAGTCCAACACCATACTGGTGCTCTAGAGGTGTTTCCTGCCAATAGATTTAATAAGAGGTCAAAGATTGAGCTGACTTGCACCATACAAACTCTGACTAGTTTTGTATTTCCAGCTCTACAACAGTTTAACCTGTTGTACTTAAAAGGAACTGTTGGAGGTCTTCAATGCATATTAAATTTCAACTATAAAATTGTTTTCACTTAAAGACGAGAGGAGTAGCAATGGTTGGACCACTAGCAGCCTTTGCTCTGCCCCATTCCGATTGCCTTCTCCAGGCTCCACCTGAGAGCTGTTGGTGGCATCACTGTGGCCTGAAATTCATCTCGTGCTTATTTTTGATTTCTCATTGTACTTATTAAAATGAGGCCCAATATCACTCAAGGTGACCAGTTCTGGTACGTGTCCCCATGTTTAATTTACCTTACTAGTGGGAATAAATTTCAACTACGTTCTAGCTTAGACTTCAGGGAAACTGTCTGGCTACATTAGTTTTGAGAATTTTCACCTACTGCACTGAAATTGTGGTGAGGGATGGATGAAGAGGAAGGGGGGGAATATTAATTTCATCCTATAAGGCTCCTCCACAATTGATATTGTCAATACAATAATCTTAAACTATAAAAGCTAAATATTTAAACTATATTTGATGTAAAAACATATGCACCTTTTCCTTAATTATCATCTTTCTTTTCCACCTATTTAAATTTCATCCTTCATTTTATTAATGCCTTATGGGCCTATTCCATTTTGGAATGGCTATCTGACTTATAAGTCAGCTTTAAAATGCAGCTTTTTTAAAAAATCAGTCAAATATAAATAGCTGCATTTCAACCATTGTTTCCTTATATCAAACCCAAGGGAGGTGTGGATGGATGTGTTTGGTTCTGTGTGGCGCAGGACCAAAGGAGAGTAAATTTATATCAAGGGCTGGGTTAGAATAGCACTTTTTATGTTCAAGACCAATTTGCTTATTAGTCTAAAGTATCATCTGATCTGTAGGAAAGTTTAAAATCTCTTTAAGCCGAAACTGCTTCCTTTTACTGTCAAACTCATTCTGGTCTGCTTATTTAAGGAGGAATGTATTTGCATTGGAGACAGTTCAGAGAAAGTTCATTAGGTTGACTCCTGGGATGAGGGGCTTGTCTCATGAGGAAAGGTTGGGCCTATACTCGTTGGAGTTTAGAAGAATGAGAGATGATATTGAAATACAAGATTTTGAGAGGGCTTGGCAGGGTAGATGCTGAGAGGATGTGTTCCCCATATGGAGGAATCTAGAAATGGGGGCACAGTTTCAATATAAGGGGTCTCCCATTTAAGATGGAGATGAGGAATTTCAGAGGGTTGTTAATCTTTGGACTTCTCCTCCTCAGGACAGTGGAGGCCGGCTCACTGAACATACTCAAGCCTGAGTTAGATTTTTGGCGTACAAGGGTATCAAGGGTTATGGAGGGCAGACAGGAAAGAGTTAAGGCCATGATCAGATCAACTATGATCTTATTGAATGGGGGAGTAGACTGAATGGCCTACTGCTTGTAGTCCTGTGCATTGTTTGTGTTTAGAAATAACCATTCATCATAATGGTCAATGAAATAAAACATTTTCATTTGTTTTATCCAGTTGACTTGAACTTGAGGGAGCACCATTTATTTCCCATTCAGATTGCTTTTTAATAGTTGATAATGAAGTAAAAGATTATTGGGTCTATATACATCCACAGCACATTTTCGGTGGATAACATTCAAAAAGTTAATTATATGAAAAGACAATAGAAATGTTAGATTTATGAAATGTGACTTAATTTCTAATCAGCTTTTGTAAAACTGGACTGGATTTTCCCAACCCCTTGGAGGCGGGAACTGGAAAAATGGGGAGAGCTGCGGCAGGACAATTCCCTGACGCATTCGTGCCTCTGGGGGAATGTCCCAGGGACAGGCTGGGAGCAGAATTGGCTATCTACTCCACAGGCCTAGAATAATAAAGGCCTAATTAGGGACATCACCAGGACTTGTCCGCCAGTGGAGCAGCCCCCTGCCAAGGGTGAAAACCACCAGCTCGTTGGAAGCTGTGGTGGGTGGCAGCACCAAGCTATGCTGAAGCACCTTCATGGAACCCAGTCTGCCTCAGCAGCACCCACCTCTTCCAATGGAACTGCAGAGGCTCCAGAGCTGAGAGCCCTTGGGGACCTGCCACCATCCTTAATAGATATTCTGCCCATTTTGTTTGGTTAGTTGAACATGTAATGTTAGGTACAAATTTTGTACAAAAAAATGAGTTTTCAATATATTTTATATAGTTATCCCCCTTTAAAATAATCAAAATTCTGCAGATGCTGCTTATCTGATAAAAACAGAAACTGCAGGAAACATCAGTAGAGTAGGGAACATCTGTGGAGAGAGAAGGCCAGGTTGACTTCCGGTCCATAGTCTTGTTTGAGTCACATCCCACTTAACCTTGCTGCTTCGGGAGGGGAAACCAAAGAGAAACTGGACCAATAAAGAGAAATTTGCAAAAGTTGAAGAACCGGATGACAACATTGGTTGTTTCCTAGTCGTGTAAAGGAACTACTGATTACCTCACCAAAATGAAGTAATGAAAATAGAAAATTGAATATGACAGCTAATCAACAAGTACTGTTTTCAAAAGATTGTTTAGTGTGTGTTCCAAACAGGAATCAAATGAAACCAAGCTAATGAAAGTAGAAGTATGATTAAATGTTTCTAGTAAAAATACTTTTCAGAATTTTATTTTGGAAGATTTGGTATTATATCATAGTTTCGGTGAGAAGCAGCAACATTGCTGTACTAGAACAGAGTTTGCATTTGCTCATTTTCAGAGTCTGATCTCAATTATATAGTGTGGAAATGTAGTAAGGATTCAACAATAATCCTATATCAAGAAAGAAGATCAGAGGAAAGTCATCCCCAATATATTTTTACATAGGTCCAGGCAACTGGTTCAGGATAGCTTGAGGTCTCTCTGCTACATTAGCATCATTAGTGAGGCTGTGCCCACATTTGCTAAAGAAGATATTCTGTCCTGTCATTTTCTGCTCTAATGCAGTGATCCCATAACAAACTGACATTACTGTATTCCATTACTTAATGCAGCCTAATTACTGCTTAAAAATAATGCTGTATTAAAAGCCCTCCGATTTCCTGCTGAGTGGTAAACGCACAGTATTAGCTGGCTAGTTGACTATGGGTGGAGGTGCCAAGCCTGATCCAATCCTCACAACATGACTACAAATATACAAGAACAAAGGTCCATTGCCCACATTATGTATTCCACAGTAAGTCTTAATGGGTGCATGGCAGGAGAGTTGGAAATTAGAATAGCACCTTAAGTGCTAGGTCCAGTAAATACCAAGTCTACTGAGCCATTGGATGTGGCCTGTTGGATTGTGGACTAGACCCTTGCAGGTACAAGGTAAATTTTGAAACGTTTATGCCCCTTGGACTGATAACTTAGATATTGAAGCAGACCATGCCTGCATGCAACATGAACTGAACAGCATCAGACTTGGGCTAGTATATTGCAAATAACATTCATGTGGTACAAGTTCTGGGCAATGACCATCTCAAACAAGAAACAGAATAACCAGCTCTCTGTGACATTACCATGGTCAAATTCCCCCACTGTCAGCATCCTGGGTGTTACCATTGACAAGAAACCTATCTGGACCAGCCACATAAATATTGTGGCTACAAGAGCAAGTCAGAGGCTGCAACAAGTGACTCTTGACTTCACAAAACCTTCCCAGTGCTTGCAAGGCACAATTCAGGAGTGTGATGCAATACTCCTCACTTGCCTAGATGGATGCAGCTCCAATATCATTCAAGAATCTTGACATCATCCAGAACAAAGCATTCTGCTTGATCAGCACCCCATCCACTACCTTAATGATTAATTTCCTCCACCACTGGCACAACACAACTGCACCTGTGTGTACTATCTACAAGATGCACTGCAGTAACTCACCAAGGCTTCTTCCAAAGCACCTTCCAAATCTGCAACCAACCAGTATCAATTAACAAGTAGGAAGACAAATTTTGTTACAAAGGAATTGGAGTAAAAGCATAATGACATTTTACTATAATTATTCAGATCAATGATAAGGTGACAGCTAGAGTACTGAGTGCAGTTTTGGTTTCTTTAGTGAAGGAAGGACATACTTGCCCTAGGTGGAGGGAGTACAACAAAGATTCATTCAATTGGTTTGAAGGTAGAGGGGATTATCCTATGAGGAGAGATTTTGTAGACCAGGACTATATTCCCCGGCATTTAAAAGAAGAGAGGTGACCTAACTGAAGCATACAAAATTCTTAAGCAGCTTGTCAGAATAGTTGCTGAGAAAATGTTTCCCCTAGTTGGGACATCTAGAGAACAGATTCATAGTCTCCGAAGAAGGTTTTGGCCAATTCAGACTGAGGTGAGAAGAAAACTCTTCATTCAAAGAATTGGAAGTCTTTGGAAATCTCTATGCTAATGAGTGTGGATGCTAAGCCATTGAGTATCATTGCCTGGCACTTGTGCGCAAGAATGTTACTTGCCACTTATCAGCCCAAGCCTAAATGTTGTCCAGGCCTCAAAGCATGTGAGTACGAACTGCTTAAGTATCTGAGGAGTCACAAGTGAAACACTGCAATCATCAGCAAACATTCCCACTTCTGACCTAATAATGGAGGGAAGGTCATTGATGAAGCAGCTGAAGATGATTGGTCTTAGGATGTTGCCCTGAGAAACTCCTGCAGCAGTGTCCTGAGACAGATGGTTGTCCTTTGAGCTAGATATGACTCCAACCAGCAGAGAATTTCCCCCTGAATTCCTTTGACTTCAATTTTTCTAAGGCTCCTTGATGTCACACTTGGTCAAATTATGCCTTGATGTAAAAGCCAGTCATTCTCATCTCACATCTGGAATTGAGCTCATTTTTTCCATGCTTGGACCAATGCTGTAATGAGATCTGGAACTGAGTGGTCCTGGCAGAACCCAAAGTGAACATATGTGAACAGGTTATTGCTGTGCAAGCGTCACTTGATAGTAATGTCAATGACATCTTCCATCACTTTGATGTTAGTTAAGAGTAGACTGATGGGGCAGTAATAGGCAGCAAATGATTTGTCCTGCCTTTGGTGGACAGGACAGACCCGGACAAGTTCCCACATTGTTGGGGAGATTCCAGTGTTGTAGCTATACTGGAACAAATTGGCTGGGGGTGTGGCTAATTCTGCAGCACAAGGCTTTGCTGGGTCCAATATCCAAGAATTTGAACCATTCAAGCCTGCACCATATCTATGGCCATGCATTTAACTTCCCTAATCTAGTCATTCAGTGAAGTCTAGTATATGATACCAGTAAAATTTTATTTTACTCTTTTGAGGAATTTCTTCTTAATCCAACTCCTAACTCATGGAACTCATTTTTGCAAGACCTTATTCCTGTTTATTTTTAAATCATTAGTTCTGACATAAACCACAGCTTCTGCCTGAATGTCCCTCTTTCTCCAAGAGTTTCTGCACCAATTCCTTTGTGTTATGCTGGCACCAGGGAGAAATTCACCTTTGGGGATCACCAGCTTGGGTAAGATAGCAAAAGGCTACTAACTGAGATACACCCATAACTTTGTTATGTGAGGTGAAATTATATCTGTCCTTCATTTCCCATGATATAGCTCAGCAATACATGTATCACCTGGGACATCCAGCCTCAGCTCCAATCTCAGCCCAAGATCAGCAGCAGATTAATGCAAGGCCTACAGCACCCATGCTCAGCAGTCCCATGGAATCCGAGGTCCCACCAAAGAGTTTCATTTAAGTAGCATTTTCTAATGTATTATTAATGCAGAGTGAAAATATTCAATTGGCCTATATGTATGCCTCTGTATGTTAATAGGTTGTCGGGGTGGGGTGGGGTGGTGGTGGTGGTTGTTGTGCAGGGAGTGTAGATGGATCCCAAATGGTGATGGTGTCTATAACCTCAATAACTCTTAAACTGACTCTACCCAAGATATGTTCTTTGGAAATAAGGCTTGGATAGAGACAAAGAAATTCCTAACAGGGATAGCAGTATTTATCATATACTGTATTGAGGGATAGAGAGATAAGACCATATCAATACTGAGTGCTTCTCCCCTCTGTTGACTCCCATTGTTCCCTAGGAAGATTTACCAATTCATAGGTACTATAAACGCAAATTGTTGTGCATCACCGTTTTTGAGAGGTGCGGAAATTAAAATAAAATTCTTAAGTACAAGGATTGAGAAAGTAACATCTGCTGAACCCTTAGCCTAGTATAAACCCCCTCTAAACATAACGTTTTGTGCAGATCATTATCCGAACCACAGCTTTAAAAGGACTCGACTGGTATAGATCTATTTATATTTGATCTCAATGTTCATTCCAGGGTATTGACCTATATTTAAGCTTACTTAGCTTATTAAGTTGAATTTTTTTTTTTGCTTTCATTATATTTGACACGAGTAAACCTGATGCACATAAAGAGTGTGCACGATATTAATTCGATAATAAATGATCCATAAAGTTGTTGCAAGAGAAAAGAATTTTCGGTTAACACCCTGGCCCGGCGTTTCAAACGCAAGGAAACTTCCAGGTAAAGATACAAGCGCTGACAACTTGAGGGCAAAGCAATTACACGGTAAAAATGCGGATTAATTTCAATCGCTCATCTGGGGCAGAGCTTTCTCTAAATGATTAGCGATAAAACCTATTACTGGTTTTAAGGTGACGTCTTGCACTCAGATTTTCTGTACTGCATTCTGGAAGAGCTATCTGCTTTGCCGGGGAAAGGACCGCCAACGTTAGGTTTAGACGAGGACTATTTCCGCACCCCCCACCCCCCCCCCCCCGGCTTGGCACATAGTTTCCATAGGATCCGTGTGTCAATTTTAGATTCGCTTTTAGGGTAGTCAGTATGGAGGGACACAAGGTTGAGTTAATCTCAGGCGGACTGTCTCCTGTCCTTTCTGCACCCATGCCCGAATCTTACTGATTTACCCAAAGCCATTCTTCCACTTCGACTTCAGTTGTAAATAGAAAATGGCCATTCTGAAAATCAAGTTCAACTTACAGAAACGAGTCAAGTTGGCTCAGGGGCTGTGGCTCCTGAACTGGTTCTGTGTATTGGCAGGAATTGTTATCTTTGGAATGGGTTTGTTCCTGAAGATCGAGCTCAGGAAACGAAGCGAGGTGATGGACAATGAGGAGAGCCATCTGGTACCCAATTCCCTGATCCTGGTGGGCATCCTAGCCTGCGCCATCAACTGCTTTGGGGGCAAGTTCTGCTACGATTCCCTCGATCCGGCCAAGTACGCCCGGTGGAAATCTCTCCTCAAGTTCTACCTGGCCGCCTGTTTGTTTTTCACTTTCCTGACCTTCCTCACTGTGCTGTTGTGTTTTCTAATGAAGTTTTATCTGGAGGATACTCTGGCCAAGGGGCTGAAGAACGGTATGAAATATTACCGAGACACCGACACGCCAGGTCGTTGCTTCATGAAGAAAACCATCGATCAGCTTCAGATCGAATTTCGCTGCTGTGGAAACAATGGATTCCGAGATTGGTTTGAAATCCAGTGGATCAGCAACAGATACCTGGACTTCAGCTCCAAGGAGGTGAAGGAGTAAGTAGAGCAGGAAAACTAGCGGGGTGGGGTGGTGGCGGGTGGGTGTAGTGAGATGTTTCTTAATGAAATGTGCAGGGAAGATATCTTACTCCTCGCCTTAACTCGTGTCTTTATTGAGTTACAACACTAAGGACGGAATGGAGATATAAAATGCATTGGCCACAGTTTTTTTCTGCGCTAGTTAAGTTTTGAGCCCTAAACACTCCCACCATCTCTTCCCCACAGCCGTGTTAAGAGCAATGTTGATGGAAAATACCTGACGGACGGGGTCCCATTCAGCTGCTGCAATCCGGGCTCCCCTCGACCCTGTATCCAGCAGCAGATCACCAACAATTCAGCCCATTACAGCTACGAATTCCTGACCGAAGAGCTGAACCTCTGGACTCGAGGTTGCAAGCAAGCCCTCCTCAACTATTACACTAACATGATGCAGTCTATGGGAGCACTGGTCTTATTCGTTTGGACACTAGAGGTAAGGGGGCCAATAATTCTCATAAGCTCAAAAAAGACTCGAACCGGGTTGCAGACCTTTCTAGGAAGAACGTCCTTGTCAAATGATTCTCGTAAAAAAAAGATAAAAGTTTTTAGTTAATTACGAAGATGTGTCTATCAAGCAACAAATAGGATATAGCAATTGCGCATCTTTAATTATAAATGCTAAAATCCCGATTATATATCCGGGAAATCTTTGCACTTTTTGAGTGTCATGGAGATACAGCAGGAGCTTTGTTGGAGAATATTTCCAGGGACGCAAGGCTGCATGTTTGTGTGTATTTTTAGAGGGGGGGAGGATCTTTTCTAAAAGAAAAATCAACATGAACGAAAGTAGCTTGATGTTTTCGGTTCTTACCACCATGCAAAACAACCAATGAACTCGGCTCCTCTGTATAATGTATGCTTGGTCAGAATGCTTAAGGAAATTTAGTGTTGTTTCTCAGATTCAGCACAGATGTAAGATTTACTAACAGCCTAACAGCAAAAGCAAGCTTTTTGTCCTGATGAGTTTATGTGGACACTCCATAAATTTGATCAGTCTAGAGCTTACAAAGTATGACTATTGATTCAAGTGGAAAGAGGGTTTTGATAGTTACCTTTATATTACTGAGCACATTCATTATATACAATCACAATTTATCTACAGCATCAATATGAGCCAGATTAGATTATACAGACTACTACAATAAGCTCTGCAAAGGAAAAATACTGTGGATGCTGGAAATCTGAAATAAAAACAGAAAATGCAGGAAATATTCAGCAGGTCAGGCAGCGTTTGTGGAGAAAGAATTAAGCTTTTTCTCTTTCTCGACAGATGCTGCCTGCATTACCCTTGCACCAAGTCCAGGTTCACACTTGAGGATGAATTGTGCTGTTTCTCTGTGGCTATGTCAATGAATTGTTGATAGTCTTAGTTTTTGTGTATCAAAGTGAACTTTGAAGTTAAACATGTTTTCTAAAGCATTGTTGCTAGGTAGAGTCCTAATTCACAAGTATGTATGTTCGTATGTACATTTATAAAAGTAATCAATACCAAGCCTTTAGTCAGCATGAGTAAGTGCTGAGATGTAATATTAAAACAAATCTTGACACGGTATTATTTGGACTATTGTTGCTGGTTTGAGATGGATCATGTTTTAATGTCTTTATAGATTCAAGCTTTTGTAACCTTTAAGTGGTGCCAGCCTTGGCTCAGTTCGTAGTACTGTTGCCTCAATCAGAAAATCATGGGTTCAAGTTCCACCTCAGGGACTTGAACATACAACCTAATCTGATATTTCAGTGCAGTACTTGGAAAGTGCTACATTGTCAAAGGTGCCATCTTTCAGATGTCACATTAAGCCTCATATGGACATAAAAGTTTCCATACTGGTGCTACCAGTAGGAAGGCTCTCCAACCTAATGTCTATTCCTCAACCAACATCACTGAAACAAGTTCCTGGCCATTTAACTCGTGATTATTTGTGAGCCTTGCTTTGTGCAAATTATCTGCCACACTTTCTGATCTAACAACAAACAGTGAGTACAATGAAGCTCTTCTGAATTGTAAAGTGTTTTTGTATGTCTCAGGTTGTAAAAGATATGAGTCTTTCTCTCATTATACCCTATGTTTATTCACCCTTGAAAAATTCAGGTTGCATTCAGTACTTCTTCTAGATAACCTCCACATATACAAACTCGGAGATGTCTGAGTGTGCATGTGTAGAGGAGAACATCTAAGAAACAGGAGCAGGACTGGGCTATCTGGCCCCTCAATCCCGCTCCACCATTCCATAACAATGGCTGATCTGATTGTGGCCTTAACTCCATTTTCCTGCCTTTCCATTTTACTCCCTTGTAGATCAAAACTCTGTCTAATTCAGCCTTGAATATACCAGCCTCCCCTGGTTGCTGGGGAAGATTAATGATCCTCTGAGTGAAGAAATTCCCCCTCATCTAAATGAGACACCCCTTATTTTTAAAATTGTGGCCCCTCGTTCCAGATTCCCCCACAAAGGGAAACACCCTTTCAGCATCTACACTGTCAAGCCCCCTCAGAATCCCATATGTTTCAACAAATTCAACTTTCATTTTTCTAAGCTCCAATGAGTATAAGCTCAAACTGTTTAACCTTTCCTCATTAGACAACACCTTCATCCCAAGCAAAAGAACATTCCTTGGAATCAATGCAGAGAAGAACAGAGAAGAGAGAGGGAAATGATTGGCAAGGAGGAAAGACTATGATAGGATAATCATACATGAACTATGGATGAAGCTTGTTAGATGGGAATTGCTGATAGGGAGGGTGTTTTCTCACTTAAGATGTATGATTATCAGACTATGTAAGCAAAAGAAATTTATGTCACATTTACAAGTAGTGAGTGTGCTTTCTCATATTCCACACATTGTTGCATTGCTGCAAGGTCCAGATCATCTTCCTCAATGAAAAAGAAATCAGTCCAGTATGGAAATAACTTTACTACCTTCTCATCCCAGATAAGATTATGCCATGACATTCACACTCCAGGCATATCTCTAAATCAAAGTCAAGATTCTCCAACCAAAAAGGTCAAGATTAAACCAGTTAAACATTGTGTTGTCCTATAATCCTTAAATGTTACACCAAAGGTACTTATCATAGCTGTTCAGCTATGGTAACAATCTCATCTGAGTCAGAATGTTATGGGATCAAGTGCCACACCACAGACTTGAGCATAAAATATAGGCTGACACTCCCATGCAGTACTGAGGAGTGCTGCACTTTTAAAGTTGCCGACTTTCAGGTGAGATATTAAACCAAAGCTGTGCTGGCCCATTCAGGTGAATATAAAAGATGCCATGGCACTATTTCAAAGGTAAGTAGGGTAGTTCTCCCTGATATAAAAACTGGAAGTATTAGAAATACGCATCAGGTCTTGACACGTGTACGGAGGGAGAAATAGAGTTAAAGTTTCATGTGGATGACCATTTATTAGAAATCATTCTGACAAAAGATCATTAACTTGAAACATTAACACTGTTTCTCTCTCCTAAGCTGCTGACAGATCTGCTGAGCACTTCCAGCATTTTCTGTTTTTATATCAGGTTTCCAACATCTGCAGTGTCGAGCTTTTGTATTACTTCACCCTGATATCCTGACTAATATCTAGCTCTCTACCAGAACTAGTAAAACCAATACAAAAACAGAAACAGAAATACCTGGAAAAACTCAGCAGGTCTGGCAGCATCGGTGGAGAAGAGCACAGCTGACGTTTCGAGTCCTCATGACCCTTCAACAGAACCAAGTAAAAATAGGAAAGGGGTGAAATATAAGCTGGTTTAAGGTGGGGGCGGAGTGCTTTGTTGGGACAAGAAGCCAGTAATAGGTGGAGGTAACCAAACGATGTCACAGACAAAAGGACAAAGAGGTGTTGAAGGTGGTGATATTATCTAAAGGAATGTGCTAATTAAGGATAGAAAGCAGGACAAACAAGGTATAGATAGCTCTATTGGGGGTGGGGTGAAGGAATACTAAAGGGGCTAAAAGGTAGAGATAAAACAATAGGTGGACATATGTTTTAAAATAATGGAAATAGGTGGGAAAAGAAAAATCTATATAAATTATTAGAAAAAACAAAGGGGAGGGGGAAGAAACGGAAAGGGGGTCAGGATGGAGGAGAGATTTCATGATCTAAAATTGTTGAACTCAATATTCAGTCCAGAAGGCTGTAAAGTGCTTAGTCGGAAGATGAGGTGCTGTTCCTCCAGTTTGCGTTGAGCTTCACTGGAACAATGCAGCAGGCCAAGGACGGACATGTGGGCATGAGAGCAGGGTGGAGTGTTGAAATGGCAAGCGACAGGGAGGTCTGGGTAATGCTTGCGGACAGACCGAAGGTGTTCTGCAAAGCAGTCTGCGTTTGGTCTCTCCAATGTAGAAGAAACCACATTAGGAGCAATGAATGCAGTAGACTAAGTTGAAGAAAGTGCAAGTGAAATGCTGCTTCACTTGAAAGGAATGTTTGGGCCCTTGGACAGTGAGGAGAGAGGAAGTGAAGGGGCAGGTGTTGCATCTTCTGCGGTTGCATGGGAAGGTGCCGTGGGAGGGGGTTGAGAGGTAGGGGGTGATGGAGGAGTGGACCAGAGTGTCACGGAGGGAACGATCCCTACGGAATGCCACCGGGGGGGTGAAGGGAAGATGTGTTTGGTTGTGGCATCATGCTGGAGTTGGCGGAACTGGCGGAGGATGATCCTTTGAATGCGGAGGCTGGTGGGGTGATAAGTGAGGACAAGGGGGGACCCTATCATGTTTCTGAGAGGGAGGAAAAGGCGTGAGGGCGGATGCCCTCATTTCCAGCATCCGCAGTTTTTTGCTCTGATGCTGCCAGAACTGCTGAGTTTTTCCCAGGTATTTCTGTTTCTGTTTTTGTTTTGGATTTCCAGTATCTGCAGTTCTTTGCTTTTATCTCTAGTAAAACAAATTACCTGCCATTATCTGTTTACTATTTGTAGGACCTCAGTGTGTGCATATTGGCTACCACATTCCCTACAAGTGTTTAATTGGCTATAAAGTGCTCTGGGTTGTCTGGAGGTTGAAAAAGGTGCTAAATAAATGCAAGTCTTTCTTTCTGTGCTTCAGAATTGCTAATTAAAAACAATTCTGATTAAGCATTTTGTACCTATTTTCTTACTTACATAACTGCACGAATAGGAACAATGGTAATGAAAGAGAGTGACATGATGCCTTCATGGAAGTTGGTGGGTGGGGCAAGGGGTGGCTGTGGGGGTAAGAGGAAGGAAAATTTCTTAATCAAAGTCAATGCCAACATTCTGTTTCTAATCAATCATTCAAATCCGTTATAATGGATAAATTGAATAAGTGTAGAAACATTAACTTTTATAATGTTAAATAATGATGGAACAATTTATTAGAATTCACTTCTCCAGCCATAAATCCTACATCTCAGGTGTACAAAGTTTCCTTAAATGAATTGTCATGTATGAAATGCTGAGTTTCACATATATTCTTTACCCATTCAGAGTTTGAACATTTCTCCTTGGGGTGACCATGGTGGGTCAGGTGTTTGATCTAGAATTTGGAAAACCTGGTGCAGTTACAGCTGTGTTAACATTCCGTTATAACAGGACATTCAGATAATGTCATAAGCCAAGACAACGAGACAGTGTATTTATTACCTTATGGGTTCAATAAGATTGGCACCAAAGCAACCTAAATTCAACACTCATCTAACTATAATGTTGCCTCATTCTGGTTTCCGTCCTGGTCTTTTGGAGGCTTGTTCAGGGCAGAGCTGTAAAATCATATTGTGACATAATTGCAAGCAGGGAACTTGACATTTTGAATCTATTAGTGCAATTGTTCCAAACCAAGGGCATTGGAACTCTGAACAGCCTCTGTACACTTCCCAAGTCAGTAGCAGAGAGCATTATTCCAACAGGTCAGGTAACTCAATTACATAACAAAAACAGAATTACCTGGAAAAACTCAGCAGGTCTGGCAGCATCGGCGGAGAAGAAAAAAGTTGATGTTTCGAGTCCTCGTGACCCTTCAACAGAACATGTTCTGCACTGTCTCCAATGCCTTCACGTCCCTCCTAAAGTGCAGTGCCCAGAACTGGACGTGATACTCTAGCTGAGGCTGAACTAATGACTTACATAAGTTTAACATAACCTCCTTGCTCTTTTACTCTATGCCCCTCTTAATAAAGCCAAGGACACTGTGTGCTTGATTAACCGCTCTCTCAACCTGTCCTGCCACCTTCAAAGACTTATGCACATATACATCCAGGTCCCTCTGCTCCTGTGTCCCTTTAAGAGTTGTAGCCCCTAATGTATACTGGCTCTCCGTGTTTTTCCTACCAAAATGAATCACTTCACATTGCTCTGCACTGAACTTCATCTGCCACTTGCTCACCCATTCTATCAACTTGTCCATGTCCTTTTGAAGTTCTACATTATCCTCCTCACAGTTCACAATGCTTCCAAGTTTTGAATCATCCGCAAACTTTGGAATTGTGCCCTGCACACCAAGATCTAGGTCATTAATACACATCAGGAAAAGCAAGGGTCCCAACACTGATCCCTGGGGAACTCCATTACAAACCTTCCTCCAGCCCAAGAAACATAGATTAACCACTACTCTCTGTTTCCTACCATTCAGCCAATTCTGTATCCATGTTGCTACTATCCCTTTTATTCCGTGGGCTATAACTTTGCCCACAAGTCTGTTGTGCGGCATTGTATCAAACGCCTTTTGCAAGTCCATGTACACCACATCAACAGCATTGCCCTCATCAACCTCCGTTAACTCTTCAAAAAACTCCAGCAAGTTAGTTAAACATGATTTTCCCTTAAGAAATCCATGCTGGCTCTCCTTAATTTACCCGCATTGTCCATGTGACTATTAACTTTGCCCCGAATTATTGCTTCTAGAAGTTTCCCCATCACCAGAGTTAAACTGACTGGCCTATAATTGCTGGGCTTATCCTTATACCCTTTTTGAACAAGGGTGTAACATATGCAGTTCTCTAGTCCATCTGTGTCTAAGGAAGACTGAAAAATTATGACCAGTGCCTCTGCAATTTCCACTCTCACTTCTCACAGTATCCTTGGGTGCATCTCATTTGGTCCCGGTGCCTTATCAACTTTAAGTACAGATAACCTATCAAATACCACCTCCTTTTTGATTTTAAACTCTTCAAGTGTCTGAATTCCCATCTCTATTACCATGGCCTGAATCAAATCTTCTTCCTGTTAGAACATTGACTTGCCAGAGCCAAGTGAGAATATCAATCCAATCCCAGTGACACATTTACTCCACCAGGCTGTCTGATCACTCATTAACAGTGTTCAGAGTTACCAAGGGCCTGCCTGGCTCAGGTATTAGAATACAGGATTCCATTCATCCACCGACAGATATGTCACGTTGGAATTAACAAAATTTCAGAGCAGAGCTTACCAAGGAGGATATTCACTGACTGACCATTAGACAAATGGCAATAACATGATGGTGAAAGTTACTTTCAAAAGCAACAATTTTTTTCATTTGCAGCAAATATAATTTGCAAATTACATTGGCAGAGCACTTTCTATTAATAAACCAATTGCATACTTGAACAGTGCTTTTCCTGTGTGTGAATAGGACTGATTTGAGTAACTGGCTCTATATTTTCTACCTGTACTTTAGTTGGCTGTGATGGTTGGAGTCCAATATTTGCACACATCCCTGGATAGCATTGCAAATCCTGAAGACCCCGAGTGCGAGAGTGAGGGTTGGTTAATGGAGAAAGGCCTGAAGGAAACAATTAAATCTCTGCTGGAAAGCATTAAAGAGTTAGGTAAGTTCAATCAGGTAGCAACAGCTGAAGAGGGGAAAAATGAAGAGGCCACAACTGTCACCACAGTCAGCTGAAGAGACTGAAAAAAACCACTGGGGTGGTGGGAAAAGAAAATTTGGACTCAGAAGGAAATGAAAATTAAATACAATACAAAGTACAATACAAAACCAGATAAATAATTCCCTTTACTGTATAATATGTAATGCATGTACCCTAAAAAGGATTTTATTCTCCTGTATTTTATATTTGTAACCCATCAGATTAAGTAATCCATCTACCATCGATCATATTATGTAATTCATCTATTTACACCTGGATTGTCAACTTAAATGATGTTAAAGTAATTTTGACAATAATGCACGATTCAATCAGCAGGAATCTTCTTCCATGCTTTGTACCACATAAAGTGGTAAATATAACAAATGTATTGTGTCTGAATCTGGAAATAGGGATTGTGTGACAACAGTACTTATGTAAACCACTCCTGCCATCTTTAATGTAGCTCAAATGCTATGTGAAGTTATATAGTATATATGCTGTTACAACATAGGGTTCAATATTAAAAGCATCTTCCAAGAAAAAGGACATTTTTCATTAAGTGAAGATTTTCCATTAATATTTTATTTCAAAACTTCACCTTAGAAATTCAAAAGAAGATCAAATAAATGTGATATATCAACTTATAGATAGAACTAGAATGTTCTCTCTTCAAAACAGGGATGTTATTAAAAGCAAACAAAATGAATGGGAAATCTATGAAGAAGGTCAGATCAGATTGCAGAAAACACATGACTTAAACTTTGTCAATATGGTGTTTTCTCATTACTTTCTGAAATCAGCTTCATATATATGAAGAAATCCCTGTCTGACCTATAGTTAAGTCTAACAACATTTGTTTGCAGCTAATCAGTTGGATAGGAGGTGCAGTTAACAAAAACACAACAAACACTCACGTGTACAGGCAAGAGTAATTTTTCATGATTTTGTACAGCAATTACTTGTATTACATCCAATTGAAACTAAACCATGGTATGGTTTGCTCATTAAATGTGATATTTATAAATAGTTTTGCTGTCGCTGCCAAAATTTTAGTTGTATTTAGGATAGACTATCAATGTATCTGAATTGTCTACAAGATACTAGCTGAAAACATTCTGTGCAGCATTTCAATTCAGGCAGTCCGAAATAATTTTGAAGATGTAATGGAATTTGGAACAGTTTCGAAAGAAGTCTCAAACCAAAGTCCTTCTTGATTATTAGAAACGTTTCTCTGTGTTAGCAGTTTGAGATGCAACTGTCGACTGCAGCTTCAAGGATAAAAGTGCTAAGTATGCTTAACACAGTTTATAGGATTAACTTTTGTAATTCTTTTCAAAGGAAAGACAACTAATTCATCATGGCATCTAAATACACACACAAATGTGTGATAAATATGAGGAGAAAGGATAAACAGTGTCCCATATGCTGCCACATACAATTCTCAAAATAGTCTATAGAAAGTTGACATGAAATGTATTCATTCATGGGATGCATTACTGGTAACATATGCATTTCTTGAATATCCCTATTATAATTTCCCTGGACAAGATGGTGGTGAGCCAGCTTCTTGATAACTAAATGGGTTGCTAGGCCATTTTAGAGAGCCAACCAAGATTCAACCACATTGGTCTGGAATATCATACAGGCCAGACTGCTAAGGACAGATTTCCTTCCTTAAAATACATTAGAGTACAGGAAGAGTTTTTAATGACAATTGGTAGTTACACAGTCACCATTACTGATATTAACCTTTAATTCCAGATTTATTTCAGTAACTGAATTTCAATTCTCCATCTGCAGTGTTGAGATTGGAACTCATGTCCCCAGATCATTAGCCTTGGTCTCTGGATTACCAGCCCAGTAACATAACCATTTGGCCACTGTTCCAAAACGTTCCCATAACTCCATCCTAAATTAGCAACAATTACTTGCACTGGCAGAGTATCCAGAAAGAAATGAAATATCTCAGGACACTTCACAAAGAAACAGATGGAACAGAATCAACACAGTGAAAAGGATACATTCTGAGCAAACTTTCAGAGGCAAAGAGCAAAACAGTATAGTAAAGCAAAAGGAGTTTAGTGAGTGACTTCTCATTGGCACCTGTATGTCTGGAAGTTCTGCATGAATTGTGGGATGTTAGGAGGAGGAGGATACACAACAGGTCAGAGTCAAAGTCTCCCAATCTTCTAATTGAGAATATGCCCATCCATCACTGAGTACTTCTCCCTGCTGAAACCTTATCCATACTTTTATTGCCCCGTGGCTCAACTGTCTTCACTAGCGTCCAAAGCTCATCACTGCACAAACCCTAACTTGAGATTAGAATTTTGCACACTAAGTCTGCTCAACTACCACTGTTCTCCTCTCCAAATTCCAATGGCTCCTGTTTCCTGAAGCACTGAATTTAAAATCCTGGTATGGATTTACCAATGCCTTCGTGGCCTTGCCCTACATTACTTCTAAAAAGTCTTCCAGCCTGTGCTCTACACTAAACACACTGGATTTCAAATTCACTGCATCAGGAAACCATTGGAAGTCATCTCGATAGCGATGATAGTCAAGCAGACTTACTGTGGCCTTTAGAATTTTGCACAACTCAGTTTATGTAGTGATGTTCTTTGGTTGCTGTTGAGGAAAATTGAGCTGTGAGGCAACAAAAGCATGGAAGGGAGTTTCAGCAAAAGAAAGTACTCAATCTTAGTGATGGACTGACATACCCTCAATTAAAAGATTGGGAGAGTCCAGGGCATGAATATCTTTATAATTACAATTGTTGTTACTCCTCAATCAATCTAACAATAGGCACAGATTGGCCACTGTGAATGTTCCTCCTCACTTCTCCAGATATTCCTTGCAAAAGCAAGGAACTCATTCTTATGGTGAGCCTCCAGTGCAAATGTTGATTGATGCCAGCTATAAACATTTATCTTAGATATCCTGGATGAGAGTGAAAAGTTTTAGTATTGCTTTTACGCTTTTCTCAGTTTGTTTCATAATGTTCAATCCTTCACTGAATACTGATAATAGTGAACAGTGTTGTATTTTTATTAAAATGTTAATTTGGAGGCAGGGACATATTTGAGAGGGCTGAAAAGCTCAGTGTTCAAACACAATCCTTCTCAGAAAAAATAAACATATACAAATTATTATAATACTTCGATTTGAAAATTACTTCCCTAATATTTGTTGACGTCTGCACATGACTACAAATTCACATTTTGTGAAAGACTGATACTCAAGAGCCATAAACAGAGGCTGTTCTAATGAGCTAGATGAACTTAAGCTTTCAGCAGAGGCACTTGTTCCTGTTCATTCAACTTACAAACCCTTTATTCGAAAATAAATGGCTAATTCTCATTACATTTGTGTTGCATAAGTGCTTTCCCATCACATTACATGAGAGGGGTCTGTATGTGCAAGGACAGGTAAGCATCATTGAATAAGGGAGTATGAATAGAAGGCAGGATAGCTGCAGATTTGTATTTGAACACTGGTACCTAAAGATTTGTACAGATATATTATTGTAGGACCTGTGTTGTCAAAACACTCAAAATGCTTAACACATGGATTTTTTTTAAAATACAGTGATTGCTAGTGCATGAACAAACATGTCCTCCATACCAACAGTCTAAGAAATAAACTTTAGACTAAATAGGTAGAATGAGTTAAATGTTGAGAGGCCCTACCATGAATATTAAATATGCACCTGGCTTCACTTGCAGAGATTTAAGAGGTAATGACATTTTATGGACTTGTCCTGTTTGGCCCAGACTGAAGATCAACTTCCTCAGGTGAGTTCTAACTGAGAACTGAGGCAGAGTTTTGCTTCTAAAATGGAGGCAGAATGGTAAGAAATTAAGATGAGAAATTCAGGAAATATATGGAGAAAAAACAGATTAATTTATTCTACCTCTAGATTTTCCAAATGTAATTCATTTTAAAAACGCAAGAACAAAAAATAATCCATATAATTTGCAAGCGGTAAACACTCAGTATTTGAAAACTTCTTTTTCTTGCAATTGGCTAGAATAATCTGCACTTAACCAAGGTTAACAGTTAAATTGTCAAATCAATTTTTCTAAATAGCATTTTGTCAACAGAATATAGGTGATTTTTGTGGTGTTCATGTTTTCCTTAAAAAAAAAGAGCTGTTCTTAACATTTATCCTGGCGCAAATTCATAAAATAAAACATTTCTATATGACTGTAGAGCAGTGAATATCGTTAAACAGCAGAGAGAGAGAGAGAGAGCGCGTGAGTGGTGGGGTTGGGGAGGGAGGGGGACAAGAGGGGGGTGGGTGTGAATGGAAACACCTAAGAATGTTAGAAACAAATCATTGGTTTTGTATGTTTTTACTTCCACCTGGGAGTCTGGTTATGGCTCGTGAATGATTAATGTAACCAGGCTTATTCATGGCAATATAAAGGCAACTCTAACAGGTTTCCTTTTCATGGAAGAGAAATAAACTCATGCTGTAATGCTTTCAGTGGGAATATAAAGCATCAATATGATCTGCCTCTGCAATTTCATCCAACAAATTTAGAGAATACCTTGATCTATTTTTACTGTAAGATAAAGGAAGAATTCTAAGTTACTGAAATAACATTTTTTTCACGTATACTACAGCCCAAGATGGAATTGTGCAGTTTTTGCAAGATTATAAAGGATCTGTCCACAGTTAGTCTTTTTTGCAATGACCAATCCTTTTGATCAATAACTAGTTAATACTGACATCTATTCAATATCCTTCATGTATTTTGCTTAATTTAACAAAAACACCACTAATCTTTACACAATAGCTCTCTTTTCCACTTTTCTGTATCTCTGTTACGAAAATACTAGCCAGACCCTGATGCATAGAAGTACTGTGCTATAAGTGAATAGAACATATACCACAAATTTAACAAAAACTGCTGTGGTTATTTCATCTCATAAAGGGAACACCGATGAAAATATAAAGGCTAAACAGGGAAGCTTTGTAAGTTCTCAAGTTCCTGCCTCCTCTAAGTTGCTTTTTAAAATAAAAATAACATTGCTTCAATTTTTCCTCTCCTAAAGAGAACTCAGGCTAAGGAACTCGATGGGAGCAATAGCCCTCTATACTTGGTCTGAATGGCCATTTTTGTGTGAGAGAACCTGAATCTTAGTGGGTTATTTTATCATTGTCACTATCACAACCAAACCTTACCCTATCCTCACTAGCATCCACATATACTTCCAGCAGAGGTTCATAGAGAATGATCACATGACAACAGCCTGATTAGCTTTTGCTTTGGAGCTCAAGAAATTGAGGATAACTGCAGAGCTCTTGTTCTGTTGCAGTTGAGAAACTAAACTCAGGGCACCCTGGGAAACAAAACTAAAATGTTTTAGCATGAAAATCTCAGTACCCCATACAATATATTTTATTGGAGGCACTGTTCAAAATTACATTTGATCAGACAACTCAAACTACATTTACATTAAACACCAAAGTGGAAAAAATTGTAGTGCTTCTTACTGTCAGAATTGCAAATTTTTGTATCCAATTGAGGAAAATATTTGGAAAGGACAAGGTCAATGCCTCCAAATACTGAAAACATGAATTCAATAATGCAATCATTAAATACTAGTGAAAGTTAATCCACAGGATGAAGTGGTGAACCATTTTTTAAAACTAGGTAATATAATTTTCCTACTTACTGAACCTTTTATTAACAAAATACCACCATATATTACAATCCAATTTGAAGCAGTCTTCAAGTTATTAGAAATATACAGGTCAGGTATTTTATTAATGCCACAGCATTTTCATTTATTTCTATACTGTACTTGTGATGTCTTCAAATGTTACTTCAAGGTGGAGTAAATAGGATTAAAGACTAATAAGATAATCATCTTAAATTTCAGGATATCATTAAAAACTGCAGCTGCAAGCTATGCAAGAATTACAGAAATACATTAAGCTCACTATTGACAATTTGACAGATCTGGGCCGCTAAAGGACGAAGGACCTCAATTATGTGGAACAATGAGAGATACTGAGGTTGTTCTCCTTACAGTAGGGAAGGTTAAGGGGAGATCTAATAGAGGTGCTCAAAAATTTGATTGAGTAAATAAGGGGGAACTGTTTCTACTGGTGGGAGAGTGACCAGAACATACTAATTTATGATAGTTGGCAATAGAACTGGCGGGGGATGAGATGAGGAGATTTTTTACACAATGAGTGCAAAAATGGAGATTCAACAGTAACTTTCAAAGTGTAATTGGATACGTACTTTAAAAGGAAAAACTTGCAGTGCAATGGTAAAAAGTACAGTGGGCAGACTAATTGAATATCACTTTCATAGAACTGGCACAGGATGGGCCAAATGGTCTCTTTCTGTGCTGTGAACAAAGCTTCAAATGATCTAAGTTTTTTTTTGCACAGGTCACAGAACAGAAATGTCTCCACACCACTACATCGTTTTTCAAAAAAAAGTTAATTATACTTTTCTCTAAAATTAATCTAAAAATGGTTTCTCTGATTAAATAGCTACTTTTAAAAATGGAGTACTACAGCAGCTTTGGGGAGCTGCTTTGTTGGATAAGTCTAAGATTCTCTGAATGACAGAGGAGATAAATGCATATCCTATCTGAAAAGTTAATTTTGATCCCTATTCTGTGTTAAATTAGCTTTACAAATGTATGTGTTCTCTATTTTGGCCTCAGTGACCCTGTAATGGAAAGGGGGAACTAGGAGCCAATGTTCCGGCTCTTCAGAGCTATCCAGCATGGGTTTCAGCTGATCAGGCTCAGGTTCTCTGCCTTCCAAAGTCAACACTGCCCACAATCAATGGAAATGTCCCTCAGTATGAGTCACCACCTTCAGATAAAAGCAAAGGAATATAAAATAGATGTAGGGGTGTGGGAATTTTGAAAAATGGCTATATGTTTAGTTTTAATGAACTGTAGATCGTGAATACATTTTTGTAGACAGAGATAAAGTAATATGTGAAACTATTAGGAAGTTGAATAAACTCCCCATTCTAATGAAAAATACTGAATAGTTAAACAATTGAGAGATTTCAATCACAAAATATATTTGAAGCAATAATTACTCAAGAGCATTCATCGAAAATTTGCTATTTTATTGGCATTTACAGGCTCCCCTTCATTTGAATGAATCTGAATTTAGCTTAAGGAAAAGTAGGTTTTACAAGAAAATGATTTAGGGATTCAGTTTAGTGTTAATGGGTCAATCATTCCACAAGAGGTAAACTATTTCCCTCAAGTGATTCCTGCCTACTAACTACATTCATTTCCCCAATGCTGGGCTTCAGAAACCCCCAATCACGTTTCTAATGTTTTTTCACCATTAAACAAATGTACTTAAATTCCTTTCCTCCTAATGGAACCACAAAAGCCATTAATTATAACTCACCTCCATATCTGATGTCCTTAACAGCAGTTAAAACGTTTACTTCCTTCCATCCTGGCTGTTCCCAAGGTATGACCTATATTGTTGCTCCCCCAAGTCCAAAAGATGCATGCTGGAGCATACATAATGTACAACTGATTTAGCCATCCATTGCCTGATCTAGCAGATCACATCAAGCCTCACCCTCCTCTGTGAAAATTATCCATTTCTCCAGCAACTCCTTGGAAAGCAAAGGTAAAAACTTTTTCACTATCAAATGTCTCCTTAACCCCTCTCCTCTGTTCCTTTAACCTCCTCCCCAACAAATGTGAGGGCCTCATAAGCGCCTGTTATGACCAATGCAGATGGTAAAGTGGAGTTATTTAAAAATCCCAGAGGGAAACTTAAAATTATTGATTATGACAGTTGTTTAAAGTGTTATGTTTGAGATGTGACTCCAAACTCAGGAATCAGGCCACTAGTTCTCGTGGCTTTACATTAAACTAAATGAAACATTTTATTAATTACACAGGGTAAAATATATACACATGGCTACAAATTACTTCTATCATAACTTTTAACAAGTTCCCAAACTAACCTCCATTAAGGCAACAACCACCCATAGACTTAACCAAAACACCAGGCAAAGAATTTTCACCTTATGAATTCAAAATGAGGTTCTTTCTGCGGCCTAGTTGGAGGCTTGCAGCTGCCTTTTGATCTCACATTGCCTCTGCCCTGTACACCTGATAACTACTGAAGTTATACCTACCACCGCTGATTGAATTCAAATTCTCATTGTATCACCAGTCGCTTTGAACTTTACCTTTTAATAATGAAACCTCTTTCATTTTACTAATTTTATTAGTAATATAAAAAATGGCTTGGTATCTGTTAGAAAGGCGTCAAGTTTTTACCCCACTTCTCGAATGTTCTGTTCAAAAAATGCGAATACGTGCTATTTCTCTGTTTACATCTCCAATTAGTACATCAAAGCATCCAGTCTAGCTGGCTACATACCCACAGACTAAAGCTCTAGTTTGAAAGAAAAATATTTTCCAAAATATTATATACGTTAATAGCTTCATGACAATACCTTAGCCATTAAAATTAAAATAATCAATTCAACTGTTTCTGCTGCCTCTCCCTTTCCCCGAGCAAAAGCTCCCCACAGGCATTATCCCATATCCTTTTGCTTCTCTATCTCCCTCAGTCTGTCTAAACTCGTCTTGTCCCCGAGACCCAGCACCTGCTGCGTGGCCCCATTTCCAATAAATACGCTGTTCAACCAACTTCCTTCCTTGGCCCATGCTAGCTGACATTGTAAATGACTCATAATCCTTAGATCCTATCCTTTTTTCTCCAAAATTCTCTAATGTAATTCTCAAATCCATACCCATCCTTTCCACAGGCTTTCCAGTAAGGTTTGTCTCCTTCCCACAGCACTGCAACAGCTCTAACCGTAGCCATAAACAACATTTTCACCACTGGTCTCCCCTCCGGGCTTTGACACATTTAACAACATACTCCTTCAATGCTTCTGCTGTCCATCTCTGTGGGTCTACCTTTCATTGGTTTCACAATGACATCATCAATTGTAGCAGCAATGGCTTCTCTTCCCATCCTGCAACTTTACCTCTCAAGCCTCCAAGGATTTATCTTTGGCTTTTCTTACCTACATGCTGCCCCTTAGTAACATCCAAAAAGATGGGAGTTAACTTCCACATATATGCTAACACACCCAGCTCCAACTCCCCACCACCTTTGTCGACTCATCCACTGTCTCAGCATTCCAATTTGCTTTTTCAGACTCGGGCAAGTCAAAATTTCCTCCAGCAAAACATTGGGAAGACCAAAGATTTTGTCCTCAGCCACAGTTAAATATTGAACCAGATTATCCAGAATCTTGGCATACTACTCAATCCAGAGTTGAGGTTCCAACCCAATAAGCTCATCATAAAGACCATCTATTTTCTCCTGATCATCACTCGCCTGTTAGTGAAATTATCATCCATGCTTTTATCATCTTGAGAGAAATCCAGCAGTGCTTGGCATCATGGGCAACCAGCAGCACCACTACAGCCTGGATATTTTTATTATCATAAAGTGCACTAGTGACGGAGAGTGCATTTGGCTGTGGGAAGAAGCACTACTTGTAGATAACACAATCAAACTTCTCTGACTGAAATCAAGGGAGTGATATTACTTCCAAGACTTGCCTTGCCCAATGACAAACTTCAAACGCTCCAAAATTCAAATCACCACTGTCACATCACAAATGTTACCTATGGCACTGAAGTTCTCCACGCTCATCTTAACACAGTATATCAGTTCATACCAATTCTTTTCCCACCTGACACTTCCCGATTTGAACAATGCCAATATCTGACACACTCCTTGACTTGAACCAACATCTCTGCCCTCCCATTTTCAATTGCATCCACTCCTCTGATTAGGTCAATATTGGTTGGTCGTGTCAACTTTCTTGTTCCTTCTGAATTCCAGAGACATGTACATTCATTTCCTTCTAGTGCTGAAAGCAAGATTTGTCTCCATGTCTGTCACTAATTCTTTCTCAGAACCTCTTTATTTTGGAGCTACAAGTCTGCACTTTCTTTGCTTGCTCTCTGTTGAAGAAAAATACTCAACTTGAAACATTAACTCTTTCTCTCTTCACAGATGCTGCCAGACCAGCTGAGCATTTCAAGCTGTTAGTTTTTATTTCTTTGCTTACTCACTGGCAGCTTCTGATTCTCATTCTCCAATGGCTTATCTGGAGTACTCCATTCTGTTTTGGGTGTCAGGCTTCTGGTAAAAAAAATATTGGCCTTGCAGAAAATGCAGCACAGATTCAACAGAATAGTGGTGTTAAAGGATTAAATTATCAAATCACGTGTAAACTTGGCTTGTATTGCTTTGAGTTTAGAAAGTCTGAGGTGAGTTCATCAAGGATTTAAAATGATTAAAGGATTCAATCTAGTAGATAAGAATTTATTGCCTTTGGTGAGGAAATCTTGAACAAGGAAATAATCTTAAAATTAGAGCTAGGCCATTTGGGAATAAAATCCAGAAGTATTTTTTCCACAGAAAGGCTAGTGGAAATCTGGGTCAGAATTGTTGGGTAAAGATATCAAGGATTTTGGAACAAAGGCAGGTAATTGGAACTAAGATTCAGATCAGTCGTAAACTAATTGAATATCTGAACAGACTTGAGTTGAATGACCTACTCATGTCCGATAACAGGTGTAAAGCCATAAGCTCATCTAATTTTTACAATAACAAATGACCAAGTGTCACGTGATCAGATGTCATGTAATTAAATGTCACATGATCAAATCTCCAGGCTTATGTCAAACAAGAAATAAAACAGAAATTGCTGGAAAAACTCAGCAAGTCTGACAGCATCCATGGAGAAAGAAAAAAAGTTAATGTTTCGAGTCTGTATGACCCTTCTTCAGAGCTCTGAAGAAGGGTCATACAGGCTTGAAACATGAACTCTGTTTCTCTCTCCACAGATGCTGTCAGACCTGCTGAGTTTTTCCAGCATTTTCTGTTTTTATTTCATATTTCCAGCATCCACAGTATTTTGCTTTTATCTTATGTCAAACAAGAGTAGGCAAACCTGCCGTGTGATGGAAAGGGAGCCAGGATGACCTGCCATCTGATTTTCTAAATATCCCTGTGGCAAACAATCCAGTCTCTCCTCAGCTACACTCCCGAAAAATTACTAAGCTAGGAGCTGCAGGTGTAAACCCTTACTCTACCACAAAAGCAAACCCTGCAGTACCTGGTTTGAATAACCATGGCCAACCAACTGAACATGGGGTATCACAATCAGGGCTAATTCTCAAGCAATTTGCACACGTTTAATGTGCCAGTAGTTTAAACAGGACCCATCGGCTGGTGATCAGGAATGGGATCCCTGGCCTGATTTTTCTTCACTTACCAGCCTAAATAATGCAGAGAAAATTAATCTCACCTGAATAATCTAAAAAATGTCTCTACTCTATAGGTTAAAATGATCTCCAGAAAGATCAAAAATCTTTTGCAACAAATACTCATTTGGCATGACATACATTATGAAGGAGGAACAAAAACCTTTCAACACTGAAAGCATTTATTTTGAATCTTGAGCCTTTTTTTTTACATATAGTACATAGTACCAATTATACATGAATTCAACATATATTAACAGCCCATTTATTACAAGTATTCTCCCAAATACCGAAAGTATTCCTGTTTTATAAACATTTCTACAGTGAATGTAAATACATGCTAAATGGTTTCATGAGAGGAGATTGCACAACACAAGAGAATGTGGTTAATTCAAGGTATTAACAGGACAAGTAAAAGGAAAAGAAGTGGGTGTGCTCTCCATTTCAGCAATATGTACATTAGTTTAAAACTAAGGATTATGAGTTTACTCAGCCTTGTCAGGCTTTTCATTTATATCTGTAACAGGGTCAGCCAACAGTGGGAAAACAGAACAGCCTCACTTTCACAACAAACTGTATTTAACTGAAATCAAAATTATCTGGAAGACCAAGCGTAACCTAATGTTATATTCAAATTGCAGCACCTGTGAATTTTCATATTTCAAGCATTAAAAAAATTCTTCCTTGACACTGCAAAATAGAAATATCTCCAAAAATGGATGTTCCATTTTCAAAAGGTGCAGTACTGCACATGGGATTGTGTCTACTACTTGTACCAATACACAAATCTAGTTAATATACTTCAAATGCCAATGACAGAGGCTCGGTTCAACACCAAATTCTTTTGTAGGCTGCTATTCTTTACATGGAAATAAAATTAAGTTTTGTTTGCTAATCTCAATAAAGCATTAACAAAGCAACAGTGGGGTACAAGTAGCATGAAAAATCTTTTCCAACAAAAGAGTATATTGTAAGTAGCATTAGTTGAAGAACAATATGGTTTAGGTGTAGGTGGAACAGAAATGCTGCAAGAACACGAAATGGCATAAATATCCTCAAGCTTAACCTAATTTAGTAAAAACATCAAAGGTGTGTTAAATTTGCATGGTACATCACCAAGATGAGTTTAACATTTTAATACACTGCTCGATTCCAAGCATTGTAAAATATTCCAATTTCACTAATATGTGCATAAAAATTTAGACTGATAAGCAATGCACACTTCAAGTTATCCACAATATCAGGACAAATAAAAATGGCTACTTTCTAAAATCATCATAGAACAAACCAAAAAGTTGCAGTGCTATTTGCAACAAAGCAAATTACTGGAGGATCCAGAGTTGATTCTCTCATTCTCACCAACAGAGGCCATTAAAGAAGTGAAGTAGAGATGTCCTTCTACTCATTTTTAACCACTAAGACGTAAGGGGCCATTTAAGCCTCAAGACAATGCAGAGAAGAGTGGTTCTAAGTTTCAGCAGACTGAGTTATAAGCAAAGGCTGGGCTTTTCAAGAATGGAAGAAATTAATTAAGAGGGAATATTGAATAATTGATTTTGAAAAGATAACTCCAGAACACAATTTCAAACTAAGTCATGACAGTTGGAATTAGGGCATAGGCTCAAAGTGATAAGAAGCAAATTCAGTATCAGGAAGCCCATAGAGCAACTACCATTATTGAATGGACTGCTGGTTAGGGTAGAGGATGCAAAAATATTAAACTCATTTGAGAAACAATTGGATGCTGTGATGTTAGAACAGTAGGATCTTTCCGGATGCTGAATGGCTTTCTTCATCTGTATCTATCTTCTGAAATGAACATAATCAGGATTAAGAAGAACTGGAACTAGTATTGTAGCTTCAAAAACATGGTATCAGCATTGAATATAACTGACAACAATATTAAAGAAATAAAAACTTCCTTGTCAGACATGTTGGAAAGCTATGTTCCTTCAGGATTAACTTTTCTAAGTTTTGGTAAATCTATCACCGAAGTTAGTTAAAATTCAGTAAAATAATTTTTTGTATTTTTTTCTCTCTTTATTCACTAACACAAGATCCAATTATTACATTATGCTCAATGTTACAAGTCCAGAATTGTTATTTTTTTCCCTTATTTAATTTTGGACATTTATAAACAGAATTGTTGAAAATCATTCACAATATGTTTTGTGCTGAAAAATTCCATCATGCCATGAAGATCAGCAGTTCCCTTTTAAATGAATGAGTATTAACACTTGCTTGGTAGTACAGAACTTCAGTATTGCTGAAAAAGGAAACATGCTGTCAAAGCTTTTCGTCTTACACTCATCAGGAAACACTCAAGAATGCTAAATTTCAAAAGGGGCAACAATTTATACTGCACAAGAAGAGGGTGCTGTTTGGTTGGCAAGTTGACTCTGATTGGTCAAGGTATTGCCATGGAGAATGAACCACAGACTATTGTCCCCAATGCTTTTACTTAATTCAAAAAAAGCGTAACGCCTGGACATATTCCTTCTGTTTCCAGAGGATAGTTCTCTGTATTAGAATATATACAGCTTCTAGCAAGCGTGAGTCACATTGTGAACTCAACGGTTAATCTTAAATTGGTAGTTACAGTAATTCTTAGCATATTTGGGATTGCTCAGCAAGTGCTGTCCAATCGTGGAGTCACATCTAACATTCGACGTTATGTTCTGAGTTTTACAAGCACAGGCCGACACCTTCTGCCTACCACACAAATGAGTAATGTGGCATATGCATTTCAGTGCCAGTGCAATGCCAGGTATGTAGGCTGTACATCCCAACTGGTGCATCGTATCAAACAGCATGTCCCTTCAGCTGTTTGCAATTGGCAGAGTACTGATCATACTCAACCAGCCCCTGCTTGTAAAACTCAGAACATAATGTCTAACGTTAGGTGTGATTCTACGACTAAACAGCGTTTTCTGAACAATCTTGAGTATGCTAAGAATTACACTGACAATCAATTTAAGATTAACAGTCAGGTTCGCAATGTGGCTCACTTACACTTGCTAGAAGCTACATATATTCATATGCATGTCCAAGCATTGCATCTTTTTTGAATTAAACAGAAGCATGCTGGACAATAGTTCTCTGCTGTATTCTCCATGGCAATGCCTCAAGCAAAATCGACTTGCCAACCAAACAGCACCCTTTTCTCCTGAATTATAAATTGTTGCTCCCACTGAAACTTGGCATTCCTGCATCCGTCCTGATGAGTGCAAGACGAAAAGCTTCAACAGCATGTCTCTTTTTTCAGCAATACAAAACAGTATTACATTTTTCCCCTTTATTTAAGTTCACCACATCTCAAGGTTTTCACTTCAATCACAAAAATTAAGAAAAAGATCATTGTAGCACAAGTCAAGCAATCTCAAAATGCCTGCTCCATTGTCATCTTGGACCAGAAGGATGTTAGTCAGAATCCTCAACTTTCCCACATAATCCAAAGTAGTAATATATTTGAAGGTCCTCCTCTTTCTGATCATTTTGCTCACCTTTGGAATATCAAGCTTTACAGTTAAGAACTTTGTTGAAAGTGTTACGTGACATATTTGTATATTAAGACCCTGTACTGCAGCTGCTTAACAGAATCAGAAGACCCCACTGATGTTTAGCAAAGGTAGTCCCGAGATGTATTTTCTCCTGTTCTTATGCAAATTTAGTTTCAAGACAGATGAGTCTGTCCACTGATATTAATCTACTTTAGTACCACGTAGGCATTCACAACATACAGGCAAGAACTGAATTGAACCCATATTTAGCCACATTCTGTGAAGACCAAACATAGTTGTTGAAAGTTATTAACTCACTCTGTAGGCTCATTTTACTATATTCTCAACTAAAATAAAAAATATCATGGATTATTGATAGTTATGGGCAAAATGCTCAAGGGTGCTGTGCAGACTATTTTCCCAAAAATATGAATTCAATCATACCACTCATTTTTATATTGTTTCAGAGATTTTTCTTTGCTAGCTTCTATAAAACAATGCCTAAAACAATCCAGGATCAACTCCAGCCAAAGAACAACGGAATCATTGAGTTTTGCATGGTAGATGTTAACAAACAGGTTCTGACTTGGAAGTCAGAACTCAATTTTTAAGTTAATAATAGAATGCTTCAGATAAGCGAATATAAGAAAATGAAAACTAGAAGTATTTCCTCTTCGCCTACCATCATTCCTATTATCAATATATTTCAAGAAGAAACTTCTCGTCAATTCTTGCTGTTAAAAAAAGTCACCAATTTAACTGCCCTGATTACAGCCTGTTTGCATCATATGGCTGTTTTTTAAAAAATAACTTTATAATAAACTGCAAGATATAAAATAGCTTTATATATCCTTTAAATGCATTTTACAATATATTTTCTTATAAAGCACAAATAGTAAGATTTTTAACACAAATAGAACAGTGACAAACTGCTTCTTTACTCGAGGGAAATTTTTCATGTCTTAATGACCTCTACTCAATTTCTGATTAGTTGACTGAAACCAGATGCACACCTTAAGAAAACACATTCACAAATCGGTGTAAAGTGAGTTAAACTATGAAAGGAAGCAAGACAGAAAGAGGGGGAAAGCAAGATTTTAAAAAAAAAATGTTTTTCCAACCAAAGACCAGCAATCTTTTACATATTTGACCCAAACTTGTTCATTAGACATCACTAACTATAGAGCACAGAAACACACTTTGGATGTCCATATTGTATTTGTCCAACACCTGATAAATAATTCTGATTCAAAAAAAGATCAGCTACTTTGAAGATGTGGGCTTTATTATCCCAAAATGTTCCATCTTAGTGGAGAAGATTTCAAGTGCAAATAAAGTGAATAACATCTCTTTAAAATATGCACTTCACATGCAATCCACATTTTCTTAATGACAGGTGAACAGTTGTGTAACCTTTCTTTTTAAATTACTGTAATTCAGGAGCAAGTGTTCCAAAATAGGTAGCCTGAGGTGTATTTCATTTAACCTGATCCTCTGACTTCTCTCAAGAGGATATTTTTTGCTTCAGGATGAGGTGAATGTCTACAGTTCTATGAGAAATTAATCACAAGTGCTGCCAGTCGATGCCAACTAGCGTCTGATTTGCTTCTTGCGCATGGCCAATCTCTTCTGTGATGCTATGTTGTTGCCACAGTTTCTGCAGCTTCCTGTATCGTTCTTTGCAGAGATGAAGGGGGTTCCCTCGTCTGAAAAATGCAATTCAAATAAGATTACCATTGTTAAGTATTTATCTTCATACGTCAACCTTCTTCACAATAAGAAAAAAAGACAAATATAATGACCAAGGGATGAGCAGCTATAATCAAGAGCAATTAGGATTTAAAGTACAGAATTAGCAAATTCATTGCATTAAAGCTGATGTGGGGAAAAATCCATAAGTTAATAACTATTCAATAAAATATTATTCCAGCACTGTGTACCATGTTAAATACCACTAAAACTAACTTCTCAACGGGCAAGAACTTCCACCAATCAATAGAGCTATCTTGCAAGACCATTGCAATCCACACAAAGAGGGACATATGTTAAGAGAGAAAATACTTCTATCTGGCAGTATGATCAGAAAACAGGTAGGCTAAACAAAATAAAGCAGAGGGAATAACATACAATCAAATCAAAAATGTTTGCAGGGAATCCTTGGAACAATTAATATAAAATCTCAACTTGTGCATGTTCTTTCACGGAAATGCACAGTCCATATTTATAAAATAAAATATTTTAACTTTTTACCTCAGTCCCTGATCTGTCTCTCCATAATCATCAAGGTAGGGTGGTGGATAAAAGCATCCTTTTGTCTTTCCAGCCAGGAACAACACCTGACTTTCTCGAACTCTGAAAATGCACAACCATAGCTATGTATATTTGCATTCTTAATTTACAAAGCACTGAGTTAAGGGATCAATTTCTCTCCCCTCTCCCTCATAACAGAAAAGCAAATCATCAGGTGTTCTTATAATTTAGCCGACTGACCAAGAATTAGCGAAATGCTACCATTTGAGATACGAGTGTCAGAAGTCAGCTAGGATTAAAGTGCCATCCTAAAGCAAAGGATTTCAATGCTCCACTCCCTACAATTACCAGACATGCTCAATTCTGAGTTAACTTCTGTCATGATTACAATGATTCATAACATGATTCTTATTTGTGGACCTAGCTAAGGTGGAAGTAGCTCTAAAGGGTTACAGCAATGAGATTAAGGTTTTAACTCACCGCAGGAAAATTCCAACTCCACACCCACAAGTATAGGTATGAGCAGTGCAAGCCCCAACGTCTTCTCCTTCCAGCTCTGCCTGACAGCAGTAGCTCTGAGAACACAGCATGCCCCCACACACCAAGCAGAGAGTTGGTGCTCGACTTTTATCCCCACCTGATTTTGGACATCTATTTCAAATTAGAAAGATAAAAGTAAAATTTATCAATCACAAAAGACGACATTCACTTATTGCAATTTTGATGAGGAGGAGTGTGAAATGTATTTTTCCCCTTATGAAGGGAACTGTCTGCTTTTCAATGTCATTTTATGATTCCCTGATATGGTAACAAACTGATTTGGACAGTGTATTACCTTTTAGAGACACTGAGAAAAAGGAAGGAAGGAGGAAGAAAGAAATTGGCTGACTAGATCCAAATCTGCTCCCATGGTTATTGTGAACAAAAGTTAACAGATTGCTTGGGATTTAAACCAAGGGTTTTCCAATGTTCCTAAGTCACCAATTGAAAAATCAGGAGCTGGTAAAATGCAGAAGGGACAAAATTTCTTAAATCTTGGCAGCAGATTCTAACAGATGAGCAATAGGTGGGGATTTAGTTCAGGACCAGTGATTAACAGGCACAAAAAAATCTATGGACGTTTTTAAGTACAAATATGACAATAAGATGGAAAGAACTCATTTGGAGAGTCGGTGCAGACACGATAGGCCGAATGGCCTCCTTCTGTGCTGTTAAAATTCTGTTATTCTGTACACTTATTGAATTGCCTAATATTGCTGGAACACTTAACATGTTAGAAGCAGCACTTTCATAATTGACTTCTATAGCATTAGCAAATGTTTAATGACTGATATATATATGGTTGCCTTTAATCAACTTGAATTATGTAAGGGGTGTGGACTGTAATAATTGCATTTTTAACAGATTTTTCTTAAAGTCAATTCCCTTGCTTTCTCCTGGAATATTACATTCTTCCTCACTCCAACCTTTCCTTTCTTATTAAAAAAAATGAACTATTTTCAAACTCATTGCTATTGGGACTTTTATTATGTATGCTATTTTATGGCCAATGCCTATTTTGGGCAGGTTATCTATTTCAATAGCATTTCTATATCCGCTTCTTAGCATTGAGATTAAACTTAATCAAAAATAGAACAACAGTTGTACCACATTTAATAGAATATACATACAGCTGACAACCAAGTCATTACTAACTAAATGAGAATCTCAGTTACAAAAAAAGTTTGATGATATAAGCTAAAGCTAACAACAAATTTTTTAAATGGATGTATCCCATCAGTCAAGGAGAAATTTGTTGGTCAGATGTCTCATGTCTTATATATTGGCAAACCCTAATTTCAGTGGGAGAAAGATTGCTTAGGACAGTTGCACAGAATGTGCCTGTAATGCATGGTTTCACAAACTGACACCTTATTTTTCTATCTTTTGCAACAAAACACGCAATCTACATCACCTCGAATTCCCACATCATTGGTGCTATACAAAATTCGAATCCATAACAAGAAATTAAAAGGACAATTTTTATTAGAAATTCATTCATGAAGTGTGGGCATCACCAACGTCACCAGAATTTATTGCACATCCCTATTTGCCCTCAAGAAGGCAGTTGTGAGCAGCAATCTGAACCACTGCAGTTCAGGCAGTGAAGTTATTCCCATAAAGGTAGGTAGGCAGCTCTAGGATTTTTCCCCAGCAACAATGAAGGAACAGCAATTTATTTCCAAGTCAGGATGGAGTGAGACTTGTATAGGAACTTGTACGTGGTGGTGTTCTCTGCTGCCTTTTCATGTTAGGTGGCACAGGTCTTGGGTTTGGGAGGTACTGTCAAAGAAGCCTTGGAGCGGGATCTTCATGACGGCAGGCTGCGATCATCTGCTCAGCCCGCCGATGGTGGGCTGCGCTTGCCACCATCATTCGGCAGGGAGCTAATTGTAATGCATATAACTACATGGCCAGCCCGCCAGACTCTTGGAACTCGGTGCTATCGTCCATCCACTGGCGGGGGGGGGGGGGGGGGAGGAGAGAGAGAGAGAGAGAGAGAGAGAGAGAGACCGCTGGCCAGCTCGAAGGAGACCATCGTCAGCTGGTGGGGGGAGGGTGATCAAGCGCTGCCCTGGCACTGCATCATGCGCACAGACAATTGAGGTGGGGATTAGGATAAGCGAGGGAAGTGGCCACGCAGTAGGGACACCTGCGTAAACTGACCATGACTCTGCAACTGAGACAGATCAAGCACACCCACAGTGATATGATTGGGGTTCGGCTACTAGCCTGCCCACCCATGCAAGCAAGGCAGAAGCACCAAACGGCCGAGTGCTCTATACCTTAACCCTCCCGCCCAGCACAGGCTTTGAGTCCACCACCACTTTATTGGACTGCGGAGCAGTTGGACTGCACACGTTGTACAATCTCCTCGCCAACATTGGCCATGCAGCAGTCACTGCTGGAGGCACTCACAGCCCCTTGCAAAATTAGCATCCCAGTTGGGACCTGTTTCCCCATGTCGCAGGCTGACAGGTCAGCCATGCAGCGCACTCATCTTTGGCCATCCTCGGGGTGACCAGCACTCTCTGGGATGCGTTAAGGGGTGGTCACAGAGGGCCAGGAAAGATGCCACGTACAGCCATGATAACGTCTCTGTCTCTCTTTCATGCTGCAGGAGGGCCATGTTAGGATCATGGATCCTGGTGACCTAGCTGCATGCCTGATGGCCGACAGAGACCATAGAAGGCTGAGGAGAGAGCGACTGAGGATCCTGGCTGCGCAAAGGCAGGAGCAGCAACCTCATAAAGAGGCAGCAGGGGCTCCCACACACGCTGCACAGGAGCGATAGCGATCCGTGGCTGGCCGGTGCCTAGCGACACCAAGGGTCTATAGACGCCGCCTGCCATTCCTGCAGATGACTGAGAACAGGTGTTGCCAATGACTGCACATGTCTAGGGACCTGGTGGCTCACATCTGCCACTTACTGCAGAACTTGGCACCAAGGGGACATTGAGGGCATCCAATGCCAGCGGCTGTGAAAGTGACCATGGCTCTCAATTTCTATGCCAGTGGCTCTTTTCATGGCTCCATGGGCAACCTATGTGGGATTTCACAAGCCATCACCCACAAATGCATCCATGAGGTCACGGATCCATTTTCTCCATGGCTCACAACTTTGTGTATTTCACCCGGGACCAGGATAGCTGGGATGCAAGAGCAATTGGATTCGCCCAGATCTCGGGATTCCCACAGGTGCAGGGTATGATTGACTGCACCCATGTGATGCTCAGGTCTCCGTCGGTACACTCAGTGGACTTCATCAACCGCAAGGGCTTCCACTCACTGAACGTGCAGCTGGTATGCAACCACCAGAAATGCATCCAGGTGTGCACATGGTTTCCAGGGAGTGTGCACGATGCCTACATCCTGAGTTGCTCGCAGATCTCTGCAGTCTTCCAGGGTCCACAGAGGCTGCAGGGTTGGCTACTTGGGGTCCAAGGCTGATGACACCTGTGCAACGGCCTCAGACTACAGCACAGCAACATTATAATGAGGCTTATGCAGCAGCTCGCAACTTGGTAGAGCAGACTATTGGTTAGGTTTCGGTGCCTGGACCAGTCTGGTGGAGCCCTGCAATACAGTCCACAGAGGGTGTCATGCATCATTATCGTCTGCTGCACCCTGTACAATCTGGCGCTGCAATGGGGGTGAGGAGCTGGTTGAGGAGGAGGTGGAGAAGTTGCATGTCTCTTCCGATGAGGAGGACACCGACGGGGTTGAGGCTCTCACACTGGCTAAATCAGGCAGGCGCACTTGGGAGGCCCTCTAACTGCCAGATTTGTAGAGGATGACGACGACATGCAGTGAGGTGTCCCTGCAGATCCTCACATTGCAGTTGTGAACGTTTGACTCCGATCTGGCTTATCTCACCGCCAATACCCTCTGAGAAAATGCTCCTGTCATGGAGATGCAGTGAGGACACTGCATAAATCTTCACATGGCCTCTGAGAATGTCTGACTCCTGTCTGGCTGAGGGCAGCTCGCTTGCGGTCCATAATCAGGGCCATCTCAGAGAAGCAGCCATGAAACCTTAGATGCATCTGATGTTGTGTCCACCTTCAGCACCTCAGCCCTTCAGCAGCTGGTGCACAGAATCGCTGGGCGCAGATGCTGGTGAGATGGGGGCCAGCCCCACCTTAAAAGTGCTGAGAGGACACACAAAGTATGAGAGAATTTTTTGGTGTGTGCCCACTACATTCTGGCAGCAATGACCAGCACTGCCAAGGTCCAGGCATCAGTAATGTTTCCAGGGAGTGTGAGGCTGGACCATCACTGTGGTCTGAAGGCCGCACAGAGCATAGGGAAGAGGCCCTGGACTGAGACATCTGCCTTTTACCTTGTGCAGAAAGGTTTCACATCTGAGTGACAAGAATGCTGTTCATCAGAACAAGGAGCCATAGGCAGGGAGACATTCTTGGGAGTTTAAAGACAATAGTGAGCATTATGTATGTGATTAACACCCGTGCCCATGCTGTGCAAATAATTCTCCTTAACTATCCTAACCCTGCCACTATGTCTTGGTGCTTCCCGGACCTCCACAGCGGAGGTGGAGGTAGCCTGCTGACTATGACACCCTGTCTGTGATGACTTTGGCAGGCGCCCTCTAGAGGGCCGAGACTTGGTGGGCCCCAGCCTGCTTCCGATGTCCTGCTGCATGCATTGGCACCCTTTTTGACCTGTGAAACTGGATCTGTGAAGGTCACAGGAAGAGAGGAATCAGATGGGCTGGCCACTCTCAGAGTCACCTGGGTGGATTGCCCCGGAGTGTGCACCTGCTGATTCTCCTCCCTATGGGTGCCCGAGAGCCCCTGGCTGATTCTGTGAGCAGGAGGGGCAGCTGGAGTGAGATTGAGTTGCCCAGCACCCCTCGCGCGTACACACTGTTGAGGGCAACTATAGCATCAGCGATGGGAGTTAAGCACATGCAGCAGTGCAGGAGTGACATCCAGCACCATGGTCACCATGGCGGCCGCCATCCTGCCAGTGTTGACCTCAGTGCATTGCAATGCAGACGCTATCACCTCAGCCTGATGACGGAGGGACTCTTCCATCGTGCCTTGCAATTTGAGGAGTGCAGCAGCCATCCATTCCTGATTATGTTCCCGAGCTTGCCATTACAGCTCCAGCAACTGTGCCATGACCGAGTCCAGAGGCTCGTCATCTGACTCAGCAACGTTCTGGCCTCCAGTACTCCTCCAAGTGCCGGGACCTGGGAAGTCCCTGCCTCCGCCTGCTGTGGAACAGAAAGTGCGATGTGCTCAGCAGGTTGTGGTCCCAATGCTACTGTAAAGCTAGGTCCCACTGAGGTGTATGTCTCTGCTTTGGTGGAGGGTGACAGGACTTCAGGGAGGGTGCCTTCAGATTCCTCTTCAGAGGTTTCTTCGGGGCTTGATTGGAGGCTCTGGGTCATGGACTCTGTCGGCTGTTTGGCAGATGTGCCTGCAAAAGCACGGGGAGATAATTAGTGCATGGCAGTGGCCTGTGAAAGACAACACATCACGCACAGCATGGTTATCTGATGGACGTTGCACTACTGGATCCTCACTGGGTAGAGCAGCAACGACCTCACGGTCAGCACAGGACTAGTCCCAGTCAGTGCTGGCCAGCGGGATGGCTGTGTTTTCAAATTGAGAGACTTTGAATTTTAGCATCCCTCCACCTGTCTGCGACCTTTCCTTCTTGTTGTGAGCTAGTTTGTCCTGCACGGATAGAGATGGGGAGAGTGTATCAGGACGCCTTCCAGGCCAGTTGATAAATATGTCTGGCCTGTGTGGCTGGTGAGTGGTCCCATGGATGGGACGAGGACAATGATTGTGTGTGTGAAAAAGTGAATGGTGATGTCCCTTGCGCTGGCAGTGACTGAGGGCCCTGTGGGTGTGTGATGGGTTTGTGAGTGAGAAAGTTGGGAGTGATGAAAAGAGTGACTTACCCTGGCGGAACAGAGGGCATCATTCATCCTTTTGCGGCACTGGGTGGCTATCCTCTTCTGAAGGGCATTGGCGCCGACCACCGCCTCCCAAGCCGGGTTGGTGACATTGCTACCCATCCTGCGGCCAGAGTGGGGGTTACAGCACATCCCGGTGGGTCTCCACGTCATCCAGCAGTCACTTGAGGGACTCATCGTTGAAGCGGGGGGCTGCAGTCTTTTTTTTGCCTTTGCTGGCCATGTCTCCCAGGCAGCTGTGATGATGAGCACTTTGCTGGCTGCTGCCTTTTAAAGATGGCAGCCGGTGTGATGCAACAACGGGGTGATGGCGAGCGGGCGAATGAGAGCCCACTCACCACAGAAACAGTGTATTTGGCAGGAGTGAATACATAATGAGGTGGGCTCGGGAAGATACGGCATGAAAACCCACCATTTTCATCAGCAGGTAGGACTCTATTTTACCCGCCCGCTACCGAACTTAGTGCAATTCTGGGAAAATTGAGCCCATATGTGAGCAATTTTCCAGGCTGTCAGGTAGATATGAACGTTGTAGCTGAACTGGAATAATTTGGCTAGAGGCATGGCGAGTTCTGGAGTACTAGTCTTGCGCAACACAACCAGATGTTCTTGGGAGTCCATAGCCTTTGATATATCCAGAAAGGTCAACTGTTCATTGATATCATGTGGAGCTAATCGAATTGGCCGTAGACTGTCTTCTGTGATGGTGGGGACCTTCGGGAGGAGACTGAGATAGATCATCCATTTGTTACTTCTGGCTGAAGATGGGTGAAAATACTTAGGCTTGAGTCTTTGCACTCACGTGATGGGCTCTGCCATCATTGATGTTGGGAAGTTTCATGGAATCTCATCGTGCTGTTATTTGTTTAGTTGTCCATCACCATTCATGACTGGATGTGGCAGAATTGTAAAGCTTTGATCTTGCTGTTTAGCATGCAAGGAGTCCTGTGTTGTAGTTTGACCAGGTTAACACCTCTTATTTAGGTACATCCGATGCTGTTCCTGGCATGCTCTTCAACATTAGTACATTAGATAGAGATGAGCAAATTGAGGCTTAAAATAGACTTGCGATGATACATGCAGCCAGAAGCAAATCTCCCTGATTTTGTGATTCAAAAGTCAAAATATATACATACACACAACTACTGCCCTTTAACCTTACTCATAAACATCACTATAATAATGTTGCATGATTTTAAAATTTAATAAAACCAAGTTCAGCATTTCATGATTCAATTTACAACAGATCACTGTTAAATCTAAAGAGATGAAATTTGCAAGATTTTTTGTGTACTCACGTAAAACAAGATGCCCGGTTTATGAGGCAACTGTAATCATCAGGAAGTTCTATCAATTTGTTTGACTCCCTCGGATAGCTAGAACAGGGATATAGAGAAGGAAAAAGAAACTCAAATCAGAAGAACAGATATAATCAATTTGGCAAATAAACGATCACAAAACCACAAGTTATAAGCCTACCTAATAGCTGTTCTCTCCCCCTTCACAAAGCTCTGCACTTCTGCACTTCCACACCATCTATAATTTCAAGTTTTTGTACATGTATGTTAGTTTGCAATCACAGTATTAATATATGCAAAGAATCATTGCAACAGTATAATCTGGATTTTAAAATTTGAATAAACAGTTAAATTTGATTATTTTTGATGCTGAAAAACAGCTAACTCACTTTCAAAATAGAAAGCACGTAAATTTTTGGAAGAAGGATTTTTCACGTATTCTTGTAAAATAGCATATTTACATAAGCAAGCACATAAATTCAAGTTTCAGCATGGTGAATGGTTTTTCTTTAACTAAAACACAATTAAGTAATAGTTCTTTCAGCATCAAGAGCCATATTGTTTATGGGATATATAAGCAAGCATTTCTTGTGCATGATTTTCACCTTTGCATCAATGGCTCAATTGTATCGTTTTCAGTTTGGAAAAGACTCATTAGGTTCTCTGGTAGGTGAAGATAGCGGCACAACAGTTCAAAGTGGCATGCTCCATTTTCTGAAAATGAATAGAAACAGGATCATTATCAAAATCTTCTAAACCTACATATATAAAACACTGGAGAAATAGTCAAAATATATGCTCCACTAGCATCACAGTATCATAAAAGCTTCACATATTCTACAAAAAGCTACACCTTTAGCAGTTTTAGCCAAGTATTTGGAATAAATGCAACATACAAAAATGGTTTTGGCACAAGTAACCAAACTGTACAAATTACAATAGAGGATTGAAGTTCTTCTGCCTGTGATTTAGCAGTATGTTTTGCTTTTACGGTAAAGAATAAAAAGCTTTGAGAAAATGGGTTGTTTTGGGTTTTATTTGTAAAATAATTTTGCAGTGCTTATCCTAGAAAAGGTGGAAAACCACGTTTTAATATGTGGATGAAAGGCTAGGTCTCAAAGTGAAAAAGTTGAAGCAAATTACGTCAAGATTTAATTTTGTATTGAGAAATAAATTACCTTGTAGTTCAATTGGTACTGGTACACTATTGAGATAGTGAAAGAACAAAGCAGAGCATCGTAGATAGGGCATTATTCCAGTCTTGATATATTGCCACAGGTGCCACCCTGAAGACATTGAATTCAAGGCACTACAGGAGATAAATCATAAAAGAGTCAATTCTTTCTGAACTCCAAGAAATGCACTTTGGCTGAAGAGTAATTTAGTACTATGTAATACTTCATGAAGGTCCAAAAAAGCACACTGCACTCAAATCTTAATCCAAGGTTAGTCTACCGACAGCCATATCTGTTGCAATGACCCAATATAGTTTCAATTTATCAGACGGCCTTTTCTTAGTTCAAATTATATTGAAACCTGTTTTAAAGAACACCTGCCTCGCAAAATGTGCTCAAAAGTCAACAATGGCTCAAACCAAAAATAGGAAAGTATTGCTTATTAACCAATTGAATTTGCATCAAATAGCTTATGCAACTGACAGATTTCATGTTACACATCTAATACAGCCCCTTCAAAATCTAGCCCAAATAATGATCTTTCCTTCTACTAGTCTGGGTAGGAAGCGATGGTAGAATATTGTGATGATGCTGGGATGGTAGGCTATCTCAATAAGCCAAATATACACTTCCAAAAATGGTCACTGGATAGTGAACAGATGCAGAAATCAAGGGTGGTTTCCCACTCCAAAGCCCAGAAAAGCTTAAGGGCAACTGTAGGGCCTCCACCTTGACCAAGTTAATTACACACAGCACTCATACCATTGAGCTATTATGAGCATTCCCTTAAATTGTTATCTTATTTGTCATTAAATAACTGAAGGATGAATGACGACCAGCTATCAGCCATGTTAAATTACAGGACAAATACACACGATAAACTAGATGACAATAAGTTTTCACTAAATCTAATTAAGTAACACAGGAAATATCATAATTCATGTTCTTAAAATAGTTTTTTAAAACAGTATATTTCAAATTTTGCAGACCGGTAGAAAAAAAACCTACCTCCCAACCAGGACTCAGTGCCAGGGAATCCCTTCACTTAACCCTCCCAAATAAAGTGAATTTTACTTCTTTTCTTGTCTAAACCACTAGATGGAGCACGTCACCAGGTCAAAAAGCTCCATGCCTCTGTAAACAAGCCATAAGCAACCAAACCTCCTGATTCAAATTGTCGATTCCAACACTTGGAAGAGTACACATAGCAACAAACTATATATAGTAGGTCCATAACTAGTATCTTAAACTTAAATAAAGGCTATTATAAGGGTATGAAGACAGAGCTGACTAAAGTGAACAGGGAAAATAAGTTAAAAGGTAAGATGGTAGAGCAGTGGCAGACATTTGAGGAGATGGTTCATAACTCTTTTCAAAGATCAATTCTATTGAAGAAAGACTTCACCAGAAGAATGCGCCAACCATGGCTAACTAAGGATGTTAAGGGCAGTTCAAATTGAAAGAAAAGGCCTATAATGACAAGAAGATTAGTGGTAGGCCAGAAGATTAGGAAAGTTTTAGAAACCAGCAGAGGATGACTAAAAAAAATGAAGACATAGAAACTGGAGTATGACAGAAAACTAACAAGAAATATAAAAACAGACAGTAAAAGCTTCTACAAGCATATGAAAAGAAAAAGAGTAGCAAATGTGAACATTGGTCCCCTTAGAGGGTGAGACTGGAGAATTAATAAGGGGAAATGAGGAAATAACAGGGACTTTGAACAAATATTTTGCATCCAAATTCACAGTAGAAGACACAAAACTATCTCAAGAACAGTTGAATATCAAGAGGCAAAAGGGAGGGAGGAACTTCGAAAAAATCACTATCACTAGAGAAAAAGTAATGGGAATACTAATGGAGCTTAAGGCTGCCAAGTCCCCTAGAACTTGATGGCCTGCATCCTACGGTTTGAAAATAAGCGGCTGTGGGGATCTTCCAAAATTCCCTAGATTCTAGAAAAGTCCCAGCGGATTAAAAACCAAATGGGACACCTCTGTTCAAGAAAGGAAGGAGAGAGAAAGCAGGAAACTACAGGCCAGTTAACCTAGTTGTAAAGACGGTTGTAAAAATTTCAGCCTCTACTTTTCAGTCACATGCTGGATTCCATCATAATTAAGGATGAAGATGTTCAAATAGTCCCTGCCTCCTGTTAGGTGCTTCAGTGTTCATCATCATCCTGATGTGGCACGACTCCCAAGCTTTGACATGATCTGCTGTCTATAACACGCTGCTTTCACTGCTTAGTATGTATGTGGCTTCGCTATTCGTTTTCAAGTACACCTGGCACTGTTCATGGCATGCTCTTCTACATTCTTCATTCAACCAGCAATGGTCATCTGGCTGGCTGATGATGAATATGTTGGACCATGAGGCTCAGATTGCAGTACTGCATGGTTTAGTCCAGTTTTGTTCCTTTCCAGTAGTTTGATAGAACTGAGTGGCTTGCTAGGCAGTTAAAAGTCACCCATGTTGGCGTGGAACTAAAGTCACCCACGGACCACAGGTAATGACAGCAGGTTCCCATCCCTTAAAGACCTTTTTAAACCAGTTGGACTTTTACAACAGTCCAACAGCTTCTTGATCACTTTTATTGGTGACAACCTTTTATGTTATAAATTATTGGCTTTTAAAACTGAATTCAAATCTTCAAGCTGCCATTGTGGGGTTTGAACTCATGTTCTCTTGACTATCATCTAAGCAAAAGACAACAAAGTTAAAAAAATATATATATACGAAGAGCTGCTCAGGAAGACAAAGGTCCTTGATGAAGGTCCCACCCAAAACGTCTGTTTTCTTTCTGATCTACAACAACTTGTGTTTACATAGCATCAAAGAAGGCAATTAAATCTGCAGTGCATTTTCAGTTTTGTTTCAGTACCTGGCAAGGTCTTCAGTAAGGTGCTGAAAGATTGAAAGCAGAAGCAGACATTACTCTTCATGAAGAACAGGCAGATTTCATCGATGGCAGGTCTTGCTGCGAGCAGATCTTTACGCTTAGGAACATCATAGAGCACAGCCTAGAGTATCAGAAGCCACTTGTTGTCAACATCACTGATTTCAAGAAGGCTTTCAATAACATCCATCAGCAGTCATTCTTGTACATCGCAAGACAGGACAGCATCTCAGAGCGGTATATTAACATCGTCAAAGCTTTAAACCGTAAGTCCAGCTGCTGCGTCAAGAACATCAAGGGCACCATGGATTCCTTCAATATCACAGAGGAACAACAAGGCTTCCCCCATTCCTTTTCTTCTTATTTATTGATTTCATCAAGGTAGTGGCAATGGTGGGTTCAGACTTCGGCATCCCGTGGCAACACCACCAGTTGACGTACCTGGATTTCGCAGATGACAACACCTTGCTGGCCGAAGAATCACGTGTCCTGCAAGACATGACTACCAGTCTTGAGAGTAGCAGCGCCAAGGTTGGTCTACACATCAGTTGCAAGAAAACCAAGACCTTGTTGCATGGCAACAAGGCCCCTCCCATCACCATAGGGCAACAGACACCAAGGATGTCAACCACTTCCCCTAACTAGGGAGAAATATCTCCAGGGAGGGCAATGTAGAAATCAATGTCCACACCAGAAATGGTAAAGCAGCATCAGTCTTCCAATGGTTCCACATGGTCTGGGCATCCAACACCATCCAAAAGGCCATGAAGCTGCGACTTGACATGTCCATAGTAGTACCAACTGCAATCTATGCCAGCGAGACATGGAAGAGAACACCAAAACTGTCATATATATTGGACGTCTTTCACCAGTGTTGTCCACGTAAGATCCTAGGCATCACATGGGGAGACAATATCACCAATGAGGAAGTACTACAGAGAACTGGTCAGAAGCACTTGTGGGAGATTGTGAAGGAGAGACCACCGAGACTGGCGGAACATGTAATTCATCTCCCAGATGTAGGCCCAGCCAGAGTGGCAGTAGAAAGGATATCACCAGATGGAAAAAGGTGATGGGGCTGGTCAAAGGCGACCCTTCAAGAACAACACACCATCTGACAGCAAAAAAAAAGGAGCGATGGACCAGAGTCTTGCTGCCCATTCTCCTGCACTGGATTGGAGGAACTAAGTTGAAGTAAGCTTCCCCATTTCAAATGGCAGAATTCCCATTTTTTTTTTAAACCTGCAAAAGCCATATATTACTTGATTTGCATCTTACCTTCCTGAGTATTGCCTGAGTTTGTCGTACACTGTTAAGGCAGCAGCCTCTTCAGCCCCATCAGCACTCTCCTGGTCCATACTATTTTCCTCTAGAAGCAGCAAACCACGAGTCAAAACACTCATTTAAACATGCAAAAGTGAAGTCTTGCTAGTATATCTAATTTAATTTCATAGCTAACAATTTAATTGAACTAGGTTTATTCTTCTCCCCCAAATATGTAATAGTACAGATTGGATATAATACATTACCATGCATTGAGGATTGGTTAATGGACAGAAAACAGAGTAGGAATAATCAGGTCATTTCAGGTTTGGTAGGCTGTAACTAGCAGGGTACCACAAGTTTCAGTGCTTGGGTCTCAGCTACTTACGATATATATCAATGACTTATTATGGAGACCGAGTATATGTGTCCAAGTTTGCTGACAATACAAAGTCAGATGTGAACGTAACCTGTGAGGAAGATGCAAAAAGCCTGCAAAAGGAAGATACAGGTAGGCTAAGAGTGTGGAAAAGAGCACGATAGATGGAATATAAAGTGGGGAAATATGAAGTTATTCACTTGGGGAGGAAAACGGAAAGGAGAATATGTTTTAAATGGAGAGAGACTGGAAAATGTTGATACTCAGAGGGACAAGGTGTTCTCGTGTATGAATCACGAGAAATTAACTTGCAGGTATAACAAGCAATTAGGAAAGCAAATGGTATGTCAGCAATTTTACAAAGGGATTAGAGCATACAAGTGAATAAGCCTTACCGCAATTATATAGGGCCTTGGTGAGGCAACACCTGGGGCAGTGTATAGTTCTTGTCTCCTTACTTAAGGAAGAATATAGTCGCCTAGGAGGGAGTGTGATGAAGGTTCACGAGACTAATCCCTTGGATGAGGGGATGTCTTATTAAAAGAGATGGGTAGACTGGGACTATATTCCCTGGAATTTAGAAGAATGAGAGGTAATCTCATTGAAACATAAAATTCTAAAGTAGTTTAATAGAGTAGATGTGCTGAATGTCTCCCCTGATTGAGCAGTATAGAACTTGGATTCAGAGTCTCTGACAAGACAAGAGATTTCTTCACTCGAAGGGTTGCGGGTTTTTGGAATTCTCAATCTGAGAGCTGTGGATGCACAGCTTTTGAACATATTCAAGACAGATATCGAAAGATTTTTTAATACTACAGGAATTAAGGGATATGGGGATAGTGCGGAAAGGTGAATTTGGGGTAGATCAGCCGTGAGCCGTGACTGTATTGAATGGCACAGCTGGCTGCTCCTATTTCTTCTTTCTTACCTAAATAGTACTTGCCGCATTGTTTATTATTGTTGAATGTTACAATCATACAGATTTTCCCGATCTTATTTATTGTTAACTGCTGTGGAGTATCTAAAAGACACTCTACACAGAGTCGGCTGTAGGTAGATTCAGCGACAATTCTTTATTTAGTACCAAGTGTGCACACGTGGGAAATGCACTTTTAGAATGCTCTAAAAGGCAATTCGAAGTTAAACAATTTCTGTCGGTTATATATACTGTCTTTGGAATAACTCATCATTAGCTCAACGTTCTTAGGTTGTATGTCTAGTTGTTACGCCCTCAATTACAAATGAGTTTACAACATTAACACGGAATAACCTGTTCATCACCTCTGCAGGAATTGGTAAAATAATCACGGAATGGCCTGCCCATTAGCACAAACAATGTTCCAAAACATTAACTTGTTTACCTATCCTGACATTTCATTTGAGTGCCTAGCATTCTGCATAACTTGACCTGGAGGTCAAGCTATCAGTTTATTACAGTATAACTCAAAGACCATTCATCAACTTCCTGGACTGGCTATAAGGTCATATTCATTCTAGTTTTTCTTTTACTGTGAACACTTTTAAAACTTATATCTGCAACTTGGCCAAGTCTGGGTAAGCCCATGAAGCAGCCTGATATGCCTCTTCATTAACCTAAATCAGTATTAATTCTTTTAAAGTTAGAATGCTTCATAAATTACCAGTTGAAGACGTAAGCAATATTTGTACAATGTGTGCCATGGTAACCAGCTGGAAGAGATGAAAGTGTCCAACAGCTAAACTAACCCCAGTGAAATCATGACAATGCAGAGCTGGGATAGAAAGCACGAGGCTCACCTGTAGGGAGAATAACAGGTTCGTCAAATTGCATGAGCTAGTTATGAAAAATACTACAGAAACATTTTATTTGATATGGAAAGGTTAAAAAATGAGATAGAATTTTTAACAATAAAATTAAACATGACATCCTACACAAACATCTAGAGGCAAGTTGGTTGTACAATGGGAAGCTGCCAAAATATGAACATGACTCCAAAATAATGGTACAAGGACTAGGGAACACAGATTTAAGGTTTTGGCAAGCAATGTAGGGGAGAGGTGAGGAAGAGCTTTCTTTTTTAAGTAGTGAGTGGTAATGACCTGGAATTCATTGCCAACAGAGGGTGATGGAAGCAGAGAGGATCAATGAATTCAAAAGGAAATTGGATAGGCACTTGAGGGAAATAAACTTGGAGTTTTATGGGAATAGAGCAGGGAATGAGACTGACTGGGTTGCTCTAGGCTACAGGAAGCTGGCATGGATTTGATGGGACAAATGGCCTCCTGCTGTTGTCCGTGACTCTATTTGGCCCTACCAAACAAGAAAGAATACAATGGCTCATTAAGTGGATTATAGATATAAAAAAAACAGCCAGCTCAAGCATTTCAATGGGAATCTTTAAAATCAATTGAAGTACACAATTCTCATACATGTTTACTGTCAAAATTACACTGCTTTCTCTCACTTCAGATGTTCTTAACATGGGCTAAATAGACAAAGCAAGATGACTAATTCAACTAAAGATCTGTCAGTGGAACGAGATTGTGAGAAAAAAAGGAAAAAGCAACAGGAGTATAAACCTTTGAGATTATAAATTTTGTTAAGGGAATTGTACTTGTGGGAACATAGATGTGCCACGAATAATTTGAAGTTGAACTTGTATTTCAACACTGAGGTGATATCTTATGAAACCCTTAACATTATCTTGACTTCCCATAATAGAAAAACCCTGTTTTGTTTTCTGAAACAAATGTTACAAACTGAAGTGATTGATGTTCCAATATTAAATGTTACTCGAAATTAGATGTAGTCACTTTCAATATAGTTTAACTTTTAAAGAAACTATAAATTACCATAGGAACATGAAAAAGAGTATGAAAATGTCACTTGTACACACTTTTATAATACATCCAAGAAGCTAGCTCAAAATTGCTTACTAAACAAGCCTGGTCTTATTATACAATTTGAAAGTCATCACAAAAACGAGAGATCGTTTAAAAAAAAAAGTCAAATAGATTGATCACCTACCAATAAATGGAACATGTCAACATCAAGAATGGATGGAGGAATCTGAGTTTTATCATCATCAGGTATCAGAACTGAGAAAGGGAAAAGATATACAAAACTGTGTTCCATTTTACAAGGCCATTTAATATCAAAGTTGGCAAACAGACTTATAAGGAGGGCTTTTGCAGTTATAATTATAGTCGCATAAAATTATAATCAGGTACTCAAGCTACACAACATACAAACCTGATAAAAGTCGAGCATACTGTTTCTGAACCACAGACAGAGAACTCACAGTCCACTGTGACGCAGCAAATCGGGTTAATGCCTTTAGACAATCATCCTGCAAGACAAAATTATAGCTGCAGAAAACAACTGAAAACATAGCTTATAAAGAAAGAGTGAAATAATTTGCATTTACATAGCACCTTTCATGACCTCCGGACATCCTAAAGTGTTTCACAGCCAATATATGACACCAGTGGTAGGAGCATTAGAATTACAATAGTAACTTGCATAATTTCTGGAACAACTTGTTTAATTAAATTTTGCAATATTTTCCAACATTTAAATATCTTAATTCTTTACACCAACCCGAATTACAAATATCAATTTTTTAAAAGTTCATAAGCAAAGTAATTTAGAGGCCGAGGCCAAGTTATATACACATTCCATATAATAAAGCTTGTCCTGTAGAGTAGTCAACATATTAGTCTTCGCTGCTTTTAGAGAGCATTCTTCCAGGATATATTTCAGTAGCTGCTTAAGTTTTCCATTACAATCCCATTATTCTATTTTCAGATTTTGGTTTGTGTCTTTGTAACAATCTTTAAAATTATATGCAATGTTTACACATATTAGTCATTCCTACCTGCCTGCATGGCAGGTGACCAAACAGTGGCTTTTCTTCATCTGCCAGGAAACGTTCTGGAAAGGTAAATATAAAACAGTTCTAAAAGCTTACTGTAGTCTTGTTCAACATTGATAAATTTCAGATGTTTATATAATATGGTGCTCCATGTGGTCAAATTTAACATAATGTAAAGCTCTTCATTAATGTTAATTTTGGAGAATGAAGTCAACTAGGTTTTGAAGCTATCATTTAGACAACGGTTTACTTAAGAAACATACTGGCTTTTAAAAAGTCATTTTACATAATTTTGTTAGTCTGGCACTTAAGTAAACATCCTGATAGTCTATACAGCACTGCATTCACTGTGACTTACCTATTGCTTGTATTGTGTATGCACAGCTCCCCCGGCACATTATAGGCACCCGTGGGTCCTGCTCATTGGGATGAACCTTGAGACCCACTTTGTATGTTGCTGTAGCCAAGGTTGTAAGCATCTCCTTGATGCTATCGGAGTAAGGATTCCTGACAAAAGAAATAAAGCACCATTGCAAGAAACATCCAAGCAACAATTTTTTGCACAACCAACAGCACAGCACCAGACAATATAAAGTGAGAAAATAGTTCTTTGGAACAATTGGCAAAGCTTTGTATCTGGCCTTTAATGAGTAAGACGCTTAATAATTAACATGATATTAAATAGGTGAATTAAACAGAACTGCTGTATCCAACATACAGTGAATATGTTTGCTCAGCAACCCCAGCCAGCGAAGCCCACATCCCCTGAATGAATAAAAAAAATCAATTGTCCAACATCTCTGTTATGATGTTAGAGATACCAAGAGGAATCTATGGCTGCAAAGGATGCTAATAGGTGGAATTTTCTATTGAATAACTCACTCATGGTCTTAGAGCTCACATCAGATGCAAATGATCTAAAAGAAATACCCTCCCATATGATGATAATTAAGGGGCAACTCAAACTTGGTGCTCCATACACATAATCCAACAACGTTTGCCAAAGACAAAAAAACTTGTATAAACTTTAATTTGTATTTTCATTCTCCATAACAGAATATTGTGTTTGAAATGAAAATTGGAGCTTTTTTAATTTATCATTTTCATAACAAATGGCAAAGAAAGCTAAGGCAACATTGAAGCTTTTCAAATTGTTTAATGATCAAAATACACACTTTGGTTTTACATCAGGTTGAAATCCCTCAGGGACTTCCATTCCTTCTAGATTAGCATTGGAGAGGTTATCTGGAAAAAAAACAGAATGTGGATGAACTTTGATTAATGTGGTTGATCTTTAAGATGTTTAAAAAAAACCTCATTTTAAACATAAAAGTAGTTACCAATGAATGCAGTATAGAAAATCACTAGCACTATAGGTACAACATTCAACGTAACAGAAATTTGGAGTAAAATTGAAGATAAGAATTAAGAAAATCGCTTTTACAATAGCCCTTTTGCTTTTATAAAATGCGTATCTTAAAATTAGCATCAGCAGACAATGAGCCATGGACCTACCTTTGGGCCAAGCACACATGAATGAATGAATAGTTTTAAATTACGTTTTCACATTTATTTCTGAAGTTAAACAACATGGCTTAAGCACTTGCACTGATGGGCACATTTGCTTCAGCATTTAGACACTTGCCAATCATCCAGGGGATTGGAGTCCAATGTTTACCGTTAAGATGGCCAAATCTTTCATGTCAAAGGGGCAGAAAGCTTAAGTTAACTGGCTTCCCTCAATGTTGTCTGATCGTGGACCACCAGTGCTAGCCATGGGCAAATTTTGGCCAAGCCATTCCACACTCTAATTGGATACAAGATGGCACAAAACTACCTACAAAAGGTCAAACCAAGAAACTAAAATGTTATCAGAGATTAGTATTTCAATTTGTGTTGTGAAACTATTTCGTCTAGTAAATTTATAAACCAGCCACTTGCTCATACAATATAGCACATTTGAAATAAAATCTGAAAACTCAAACCAAGGAAAGGTGCCAAAATAAAATTTCAAACTATAAGCCAAACTTGAAACTTATATTCCCTTTATAAAAAGAGTTAACTTTAGCAGAGCCCCAGCATATAAAAACTTATGCAACGTCATTACAGAAGTCACTGAAGTTAGAGCCTCTCAAGTTAATCATGAGAGTTCAATATTTTCCTGACTCATTGAGTGTTTCCAGAATTTTGTTTTTATTACAGGTTAATATATGTAGGGGAAGATTTTTAAAACAGAACTGGATAGTATAAATAAAAATCAATGTGTATACTAAAACTGAAGTTTTGAAAATGATTAGAATTTTAAAATTTATATATAAAAGATAGTATTACAATGGTTAGTCTGAGTTCTGAGTAGTGAGTTCGACCTAAAATGTTAGCCCTTCTTTTCTCTCCACAGGTGCTGCCTGACCTGTTGAGTATTTCCAGATTTTTTGTTATATATTTCCAGGACCTGCAGTATTTTGCTTTTATGTTACATTAGTTAATCTGTTCTTGACAACACACAACACAGTGCTCAATGACTGTAGTTGTGACGTGAGTAATGAAGTTTTTCAGATTATTAACAAGATTCCCCTGTCTTCACACGTTACTTCAAATTGCTTCAAAGAGCACAGGATTTTAAGACACACTGTTCAAATTAAAGCATTCTAATGTATAGGTGATAATTAAACCCATTTTCTTTCCAATAAAAAAAATGTAGTTTAGCCTGAATGGCACCCTATCAGAGTTAAGGAGTATACAGTAAGCATCCAATATGACTTGAGTATAAGCCAGCATTACAAGGATACATTGTTAGTCCTGAGGTATGCTAGGTCACATTCACTACACACACACGATTAAGTTAGGGTTTGTAAGAGGCGTAAACATGTTTATGAAAGCTGTCTTATGATGAGCATGAGGAAGCAATTAGGAGACATCTTGAAATTAACTTGACTTATACTCTACTTCTCCAATAACAATATCATCTTGAAAGGTCTATAGGAATGTCTGTTATGGATGGGTGACCTTTTTCCTGCTCAATTCAGTATCAGACAGTTATAAATCAGCTTCACTATGGAAGATTTTCCTAATCATAATAGTAATACAGCATTCAAGAGCAAAGCATTTTTCACTTCTACTGTCATATTATTTGCATAACAACAGACAACGAACAATGGTTATGTATAAAACTGATTTTTTTTCTCATACTTACCAGGTACAGTTTGCTTTTCCTGGATTTTCTTCAGGACATTTAACTGCTGCAATGTATACTTCAGCCAATGGGATAAAGTAGGAGAGCCTGTATAGTTTTTTGAATTGTCACTAAAAAGAAAAACACAGGTATTCATGTTTACTGAAAATGTTACCTAAGCCTTGCCCGTTTCCTCTTAGAACAAAAACTACTAATGTTCTGCTCCAGTATTATTTCCTTAACTGATTGAAAAATAAAATCCAACAACAGTGCATTTAAAAAAATCCATTCATCAATATCTCTAGATCAACAATCACTTAAAAAAACAAAGTGTTCAGTTTAGAAATATAAATCCTGAGGATCTCTCTCATTAGTGGTGAGTACACAATATTATGCTTTACTTCCAGAAGTTCTCTATAAACAAACTCAGGATTAAACTGCCTACTGTTGACATTTATTAAGATACTTACAAAGAACCACCCAAAAGTCACATAGGTAGGAAACCACAAGTCTACTTTCATAACATACTAGGAGCGTTATCCCATGTAACATAAAATGTTTCTGAACCATGGCTAATAATACATTATGTGCCTGAATAAGACAAACTGTGTTTTTATTATAAACCAAATATAGAAAATCTGATAGAAGAATTGGAAGTGATGGAGAAAATAGAAATTGGAAGGTGTGGGAGAGAAGGAACCAGCAAGGAGTGTTGGACTTGGATTATATTGCTCTAAAGGGACAGCTACTGTACAGGATTGTGGAAAAAAGGCAAGGATGCACGACTCAAGTGAAATAAATTGGAAAATGTTTAACATTTCTACCCAGAGATATAAGTAAGTAGTTTTTGACTAGCTAATGATGTTTTTATCAATTACAATTGGATATAACCAAGCCTGCTCTAGGAACAATGACAGTTGATTCTCAAGTGATCAGAACAAAAATATGCAGTTGCCTACCCCTTTCAACCTGTGTCAGTTTCTGTGATTAGAAGTGAAAATATTAATCTTCATGCACAATTTTATTATAAACTAAAAGCTATAGATGCAACCATCCTTCTTTGTGCATACATGTAACTCTCTTACCTGTCCTTTACAAACATGAACTTGCATCTTCAACCATCTTCAAGGTCGACATAATTAAAGAGATGGGTTTTAGTAGGTTCTATGATTCTTTAGACTTGTTTATAGAGATTTATAGTGCGACAAACTGAAGAAAATCTGCACCCTAAATGTATCAAATTTATTTTATTACATTAGAAGATGACAAAAAGACAGTTGATAGACATCTCGCTTGGAGAACAATAAGCAAAATCTTTAAACTTCTGGATGATGTCAAAATAGGAGGGAAAAAAATGAAGAACAATGCAGCAAAATTCAGATGAAATGTGTCTTATTTAGGTGGCAAGGCCATTGAAGAAAAGATCAAATTTAACATGGATGACAGTAATTAGCTTGTGACCAAATCACTACAATACAGGAGTGAAGTAGTGGTAATATAATCTAGGGATTAGGATGGATAGATGTATCAAGCCAGCAGCCACAGATCAGCTGCAGGTAAATAAAACAAAAACTACAGAATATCATTTGCAGACAGAGTTTAAAAAAATTCATGTATGAAGCATTGGTTTGATCTTTTTTGGAGCAGTTTATACCTTTACCCAAAGAGTGACAAGAATGTGGAACTCACTAACACATGGAGTGGTTGAAGTGAATAGTACAGGTGCATTTGGGAGAAGGTGGACAAACATATGAGGGAGAATAGAACAGACAGTTCTGATGATTCATTTAGATGAGAAGGGATGATAGGAGGCTTGAGGTGGAACATAAATGCTGGCAGGGGCTGGCTGGGTTGAATAGTCTGCTTCTGCACCATATATCCTATGTAATCTTACATAACACACGCTTGTCTTCAAATCATACTACTGCAATTAAGTGGGTGAGAAACTAAGGTATTCAAAGAATCAGAAAAGATGCAGGAAATTGGGATTACCTTCTTCAGAAAAGATCATTTTGGGGACTATTAAAATTTCAGTATTATAAAGGGAAAACAACAAAGTTGGTCCAAACTAATAATTATTATGAAGAGTTCAACTATAAATGAGTGTAAAAGGCAACTAATCAGATTTCCAGAGAGAAGAAAGGTTTTGATCCAGCAATGTTACAGACGCTAAGTATACTGAAGGAAGTCCAACAAAAATATGTTTTTTTTAAGAAGTTGGAAGAAAGAAAATTATGCTCATTGTGAAACATTACAATAAATGCATGATCACTATGTGCCAATATTCTGAAAATACCGTGGAGCTCCTTTTTGCACATGGGAACGCGCTGCTGGAAGATTCACCTTGAGATCATCCGCACCTTTTTTGTCTTCTAGTGTAATAAAATAAATTCAACACATTTAGGGTGCGGTTTTTTTCTCCATTACACTTTATTGCATTCTAAATCTCTATAAACAAGTCTAGTTGAACAACGGGCTAACTAGGGGGAAAGAGTGATGGGTGCCCCAAGTGCAATATTTAATGATCAGTTTCAGGGTATTCCAAAAGCCCTGGATGCATGATTGTGCTTTCTCATACTCAGTCTTCACATCGTAACTTTTAATGGCTATCATCCCAAATCTGAGTTTCCTCACTATCTGAATGATGTATAGATGCCTCCAGTACAGAAAAGAGTTATTCCAGCAGCTTGTGTTATGCTGGCCACCTTTATGTTCCCTTGTCTCATCCAACCTATCCAACTATTTCCCTTCTCTAACCTTGCTTACTCTCCAAGATCATTCAACTTGGCACCACTCACCTGTCCTGTTCACAACTCTCCTGTAAGCTCTTGTACAAATCCCTTTAGTACAGCGGCAGCTATTTGTAGTCTCCAACTATTTCCTTCATCACTGCAACCACAGTGTATTACCTTTCCTTGCTTAGCACCCTTCAACACAGCTGACAATGCAAATGTCCTGCTCTATGGTTCCATTCCAATTTGTCTCAACATAGCCAGCAATATTTCAACAGTGATTTTTCCACTTGCTCAGCAGGATCACCTTGGGTATCCTCAACAATCCATCCTTGATATTTTCTAAATGTATATTTTTGAGACTCAGCTCCACATCTCTACTTCCCTCGGCCACCTTAACCCTAGACAGGAAATTTTAGTTAAGTCATCAATGAAATAAAAGTTTCTCCAATTGAGCATTCAGTCCCTGCACATGGAGAATGACATTTGTGACATAGGTTATAGCTGTTTTGATGTTGTGGGAGCAGCAGGCTGGTAATTGGAGGGATTTAAATTAAATTGCAGGACAGATGGCCACAGATTTGGAAGGCAACACATCTGAGTGCTCTGGAAAGTAAAGAGGTATTGGAGATGGTGCGCTGGCTGGAAAACCAAGCATACAAAATTAGGTAATGGCTTAGAAGGCGAGGGACCATGGCAAATTTGAAACACAGGAGGATAGTGCCTGGTGAAACCATACACTTCCTGCCATCTAGGGGCCAGGAGAGGAAGTGAGTGGTCAGGAGGCTGATGGGATTGGGTTCACTGGTGGAGGGGGTAGTTCCATGTCTGAGAGGAGCATGAAGGACTGACGGTAGAGAAACTAGAGAAAAAGAGTTGGAGTTCAGTGTGTGAGAAGCTTTGGTGAACAAGAGGAACAAGGAAAAGCAATGAAATTTGATTGGGAAATCAGTATATTGGCGACAAAGAAACAAAGGACAGTGAGAGGTGAGAGGCAACAGGGGCAGGGTTGAGCAGTGAAGTTTAAGGAAATAGTTGATATTATAGAAAAGGACTCGCGAGTAATTTTTGCATTTCAGGATGATCCTAGTGTAGTGCTGTGGCTTTTGTATAGGAGAAATGTGGGAGATAACAGGTGGAGCAGAAGCAGGCAAATTAATTGTAGTTTGAATAGTGAAGATAGTAAATTAAGAAAGTTTGATCAAGTGCTAACACTAGCTGTATCAGGAATATACGATTGGAGGAGGCTATTGATAATTCAATAATCTAACCTGTTCAGTGGACTCCTAGGTGAAGGAAGTAAAGGAATAACAGTGTTGCTCAAACATTCACATAGCGGACAAAGAAATTCTCCATTCTCCACATCATAGCTTGTGTGCACCCTTAATCTTTGCTGCCTCCGCTGCTCTTTTGCTTGAACTGCATCAAAGTAACTGGCAGATAAGAAGAACAATGTGTAATCTGACAATTCTTCATACAAATACAAACAGTTCATGTCTCACACACTGCATATAATTTGAGAGAAATTAGGTGATCTCTTGAATTTGAACTCTGAACATGAACATTTTGAGAACAGCTTGTATGAAAAATAAATTTTCAGTACAGTTCCACAGGTCCATAATTTCGAGAGAATGTCAGGATAATGTCTGATAGAACTGTTGAAAAATAGCAAACTGTCCATACTTTTGCAGTTGAAAGCCTACATGGTACATGCAAGGGCAGAAACATGCCACTGCAACAGGATGCTACTAAATGTGTCCATACATTCTGCATTAGGCTCTGCATATTTAAACATCATTATTGATTAGGAACAACATAGTTGAACTCTGTGCCCCTGACTGGTGGGTCTGGAACTAAGGGACACAGTTTAAAAATTAGGGGACTCCAATCTAATACTGAGATGAAGAGAATTTTTTTCTCTCAGGGTTTGTTGGTCTGTAGAATTCTCTTCTCCAGAGAGCAGCAAAGGCTGGGTCATTAAATATATTCAGGGCTGAGTTAGATAAATTTTTGACCGACAAGGGAATCAAGAGTTATGGAGGTAGATAGGAAAGTGGAGTTGAGGCCACAATCAGATCAGCCATGATCTTATTGATTGGCAGAGCAGGATTCAGGGGCCGAATGGCCTACTTCTGCTCCAAATTCTTGTGTTGAGTGGCACTAGATGGATTGCTCTTGATAGACCAAATGGCCTCCTTTTGTGCTGTAACCATTCTATGACCATAATAATATGGTTTATAATTGCTCAAGAAACTCCGAGTAAGTCAAAGTAAGAGGGCAAAGCATGCTAAATCTTATTGTCCATTGTTGCGCGATTATACGGCAACAGCTGGTTATGTGCGGTTTGTTCCGACAATAATTTTATAGTTGCAATCGATTAGTTTACCTAGCTTCCCAAGAATAATCCTTATAAAAAAGCACAATAAGTAATTGCCAATTAAAGAATTGAGTGTGGCAGCTGACTGCTCATATCTTGTCATTTGTTTCCAAATCTTTACAGAAAGGTAATTAGAACAGACAATATCAGCAGCTTATACACTGGTAAAGGGATCTATATTTGTTATTACTAACCTCTGCCAACAGTGGGCGTGCATGATATGTCCACAGCTACCTATATGAGTGCCACAGGCCAAATCTGGTTGCATGAACAATGGGTCATAGTTTTCTGATGAGGAGAAGAGAAGCCATACTGAGTAAAAAAAAAACTATTTAAACATTTATTCAATTCAAAGTTTAGAAAGAATATTTTCCAGTACAAATGATTTCTAAACATTGTTGCTCAATTTCACCTGTTTGTATAACAGGAGAATACATGTTTGTATTCCCTTTAGGCAACAGGCAATAATATGCCACTTACCATATTATGCTATAGTACTAAAATATGTATTTGCAGATCAGCATGAATAGTGGTTTGGTGTATATATATTTTTTTTTTCATGGGCCAACAAAACTAAAATCTGTCAATTCTTCCAGCCTTATCAAGTGAGGAAAAATATAAAAGAAAATTACTGAAGTCCAACTTCACAGCAATTGCATACGGCAATTTAATTAATTTACTTAGCATTTATTTCCTACAATGAAAATGACCAATATCATAAACACCAACATGAAAAGTCACCTGGATCCTGAATGGTTCGTGTTCTGTTTTTGGACAAAACTGTTGACCTTTGAACAAATGATGCCAAGACCATTGCTTTGTTGTTCATTCTAATCTCCTGTTCCTCCTGGCACAAAATGCACATAACAACTTGCTTCTTCTCAAAAACTCTTGTTTGTTTGGGACCTAAAGCAATCAATGCTGCATCAGGAATTACAGGCCTGGAGATAAAGGAAGACAAAATTAGCAACACATTAGCATATTATGTAGCATATTCATATTGATGAGGAGTAATCATCTAGGTAAAGCAATTGTACTATATTACAACAGTGATTACACTTCAAAGAATACTCAATTGCCTAGGAGGTGCTTTGGGCCATTGAGGTTGTGAAAGGTGTGATATAAAAGTACATTTTTTGAGATAACTTGAAAATTAGATACATCCATTTAAAACTTAAGAACAATTTTTTTTGTCTTGTTCTAGCACATTGAATATATCATCAGGCAAAGTGCTTGAGATTGGTCTCGACTTTAATACCTTTAGGTGGTCAAGGAAGCCATCTTCTGTCTGGAATCAGGCTTCTTAAAATTCACATCCTGGCAAAGCTGCAATTGAGGCCTCCAAGATCACTTGAGGACTTAACTCAGAGATAACAGAGCAGCCCCTGCTCAAATCATCCAACTCGAAAGAGAGTTGCTCCAGTGACCCAGTCATCATTGCTGGATTACACCTAAAAGCACCTGATATGCAGATAACCTGTGACTGACACTTGACAAACACAAACATCAAAATACCCAAGGGCCAAACAGTCAAGAAATGAGAAAAAATTTGATGCACATTTTCCATTTATTTTTTTCCATGACTTGTTAGTCAACACAAGCCTTCTGGTTAACAGTGGTTGTAATTCATGAAATACACTGCCATTAGACTTCATCCTGCTACGTGGCAAGGTCTCTCAGTTGTCCTGTGCTACTTTAGTTATTACCAGCTTGATCACTGGGAAATTGTTTTCATTGTTCTCCTATGCCATCACATATGCTGACTTGACTTGCCAGTCTCAGAGTCACACCTCACTGATCAACTGGTCATCCATCAGGCGTTAAATATACCACAAAATTCACTTCAGCAGATCCACTAAGCGACTCACTTATGCACTATGAGAGGTGTTCAAGGTTACATCAACAGCTGATCTCCTTTGCCTGATGTTCAACCCATTGTTATATTGGCTGATGGTCATATCGGACCAGCAGCTGCTGATGGTCTGTGGAATAACAAGATTAAGCATCAAACATATCACTAGTGCCCTGAAGTCCAACTGCAACTCAGGCATTGCACTGAAAGTTATCACATAGCACTTATGGAAACCGATGAGATACTTAAAATGAAAATTATTGAACATGTCCATATCATACGACTAAAGTTTTGATGTAGGACTGGGTGGTAAAAAAGGTAGATTTTTGCTACCTAGGCCAAACATTTCATGAAGATGGGTTGTCTATTGAATGCTCTTCTGTATTAATTATTCCCACATACTTCAATCAGGCCACAGTGAAGTTAAAAGCAAAATACTGTGGATGCTGGAAATCTGAAACAAAAACAAAAATAGCTGGAAAAACTCAGCAGGTCTGACAGCATCTGTGGAGAAGAAGACAGAGTTAACGTTTGAGTACGTATGACTCTTCATCAGAACTGAAGAGGAGTTCTTGATCATATCATAACGCATAGGAAACTGTTACACAAGTTGAAACACTGGTTTGAATTACCCAATGATGATGGGACAAGCTTTTCACTGCTATTTAAATACAAAGCAAATAATTCTATGATACCTTTCCACTTGCATATACCTCTCCAGAAAAGCACGAAATCATCGGACAGCATATGCCAGCAGTAAATGTCCTACGACTCGCATTCTGTCTAGTACTTCGATGTTTTTATTTCAGATACCCATTTATTTCTTTGTGCCTTGAAGTCTTGAATGCCCCATTATTGGGACATCAACTACCTTTGTTGCTAGGAGGCAGCCAATGATATTAGCCATTAGGAATTCAGTATGACCTATCCAACTCAGGTGGGTAGAATGCTGGACACCATTTCAATTGTAGGTCTCTGTTCCAACACTTAGGTTTGGATATGCTAATTATTTCTGAGTGAGAAATGATAGCAAATTCTTCTGTGATCGCGTTTTACTTTTCTTTTCCATAAGCTGTAGACTGTAGAACCACCATTTTCTTCTATGCACATCCTTGGCTTTCAACATCATCTCTCATCAAAATGATGGGTATATCAAAAATGCAAGTGTCCACTGAGTGATTTTGTTGCAAGTTGATTTTAGGGTACACAAAACGTCATAAGCGAGAAAGGGGTATCCAAAAAGATAAATTTAATTTGTTCCTAATATACAATAACTACAAATCCAACCAATCCTATTCAATTATGACGAATTATAGTCTACAGATGGTACGTCAGTAATCCCAGCATAAAACATAGTATTTGAAATACTATTTGGACATTTAACGTACTTTTAGCCAGATATCAAGTTAGAACCAGGCAAGAAACAGCAGTCCCTGCTGGACAACGGAGGAGAGACGTTGGAAGAGAATGGGGCCATATCAAGAAAGATGGGCACAGATCTGGGACATGACAAGACGGTCAAGGAGTTTGGAGAGAAAGGGAGATTGCAGCTAGGCAATTTGCAAAGGCAGAGGGGCTAGGGTGGATAATTTTTTTGGAAGGGCTGTGACGATGACAGATTTGAAGAGGTTGACAGTATCAGAGCTGGTGAACCACTAACAATATCAGGTAATATGGGGGCCAGGAGGGGAAGTTAGGTGTCCAGCAGCTTAACAGGAATCGGGTCAAGGGGGCAGGAGGTGAATCGCATGGGTACGATTTTTTTAAGAGACATGATGTTGTGAAACAGCAGATAGTCTAGAGAAAAGTGAGCTAGGGCAGGAGAAATCTAAGGGATGCTTGGCTAAGGGAAACAACAGAGGCAGCTGAATGGATGGCTCAATGTTAGTAACAAAGAAGTCCATGAGCTCCTCACATTTGCTGATGGTCTCGAGTGGAGGCGGCAGGGGAGAGGGGTTTAAGAAGATAGTTGTCATGGAGTAACAAAGCTCAGGGTTCCCTTTGATTTTCAGTATAATTATGGAACAGTGAACAGTTTGGAGAGAGAAGAGTAGCATCCAACAGTGCTTTACATCAGCTCTGGTGATGAATTCATAAATCAGCATTCCTCCATAAACCTCTAAATCTCCATCTCTTGGACGTCAGGGAGTAAAATGAGGATGACACTGGGAGCCCAACCAGGCTGAGTGTGGAATGGTTTCATGGAACAAGGGCAAAGGTGAATGTTGAGCTGCAGAAATGTCATTGTGAATTGGTAGACAGGAAAGTCTGAGTACACTGACATCAGAAGAAAAGGAACAATGTTATACTGGATGAATAATTTTTCCACCGAGGAAAATTAACTTGGCTCATGTATGGCACAGGCTTAAACAGACAATTCAATGTGTATTATTTGCTTCAGTATAATAACATGCTACAGCTGCAAGTGAAAGTTGGACAAATTAAGAAAAGCTATCTTTCAGAATGACATTCAATCACTCATATTCCAACAATTCTTGGTTTCAAACTACACTGCTCTCTGGTAAAGGATAGCAGGCAGTTGACTCACAGATCTCTGTCAATAGTACTCCGAAAATGCCAGGTGGAGATGCACAAGAGTTCCCAAAGTAACAGCATTTTATTTTCCTTAAAAGCAAAATACAGCAGGTGCTAAAATTTTGAAATAAAAATAGAAAATGCTGGAAAAACTCAGCAGGCCTGACAGCATCTGTAGAAAGAGAAAGAGTTAACACTTCAAATCCAATATGAATTCTTCAGAACCGAGGACTCTGTTTCTCTCTCCAAAGATCGGTTTTTTTTCTTATTTTCCTTACCTCTTTTCTTATCTCAATTTGCCGAATGTAACAGTTGAGATTTGGAGCTCTCAATTAGGGTGATAACGATATGTCATAAAATGCAATGTGACAGAATATAGGCAAAAATACAGTTTTCCTTTCAAATTTACTAAGATGCCTGATGTATAGCAGCTATACATACTGAGGATCTTTTCGTCTTACCTGTTGTCAGGTGCTGTGGAAGATGATGCTTCTAGTTCTTCTAATGTCTGCTGAAATAACTCCCTATTTTCATCTATAAAATGCCTCTGCATTTCAGACATCTGGGCCAATATCTTCTCTCTTCGCAGCCGGGCAATTTCAGCTTTCCGTTTCCGATCTGCTTTATCTTTATCTCGTAGGCACTACAAAAGGGATAGTTAACATTACGACTTAATACAAAACATGTTCTATAATTTAATTATTTAAGTCTCCAAGGAAAATGGGTGGGGGGAAGAAAATAAAGGCTCACAGCAAGCATGTTAAACATACTTCGAATATTTTTTAAATGGCTCGGTTAGATAGTAAAGCAGCTCGTTATTTTTAAGCCAATTAATTCAGTATGCTTTCACTGTTTGCATTAAGTGCACAAATTGCAATTTAACCAATTTAAAAGCAATTATACAATATTACAAATTCAAATAAACTTACAATCAAGCAATTTTATCAATTAATACTTTAAATCACTCTACCTTCAATGGGTTCAGCTAACTTATTGAGGAATAGATTAAGCAAGAATACCTGGAAGATCTCAAACTCACTTATGGTTTTTGCTCAGTTAACTGATGTCAGTAGTAGGATGTTACCATTGGTTACACAGTCTCGGGTTACTGAGGAAAAACCGTCAGGGGTCCTGCTCCTGACTGCTATCCAATGAATACTGTTCTGTTGGCAATTATGTAGCTATGAGGTGTGCCGCAATAATGCCACGCACAATCAAAGCACACATGCAAATAAACGGATATTTAAGTGGAACAGTAATGGTTGTCAATGGTAGAAACCCCTCACAAGAAGGAGCCAACGCCTTCGGCAGAGTAGAAAAGCAGAGGAGAGAAAAAAAATCATTTAAAACAAAAATTAAAAACTTTAATTTAATATTTGAGGGAAAGACATAACTTGTAGGTTAAATTTACAGTACATTGCATTGGGCAGAATTTTCCCAGAATTGCACGAAGTGCAGTAGCAGGCAGGGAAAACGGAGTCCACCAGCCAATGAAAATGGCGGGTTTTCATGGCGTGTCTTCCCGAGCCCACCTCATTATATATTCACTCCCGCGAAACATGTCGTTTCCGAGGCGGGCGGGCTCTCATTCACCCACTTGCCACCACCCCATTGTTAAATCACGCTGGCTGCCACCTTTAGAAGGCAGCCGTCAGCATATGGCATGCTTGCCTTCATTGGCAGGGGTGTTGAGTATAAAAGCTGGGAAGTCATCCTGCAGCTCTGTATAGAACCCTGGTTAGGTCACACTTAGAATATTGCATGCAATTCTGGTTGCCACATTACCAGAAGGATACAGAGGCATTGGAGAGGGTGCAGAGGGCGTTTACCAGGATGCTGCCTGGTCTGGAGGTTATTAGCTATGAGGAGAGGTTGGAGAAACTTGGATTGTTCTCACTAGAGCGACGGAGATTGAGGGGTGACTTGATAGGAGTTTACAAAATTATGAGTGGCATGGACAAAGTAGATAGAAGCTTTTTCCCAGGGTGGAAGGGTTAATTACTAGGCGACATAGATTTAAGGTGAGAGGAGAAAACTATAGAGATGTGCGGGACAAGTTTTTTTACGCAGAGGGTAGTGAGTGTCTGGAATTCGCTGCCAGAGGTGGTGGTGGAAGCAGGCACGATAGTGGTGTTTAAGAGGCAGCTTGACAAATACATGAATAGGATGGGAATAGAGGGATATGGACTCCGGAAGTAAATGTTTTAATTGATTGGCAATGTGTTCGGCGCAGGCTTGGAGAGCCGAAGGGCCTGTTCCTGTACTGTACTTTTCTTTGTTCACTCATCACCACCAGCTCATCACCACTGCCTGGGAGACATGGCCAGCAAAGGGAAAAAGACTGCAGCTCCCTGCTTCAACATTGGGTCCCTCGAGCAACGGCTGGATACCGTGGAGGCCCGCCGAGATGTGCTCTACACCCCGCTCAGGTCGCAGGATGAGGTACAATGTCACCAACCCAGCTAGGGAGGGGGTGGTAGCGATGGTCATCATGAATACCCTGCAAAGGAAGACAGCCACCCAGTGCGGCATAAGGATGAATGATCTCCATCTTCTCATTACTCCCAACTCTCACTCTCAAACCCATCACACATCCACAGGGCCCTCACTCGCTGCCATTGCAAGCGACATCACCATTCACTCTTTCACACACACCATCATTGTCCTCATCCTGTCCATGGGACCACTTACCACCCACACAGGCCAGGCATACTTATCATCTGGCCCGCCAGGAATCCTGATACACTCTCCCCATCTCTATCCACGTAGGACAAACTGGCTCAGGACAGGAGAGAAAGGTCGCAGACAGGTGGAGGGAATCAAAGTTCTGACAGAATTTGAAAACAGAGCCACCCAGCTGGCCAGCGATGACCAGGACTGATGCTGAGGGTGATGGTGCTGATGGTGAGATTGGCACTGCTCTACCAAGTGAGGATCCAGCAGTGCAACATCCATCAGACAACCATGCTATAAGTGATGTGTCCTCTTTCACAGGCCATTGCCATGCACTAATTACCTCCCCATGCTTTCACAGGCATATCTGCCAAACAGCCGAGACAGTCCATGACCCAGGGCCTCCAACCAAGCCCTGACGAAACCTCTGAAGAGGAATCTGAAGGCACCCTCCCTGAAGTCCAATCACAGTGTTCACCCATACCCTCTACCAGTGCAGAGACACACACCTTGGTGGGACCTAAGCTTTAGAGTAGCCTCAGAATCACAATCTGGTGAGCACATCATACTTTCTGATCCACAGCAGGTAGAGACAGGGAATTCCCAGGTCCCTGGCACTTGGGAGGATTGCTGGAGGCCAGGACATTGCCAAGTCTGAGTCAGATGACAAGCTTCTGGGCTCGGTCATGTTACAATTGCTGGAGCTGCAAAGGCATGCTAGGGAACATCAGGAAGGGACGTCCGCTGTACTCCTCAGATGGCAAGGCACAATGGAGGAGTTCAGCTGTCTTCAGGCTGAGGTGATAGCACTAGCATTGCAATGCACCGAGGTCAACTTTGGCAGGATGGCAGCCACCATGGAGACCTTGGTCCTGGACGTCACTGCTGCACTGCTGTGCGTGCTGAACTCCATTGCTGAATCCATAGTTGGCCTCCAACAGTGTGTGCGCGAGAGGGGTGCTGGGCAGCTCGATCTCACTCCAGCTACCCCTTCCGCTCATGGAGTGAGCTAGGGGTCCTCAGGCACCCATAAGGAAGACGATCAGCAGGTGCACGCTCTGGGGCCATCTACCTAGGTGACTCGGAGTGACTAACCCATCTGACTGCCCTCTTCCTGTGACCTCCACAGCTCAGCTCCACAGGCCACGGAGAGTGCCACTGCCACATAGCAGGACCCTGAAAGCAGGGCGGGGCCCTCCAAGCCTCTAGAGGACACCCACCAAAGTCATCACAGACAGGACATCACAGTCAGCAGGCTGCCTCCACCTCTGTTGTATTTGTCCAGGGAGCACCAAGACGTAGCAACAGAGTTAGCAAAGTTAGGTAAAAGTAGTTGCACGGCCTGGCCATGGGTGTTGATCACTTGTACGTACTGTTCACTGTTGTCAATAAACTACTAAGCATGTCTCCCTGCCTATGGTTCCTTGTTCTGATCAGCAGTGTTCTTGTCACTCAGATGTGAAACCTTTCTGCATAAGTAAAAGGGTGGTGTCTCAGTCCAGGGCTTCTTCCCTGTGCAGCTTCAAACCACAGTGATGGTCCAGCCTCACACTCCCTGGAAACATTACTGATGCCTGCACCTCAGCAGTGCTGGTCATTGCTGCCAGAATGTGGTGGGCAGGTGCCACAGAGTTCTCTCATACTTTCTGTGCGCTCTCAGCACTTTTAAGGTGGGGCTGGCCCCCATCATACCAACATCTGCGACCAGTGATGCTATGCACCAGCTCCTCAGGGACTGAGATGCTGAAGGCGGACACAGCATCAGATGCATCTAAAGTTACATGGCTGCGTCTCGGAGATGGCCATGATCATGGAGCGCAAGCGAGATGCCCTCAGGCAGACAGGAGTCAGACATTCTCAGAGGCTATGTGAAGATCTATGGAGTGTACTCACTGCATGTGTCGTCATCCTCCTGTGATTGAGTGACTATTAGGGCCTCCCACTACATCTCCATGACAGAAGCATTCTCAGAGGGTATTGATGCTGCCATAAGCCAGACTGGAGTCAAACATTCACAACTGCGATGTGAGGATCTACGGGGACACCTCACTGCATGTCATCATCATCCTCCACAAATCTGGCAGATATGAGGGCCTCCCGAGTGCACCTGCCACTTCTAGTCAGTACAAGAGCCTATCCCCATCATCATCACCACCGAGGAGCCCCTCACCCTCATCCCCATCGGCGTCCTCCTCATTGGGGACTACGTGCAGCTCCTCCAACTCCTCCTCAGCCAGCTCCTCACCCCGTTGCAGCGCCAGGTTGCAAAGGGTGCAGTAGACGAAGATGATGCAATACACCCTCTGTGGACTGTATTGCAGGGCTCCACCAGACTGGCTCAGGCACTGGAACCTCATCTTCAGCATCCCGATGGTCTGCTCCACCAAGTTGGAAGCTACTGCATGAGCCTCATGAAAGCGCAGCTCTGCTGCAGTCTGAGGCCGCCGCTTGGGGTATCATCAGCCACGGCCTCTGTGGGCTGCCCTTATTCAAGGAGCCAACCCTGCAGCTTCTGTGGACCCTGGAAGACTATAGGGAACTGCAAGCGACTCAGGATATAGGCATCGTAGATATTCCCTGGAAACCGGGTGCATATCTGCAGGATGCATTTCTGGTGGTCGCATACCAGCTGCACATTCAGTGAGTGGAAGCCCTTGCGGTCGATGCAGTCCACTGAGTGTAGCGATGGAGATTTAAGTGCAATCAATTGCAGCCTGCACCTGTGGGAATTCCGAGATCAGGGCAAATCCAATGGCCTTTGCATCCTGGCCCCGGGTGAAATGAACAAGCTTGCGTGCCATGGAGAAGATGGCTTCCATGACCTCATGGATGCATTTGTGGGTGGCAGATTGTGTAATCACACAGGGGTCACCTGTGGAGCCCTGAAAGGAACCACTGGCATAGAAATTGAGCACCGTGCTCACTTTCACAGCCACTGGCAGTGAATGCCCTCCATGTTCCCTTGGCGCCAAGTCCTGCAGTAAGTGGCAGATGTGAGCCACCAGGTCTCCAGACATGCACAGTCGTTGGCGACACTGGTTCTCAGTCATCTGTAGGAATGGCAGGCGGCATCAACAGACCCTGAGTGTCACTTTGCACTGACCAGCCTCGGCTCACTGTCACTCCTGGGCAGCGTGTGCAGGTGCCCCTGCTGCCCCTTCATCATGAGGTTGCTGCTCCTGCCTTTACATAGCCAGTCGCTCTCTCCTCAATCTTTCGGTCTCTGTAGGCCATCAACATATAGCTAGGTTACAAGCATCCATGATCCTAACGTGGAGCATGAGAGAGAGAGAGACGTGATTATCATGGCTGTGCTTAGCACCTTTCCTGGCCCTATGTGACCGCCCCTTAATGCTTCCTGGAGAGTGCTGGTCATCCCCGATGGCCAGAGCCGAGTGCACTGCATGGCTGCCCTGTCAACCTGCAACATAGGGGACACTGGTCCAAACCAGGATGTTGAGACTGCAAAGGGCTGTGAGCGCCTCCAGCAGTGACTGCTACATGGCCAGTGTTAGCGAGGAGATTGTACAACATCTGCAGTCTAATTGCTCTGCAGTCTAATAAAGTGATGGTGGACTCTAAGTCTGTGCTGGGGGTGTGGGGGGTGGCAGGGTGGTTAAGTTTTGGAGTGCTTGGCAGCTCTTTGGTGCTTCTGTGTTGCTCGCATGGGCAGGCAGGCGGGCTAGGAGTCTGACCGCAATCATATCACTGTGGCTGTGCCTGATCTGTCTTAGTTGTAGAGGCATGGTCAGTTTATACAGGTGTCCCTAAGGCATGGCTACTCCCCTCACTTACCCTGCCCCCCACCTTGATTGCCTGTGCGTAGGATGTAGCAACAGGGCAGCACCTGACAACCCCCCTCCCCGCCCCTCAGCAGCCGCCTCCAAGGCTGGCCAGCACTTACAGCAAGAGAACCTCTCCCCTCAGCAGTCACTTCCAAGGCTGGCCAGAACTTGCCCCCAGACACTCCCCACCCCTCAGCAGTTGCCTGTGGGGTCAGGCATCAGTTTCTCCCCCCCCACCGCCCCGGAGGCCTGTAAACAACGGGCGAGCTGTGGAGAATGCTGCTGCTTACTCAGCTTAGTTCCCCCAAAGTGAAGGCCGCCAAGTGCACATCGCCTGTGTGTTGTGAAACACATCAGCATGCCTTCCCACCAACGTGGACGGACAATACAGTGGGGTTCCAAGAGCCTGGTGGGATGTCCTTTTAAATATATGCTAATGTATTACAATTAGCTCCCTGCCAACCGATGGCAGGTAATGCAGGCCACTGTCGGCAGGCTGAGCAGAAGATCGCGACCTAGCTTCACGCTGTCATGAAGTGGGTCCCGCCATATTTTCCACGCATGCCACCTATCATGCCCGCCAATTGGCTCAGAAAATTCCACCCATTCTTCATAAAATACATTACAGATAGTGTGTCTTAGACCACCTAAAATCGCAAATATTTTTATGAAATCGTTTTGAAGTACTACAATATTTTTGTACTTCGGCACACGTTTTGAAAAACATCTATTAGCCATCTTAAAATTTAAATATAAAGCTATATGAAACCATGCTTTCTCTTTCAGGAACAGAAAATGTTTTAAATGATCTTGCATTCATTCTATTATCTTACCTCCTCCACGCCATGGCCTTCTGTTTCTACAGTAGGGGCCGAATTACTCCGTTCTCTCAGCTTTTTAACAACTCCAAAAAGCTTGAAAACAAAAAATCAGTCTTTTAAGAGTTGAATATAAATGAACAATCGATTTTATCAGTGTTACATTTCATTTCATAAATTTAATAACAATTTTTACTGTTGGTCTATGGATCAATTCCAGAGTGCACCAAAAATTAAAATATTGTTGCAATTCGTTACATCACTCAGAATACACATTTTCATAAATTCTTGTCTTCCAGGTTTCATAAAATTATGCAATCACAGATAAAGAACATTGGTGGTCATATTCAGAGGCCTTTCAGTTACACGGGTCACTTAATTTGGTTAAAAATTAATTGAAATTAGTTTTTCAAAATACCCTTTCAGAATTAAATCTCATCTTTTCATACCAATGTCATGAGTTGGCCAGTGAAATTGGTACATAAAGTGTATTTAGGTGAGGGGGGGCAGATACCAAAATAAGCAGCTGAAGAAAAAAGTACGGTATTAAAGGAAACTTGGGCGTGTATAATTCTTTCTTAGTTTTGGCTCTGCATTGAGAATTTTTGGACTTTTTGAACTAAAGGTGTCTAATGAAAGTAATACATTTTCCTCCTACTTTAGTTAGCACCAAGTGACTCCAGATACAACAAAGCTCCGTGCCTTACAATACGTTTGGCCACTGCTGCAGCAGAAAATCCCAATTGCTATTCTCTTACTTTGATTTATGGTGTGTGTAAAACATTCTAATTTAGTACCAATTTTTACTGTTGGCCCATGCATCAATTCCAGAGTGCACCAAAAATTAAAATATTGTTGCAATTCGTTACATCACTCAGAATACACATTGCATCTTTGTACAAAGTTGACACACCATCAGCAAGCAGCAGTGTGTACGGCACATTTGATAATTACTTTCTGATTAGGTGATGTAAGTAATCAAGATTTTCTCTTCCAATGGGTCAAAAACATTTTTTTTAAAAATGCTATTCCATTTTTATAAATATTGCAGATGCTGGAAATCTGAAATAACAACAGAAAGTGCTGGAAAAAACACAGCAGGTCTGGCAACATCTGTTAATGTTTTTCTTCTTCGGAACTCACATTGGACTCAAAACATTAATTCCATTTCTCTCTCCACAGATGCTGCCAGACCTGCTGAGTTATTCCATTTTTATATGGGACTTGATAAGACTTGGACTAATAGCATAACAAAATAGGGCATCTTTTTCCAAAAGTTTGCAAGACATCTTTGAATACATTAGGTGGGAAACATACTACAATTTGCAGGTGTTTACGTCATTTAATGCACAAGTTCCTTAGTCTATATAACAGCCACAGAAATCACTACTACTGAGGAATTGCAAATTGCCAAAATCAATATAAAGAATCAATTAGAAGTTTTACTATTAATATATTTCTAAACTTTGAACTCTGCCTTACACAAAGAATGGAATTTCATGTTTGCTACAGTGTCCCACTCACCTACCGGAGAACTGGCGGGAGCCCCACATTGCTTCCCTTCGGGAAGCCCATTAGGCACTTCACTGGCCAGACTCAGGCCTTCCCCGGGGTTTAAGAGCATTCATAGCCCTCGGGGTAGAGAATTCTAAAGTTTCACAACCCACTAATCAAAGGTGGTAGAGTTTAGTGCTCAAGGATAGAAATCTTCCCATCAAAAATACCAAGTTTTCCTTTCATTTGTTCTCAGGGTTTGGGAAAAGCTGCATTTATTGCCCAGCCCACAATTACTCTGAGAAGGTGATGGTGAGTTTTCGTGACAGTCCTTGCGCTGATGGTGACCCCATAGCAGTAGCAAGTAGCAACAATGGAGAACTGGCAGTATATGTCCATCTGAATCATGCATAACTAAAAGGGGAAGCTGCAAGTGATGGTTTTTCCTCAAAATTGCTGCTGTAAACAACAAAAGCATCAAGCAATCCAGATAAAGTGTGAAGCAACAGTGCACAGCCAGAACAGATTGAAGTTATTTTTAAGTCTGTTCCAACAATGCACCTTGCCGAGGAGAGTAACATTTTTTTTTCTAATTTCCTCACACCAGCTATCCTGAAACAGTTTATTCTGGGGCCCATCAGACTAGGAACTGGAATGAGATTTTACAAAATCACTTGGTGCCAGACCCTTCCAGCCAGGAAACAGAACAAACTTTCATGCAATTATTCTGCGCTGAATCTGAACTGAATCTAAACACCAAACATGACTGCCCGCTGGTTCATCCACTGGCAGCTTTACTTGAAATACAACTTCATACTTGTCTGATGTTACACCCATATACTGGTGTTATACTCACATAGTATGAAGCCCAAGCAGTGCAAGACTACACCAGCAAACTTTCTCATATTTCTTGGCTTAATGGCATTCCAGTCAGATTTGGACCCATCTCTAACATTACATTGCCAGTTTTGCATTAGTTTGTGCTTGACTAAAGTTTCTTACTGGTGCAGATGAGGTACATAACTACAGTCTATGACTACGTAATACAAGTTGCAATTGAGGGTAGATAATAAATGTTGGCCTTGCCAGCAGCACTATCAATCACAAATGAATGAAAGAAAAAGAAAATACAATTTCACGCACACTCAAAAAGATAGAGACAGAAGCAGAAAGAGAGGTGATTGCATATTAGGAATACGAGTCAATAAGAGTCAATGCTTACTTTTTTTAATTCTGTATTGGAGAGATATTAATGTCTATAATATTATTGGAAATTATTTGGGCTTGTAGTAGGGTCTGTGTGTGTCTGCATGGCTTAATTGGATTAAAGCCAGCTATCTGGCTGCTTTGATATATAGTAGTTTTGAGATGTTAATCAGATAAGCTTAAGTTAAAAGTATTTGCATTTTTAAAATAAACCATTCAAAAGAATGGGTAAAATCTTGCACCTAGATGGGAGACACCAAGTAATGTGTTTATATCACTAATAAAATTGGTGAAATGAAAGGTTTGTTAGGAGAGGTAAAATTAAAAAAGACCTAGTAATAGAGTGGAAAATTTACATTCAAAGGGGAAATTTGGTATAAACAGAAAGGAGTTTGTGTGTATAAGTCAGGGGCACTTAAGCGCTAACCAGCCTGTAAGCCGACAACTGTGTCTGCAAAGGGGCCAAATTGCAAGGAACCGCATTTTGAATTTGTATGGTCAAAGGTGCTTTGCCTAGTGTCTGCTTTAAGTCTATGGGTTATTGCTGCCTTGAAGATTTACCTGGGAGTGGTTAATTTGGGGATTTGTTTAAAAGTTATTATGGTGGTAATTTGTAGGCATGTGTGTGTGTTTAATTTGTTGTTAAACTAATAAATGTTTAGTTTTATATAAAAAACCTCTTGAGGCTTGGTGGTTTTATTCCTGAATTCAGAGCTGTATCTCGAACATACCGATTGAAAATATAGGTTATGACAGTTGTTCAGGTTTCCCTCTGGGATTTAAACAACTCAGCCTTTACCAACTGAGTCATAACAATTCATTCATGGGATGTGATGTAGCTAGCTAGGCCAGCATTTATTGTCCATTCCTAACTGCCATTAAGGTGGAAGTGAGCTGCCTTCTTGAAGTGCTGCAGTCCATATAGTGCAGGTACATCCACAGTGCTGTTCAGGAGGGAGATCCAGGACTTTGAGCCAGTGACAGTGAAGAAACAGCAATATATTTCCATGTCAGGATGGTGAATGGCTTGGAGGGGAATTTCCAAGTGCTGGTGTTCCCATTCATCTGCTGCCCTTGTCCTTCAAGTGGTCGTGAATATGTCTAAGCAGCCTTGGTGAGTTGCCGCATTGCATCTTGTAGATGGTACACACTGCTGCCACTGTGTGTTGGTGGCGGAGGGAATTAATTTTATTTGTGAATGGGGTGCCAATCAAGCGAACTGCCTTGTCCTGGGTGATGTCGAGCTTCTTGAGTGTTGCTGGAGCTTTTCTCATCCAGGTAAGTGGAGAGTTTTCCATCACACACCTGACTTCTGTCTTGCAGATGGTGGATAGGCTTTGGAGAGTTGAGAGGCAAATTTCTCGCCGTAGAATTCCTACTCTCTGGCCTGCTCCTGGAGCCACAGTATTTATTTGGCTTGCCCAGTTCAGTTTCTGGTCAATGACCGGAATCAATGTTGAGAACTTTCAGGGCAACACCCTCCTGACTGTATACCAATGTGCCACCCCGCTGGTCTATTCTGCCAGTGAGACAGGACATATCCAGGGATGGTGTTGGTGGTATCTGGGACATTCTCTGGAAGGTATGATTCTGAGAGTATGACTATGTCAGGCTGTTGCTTGACTAGTCGGTGAGACAGCTCTCCCAATTCTAGAACAAGCCCCCAGTCGACAGGGCTGAGTTTGATGTTGTTGCCTAAGTCGATGCCAAGTGGTCTGTCCAGTGACATTCCTTATAGACCTTTTTACCGTTTAATACAACTGAGTGGCTTGCTAGGCCATTTCAGAGGGCACTTACATTGCTGTGGGTCTGGAGTCACATTTGGCCAGACCGTGGTAAGGTCAGCAGATTTCTTTCTCTTAAGGACATTAGTGAATCAGATAGGTTTTTATGACAATCGACAATGGTTTCATGGTCACCACTAGACTTTTAATTCCAGGTTTTTATTAAATTCAAATTCCACCAACTGGGTGGTGGGTTTGAACCCGGGTCCCCAGAGCATTACCCTGGGTCTCTGGATTACTAGTCCAGTGACAATACCACTGTGTCACTGCCTCCCCCAACCTGACTCCTCCAAGACATATCTACTTCTGTGCAAGTCTGTATTCTAATAACATTGAATAAGATCAACTGCAGAAAATAAATTTAACTGATTAGCACCACTGCTACATACCTTAAGTATCCATTTGATCATGTCTTTATAAACTTCCAAATGGGGAGAATTTTGCAAGGTTTCTAGCATTGCCAAAATACTAGGCGTGTTTTCTGGAGCCTCGCCAGGACCTGTCAAATGGTTCCAATGTAAATTACAATGACAATATGCAAATAACACAAGAATTTGCATAACTTCACCTGATGAAGTACATTTTAATAAAATTATTAAATTATTCTGATAATAAAATTTGCAGATTAATTCTTAGGTGCTGACAAGAAAGAGAGGCCTGTCACTTAAGGCCTCTCTTTCTTGTCAGCACCTAAGAATTAATCTGCAAATTTTATTATCAGAATAATAATCAGAAGCATTCCTCAAATCGAGGCTAGATGAACTCTTTTCTAGCTTTTGCAGATTACAAGTAGCTCATGTTCTTGAAAAGCAATATAAAAATAGAAAAGATCAAGGGGGTGGGGGGGAAAAAAATCAGGACTTCTAAGGTCCCAACTGAAATGGACACTGAGGAGGAAAATATATTCTGATCACAAGTTGGAAAGAATTTAATCCAAGCTTTTCAATTGATAAAGGCAAATCCACAGAAATACCATGTAAAAGCAAATCAGATTATTAATTGAAGATGCTGCAATGTAAAATGAAGCAAAAGAATAACAGTTACATCCAAAGACTGATCAGCTTACAAAAGCAAATACTGATTCAGCAGCCAGATTGAACAAGAAACTGTATTCATTTTCAAAAGCAAGAAGTGGAGAGATGAGAATCTGGGGTAGGAAGAGAAAAAATCTTGAACGACAGCTCAAAGCAAATGAATGACACCTGTCTCATTTCTGCATTTCTTTATTTACCAATCTACAGAATTTTTGACAAAACTAATACATACGTGAAATTTTTGATGTGAAGTTAAAAGTAAAATCACTGTCTGCACTTGCACTTTCTATTTGCTGTTTCTCTTCTTGTAAAGCCATTCCGATCAAGTGCAAAACCTAGATGAACAGGATGATGATATAATGAAAACCCATCTTTACACAGGTCTATATAAACTAAAATAATCAAACTTGAACATTTATGAAGGAAACAGTATTCACTGCCAAGACGTAAAGGATCAATATGCCAAATTGGTAACAAAAACAAAAAATGTTGAAAAACTCAGCAGGTCTGACAGCATCTGCGGACAGAAAGACAGAGTTAACATCTTGAGTCTGTTTGACTCTTCTTCAGGGATAAGGGGAAGTAGAAATGCAGTGAAATATATGCTGTTAAGCTGGATAGAAGGCCAGCGATAGGTGGAGGCAAAGGAGAGATTGTGAAAGGTGTCATAAACAAAAGGTCAAAGGGTTGTCAATAGTGGTGATACTGGCTAAAGTGGGTGCTAATGGTGACAAAGAGTGGGAAGCAGAATGTGATAATGGCAGAACCAGTTAAGCACAGTGGAAAGTGACAGATGGCCATAGTGGGAGTGGGGTGGGGGGAGGGGACGGTGGTAGGAAAAAATATTGACGAGGCTAGTTTCCAGCATCCACAGTATTTTGCCTTTATCTTAGCAACAACCCTTTGACCTTTGGTTTATGACATCTTTCGCAATCTCTCCTTTGCCTCCACCTATCGCCGGCTTTCTATCCAGCTTAACAGTATACACTTCACCACATTTCTACTTCCCTTTAGCTCTGAAGAGTCATACTGACTCGAAATGTTAACTGTATCTTTCTCTCCACAGATGCTGTCAGACGTGCTGTGTTTTTCAGCATTTTTTGCTTTTGTTTCAGATTTCCGCAGTATTTTGCCTTTGTCAAATTGGTAAGATTGGTCCCATGCACATGACTCTCCCAGGTTTCTCAATCTCAGTGGTGAATTCATAGAAGGCACCAAGCAAAATCTAACACTTATCTAAAAGGAAAGAAGAAAGCAATGTGCTTCAGGCCACCTCCCAACAGCCTATAGCTGCTGGCATTGATATAATTTCATATGAATGAACTGATCTGTGAATTTATCTAACGGTAAGCAAACAAAGATAAACTTATGAAGCTTTCTTAATGTCATTACATCAAACAATCCTACAGATTATTTTTATACAAACAACTGGTGACTTGACATCGAAGTACATCCCAGAAGCCTATTCCTAACAAAAGATTCACCAGGTACGAAGTGTTATTCTTAAATGGGAATTTTCGTAGCAAATTTATAGTACTATCAGCGGGACACAGAAGTATTAGGAACAGACGCAGGCTAACCAGTCGCTCAAATTTGTTCTATTATGGCTCACTCAACTCCATTTACCTGCCTTTTCTAAGAATCCAAGTCTTAAAAATTTCAATAACTCACCATCCACAGCTTTTTTTTTTGAGACAGCACTGCAGATTTCCATTACTTTGTGCAAAATATTTCTTCACTCTCATTCACAAAATATAACTTGACTCTCGGCTGGCCTAGTTCGAATTGTAAGATTATGTCCCCAATCCAATTCGGCTGGTTCTTTTCTGTGAAATCAACCATGTCACCTGACTTTGACAGTGTTCTGCAGACGTAGTCCCTCAGAACTCTCACTACATGAACATGCAACAACAGTCCATGTATTAAACAGGCTAACCCCACTTCCAAACACAATTTAAGCCTGTGTGGGTGAAATGGGACACACTCCAAACATCTTCACCAAAAACTGGGACTCCATTAAATAGGTTTTAGAGGTAACAGGAACACCAAGTACAACTTCTCCAACTAATTTCAGCACAACTTGCTTTGGATTCAAATTGGGCCCTGACTCCACCTTTACAGCCTATTCCTAACAAAAGAATCACCAGCTTACGTATAAAGTGATATTCTTAAACTGGGATTTTCATACTAAATTTAAATTAATATTAGCATGTACATGACACTGAAGTATCAGGAGAAACCCAGGAACAAAAGCAGGCTAATCAGCCCCTCAAACTTGTTTCATTATGGCTCATTCAACTCCATTTACCTGCCTTTTCTATTCATCGAAGTCTGAAAAATTTCAATAATTTTCTGATGGTACAAAGTGAAAATAACTTCGCATCAATGTCAAACTGGCAGGCAACTGCACCCTTGAAAAGTTAAGATGCCAAGAAAAAAAGATGATGCCTATGATCTTATAGTTCTTATATTTAATGACAACGATGCTAAATATCAGGGGCAGCAGGTTAAAAGGGACTTCCAATTTGGATGAGAGGGTAACAAACTCCAACAGATGAGAAGAAAGTGCAAAAGACAAAGTAATTAACATAAAAATCTTTCTAAAGCCAATTTTCTTTATGGTGACTATGTTTTTGGAAAAGTTCCTGACTCTTCCCTCTATTCTGATCACATTGTTCAGCTCTTTTAGCTGTGTAACTGTATCAACTCCAACACTTTACCTGATGTTTTAATGCTGGAAGACTAACCATTTAAGTGGAGAAGTAGAAAACGCAAATGATTTCCCTCCATTTTGTAACCTCAAAACAGAAAGGCCAAACTATCTAAGAGCTTATTTTCAGCTGTGTTAAAGAGATCACAAGATAACTTCTAAACAGTGAACATGTTTGACTGCAGAATGTAAAGAAATTGGCAAAGCTTACCCTTTGTAACATACTCTCAGTCCAAGCATGTCCATTTGGTTCCACAACCCACTGCAACACTGTTCTCAAGATATACACATAAACATCTGACTGAAGGATGTTTACCAGGCTGGCAAACAGTGGGCAAAAATGTGGAAGGACAGGGGGTGGAAGAGCTAAAACAAAGAATAATTTCATGAATATCATCACTACATAATGACTCAAATTTCTACTGTGTTTAACATATAAAAATATTCAAATTCAATTATCCATCGTTGAACATGATTCACAATTTCAGCATCCATATTGACTCGGCTAAATCGGAGGCTATCAGCGGCCAGTGTGTTTCTCAGTTTGAACAGAAGGAACACACCCACTGAATCCTGAACAAAGGATCACAAGGACTTAGAACATAAATAATTCCTCAGCAAACTCTACTTCTTTAATCAAATAGGAATGTGAATGGAGTGTTTTTTTTAACTGTGTCCAGACTTCCAAAGAAACAAAACGACCATCTAACTGAGCCACCACACCTAACACTGCACAAAGCCATGGGAACATCAATGTCTGAAGACACTATTCAGCAAATCTGTGTTGTATTGACTATCCCTGTTCATACAACTGTAGGATAAACAGTTTATTCTCTATCTTTCCTTCTAATTGACAATATCATAGCCAGAAAGCATTTATCAAAATTACTTCACTGTCTTGACTGAAGTGAATAATAATGCTGTGCAAGTAAATGTCTGTACACATTACTGAAGATCGTTATGCCCTGTAAGTTATGCCTGCAACTCAAACTGCAGTTTAGCTGCATAACTTGCAAAATGATAAATTAATCTGAAACAAACTAAATATGCCAATATACATCTCTCTTAATTCTAATCGGATCCATTGCAAAGAATGTGGAATACTCAAGCTGGTAGTGCATCTAATTTGACATCTTAACAATTCTGAATTGTCCAATATAGAAGGTATTGAATTAAAGCAAGGCACAACCAAAGAAAAACAAAAATAAAGGGCTCATGGAGCCAGATTAACCTCTGAGTTGACAATGATATGAGAGGAGACGACCTCTGAATTAGAAATGAAATAAAATAACATTAGCTTCAAAATGAGACAAAAAATGAAGAACCTCTAACATACCGGTGTCTTCTCCATTCTGCTTCCTTAACTTTCTTTGGGCTTCTTCAGCCTGAATAAAATTAAAACACATTAAGATGAAGTGATTTTAAGTTATTACTTTGGTTAGCAAAAAAGAATATAGTTCAAAAAGCTTTTTGAAGCCTCACAAAATACGTCCTGATAACTTAAAAGAAAATTTGAAAACTTGAATAAAAGAAATGCAGTAAATGTAATGCATATGGATTTCAAGAATTTGTTTGATAAGGAATCTCACGAGTAGCTTTGAGGGACAAATTCAGGAATCTTAATCAAACTGTCGTGGCACCACACGTAAGAAGTCAATAAGTTCATTATTCAAGTCACACAGCTTAGAAAGCGATGGGATAACTAGACAGGGTTGGAAGGGCAAGAGTGTAGGAAGCACATCATGATGGGATGGGTAGCAAGGCGCAAGGACATAAAAGGAAAATACATTATTTATGTTAAGCAACTCTTGCCAACTTTTCTTCTGACACTACACATTTTAAAATTTATGCCTATTTCCTCTTGGTCCCCAGAGTTCGCTAGATAAATAGTCAGCAAAAATAACTGACAGGAGATGTCAGCAAACAGTTTCAAAGGGGGCACTGCAGATTTATATCCTTTTACTTCCTGAGATATTTGAGAAGCAGAACTCTGTTTCAGCCGGTGATATCCAAGATCTGAAAAGATGCGTGTTTATAACTGACCAGCTGAATCTTGTCACCGATGATACCCAAAAATGCTGCATTTTCAGAGAAAGAGACATTTGATAAAAAATTAAGTTACAAAGTTAATTAAGTTAATGGCAGAAAATAACGTTCTTCGAGTCTGAGAGGTGCACAGGGTTCATGAGTTAGAAGAAGGGAATATCTTGTGCTGAGAACTAAAGGTTTTGGTGTTTCTTGTATTTTCCCAGCTTCATATTCCTGCTTTGGATTCAACATTTAAGACAATACTTAGCTTACACAACTTAATACCATCAATTAGTGCATAATAGTCAAGTATAGATGCATGCATACTCTATGTCTAAACTTAATTTTTGTTTAACTATAGCTTACCTTCGATTGATCAGCCCTAGAATAATGGTAGAAGAAAACATTAAATTCCTTGATGCATTCAGGTTTTAGTTCATAAAGCCCTCTTCCTGTTAAACCTGGTTTCCTGTGATAGAAAAATAAAGGAATTAACATGCTAGCAGACATGTAAGGTCTATCCAACTAATGCAGTATTTCACATTAAGTTCCATACTTACTTGAAAGAAGCTACAGATTCAATAACCTTTTCCATTCCAGTCTCTTTGTTCTCCTAAGGGGAAAAAGAATCAGCAGGATATGTGCCATTTGTAGATCTGATCACTCCATCAGAGAATAAATAAAAACAAGGGTAATAGGCAAACATGTTTTAAATATTTAATAGCTTAATCTGCAAAGCTTCACTTGGTACCATAAAAATAGGCCAAGTCCATGCCTCAAATTCTGTTACCTTTGGTTATCTACATATTTTGGAAAGATTTCTATGCTAAATGCTATGATTCTATATGCTAAATGGATAGCCTATAGAACAAATGGTGTGGCATGATGGCAAGATAGTGGTAGGATGAAACACCTGGTATCAGTGACTTCAGCATCAGAACAGGGGCAACAGACCTGGGCTCCCATTCCCCAGTGATACACAATGGCCATGCTAAATATGTTTATTTGTGGAATACCAGTTAACAACTGGACGTTGCTGATTTGCTGTTGCCTCTACAGTTGAATATGCAGAATTTTATGCTATAGCGTAAAGGAGGCAAATGGGAAGACTTTGGAAGGAAAATTGGTAGAAAAAAAAATCAAAAGCCTAAGACAAGAGTTGTTTATGAGATGGTGCTTGTGCCATTGTTAAGCAACAAGATAATAGTACTCTTTTTTCACTCTTCTCAATGTTATTCCAAAAAGAAACAAGAATGTTAGATTGCATTAATGCTTAATATTACCTACCACTGTGCTCATTATACTCACATCTTCAGGCAATGCTTTAACCAGCTCACTGTGTGCCATTGGTCTTATACATAGCTGATGAACAATTTCACGTTTGAGTTCATCTTCAGCAGATACATGACCCACTCCAGCAGTATATCTCTCTCCTGAGCCCAAAGGTAAAACAATACAAGTTGAAATGGCCAAAATTGTAATGAGAAACACATATACTTCAATGCTAGGTGTTAAACTAATTTTTTGTCCACCAAAACCCTTTTTAGCTATTTCACATCAGATTCTGTTCCCTAACAAAGTAAACATATAAGCAATCTACTCAACCTCCACAAATCTCATCTAACAGAAGATATGCAGGTGTGGCCTGTGATTATCTTCAGATTATCCCTTCTATCATTAGTGTCAGGCTGATTGAACAGAGTAAGAAGTAATGCCAAATTTGAGAAAAGATTTACAACAGTGATTTAAAAAAGGCTGTGTCTTACCAACGACCATCATGATCAGGTGAAGCATTTCCTCTATTAGAGTATTGTTTTGTTGTAGAACATCCTGGAGATGTAAAGTTTATAGGGAATACAGAACAATTAATAGCCTCATCTATAAACTTCCACTGTTAACATTGCAAATTCCTTAGTCAAACAGTCTTATTCCTACTTTTACATTTTGAACAAATATATAAGACAAAAAGAAATACATTGATGACATAATTCATTTGGAAAACAACTGTTTCCTACTTCACCTTGTTGGTGTGTTCAGAATTAAACCGCTTGCCATAGTCAGGGCTATTAAATATGTGGTACAACTCGAATCGACAAAGCATAATCATGAGAAAATGGTTTGGATCCATCATTGAAGCTCCCGCCTGAAAAATACAAAATGCACCGTAGCATTTTTGATACTTTTATAACATCCCTTCATATTGTTCTCAAACTCCATGTGCAGTGTAAATCAAATGCATTAATATGTAACAGTACCATAGAATAAATAGGAACTAATGTTGCATTCTGACTGCGGTCAACAAATTAGTACAGGAGATGAAAAAGTGACACCGCTGCCCGGGGTTAGGTATATTAGGCACAGAAATGGTTTGGGAAGATGTATCTGGCAGCAGCGCAATAAACAGGGTCTACCTTTGCATTTGAAGTAGAGGCGTGATCAGATTATTTGGCCACCAGTGGTTTAACATTGCTAGTTGGTACAAACCATCCCAGTAATTCAAAAAATTAGTGCCACCAACTACAAAGTCATGAATTACATTTAAAACAAGTACATTCCATTTCAAGCTACAAAGGAAACCTAAATTCTTTCCAAGCAACTATACAAAAATCAAACATTTAATCTCAAAGCATAACTGTTTGAAACTTCAATCCTTCCATCTTTGTGTATATTTTAGCTAGGATGAAGTTTCTTACCTGGAGCATTATTAAGTCTTTATCATACATTTCAACTCTGCATTTCACATTGTGGTAATAATAGATCTGGAGGAGACAGCAAAGAAAAAATAAAACATTTGACGGTTTTCTGGTTTGACGGCTAAGGCAACATTTCCATATCTGCACTAAAATCAAACAGATTTGGGTCTTTATTTAGGAAATACATAATTTCTTTTTCATGTTCATATCTATAAAGTAATCAAAATCTTTCATTGCATTGTAGAAGTCAGTCACCGTTGTCATATTCAGTGTTGATTGTTTGTTGCATATATTAATGATTTAGACTTAAATGTGGGCAGCATGATTGGGAAATTTGCAGAAGACACAAAAGTTGGCTGTGTAGAAGATAGTGAAGAGGATAGCTGTCAACTCTAGAAAGAGGTCAATGTTTTGCTTGAGTGGGTAGAGAAGTGGCAAATGGAATTCAATCTGGAAAAATGTGAGGTAATGCATTTGGGGAGGGCAAACAAAGCAAGGGAATGCTCAATAAACGGGAAGCTAAGAGGGGCTGAGGAAGTGAGAGAGCTTGGAGTGCATGTCCACAAGTCCTTGAAGGTGGCTGGACAGGTGGACAAGGTGGTCAAGAAAGCATATGGAATTCTTTCCTTTATTGGGTGAGGTATTCAATACAAAAGCAGGGGTGTAATGATGGAACTGTATAAAACGCTGGTTAGGCCACAGCTGGAATTTTGTGTACAGTTCTGGTCGCCACATTACAGGAAGGAAATAAATGCTCTGAAGAGTGCAGAGGAGATTTACAAGAATGTTGCCAGGGCTTGAAAGATTGAGGAAAGATTGGATAGGCTAGGGCTTTTTCCTTAGAACAGGGGAGGTTAAGGGGTGACCTAATTGAAGTATACAAAGTTATGAGGAGCCTAGATAGGCTAGACAGGAAAGGCTTGTTTCCCCTGCCTGAGGGGGCAATTACCAGGGGGCATAGATTTAAGATGATTTGTAGAAGGATTAGAGGGGACATGAAGAAAACCTTTTTCACCCAGAGGGTGGTAGGTATCTGGAATTCACTGCCTAAGTTAGTGGTTGAGGCTGAAACGCTCAACTCATTTCTGCATCTGAAGTGCTGTAATCTGCAAGGCTATGCACCAGGTGCTGGAAAGTGAGATTAAAATGAGCAGCTAGTTTCTTTATTCTCTTTTTGGCCAGCACAGACATGATGGGCTGAATGGCCTCTTTCTGCACCATAACAGTTCTATGGTTCTATTTCAAGGACAATTATTGTTTCTATGCCACAGGAGAAAGGTTACCGTAAGAATCGCATCTCATTTCATAATTTGGTACCTTACTACTTATTTCTTGAAAGGGACATTCAAAAATAATGAGGTTTCCAAGAAGCTCTCGTGCTGATAATCTTCTCTTATCTGAACCAAATTTTGCAATGAATTGAAGTGAATAAATTAGTGATGCCAAAAATGTGAATTTACAACACGCAAAGAAACTGATCAGCCCTCATCTGTCCAGTAAGTCATGGTTGCACACAAAATTACATCACCAGCTGGAAAACTTAGCCTCTTAGAAATAAAGTATTTGTATGCTCAGTGATAAAAAACATTATTGCCATCCTCTTAGGGGCCATTAATGTTTCAAGGAAAAATCAGAATACCCAGCAATTAACTGATAAAACAGCACAAGATTTCACGTTTTTTAACAAAATGAAATGTTACTGCATATCATAAAGAATTAAACAAATTAAGCACCATTAACTTAATAACATAGCTTATAAAGACTTATGAGCTCAGTTCTACTTTTTAATTCCTCCCAAGAGTTTCCCTATCTTAAAAAATCTTCTGGGTTCATTCAGTTTTCCTGAAAAGCTCCCAAGAATTCACTCTGATTTCTCTTCAGTGTTCTAGCTATTTGCCAAAGTACAAGATTTCATGAAGGTCTTTCAATTAGCTTTTGGCTAAGCGACCCTCAAACTTCTTTCCCAACCTCACACCCTTGGATTCCACAGCTCAAGCATGGGCCTCCCTGCGACGCCCACACAGTGGGTGAAAACATCAGAAAACATCCTTGGTTTCCAATAGCCCGTCGCAATGGTTTCTAACTGCAACCAAGCTGATTACTTAAGAGAAATCAAACTGCAACAAGGTTAACTGTCTTTTACTGAGGATTACAGTAGATTTCTTCCTTTAACGTCCAGCCAAACAAATCTTGCCATTGTTTTTCCCATTTTCAATTTGGTCTTATGCTGAATACCAGCTCCCAAGTGTTACAGACATTAGACCCAGCATTTACTCTGCTTCAGGTGTAGGTCAGGCTTTATTTCTCGACTTCCAAGGAGTTACGAGCTTTCCTTAATTCTGGGAAACCATAAAACTTTCCCTTTACTAGGATAACTGCAAACATGATGTCTCAAGTTCTTCTTCTAAACAAGTCCATCTGCTGTGTATGGACTCACCTTTCTAGCTGTTAACCTCTTAAGTCAACATGACCCCAACCTTTTAAATGTAATAAACTCCAAGCTTGTTTGAATTGCACTGACTTCAGGGTTGCTTTTACCAGTTTCTCAATCAGCTAGCCCCATTTTCTACTGTTAAAACTTTAATTTCTAAAACTAAAAATTATATTCTCATATGATCCAGATATTCGCATAAAAGATTCTTCAGGAGCTTGACAGGGTAGATGCTGAGAGGTTGTTTCCCCCTTGTGGGACAGTCTAGGACCAGAGGGCATAATCTCAGAGTAAGGGGGCGCCCATTTAAAACAGAGATGAGGAGGAATTTCTTCCTTCAGAGGGCAGTCAATGTGTGGAATTCTTTATCGCAGAGGCTGGGTCATTAAATATATTCAAGGCTGAGTTAGACAGATTTTTAATCAGTAATGGAATCAAGGGTTATGGGGGAAAGGCAGGAAAGCAGGGTTGAGGATTATTAGATCAGCCATGATCTCATTAAATGATGGAGCAGACGCGATGGGCCGAATGGCCTACTTCTGCTCCTACGTCTTATAGGAATGGGCAATAAAATGCCAGCATTTCCAGCAACTTCCGTGTTCCGGGATCAAAAACTTTCAGCTGATTATTATTCAATGCTCAGGGAAGGATTATTAATTAATCTGTAATAATGCTGAGCCAGCTTTGCGGTCTCACCCATATCAAAGTAACTTCCAAAGTAATATTTCATAATGGATATTTTATTTCTGCAACAGAAACAAATTTATGTGCAGTAGTGTTATACCTCATAAGTTTGTGGCAATAATGCATCAATATAGGCTACTGAGGTGCTTTTAGTTCCAAAATTTGCAGGGAGAATAAGTTTAGGATTGAAAACAATCAAGTACAACTATGATGCAGCATATTTGCCAATCTTGAAGTGTTAAAAAAGATTATGCAACATTTAAACATGAATAGATTTTGTAACAAGTCTTATTTCTCAAGTAAAAACATTTCTTTGTTCAGAGATCCAAGGAAAGTTTGTTGGTGTAACTATCCTAGAACGCAACAGAAATATAAGCAGAAGACCATACAGCCCATGAAGCCTGCTCCGTCATTCAATATGATCATGGCTGATCTTGAGCTTCAACTCCACTTTCCCACCTGCTCCCCAAACCCTCTGATTCTCTGAAAGACCAAAAATTTGTCGACCTCAGCCTCAAAACTATTCAATGATGGAGCACCAAGAACCCTCTGGAATGGAGAATTACAAAGATTCACAACTCTTTGGGCGAAGAAATTTCTCCTCATCTCAGTCCTAAATGATCGGCCCGTTATCCTTAAATTGTGCCCCCTTGTTCTAGATTAACCAGCAGGGGAAACAACATCTATCTACCCTGTCAAGCCCCTTCATAATTCAAAATATTTCAATGAGATCATCTGTCATTCTTCTAAACTCCTGAGGGTAATAGACCCAATTTACTCAGTCTTGCATCACCGGACAACCCTCTTATCCCAGGGGTCAATCCAGTGAACCTTCACTATACTGCCTCCAATGCAAGTCTATCCTTCATAAATTTGGAGACCAAAATTGCAGTGTTCCAGGTGTGGTCTCACTAAATCTCTGTACAAATGGAGCAAGACTTGCTTATTTGTGAACTCCAACCGCTTTGCAATAAAGGCCAACATGCCATTTGCTTTCCTAATTGCTTGCTCTACCTGCATGCTAACTTTTTATGTTCCTTGTGTGGGGTACATCCAAGTCTTGCTGACATTCAACATTACAAGTTTCATGACTTTTAAAAAATATTCTGCTTCTCTATTCTTGGAAAGCAGCCAAGGCACTTTTTAAAAAATTGTAGCTATTATGCGATAAAGGCTGATATGGCAAGTGCATTTGCCTTAGCACAACTATATTTATATCAGCTAAGTTTAAAAGTTGAAACATGCCAAATACTGTGCAATTAAAATGTAAGTAGTCATTGCATGGTCTAATTGTGTTTGGTAGTTTCATATATAGAATATTTTACAATCTAAATCATGGTATCATCGACACTTACCTGATTAACTAAGGAAAATCCATTTCTCCTCCACATTCCAGCATGGACTTGGGCACACAGCACCATGCAGTGAAGAGGATGCTCTATTAACAATGGTGGGCTCAATTCACTCTGTAGACAATTGGTTAAAAAAGGTCAGTGACTGAAGCAGAAATAAATGATCAAGTACTAAATGACATCTGAAGGATAAGCCTTTACACATTTCTGCTGATTAGAGTAAAACAAATGCATTACAATAGGCATTAGCAGAAAAAAGAGAATCCAACTTCATTACTTTTTATTTCGTCTATACAGGAAAATCAGCTTTGGTGTTGAACTTGTCCGAGGGAACTGCGCTAAACTTACATCAAAAAACTAAATTTTGTGTGTCATTCACATCCCTTTATAGCCTCAAGTAAGTGTGTAATTATTTGTACATGTAATTACATGTACTGAGACCTGTAACATTAGTCATGTTTTCAGAGACAATTAGTGCAGAAAATCCAAGGATATTTTTAAGAACTGTGGGTAAATATTTTCTACATTTTAGTACTAAGTCTCATTACAAGACAAAACAAAAAGACAATATTCCTTCATACGTTCATGTAGGCGTGCATTATGTTTGTTGAGGCTCTAAATAGTCATTACACTCATGGCATCTTCTGGGAAAGTGGGAGAATTTGAGCGGAGAACTTACCCCTCACCAGCTTCCATTGTTTTGCTAAACTGGTTAATTGGACAAGATATCTGCAGGACAGTACAATTCCCAGTCTTTTTTTCCCATCTCCATTGAGGTGGAATACATTTTACAACTTTGTGCCAAGCAGTTCATAGCCAATTATGGACAGCGAAGCTCAAATATTAACTGGAGTCCCACACATATTGCAATAGCTGTCATACGGTTTTATGCTTAACCACTAGCAGCCTAAAATTAGTAGAGGGCTTTTGGATTCTCTTTTATATTAACCTCCAGTTTCTTCTCATACTCTACCTTTGTTTCTCTTACTTGATTTTGAATTCCCTTATGTATGCATAATTTCAGATCTGTTGGACATACTGTCTGTTTCCAGCATTTGCAACTTGATCTTTTTAATCCTTTTAAACTGATTGCTTCCCACTCTTGTTTAAACTTTTCCCTGGGTTAAACTAACATAAATAATATTCTTTGACTTTCAAATAAGTTTGTGCATTTGCATTAATTTAGATTTTAATCTAAATTGAGTGTATCTCATACAAGGAACATAAAAAGTTATCATGCATGTAGAGCAAGCAATTAGGAAAGCAAATGGCATGTTGGCCTTTATTGCAAGGGGATTGGAGTTCACGAATAAGCAAGTCTTACTCCATTTGTACGGAGATTTGATGAGACCACACCTGGAACACTCTGCCAAGTTGCCAAATAGCCAGAATGCATTTCAAAACTGTGTTAAATTAATTTCAAACTAGAATTACAACCCTGAGAGTTTGCATTGCCATTTTTGTGTAGCTGATTCAGAGACAAAATTCTGTCATGTATATATGAAAATAAGAACTAAAAGAATCATGACAACTCCCTAAGACCCTGGGTGGTTGCCTCTGAGTAGTTAATGCATACCCGCTGAGAAGATTCACAATGTGAAACTCAGTTTGTACCAAAATAATTAAACTCAGCAGCAGCAAGACATTATAATTGGTATTCATATCCTTGTATTTGAGATGGAAGGAAGGGGAAAAGGAAAAGATCTTTTGGCAAGGGTTTCTGCTCCTCTTTGCTAGCCAGCAATTTTCTCAGTGAGTTTTATACAGTGAACACTTGGTGCACTGCTCATCAGAAAAGCATAGATTGAACATTCATCATGAATTAATTTTTTTAAAAATCACTCAAAAAAAACTTAAATAACATATCAGAAGATCCAGATAGGCAGCGTTGCATGAATTAAAATTTAAGTTATTGCAAATGCACAAACTTATTTGTAAAGTCAAAGATTATTACTTATTTTAGTTTAACCCAGGGAAAAAGTTTAAAGTTTGGGGAAGCTTCTAAAAACAACAATTCAGGATGAAATTCGTAGGTAAGATGGACAAATGAGAGTCAATTAAGGAAAGCACGGATTTGTTCAAGGGCAAATCGTGTCTAACTAACTTAGTTGAGCTTTTGATGAGGTAAGAGGATTAATGAGGTGAAAGCTGTTGATGTGTTGTACATGGATTTCCAAAAGGCAACTGATAAAGTGCCACACAACAGACTTGTGAGCAAAGTTATAGCTCATGGAATAAAAGGCACATTAGGAACATGGATATGAAATTTGCTGAGTGACAGGGAACAGAGTAGTGGTCAATGGATGATTATCAGGCTGGACGAAAGTTTGTAGCGGAGTTCCGCAGAGGTTGATGTCGGGAATCCTGCTGCAGACAATACAAAACTTGGAAGTATCATGAACTGTGAGGAGGATAGTGTAGAATTTCAAAATGACATACAGCTTGGCAGAATGACAGACAAGCGGCAGATAAAATTTAATGCTGAGAAGTGTGAAGTGATTCATTTTGGTAGGAACAATGCAGAGAGGCAATATAAAATAAAGGGTAGAATTAGAAAGAACATTTAGGAGCAGAGGAACCTGGGTGTATACGTACATCAATCATCGAAGGTGGCAGGACAGGTTGAGAGTATGGTTAAATAAAGCATACGGCTTGCTGGGCTTAACCAACTGGGGTATAGAGTACAAAAAGGAGGCAGTTTTGTTAAACCTGTATAAAACACTGGTTCTGCCTTAACTGGAGCACTGCATCCAGTTCAGGACACCACATTTTAAGAGGGGTGTGAAAACATTTGAAAGGGTGCAGAAAAGATTGATGAGAATGGCTCAAGGAATGAGGAACTTCAGTAACCGAGATAGATTGGAGAAGTTGGGACTGTCCTCCTTGTAGAAGAGAAGGTTGAAAGGAGACTTGATAGACCTATTCAAAATCATGAGGGGTTTGGACAGAGTAGATAGGCAGAAACTGTTTCTATTGGTGGAAGGAACAGGAAAGAGAGGGCACAGATTTAAACTATTTGACACAAGAAACAATGGCGACACAAGGAAAAACTTCTTCTGTGGTTAGGGTCTGGAATGCACTGCCTAAGGACGTGCTAGAGACAGGTTTAATCGAGGCATTCAAGAGAGCACTGAGTTATTAGCTGAAAAGGAAGAATGTGCAGGACAACCGGGAAAAGGCAGGGGTGTGGCTCGAGGTGAATTACTTCTTCAGAGATACAGCACAGACATGAATGGCCTTCTTCTGTGTTGTAACTCTTAACTATTCTATGATTCTATCATCGATTAATGTTTCAGGTGAAGAATTAGTTTTGATGCGTTATACTTACAGTTTGCTTAAAAATGAAGTTTACTCTAATAAATATCAAAATACGCATCATACTCACCAGGGGCAATAACTCTGGAAACCTGTAAGCCACTTCAGTTTTGCTTAAAAGTACATGTAGACCTGAAATGAATAAGTGAAATAATCCTGGATTACTGTTCTTCAGCCACAGTTATCTCTCTGAATCTTTAGCTTTACTTGAAATGAAACCAAGTGATTCAAAGTTGAACAAGTGCTTTGGAAACACTGTTCCAGTTTTGATTACCAAACTAATTTTGCAATAAAATTTGCTATCACAGGTATCGTAGAACTGTCTCATTATACCAGTGTCACAAATAAATCTCCAATTTGCTACACTAAAGGGTTTGTGTCAGAAATAAATTAAAATATAACAAAATAGAACTCATTTTAGATTGTGTAGACGTGACAAATATCCAATTACAATGAATTTACCAAGTGACTAAACCAGTGAGTGGGAGATACATAAATAACAGTAAATCAGCACTGTCTGTCACCGAAACCCACAGGAAGGAGTCAAGCAAATATTCTGAAGGGGCAGCAAACTCCTGCCATGACAAAGGAAAAGGATAACGATCAACTATGCTGAGGATTTTCCAGTATGGCCTTGGAAGATGAAGAAACTCTGCATGAACAAGTTAGACTTTTTGGAGAGGCTGTGCTAACTTGCTGTACATGATCCATAGGGACCCATGCTTATGAGGTGGAATTTGTATATTAATTTGTTGTGAGTATCTAGTTCATGGTTCGTGTGTTTTAGAATATAGCTTTTTGTTTTAGAGTATAAACTTCAATTCCTAAAACCAAAAGTTAACTGTAAAAAAATGGGATGAATGCAATTAAAGCAGAGTACACTTAAAAGGTTGGGCCATGTTGCCTTAAGGGGTTAACAACTACAAAAGCAAGATCATAAAACAGCAGGTTGGCTTACTTAGCCAAAGAGCTAAAGGCATGATATCTGAAATGCTTGCCAAGAAGTGCAGTCCATAGAGATGTTTTTGTTTTGGGAGGTAGAGCTAAATTAGTTTAAAGGCATTCTGTAAACCCTATAAGATGGTAAAAACCTATTTGCTTCATCAGATTAAAAAATAAATTATAAATGAGGGATAAGTAACTTAAAGGTCAGTTTGAGGGCAGTCCAGAGCAGGCTATGTCATCATGGAGATGGGTAGAGCTGAGGAAGGTTCTGTGGTTTCAATTTATCTGGGTGCTGCTCAGAGATTTAGTTGCAGTTTGGACCTCCTGTGGTTTGCAGCTCACTAAGTATTGCCAAAGTAAATGATGATTAGCTAGGTCTTTGCTATAAGCAGAGTAACAAACTAACTTCATCATTAACCGCATGGAATGCAGGTTAGGCTTAATCTTGGTTTGAATTTTGTGAGGGATTGATTTGATGACTGCCTAGTTTTAAACTAGTGGAAGAATCTACACTGGTCCATCACAGAGACTTGTGCCAAAGAAAGCAACCAACAGGTTAGCTTGGAAGTATTGAAAAGTAACCAGAACAAGGGACACCCCCACTCGAGAGACAGCAAATTAAAGTTTTACCTCTCAGAATAGCTGGAGCTGAGGAGATTTTAAGAGGAGTGTGACATACTTGTGTGTGGTTCCTACGGAAGTAAATAGCTTTAAGATTGATGTGTCTTATAAGAGAATTCTTGGGGAAGAAAGAAGTAAACCTGAGTGCATAATAATACGGTTTATAACTCTGTATTAAGTTAATACTGCTCGTTTTATTTCATTCCTTTATATACAATAAAGCTTGTTTCGTTAAAAAAAAATGAAATCTTGTGGCCTAGTTCTATTGATCAAAACGAAGCATTCAGGTTTCTTTTTAAATGCCAACGATCCTGAACCAGATCATAACATATTCCTGAACTAAGAGGATAAAACGAGCGGACAGCAGAGGAGCCACCCATTGGATGGGCTACAAACAATTCTGAAGACTGCTACATAGATGAACCATGGCTTAAAGACATTGGTCCTATTAATGACCAAGATTGAAAACTGATGTTCTGCACTTTCAAGCGCTTCATAAGAGAGTTAGCCAAATAAGGCATGGAAAAATCTTGGCACTGAATGATATTGGATACAGGCCACTGGTGGACAACAGGTCTTTGCCCAGGCTCTCAATTTTGCCATTTCTGAAATCAATCAGAAAACAATCCAAAATGATGCAAGAGACTGACATGTTCGTGCAATATCTCAGCTGCTCTCTTGGGGGGAGTTTGGCTGGCTCAACTCCAAATAACATGGGCTGTTTTTTAAAAACATTGCTTGGAATTTCAACTGCCCTGGGTCCGCCATTTTGTTATTGCTAAGCTATTAATTCTGACCAAATGCAAACTTAGCAACTAGAAAGATGAAACTTGCCCATTCTAAAACTGATCACCTAACGATTCCCTGGATAACATCCTTCCAATCATGGCTGTTGTGCATCATGATTAAGTATTTCTTGTAAAGGAACAGACCAAACATCTTTTCAGTTCATAGTTTTCTAAACCCATTTGTCCGTGTGCCATTTATTTATTTAATTTGATCACACACCAGCAACTGGAGCGTTACTGAATAAAATAGCTCACTTTTTAAACATGCTACAGAATTCATTACTTGCTGGATCTGTGTCTGAGCATTTAAAGAAGGCTTCACCCAGGTCTGAGCTTTTTCAAATATGTGTGCAAAATGCAAGATCAATGGTCTGAAAGGTTAACTCTGCATCATTCTCCAAAGATTCGGAGAGACCTGCTGAATGTTTCCAGCAGTTTCTTATATTTTATTTTTAAGCTCTTTTTAAAAGTGTGTGCATCATTACCTGAAAACAAACGTGAAACTGGCAAATGGATGCTAACTTGATGCTGAGATACGCGATACTGTACACTTTCCAATGTATGTCCACACATGCTCAAAGTGATAGGGTGCTCTCCATCACATGGCCCACTATGACACTGCAATAAAACAATCAAACACTTCCTGTAGGCTTCAATTAGAACCCTTTCCTGGAGTAAAAAGGAAATAAAACAAGATTCGTTTTAGTGAAATATGAAACACAGATATACTGATGAACGGAACAGTGAAGACTTCAGTTTCATTTAAACAGTGTCTAACTCTTAGAAGCAATGCCTGTATGAGGAGTTTGGCAAGGATTACAAAGTCCCAAAAATTAATTTCAGTAGTGATAAGGAAGAAAAATTTGTAAAATCAGAATTGGCTGAAGAAGAACACGCTTTGAATCTGCAACCAAAAAACAGGGCAAATGTTCTACACGTCAGTGTTGAGAAAGTGAAAATAGTATTGCGCACATTGCAACTTCTTCAGATATCTCCTATTTTACAGCTAACGATACAGGAAGTAAGTGTACTTGCTAATGACAAAAATGGTTTCCTCTAACATTTCGCTGCAAAATAAAATCACCATAATTTTTGGAGTACACGCTTCAGTGAAGCGTCCGATTATTATCAACATTGAGAAGGTTAATAACCATGATCCAACAGCAACTGATCAATATCGAAGCACAAAATTAAATGATTCAAGACAGAAACTTAATACACGCTGTGCAAGATCTTTAAAAAATATATAGCCTCAATATAAACTACCAAAACTTTCTCAATGGTGCAAAAACTATATGCATTTATTTATTTACTTATTTATAAACTTCTCAAAATGGAATTACATCTGCAATATATAAAAGCTTGAAGTACTAAATACTGGAAATGGTTGGTGAGAACAGAAAAAAATATGTTTTTGTCAAGGCTATGTCAACTGGATGAATACACCATAAATGGTAATTGGAAGAACGCAGGAAAGAGAAGCACCTTCAAAAAATAATTCAGATAGGTTTGCTGCAGCTTTGAAGGGTCAAGGTATTGGCCAAATTTTACATGTAGGCAGACAAAGGCAAAACTTGTTTCGTGCATAAAAATAAATTAAATGTGCTTCACGTAAACATAAGGTTCAAGTAGCTGGTGCAGCAAGAACCTTATAAAAATACCATAAGCAGTACTGATGGCCTGTTTCAAGTGATTCAGGGATCAAGAATGAGAGAGCATGGATAGAAGATTAGGTGTAAAAGATTTAGGATGGTGAGCAACAAATGCTTATACAGAGGATTGCGGCACTATGGAATGCACTAATAATTGAATCAAGAACCATGTCAAAGTTTAACAACAGGATAGATAAGATAAAGGAAAAAGAAATGAAGGGACACAGGAACAAGACAGGCACAAGGAATTATGATTATCAATCAGATGGACAGAGATTGGTTGGGTTGAAAGGCCTGATTCCAAGATATAATTTCTAAGCAATACAAAGAGCATTAAGTACCTGTTAGCTTACCTCAAATCACATGGAATGCTTCAGTCTTTAATCAAGTATTCCATATAAAGAAAAATAAGTCTCAGTAACAGTTGACTTATGTTCGTTTTGTAAAATTTGGACAGTACTGATTAAGACTAAAATCTGACGAAAAAATCTAAATTTAGGAGATTAAGTTGTGTATTTGAGCAGACTAGTTTTCCTACAGAAATGAACAAAGCAGAAGTTTGACTTGGTTGAAAAATTCATCCAATCTATGTCATATAAATTATGGTTCAAATGGAAACACCTCTCTTTATATACAACTGCCTGAATGAAGGATACCAGTGTGGTTTGTCCTAGCAATATGCTATCAGCCAAGCTATTTGCAGGAATGAATCAGATCAGAGATTACAGTCCTAATTGCAGGAGTCAACAATCGCACCACCATATCAACTGAAAGTTTAACCAAGTTGAAATAATTATTGAAAGGTTGTAATAGAATGTTCGACTCCTGTAAACACAATGTTGAAGGCCTGGGCAACATTATGCCTCGTTTCCTGAATTGGCAAGGAATTCAAATTTAAGTTAGAGATTAGGGGAAACTTTTTCTCCCAAAGGGTCATTGGTGTGTGGAATTCTCTTCCCCAGAAAGCAGTGGAGGCTGGGTCTTTGAATTTATTCAAGGCAGACTAAGACAGATTTTTGTTATGACAAAGGAGTCAAGGGTTATGGGGGGCAAACAGGAAATTAAAACTGAGACCACAACCAGATCAGTCATGGTCTCACTGAATGGTGGAACAGGCTCAATGGGCCAAATGGCCTACTGCTCCTATTATGATCCCATGAGATGTCAGTTATTTAGACCTTCTTAATAAAAGATTTTAAAAAAAATTTGTGCATGGGAAACATTACAGAAGATGAAGTACGATACTGAACTGGAACTTACATCTGAAGCACACCATTCTTGGATCATTGAAATTATATGTGTGAGCTTCATCTGTAAGGTAAATGCTGCCTCCCACTCTGGTTCCATCTCTATGTGCTGACCTACTTGTCTTGTTACTGGATCCATTCCCTGCAAAAGAGAACATGAAGTAATTTATGTTAGCCACAAATGTTCATGTTTTGAAGTCTGTTTAAAAATTTAACAAAATTATTGAATTTATAAAGTTATTTAAAGAAATAGTTAAGTAAAATGCATCATAAGTTAGACAACAATAACAACCTGGGTTGACACAGTACCTATAACGTAATAAAATATCCTAAGGTGTTTCACAGGAGCCTTATAAAACAAAATATGACACTGAGCACATTCGGTGATACTAGGTCAGGTGGCCAAAAGCTTGGTTAAAGAGATAGGTTTTAAGAAGCATCAAAAAAGAGGAAAAAGGTAGAGAGGTGAAGCAGTTTAGGAAGGAAATTTCAGAATTAAGGGCCGAGGCAGCTGAAAGCATGGCCACCAACAGAGGAACAATTAAAATTGGAGATGCTCAAGAGGCTGGAATTAGGTGTCACAGAGGGTTGGGCGAGATTACGGAGATGGTGGGGGGGGGTGCAGCAAAGCCATGCAAGGATTTGAAAATAAAGATAAGAATTTTAAAATCAATGTGCTGCTCAACTGGAGCCAACCTAGGTTAACGAGCACAGGACAGTGGGTAAGTGGAACCTGAGGTGTTTAAGGATAAGGGCAATGGAATCTTGGATGACCCCAAGCTTTCAGAGAGCAGAATTGTCAGAAGTAAGTTAAAAGTGAGTTAGAATAGTCGAGTCTACAGCCAATAAAAGGATACATGATGGTCTCAGCACCAGATAAGCTGAGGTGGAGCAGAGTCAGATGTTATGGAGATGGAAATAAGTGGTCTCAGTGGTCACACAGATATGTGGTCAGAAACTCACCTCAAGTCAAATATGACACCAAGGTTGCTAACATTCCAACTCAGCCTCAGGAAGTTGCTAGGGAGTGGAATAGAGTTCGTGACTAAGAAAGAGTTTGTGGCGGGGCACATCAGATAGGACGATTTAAAGAAAACAATTCACAGGAACATAAGAAATGGGGCCAGTAGATGACCATAGAAGTCCTGCAAGCCTGCTCCACCCTTCAATGTAATCATGGCTGATATTCTGTCTCAACTCCACTTTCCTGCCTGCTCCCCAAAAAGCTAGATTCCCTGAGAAACCAAAAATCTGTCTCTCAGTCTTAAATATACAAAAACATAAGGTATCATTTTGAAATAAACAAAAGTTTTTATTAAAAACTTATAAATGAAACAATCAGCCTTTCAATTTTTTTCACTGCTGTGAATATGTGACCAAAATTAGGTGTATCGAACACCAAGAAACAGATAAGAAATACAGGGGTTCCATGTGAGATTCAGACTCAGGCTTTCACAGGGACAATGTAACTACTTCTGGTCTAAGAGCTAATTTAAGAAATTTGGATCTTCACAGATCAGTCTCTATATTCTGTTTGCAAAATTTCATTAAGCTTGAGCTTTCATTAAGCTATGCTGGGATCTGCTGTATTCCTTCACCTCTCACTACCAGAAAATTCAAAAAATTACTGCAACAGATAATGGCACTTCACTTCTGCAACTATTTTTCAGCAATAGATTTCCATGTCAAAAAAAATTCCATCAATTTAAGTGTGAATTTTTACAACTCTGTTGAAGCAAGCCAGTTAAGTCTTCTTCATTCTTTCACCTTCCATACAGCATTAGAACAGACCAATGCAACCAAGGAAATCCTAACAGAAACATCTCTTAAAAGGAGGGTTTTCAACATGAGTGGCAGTGGAAAATGGAGGCCCTCTTCAGCATCAATTATGTGCAGAAACATATAATGAAACCATTGTTTTAAAATGAATAGGCTTCAGCTAGTTAAATGAATGCATGCTATATAAAATAAAACAGAAAATGCAGGAAATTCTCAAATCTGTGGACTAAGTTCATGTCTGTAACATATGTATGGAAAGAATATTTCTATTCATAAAACCTAGTTAACTTTATAAGGAAGGCAATTCCATTTTCCATCTTCATTGCAACACACTACATAAACAAGAATTTTCGTGCAGTACTAAGCCAAGAGGAGTGTGGCTGTCCTTTTCACTGAAGAGACCACCACATTCAAAAATTGACCACAAACCAAGCAAATCCTAACCAGAAACATCAAAAGTTTTTTTTTTGCCATTATCCGATGTTAAATTCACAAAAGTTCTCAACATGTCCAAAACTGGTCCAAGGAGTTAGTTTTCCCATGATAAGCAATGTTATCTCATAAGAATGCAATGCCTCCAAACTCACATTTCAAAATTCTAAAACAGCAAATATTGCATTATCAGAAGGTCATTGAATTGTCCATCAGTGAGGGTTTATGGGATTGGAATTCAAGGCATAGCTAAGGAAATGAAGGTACTCCTCTTCCAATCTCTTATCACACAATCTCGGACAAAAATACAAGTACGCCCAATTCTGCACTGTAGAGACCTTAATGTAGAAGAAACACTGCTTAAACTGTAACACTCTACCATTAGCCTGGCAGTCAAATGGAAGTTGACTATAGCTAGGAGCAGAAATTGCCATTCCACCCAAGAAAGCAGGGCCAAATGAATCTGAATTTAACTCAGTGGCACATACCTATTTAATCTGCTGTTTGGTAACACTCTTGTCTCAGACACATAAGATTGTGGGGCTCAAGTCTCACTCCAGAAATTTGAGCACAAAATCCAGACTGACACTCTGGTGCAATATTGAGCGAGTGCTTCATCGTCAGATGTGCCGGCTTTTGGACGATAAATTAAACCAAGGACCGTTCTGCCCCCTCAAGTGCACATATAAGATCAGGAAGCATTATTTCGATTGCAGCAAGGAGATTTCACCTGGGTGCCCTGGTCAATAATTTTTTAAAAAGTCACTAGGAGAGATTGTTTGGTTCATTATTCCTGAATTACAATGCTGACTACACTTCAAAAGTGCTTAGTTGGCCGTCAAGTGCTTTGGGATGTCCTGAGAACATGAAAGGCTGGATCTGGAAAAATTTATTAATTTTGCTTCCAATTTCCACCCCTCCATCGTTTTTACATGGTCCATCACTGACACTTCCCTCCCTTCCTTGACCTCTCAATCTCAACTTCTGGTGATAGACTGTCCACCAATATTCATTCGGTGCCGCTTCATGCTCTTGTCTGGATCTGGAAAAATTTATTAATTTTGCTTCCAATTTCCACCCCTCCATCATTTTCATGTGGTCCATCACTGATACTTTCCTTACTTTCCTTCCCTTCCTTGACCTCTCAGTCTCAATTTCTGGTGATAGACTGTCCACCAATAATCATTATAAGCCTACCGACTCCCACAGCTACCTCGACTACAGCTCCTCACACCCCGCTTCCTGTAAGGACTCCATCCCATTCTCTCAGTTCCTTTGCCTCCGTCGCATCTGTTCTGATGATGCCACTTGCCAAAACAGTTCCTCTGACATGTCTTCCTTCTTCCTTAACCGAGGTTTTCCACCCACGGTGGTTGACAGGGCCCTCAACTGTGTCCAGACCATCTCCCGCGCATCCTGCCTCACACCTTCCTCTTCCCCCCAGAGCCATGATAGGGTCCCCCTTGTCCTCAATTATCAACTCACCAGCCTCCACGTTCAAAGGATCATCCTCCGCCATTTCCGCCAAATCCAGCACCACGCCACTACCAAACACTTCTTCCCTTCGCCCCCCACCCCCCACCCTGGCAGCTTTCCGCAGGGAGCATTCCGTCTGGGACACCCTGGTCCACTCCTCCATCACCCCCTACACCTCAACCCCCTTCCATGGCACCTTCCCATGTAACCGCAGCAGTTGCAACACATGCCCCTTTACTTCCCCCCTCCTCACCGTCCAAGGACCCAAACACTCCTTTCAAATGAAGCAGCACTTCATTTGCACTTCCCTCAATTTAGTCTACTGCATTCGCTGCTCCCAATGCGGTTTCCTCTACATTGGAGATACCAAACGCAGACTGGGTGACTGTTTTGCGGAACACCTTCGGTCTGTCCGCAAGCATGACCCAGACCTCCCTGTCGCTCGCCATTTCAACACTTCACCCTGCTCTCAAGCCCACATATCCGTCCTTAGCCTGCTGCAATGTTGCGGTGAACCAAACTGGAGGAATAGCATCTCATCTTCCGACTAGGCACTTTGCAGCCTTCTGGACTTAATATTGAGTTCAACAATTTCAGATCATGAACTCTCTCCTCCATCCCCACCCCCTTTCTGATCCCCCTTTTCACAATCATTTATAACTTTTTTACAACTATATATTTTTTCTTTTCCCTATTTTTAAATTTATTTCGATCTATTGTTTCATCTCCACTTTTTAGCTCATTTCGATCCCTTCCCCCCACCCCACCCACACTAGGGCCATCTGCCACTAGCTTGCTTCCCTTAATGTCCCCATTAACACATCCTTTAGGTAATATCACCACTGTCAACACCCCTTTGTCCTTTTGTCTATAACATCTTTGGCAGTCTCTTCTTGGCCTTCACCTATCACTGACCCTATATTGAGCTCTCCTGCTCCACTCCCTTCTGCCAGCTTATATTTCATCTCATTTCTATATGTCTTAGTTCTGATGAAGGGTCATACGGACTCAAAACGTTAACTGTATCCCTCTCTGCAGATGCTGTCAGACCTGCTGAGTTTTTCCAGGTATTTTTGTTTTTGTTCTAGATTTCCAGCATCCGCAGTATTTTGTTTTTACATAAATGCAAGCTTTTTTTTCTCCATATAATCACCCAAAATAATGATATGATCATCCAGTGATCATCTGTGTTCCCTCTAATCATACTCCTTCCACTCAAGTCATCTCAGGAGGACATTCTGTATAACTCCAGGATGGATGAAAAGACAAGCAATTGATATTAGGGGGTGTTGGATCATATACAGAAGGTCCCAGTTCTGAAGACTCCAAAGCCATATGTGCTCAAACACCATGGCAGGCAAGGAAAGCTGACTGGAAAAAAAAATCACTTTTTTCAGAAGACGTCTCATAACATGAGCAATGTAGCTCATGGTATAAAATCATTTTCTTTAACACAAGTCTCACAAAGACTTCTTGTTTCAAAATTACTTTTAAATGAACAGTCCCTTAGCATCATAAATGTAACTTAAAGCTACATGATGTACAGTCCTCTGTTTACATTCCTTTCTATTATGTTTTATGGGGTCCCACTCAAACCTGTTAAAAAACATCTCACACATTTGAAACATATCCAGTTTTTCCACTTGGATTATTAACAAATTATTGTTTTTATTGTGCACATCCTCCAAGGTAGGACTTTCAGTTTTTAGTACAAGTCCTCCCTCGTCTCCCATACACTCTCTCCTTCCAAGGCACTTGGATATTTTGTTATCCAATTTATTTGCTGCTTCGTGTACCTTTATACACAGCTGGCTTGTGTGTTTGCCGAGAGATCTCAGGATGATGTGATCAAGTACTATATAAATGAAAGTTCTGCACAAAGACAATCTTCTCTACATATTGTGTTCAATGTAGATGAGTTGGTGATTTTGTCCCAGTTTCCCAACATCACTTAGATTATCGGAGTGGCACAAATCAATTTGCTTTCTAATTTTTCTTCGTTTCGTTCAGTAACTCCTTGAGAATCTAGCTGAACATTATACGTTTGGAATCTGATTCAATACTTTGATAACATTAGTGGAAGTGTCTTAATTTTTTAAACACAAACATTCAGTAAATTCCATCAATAAATTCAATACATATACAGTTTTAGTTTTATCAATTGCTGCATTTGTAATTTGTGCAGTCTTTTTGCTAGAGTTTATGCCCACACTCAATTGATAATCTTTAAATTGGAATAATTAATGGAACTAGTGTTTCTATTTTTGGCACTGGAATTAAGTAGAAGTGCCTCAAAAATGTAGATAATTTGGCATTTTCATATGCAATAACAATGAAGACAAATTGGCTTTACCCTTATATTGTTGACCTCTGAAAATAATTTGTTCAAAACTCAAATATCTACATGCACCTGACAAGTTATTCTGTGGTCTTGTTTAGCTAGATTTGCTTAAGCTATGCAAGCCAAGGAAAGACACTTTAATAAAAAAACAATTTTGTGTTTTTATCTTAGCATAAAAATATTAAATGTGATTATGAAATTTAATGGCAATAGTAATTCATATCAAAGATCATTTACATCAATTTGAAATTGTTTCTTTTTGAAATGAATCACCTGTTTATTGTCCTGGCTTTTTTAAGAAATGAAAATTCTGAACCAACCTGCATGCGTTTTAATAACTGCAAGAAGACCTCAAAGCCCTCCAGAAATTTCTCCCTTAGTTTGTCTGTCCACTCTGAGGGTTTGCTAACCAATACATACCTGTGAAGAAAAGAGCACTATGTTAGACAAAGAAATTCTATAACGTTATTCTGATTATTGAGAACAGGAACCTCTACTCAATGCCAATGCTGAAAACATGAACAAATTATTCCAGTTTTAACACTATCAACTGAGAGTGGGTATAAACTCTAGCAAAAAGACTGCACAAATTACAAATGCAGCAATCGGTAAAGCTAGAACAGTATATGTATTGAATTTATTGATGGAATTTGCTGAATGTTTATGAGTTAAAAAAATTAAGATACTTCCACTAATTTTATCGGAAAGTATTAAATCAGATTCCAAACATATAAAGTTCAACTTGATCCTCAAAGAGCTATTTAACAAAACAAAGAAAAATCAGAGAGCAAATTGATTTGTGCCACCCCAATAATCAAAGAGACGTTAGGAAAATGGGAGAAAATCACCAGCTCATGTATATTGAGCACAATAATGTAGAGAAGGTTATATTTGTGCAGAACTGCACAGAAAATCTTGCATTTATATAGTACTTGATCACATCATCCTGAGATCTCTCAGCAAACACTCAAGCCACCTGCATATAAAGGTACACAAAGCAGGTGCATGATAAAATAAAATGCATGATAAGTTCAATTTTTTTAATGAGCGAAGAATACTGGCCAGGATACCAGGAGGATGCTATTGTTCTCTCAATGTGAATCACCTCAGTTTGACTTCATATCAAAAACACTGCAACTCCAGCGATCTGCTCCCTCAGTGCTACACTGAATTGCCAGCCTAAATCATATGCTCAAATCCTGGAAAACCACTTAAAGACAGGGCATTTTTCCACTGAGCCAAGCTGAGGCACACATTCTTATAAATCTGTGAATCACATCATGAAGTGTGGGCTTTATCAAAAATTAACTTGTTCCTACTTATTGTCTTATCAATAATAATCAGATATGCCTCAACATTGTTGGCATGTTGGGTCACCAGTCACCCAGAGAGGCCTACATCACCTGTATACTTTACTTTGATAACCCATTTGCTTTCATACTCAGAAAATGTCAAATCTGTCCTCTCAGGTAAGTGAAGAAATTCATTTTGAAAGATACTTTAAATTGAAAGCATTTTTTCCAATGTATTATTCTCATTTTAAACATTTTCCTCAAATAAAACTCAATATGCCATCAATTCTCTCCTGAAGGTGTTACTTTGCATAACTTACTACTCCAATGCAATATCAATGCACACCAAAGCATCTAGTACCATGTCACTCTGCAGTCGCCACACCCCTAAACCAACCACTCACTGCAGCCATCAGTCACTCTTCTGTTAATAACAAATTTTACTCCCTTATTTTCAATTGAGAAATACAGATAAAGGACAATGGGGCAAGTAAGGACACCTTCTCGGGCTAAATATTATAAAGATGTGGTAAACTGACATGTAGCGATTGATTAATGTAAAACTTTGGTTTTAATATTCCTAACATTATATAATTGCACCAAGTTAGATACATCGACAAAAAATATGAACCAGGAAGAAAACAGAGTCAACTAAAAGCAATATCTTTCTGCAAGAAACTGATGTTTAAGTTTCAAGAATACTCCAAAGACCAAACATATCGATTTCACTGCAAACTTTGTACCATTAATAGTATCAATTATACAACTAACCCATCCTAACATATGACTTCCTGTGTGAATGCAAGTGTCACTTCGCCCACTTCCCATCACTGGAGAATTTGATTGCATGTCTGCAGGTCACACTTTATGGCTAAACCTAAGCTAAGGAATTTGAGTCCAGTGGAGAAAGGAAGGACGTGTGCTGTTGCCCCTACTCTCTTGGCTGCTTTTGCACAATTCCAGAAGCAAGGAGGATCCAAGACATCCAGGTAGCTTGGCATCTGCAGTGGATGGTTGGTACAGGTGTTTCTCTGCTTTTGCTTTTTGCCACAGTCTACACTGCGTTACCATTGTGCCTTATCTGCTGAAAGTACCAAATACTTGTAGGTGTTGCCTTCCAAGCCACAATGAACTTTTTTGCGCCCTTCCAACATCTGTCCCTCCACTGTGAGGTAGATTATAATGGTTCACCACGAGAAAGGGTGGATGTGACTTGAAGTGAGGAGCTACAGATCAAGAGAGGACTTCTGACCAGAAATCAGCCTCCTTTTCATATAAATACAAATAAAACATTAGCTTGAACACATCTAGTGAATAAGATGAGACATTCGCCCACAACATCTTAACAGAACACAGTATATAACTAAAATACAGATTATAGATTATACAGTTAGCAGTTTATTACTAAAATATTTAAGTTATGAGTCACCAGATTTCTACAAAGTCACTCAAAAAGATGAGACGTATCTCTCATTAAAAGTTAATGCCCACTGCAACATCGATAGGCATATATCTGTAGAGCTACGAGAGCCGCTAATTCTGCTGTGACACTTCTAAAAATGATCTACAGCAATGTTGCTGTCAAACTGAAAACATGAATTATTTTTCATTTTGTTGGCTTTTTCTTAGATACCTTTGTATACAATCACTAAAGTTGGTGATGAACAGATAGATGGAGGCATTCAGTTAGTGCTCTTCAGGCATTTTTACAGAAGTACAACTTTGAACCAAGTTAAATTTACACACTTACTTTAGATCACCAATGAGGCTTTGCACCCTCCGGAATTTGGCGGCCTGTGTGCCTGTATACCTTTCAAACTGAAACCTGCCATGAGAATCCCGCTGTCTCATCAGATGATCCATGAAAGTTTGAATTATGGTTGTCATGAGGTTTTCTTCAGTTATCAGCATGCGAGCCTGAAATGCAAACATATTAATCATAATACTGGAGTGATGTCTCCCCATGTGCTTATGAGCTAAAGAAACAACATTGAAAATCCCCTCTTCCCAATCCTAAGCAAAAACTATTTGGCAAAATACCATTGTAAAATATTGGAAACTAAGCTAAAATGTGATGGGAAACTTAACAATTAGACACAGAAATGCTTTGATCAACAATGTTAACCTTTGCTTTGTTCAAAGCAGTTTTTGTAGCAGAAAGCAATAAACCAAAATCCTCAATAAATGATGTAAATGGAGGAGAAAAATACAATATCAATGGTCTGATTCGATAGTGCATTTCTAAGGCACCATTACAGATTGTTAGGATTTCACATTCTTACAGTTACACAAACACACATTTTTGAAATTTATGGGCAAAGAAACATGCAGAGGTTTTGCCCCCCTCCCTCACCCGCCTCCCCACATCGCCACCCTCACCCGCCTCCCACATCCCCCCCTCCCTCAGCGGCCCCCCCACCACACCCCCCCACCTCACCTGCCCCCCACACTCCCCCTCCCCTCACCCCACACAAGTTGAAAATCAAAAGGGCAGACCATCCTTCACTACTTTTGTATATTTCTCAGTTGCAAACTCAACACTCACTTATGCTCTAACAGTGGAGCAGATTCCCCATCTGTTCACTTAGTTTGGAGGCAAAGTCTGACACTCCAAAGGAGTATAAGTTTCTTAGCACAAAGTTAAGAACCCTTTGCCTCTTGTTACCAAATGGTTACTGTTATTGTTATAACTATGGCTATTGTCATCATATTGAGATTTTCTATCAAGTACCCAAAGAACAAATTGCTTCTTAAATTTGGTGAAAACTTATTCAACCTTCTCAATACTACAAATGTTCTCTGAACACTATCAATCATATTTATTTGCATTTCACATGAGCACCTGACAAGATAACAGCAGAACAATTTGAGTATGCCCAATCCCAAAGATAGCTATTGCTCTAATCAGGAAGGCACTTGCTACTTGATGAAATAAAATACATTTTTTGAGGACAGAATTTGTTTCAGTTTCACAGACAAGATACAATTTTATTTTCTTGACAGAAATGGAAGCATGCACAAATTTCTTGAAGCCAACAAGGCGTAGGGTCATGGACAGAATGCAGGGTAACAGCGGCAGCTTTGCAAAGGACTGGCACAGTCATGAGCTAAATGGCAACTTCTGCATCACATACTTCTTTCAATGTGCCATTCTGAATTTGAAGTGCTCTTGCTTGGCCCAATGCAACAAAGGCTAGTTTTGTGCGGAACACAGCCTATCCCTATTTTCATTTTGCCAAATTTAATGTAATATGTTTAACTTTAGAAAACAAATATGAGCAGACTTCTATATAAAAAAAAGTTTAGCAGGCTGATGCAACAACCTGACCCATTCCTTTTAAATTTTATGTCCTTATAGATGATTGGAAATAGGAGGAAGTGACAAGAAATTAACATTTTATGAGGAGTAAGATTCTTATTTAACCCAGCTCAGGGAACAAGTCTCATGGCTGACTCGCAGCACAACAGGCACCTTCTGGTATGGGAACAGAAAGATACGTGTGTGTTGGAAACATTGGTAGACTTTTACAAACCAGATGGTAGAATAATGTGAATGTACTTAACAATATACTTCAGATAATTTTCTAGAAGTTTCAATTAAAACTGCAAGTATCAAATTTTACTAAGTAGAATAGAAAGCATTTAAATTCCATAAGCGAATTATCTTTTAAAAGCTCTTCAATGGAAAGCCATACATATTGCTTCCACTACTGTTAGCCAGCAATGTTTCAGGTTAACTGCCAAACCACCAGATTAATATACAATACCATTAAACCTCTGGAGTAAGTACAGGTCATGTAGAGTACAATACACCCAAAACAATCACCTACAGGACCTGCTTAATTGGTCTAATAGCCAGGTGGCACACTCTATCCAGGATTATTTCACCAGATTCATACCTGCTCTATAGTGCTCTTTAGTGATTCTGCTATGAAATACAAAGAAACTACACAAGTATGACAAACATATTAGCTGAATTAAGTAGCTGTAATATAAAATTTATGGGGTGCCAGTTAACTAGGTGGCTAGTGTGTGGGTTAGATTAACACCAGCAGCACAGGGTTCAATCTCCATTCCAGCTAAAACAGACTCAGGGTTTGCCTGCCCTACCCATAGAATAAAATCATGACACTGGTTTGGCAAATAATCACCAGAGACCTGCCTTTGGGCCGGAAACTCAAAAAGAATACATTAAAATATATATATTTTAGAGAGGAAATTTTCCATTTACTTCCACTAGAAGTAATTAGAGACTGTTAAAAGTGGCTGTAACAGATGATTGCCCTATAAAGGCAAGAGTTAAACAATGCTTGGAACATTGCACAAATGCTAGTAATGGGGAATAACATTTTTATACCCATTTTTGTACATAATCAAATATTCAAAACCGATGAAGAACAAGAAAAACTAACATGTTCCTGCATTAAATCTTAATCCCAATGTGACCAGAAAACGCTCAACCACATCCCCATGCAAGAATGTTCAGTAATTTGTCCCAAAAATAGGGTGCTCAAGTAAAGCTAATGAAATTTTAATCACAAAGTGCATTCACAGGCAATAGAGATTGCCATCCCATTGATCTGCTGGATTTAAAACCCACATTCCAAGTAACCCACTGCTACAACATCCAGTGGGAAGAGGCCAGTTAAATGACCCAATATGCCATTCAGACTTGCTACATCATCTTCTCCAGCTATTCTGCATCAGAAAGACTCTCAATTTTCCAATCTTCTGGGGCTCCACAAAAAAACTGCCTTTTCCTCTTCTGTCACACACAAAATAGTCATGGGTAAATGATGCAAAATTACATTTCAAGAGTTGCACAATCACCTGTGCTGAATGAGACAAGAAGAAACTTGGCACAACACCCTCAGGAGAGTAGATGAGTAGAGAAACAGTGAGCACAGGCTGTTTAAGAGCATGAGTGCATCAATAGCCCTCTCATTGTACTTAATTTTATATCTGAACTAGGCATTACAAAGCTCCAATTGGTAAAATGCATTCCACAGCAGAGGAACAGGAATAGCCCATTCAGCTCCTTGAGCATGTTGCAAATGAATACCCATGTTCTGCTTACTGAGCAAAGGAATGTAGGAGTTTATTTCTTTTACCAGTCTAGAGACAGATCAATCAAAAAACTACGAGCTGGGCCAGTTTTAGTTTTACAGTGCTTAGAGGACTGATGATCGAATGTATGTTAGCTAAATCTGTGAACACCACAAAAATAGGTAGGAAAATAAGTTGTCAAGAGGGCATAAAGAGTCTACAAAGGGAATTAGATAGGCAAAGTGAGTGGGCAAAAATTTTGCAGATAGTAATGTAGGAAAATGCAAACGTGTCTGCTTTGGCAGGAAGAATAAAAACAGCAGCATATTATTTAAATGTAGAGAAACTATAGAACTCTACCATACAGGTCAATCTCGGTACCCTGGTGTGAATATCACAACAAGTGAATATGCAGATGCAGCAAGTGATTGGAAAGGCAAATGGAGTGTTGGCATTTATTGCAAGAGGAATCAAGTATAAAAGGAGGGAAGTGTTTCTCTAGCTGTACAGGCCTTAGTGAGACAGCATTTGGAGTGCTGTGTACAGTTCTAGTCTCCTTAGTTAAGGGTATAATTGCATTAGCAGTTCAGAAAAGTTTCACTCGACTAATTCTCGGGATGAAGGGGCTATCTTATGAGGAAAGGTTGAGCAGGTTGGGTCTAAGCGCATTGGAGTTAACAAGAATGAGGTGATCTCATTGGAACATAAGATCCTTGGGGAACTTGACAATTGAGAGATGTTGAGAGGACGTTTCCTCTCTTGGGGGAGTCTCAAATTTGGGGGCACAGTTTAAAAACTAAGGGTCTTCCATTTAACACTGAGATGAGGAGGAATTTCTTCTCTCGGAGGTTATATGTCTGTGCAATTCCATTCCCTGGAGAGCAGTGGAGGATGGGTCATTGAATATATTCAAAGCTGAATTAGACAGATTTTTGATCGACAAGGAAGCCAATTGTTACAGGAGGCAGACAGAAAAGGGGAGTTGAGGCCACCATCAGATTAGCCATGATCTTACTGAATGGCGGAGCAGGCTCAAGGGCCTGAATGACCTACTCCTACTCCTAAAATTCCTGTGTTCTTGTGCAGCAGAAAATACAGCAATGAATTGCACTGAAATCATGCCTTCAAAGGGGAAAAGATGTCTCAATGTGCTTCACGGAAAAAAAGATTGGGTGCCAAGGCTGTCCAGTAGGTTTGGGAGAGAGAACCAAATAGTTGGTGCAACAGATATATTTCCAAAAGATTTTTAAGAAGGTGGAGAGGAAATGCTTAACAATGAAACTTAGGTGTTGAGATTAGGCTAACAATAATCAGAATGCCAACTCATTTTTCTCTTTCATAGTTCTCCCTCTTCGAGGTGTTGTATCATTACTGGAGTTTACTTCCATGTGCAAACAGTGCCCTCCTGTACCTTTCTGAGTGCATATTCCTCAAGCGTGAGCCTAGTGGCTGGGGGTTATGAGAAATGAAACTGATCCTACCCTCACCCAATGTATTACACTTAAGGGGCCACTGAGTAACAATCGATACTGGATTTTCTTTTCAAACTTCCCCACAATTAAGAAATCTTGAGTTTGATCTGCCACACCAGCCGAGAGCAGCTCAAACACTACAGACGAACTGCAAACCCTGAACCTTCCTGATATCTATGGCTCAGAACTCTCCTTAACCTGCTGATCCACTGAGAAGCACCCTAGAAAACCAATTTTCACATTGTAATACCACCAAAACATTTTACTGTCCTTGGTCAAATTCAAATTGCTACTCACCAAGGAAGGTACTGTGAAAATTTGCACTGAAAGGTCGGTAACCGAGAACTCTCTGTCGTGGTCATCATTCACATAGTCAGTCTGCAACCTCTCATAGTTCTAATGAAAAGGCAGAGAAGCAAGGAGGTGGACAAATGAATTGAATGAAACACATTGTACTCACCAAAGTTGGGACAGTGAAGAGCTGGACAGACAGAGCAGTCACTGACACTACCCGCTCGTGATCATCCTCCATAAAATCTCTCTGCAACTGCGGGTAATTCTAAACAACAAGATAAATTCACCTCCAGGTCATGTCCAGACTGACCTCATAATTAAAGACTGATTCTATTTCTAACTATTAAGTTTCCTAAAAAGGTGGAAGGCAAACATACTTGGGTACAGATTTCATTAGAAGTGAGCAAAAAGAGTAACTTTCGTCCATGCCCACGAACAAATTTACTTGGTCCAAACTCATGAAATTTAAGGAAGTGTGTCACTTGCATCAGTTCTGCATCTTGCACCACTTGTCATGAGTCTCAATTTTAAACTTAATAATATTTACCAATTTAACAGATATGCAGCCATTAGAGGACATGTTTTTTGGGTGGGTGTGAGGGCATAGGGTGACTTTTGCATGTGTCATGGTAAAGTTTATCTGGGAATGTCACTGCTGGGAGACAATATATTTAATCAACTATTGTCAGCAAGAGTCGGCATCAAGCAGTTACAAGTCAGATTTACATAGTTTAGGTGCCACATGAAACATAACAACACTCATGAGATTTCTTTCTCCTGACCCCACTGTACTTCCCCATGCTAATGAAGTTTGTGATCTGAGACTGCCAACCTGGCCCCAGAATAGTCAGGAGCTTTGTGCTGAACCCTTGAGAAACTAGATTATCAATCATCTCATGCAGGACTACAAAAGCCAATCAGCCAGAAGACAGTGATCTTTCATTCTATCAATCTAGCTGGACTCAAATTCAGGTCCAAGAGATGAAAGGACAGGATGCGACACCTGAAATTCCCGACACATTTCAGCTGAAGAGTAGCTATTTCTAACTGGAAAACTAATTTAATTCCTTTGTGTTTAAGGCTATAATTTTTAAACAAAAATCAATTACAGAAGAATATAATAAATGAAACAATGCTACCACAATTATTAACAATTATTAAATTGAAAACACAAACATAATAATTGCAACCTGATTTAGTCAGCTGATGTGCAAGAAAATTAATCATAGATAAATAAAGTTTTAAACATTTTTTTATCATTTGTTTCTATGCAGACTTATCCTGAAGTTGAATTATTGCTTTGAAGTATTTATTATATATAGGAAAGCAACCGTGAAAACATCTGGTTAGGTATTTATTGCCATCAAAAAAGGTACATAGTTTATTTTCCTCGCCACATTTCTTGGCCTTAGTGAGACAGCACTTGGAGTGCTGTGTACAGTTCTAGTCTTCTTACTTAAGGGTATAATTGCATTAGCAGTTCAGAAAAGTTTCACTCGACTAATTCTCGGGATGAAGGGGCTATCTTACGAGGAAAGGTTGAGCAGGTTGCTATTTCAGCATTAAAAAAAACCAGTTAGCAACATCGAAACAGTTAATGCCACAAATTAACAATAAAGCTAAGGAAAGATTGAGCAAGCTAAAGTCAGATAAACAACGTAAAGACAAATAATAAATAGGTTTTTCAGTTAATGGATTAAACTCATCTGCATGGATGAGTTAGTGTACAGTATGTGGAATGTTTCATTCCTACGCAACGTAATTCAAAACTGAACTTACTTTTGCAAATCGAACTGCAAATAGCTTTTTGCTTTTCAGATCCATCAGGAGGCTGCTCATAAACAGCTGGTGATAGATGTTTCGCGCTCCTATTTAATAAAGAGGTATAATCATTCTTCTGGGAGCAAGAAGAAAAACATGAAACATAATAGTACTTTAATAATGAGAAATATTTATCCAGAATACCAGATACTTGGCACTCCTGGACTCAGCAGAAAACGGTTCACTGGATGAAGATCAGAGCTGTGAACTCTGCCCAATTTTTCCTCTCAGGAACCTGGAGGCACCAAAGCCAACTTCACTCTGGTTGAAATTGGACAAAACCAGGGTAGAATGGGAATCAAATCCAGACCTGTCTAATCTGCATGGATGAGTTAGTGTACAGTATATGGAATGTTTCAGACTAAGAGCAGCACTGTGCTGGTTGTTCCTGAGGAAATTTGTGCGTAGTCTATTTATATGCATTTTATGCTCAAACATTGTTGAAAGAGTTTGGAAAGGGAAATGGGGGGAGAGAAGAAAAACAGTTGTTATGATCCATGGAACCAATGATGCAGTAAAGACCAGAGAGTAAATTCTTCTAAGGGAGCATCAACAGCCAAGGGCAAAATTAAGCAGGGCCTCAAGGATGGTAACTTCCAGATTACTACACGAGCCACTTTCTAACTGACAGAGATAAACAGGTCAGGAAAAGTAAATTCACAGCTGGAAAGCAGTTATTCAGTTTCATATGACAGTGGCATCTCAAACAGCAAACAGCTGTACCAGTAGGCAGACTCTAGCTGAACTGGGCAGGAACAAAGGATAAAGGAGAAAGAGGACTGTAGACAGGATTTTAAACCAGTCAGTGAGGAGGTGATGAAAATAATAGTGACCTAAATATAAAATCAAGAGGGGCTAAGAGAAAAAGCCAGAGTAAGATAAAGACAACATTAATAATCAAGAAACAGAAAAGGTCATTGGAATACATTGCACAAAAAATGCTTGCAATGACTAGAGTACTGATGAAAAATAAGAAAATATTAAATTGCTTGAATAACAATGTAAAGGTCATCAGCAAAAGAAACACTTAAGTCAAACAGTGAGAGCAAAATGCCATCAGAGCATACTGGCAATGTTAACAACAAGAGTTCCATACACAAATGCATGCAGCATAAGAAATAAGAGATGAGCTTGAAGCATTAATTCAAGACTTCGTGCCCAGCCAATCTGCTGAGGGTGAATCTTGAAATCATCTTGTTGAATTGCTGATCCTGTGCATGGGCCCTGCCAGTGGAAGAGGGTCTCACCTATGCATTTCCCTTCAGAATGTCCATTCACTTATAAGCAAGGCCTTTGGCAGCCATGAACCAACTATGGCTGATGCATCAACAATTTAGCCATAAGAGAAACCCTAGCTGAGGAGTGGTGACACCTTTCCCCTTAATGTAGCTGCTCCATCTGGTTATACCTTCACTGCTTATCCCATCAAGATTGCTAGTGGTTGTGTGGTACTCCATCAAATCACACCATGGCCTGGGCCCCTAATTCTCTGGCACGTTCTCAGTCAATGAGCATCTTGCCTTATTCCACTCCCCGCATATCTCGTTCAAAATATCTGTTCTCCACCATCCTCCCAAGTACATAAATATTTTCTCAGGTAGGTCCATTGCTTTCTTTCTGAACTGCACAACTTCACACTCTTGATGATTTAAGTCATCGTGCTCTCTCTCCTCTGAGTACACTGCCCTTTTATCCTCCCTCAAGTGACCTCCCTAACTCATATACACAGCCAGCTCACTGACCTTCCCATCTCATCTGCTCTTGCTGGTCCCACCATATTTATGATAGATAAGGTCAACTCTGATCACTTCCTTGTATCATTTTCCACCAACATGCCCTTGCCATGGCTCAAATTTCCTTCCTCCTCTATCTGCTACTGCAAAGAAACTATCCTGTAATTCACTTACAACTGCACTTTCAAAATCCCAACTGTTTAGTCTTTGGTTTTCCATTTGCCAAAACATTTCTGTAGCTACTGCTTTGTTCAGCTACACCCTCAGCTCCACCTTTGATGCCCAAGCCCCCATAAATTCATTCTCTCGCACTGGTCATTCCCCCTGCATGGCCCTTATCTCTGATTCCTTAAGTCCAAGTAATGCAGACTTGAAAGGATATGGCTCATAACTGGTCTAACATACAAACACAGGAATTAGGGGAAGTAGGCCACTTGGCTCCTTGAGCCTGCTTAGCCATTCAATAAGATCATGGCTGATCTGAATGTAACCTCAAATCCACATTTCCACCTACCTCCGATAACCTTTCACAACCTTGCTTATCAAGAATCTATCTCACTCTGCCTTAATAATACTCAAAGACTCTGCTTCAACTGCCTTTTGAGGAAGTGTGTTCCAAAGACTCATGACCCTCAGAGAAAAAAAATTCTCATCTGTCTTAAATGGGCAACCCCTTATTTTTAAACAGCAACCACTAGTTCTAGATTCTCCCACAAGAACCATCCTCTTCACATCCACCCTACCAAGGCCCCTCAGGATCTTAAAAGTTTTCAATGAACTCTTCCAAACTCCAGTGGATATGATCCAAGCCTGTCCAAACTTTCCTCTTAAGAAAAACTGCCCATTCCTGGTTTTAGTCTAATAAACCTTCTCTGAACTGCTTCCAACGCATTTACATCTTTCCTTAAATAAGGAGACTAATACTGTATGCAGTCCTACAGACGTGGTCTTACCAATGCCCTGTACAATTGAAGCATAATCTCCCTACTTCTGGATTCAATTCCCCTCATAATAAACGGTAACATTCTATTAGCTTTCCTAATTACTTGCTGTACCTCCATTCTAACCTTTTGTGATTCGTGCAAGAGGACACCCAGATCCCTCAATCTCAGCTCTGCAAACTCTTACCATTTAGATATGCTTTTTTATTCTTCCTGCCAAAATGGACAATTTCACATTTGTCCACATTATACTCCAGTTACCAGATATTTGCCCACTAACTTAACCTATGTCCCTTTGTAGCCTCCTTATGTCCTCTTCACAACTTACTTTACTACCTATCTTTGAGTCATTAGCAAATTTAGCAGCCATACATTTGGTTCCTTCATCCAAGTCATTTACATAAATTGTAAAAAAGTTTAACATTGACAGCAAAATTTAGCTGGACCACATAAAGCACTATTGGATCCTGCTCTGTCTGCTAAAATTGCTCACTATTCCAGGATCATCCTAGAATGCAACGATCATTTCTGGCTTCTTTTTTCGATCACAGTCTTTTTAAATCCCTTTCCATCTTCTCTACCCTCACATCCGACACTAAGTGCAACAAGCTCACAGATGACTTTGTTTCTAAGATCGAGACTATCCATCAGCTGCCTCTGCCGTACCCTTCCTTCCACTAACCCACTGGGCCAAATATCCTCCTAAACTTCCCTCCTACCTGCCCTTAGGCCTGAATTCTTATCTTTCTCTAGCTTCTCTCCAATCTTCCCTCATGCCCTCTCCGAGCACCTTGTCTATAAGACCCACCTCCAACTCCCTTGACCTTTTACCATTAAATTGCTGACTGCCCAGTTCCCCGTCTGGCCTCCACGTTTGCTGATATTATTAACAGATTTCTATCATGTGTTGTGCCTTTCTCCTTCATTCTCCTTAAATCTGCCGCTATCACCCCTCTCTCCAAAAAAAACCTACTATCCTTGCAGCCTCCCACCTCATCTCCAATTTTCCTTCCCTAAGTCTTTGAACACATTGTCACCTCCCAAATTCATGCCCATCTTTCCCACAACTCCAAGAATGAATCCCTCCAATCAGGTTTCTGCCCTGCCACAACACCAAAACAAAAAAGCATGTAAACTTTAAACTGCCAAGAGCAATTGTTACGTTAAGAGTTCCTTAAAAGAACTAGTAAGCCTCGTCCTTGTGCTCAATTCCCACCAATGGGTGCAGAAAGGATTCACAAGAGTGGTTCCAGGGATGAGGAACTTCAGTTTTGATGACAGATTGGAGAAGTTAGGATTGTTTTCCTTGTAGAAGCTGAGAGGGGACTTGATAGAAGTAATCAAAATCATGAGGGGTGTGGACAGAATTGATAGGGAGAAACTGTTCCCACTCATGAAAGAATCAAGAATGAGAGGGAACAAAGTTAAAGTAATTGGAAAAGTAAACAAAAGTCATGAGAAAAATAACTCTCAAAGTCACAAATGACATCCTATGTAATTGTGACAAAGGTAAGCTATCCCTCATCATCCTTCTCAATCTTGCCTTTAGCCTCTGACACAGTTGACTATGCCATCTTCTTTCAATGCCTCTCCATTTATCTGCTCTCACCTGGTTCCATTCTTATCCATCTATTCATAACCAGAGTAGCACTTGCAATGTCTTTCATCCTCTTACATCTGGTGTATTCCAATGATCTGAGCCCCTCTTATTTCTCATGAAATGCTTCCCTTTGGTATTATCCAAAAGCAGTGTGTTATTTTCTCATGTATGCTGATGACCCCTAACTCTAACTCATCACCACCACTCAACTCCACCACGGCTGCTAAATTATCAGCCTGCTTATCCAACTTACAGTGCCAGAAGAGAAGAAATTTTCTCCAATTAAATATTGAGAAGATTGAAGTCACTGTCTTTGGTCCCCACTTCAAACTTTATTCCCTTACTTTTGACTCCATCCTTCTCCCTGGCAACTCTCTGGGATTAAACCGGTCTGTTCGTAAACTTGGTGTTGCATTTAATCCCAAAATGAGATTTTGACTGCATATTCATGCCATCACTGAGACTGCCCATCTCCATCTCTGTAACATCACCCAACTTCACCCCGCCTCTGCTCGTTAGCTGCTGAAAACCATCGTTCATGCCTTTGTTACCTTTAGACTCGACTATTTCAATAAACTACTGCAGGTCTCCCACATTCTAACCATCATAAGCTCGAGGTCATCCAAAACAATGCTGCCCGTGTCCTTAATCGCACCAAGTCCTGTTCACCAATCAATCCTGTGCTTGCTGGCCTACATTGGCTCCCAGTTAAGCAGTTCCAACATCATTCCATCTACAAAAGATGATAGACATACAACTAAAAAATCCATTTCAGATGGGGTATTTTCATATGGTGCACTTTTGCTGATGGCTGAAGAGGTCAATCCTTGACAGGCAAGTTCTGCCACAAGCGGCACACACAAAACAAACAAGTGTCTTTGGGCATTTGTGTTTTCGGTGTTGCTTTCTGTTGCTGAGCTGCTGCAGCCATTGGTCATCACGGTGGTACATGCCAGCCCAGAGAAGGTGTCACCATTTTCTTGTGTCATCAACTTGTGACTCCCAGGTGCAATAATTGATGACTAAGGCTTTCACGTCACATTTGCAAGCACCCTTGAAGCGGAGCTTCAGGCATCTGACACCGATTACTTCACCATACACAAGTTCTTGGGTATATGACGGTCTTCCATTCTCCAGAAGTGACTGAGACAATCAAGCTGCCTCTATTTGATAAGTGCTAACAAACTTAGGAACTCTGGTTTCGAGAAGACTGCCACATTTGTAATTTTGTCCTGCCAGGATATACCATAATGCACTGCAGACAGCAAAGATTGAAATTGTTGAGCTCCTTTTCTTGATAGATGTAAATCATTCATGTTTCTCAGCCATACAACAAGGTGTTGAGAAGACAGGCCTTATAAACCATTAGATTGGTCCAAAGGGTCAGCTTGATGTTATTCAATGTGCATTTCATGAGTCAACCAAAAGTGGTAGCTGCTTTTCCTATTAGTGTAACAAACTTTGCCTCCGGGGACAGACTGCCACCGTGGATCCTAGGTTGCAGAATTTGCTAACCACTTCCAGCAGGGTGTTATTTAATGTGATCAGGAGCAGAGGAGCATAGATGAGCTCAATTATACTTGGGATAACCTGAACAAAGCATGGAAGGAGCAGATGGACAAACTGGAGGAAGTCATGCAGGCAGCTGTGCAATACCAAGATTCATTGCAAGCAATGTTTGACTGGCTGGATAACACTAATTAAAAACAAAAAAACTGCGAATGCTGGAAATCCAAAACAAAAACAGAATTACCTGGAAAAACTCAGCAGGTCTGGCAGCATCGGCGGAGAAGAAGAGTTGACGTTTCGAGTCCTCATGAACCTTCGACAGAACTTGAGTGAATCCAAGAAAGGGGTGAAATATAAGCTGGTTTAAGCTGTGTGTGTGTGTGTGTGTGTGTGTGTGTGTGTGTGTGTGTGTGTGTGGGGGGGGGGGGTGGTGTTTGGGTGCGGGGAGAGAAGTGGAGGGGGTTGGTGTGGTTGTAGGGACAGACAAGCAGTGATAGAAGAAGATCATCAAAAGATGTCACAGACATCAGATGTCTGTGACATCTTTTGATGATCTGCTTCTATCACTGCTTGTCTGTCCCTACAACCACACCAACCCCCTCCACTTCTCTCCCCCCACCCAAACACGCCCCCCCCCCCCACACACACACAGCTTAAACCAGCTTATATTTCACCCCTTTCTTGGATTCACTCAAGTTCTGTCGAAGGGTCATGAGGACTCGAAACGTCAACTCTTTTCTTCTCCGCCGATGCTGCCAGACCTGCTGAGTTTTTCCAGGTAACACTGTAAATAAACTTGGTGAGATGTCTCCAGTTGGCACACACATCAACACAGTGAAGCAACAAATAAACGAAATGAAGGAATTTAAAATGGAAGTCTACCAGCAGAATAGGGTGAGAGTCTTTGTAGCTGGGTTTCTCTGTGAGCAACTAGCAGCTCAACTGCATAGTGGAGTCCCTGATCAGGATGCAGTGTGTCCTCGTCTTCGCTTTCATTCATGATAGATTGTAGAGCTTGCCATCTGGCTTAGTACACAATACCCAGATCTGCAGGGAAGGCAAGGGTCAGGATAATGGAGAGGAAGGTGGTAAACAGAGTGGGGGCTAGGACACAGTCCTGTTTCAGTCAATTCTTCACTCTGAAACTGTCGCAAGTAGAGCCTTCAAACTGTACAGTGCAGTGTATATTGCCATGGAGCAGGTAAGGCTGAGGAGCTTTGATGACAGGCAATTTTCCCTCAAGTCTTGTTGTCCTGCTCTGCTGACCATGGCGAATGTCTTAGTAAGATCTACACAAGGTCAAGAGTGAAAACCTGTTCCTGACACTTCTCTTGCAGCTGGATAATGGAGAATATTATGTAAGGTAGATTTGCCAGTACGGAAACGATTGCGCATACATAGTCAGCAAACAGATGAAGTCCTCTACACATGACGGTGGCAAAGGCCTTCCTTGTGTTGCTAAGGAATGAGATGCCTTTGTAGTTGCTGCAGCCTACTTTGATGCCTTTTTTTTTGTTGGGTGTGATGATTTCTGCATTACACACCTCCTATGGAATGGAGCCTACATTTTAGCAGAGAAGGAGAAGGACAGAAAGGCATGGCAATAGATGGGGCTTTCTGTGTTTGAGCAGTTCGGCTGGGATTTCAATGCTGCAGGCTGTCCTTCCACTTGCTAAGTAATATAAGGCCTTCGCGAACTCAAGTGAAGGAACTTCATCTAATTTATCCATGACAGGAAGCTGGAGTGTTGTTGCGGTGCATCTTTAAATAAGTGTGGCTATATTTTGTGTACATTGCTAGAGGTCAAATGATGTATCACATGACTCGGGCTCAAGTCATGTGAGGGGCTGTGAGGGGCAACTGATCAGATTTGCATACAAGTACTCCCACTTTGTAATGCTGGTACCAACTCTTGAACTCTTTAAATGAACCTACATATTTGAGAGCTAATCAATCCCTTAATCGTAGTTGGCACCTTGATGTTCATTAGTCAGCACAAGAAAAAGAAAACACCACTGGGAGACATCTGCCAGGAGTATATCTCACAATAGGATTGAGCACAGCAGAATATCAGTTTACTTTTGTTGGTGAAGGCTTCATCATCTGTTCAAGGGGGCAACTTTGGTGATGGTCAGACCAAGCACCCTCTTGATCTCTTCATACACAGCTCATAGATTTCCATTGTTAGAGGTAATTAGGATTTCTTGACGTAAATTGATCCAGTGTTTATTTGCTTAGTATCTCCCTATCTTTTGCACAGCTGTCTTGGCATTGGTGATGCAGGATTCATTCAGGGTACAAAACTCAAGAAGGCACTGCTATCGTTGATCTTGCCCACCCCATGATGATCAAGACATGTTGGCCATGAATCACTGTCTGCCCCAACATGTGCACCGAAGTCATCAAGGCTAACTAGCCTCTTGCCATTTTGAATGTTCCTCATAAAGTCATCACAAGAGTTGTTGGTGCATAGGCACATAGGATTTTAACTGAACCTCCATCGCATGACAGACCAGGGAGATGAAGCACTCTGAGGTTGCTCCTGCTAACTCCATTAACTGTGTCAGCTGGTTGCTCACTGTGAAGTCTATATCATTCTCACAGCGGTCTTGTGCTCTTTTCATGCCAGTAGAAGTGTAAGTAGCCTCACGAATTGAACCTGGGCCAGCTAATCTGGTTTGTTGCAGGCAAGCAATGCTGACACCAAACTTGTGTAGCTCATGGTAAATCAGGGCAGTCTTGTGTACACTTGCTGTGGAATGTGGGTCATTGTTCATACCAAGGCACACGTCCTCACATTCCAGCTTGCAAGCTGAAAGGTTACCTTTGCTTGATGCGTAGCCTAGGTATATAGTTTTAAGAAGTGCAGACTTGCCTCACATCCGCATCCCCCTCTCGACCTCATGGCTGATAGCTTGGGGAAAGACAAATGCCTATATATCTGGGGCCCAGTCAGATGCACGAGTTGCCAGAAGGTGCGAACTTGAGGGAAATGCCAACTGCAACTCCACTCCAGGTTGTGTGTCAACTTTAGTCCCTTAGCCATTAACTCTTGATGCTGTCACTGTTAAATGTTGAAAAGCAATGACTGGCAAGGCTCAGGTCACCGCAGGCATAGGTGTGATCTTGTCCTCCAACATTCCCTGGCCCTTCTCACAGCTGCCTCAAGCGCCTGCCAGCAAAATCCAGTCTCACTTCATCATCCCCCTCGATACAGTCCTCACCTCTGCAAATTAAATCAAGTTAAATTAAACCCCCTTCCTAGCCTACCACCTCAGCAATTTAATGCCCTGAGCAAAATCCATACCTCAATACTAAACTATCTCAGTAAACACCCATCACAGTACTAAAATCCACCAAAAAGGACCCACAACATTAGTAATCCCACCCCGCTCCCACCAACAGGCCCTCATGGTGGTACTACCTTCACCACAGCACACATCTCCCTAAAACAGCAGCAAAATCCACCCCCCACCCTAAGACGAAGTAATGACCTATAATTAGCCCCTCATTTGGTGGTAAAACAAGTCCAAAAAACATGCACCCTTTGGTTAATAAGTGAGGCCTCTACTCAGCCACACGAGGCCAGCTGGTCCCATGTCGCGGGGTGAGCAGCTCCCCAGGTTACTGGAGTGCTGGAGGAAGGGGCCCCTTCCCCAAACACCGCCCCCCCCGAACTCCCCACCAAAAAAAAACACTTAAAAATAGCCACTGCCATCCCCAACTGATTTGATGTCCTGAAGGGTAGGGGGATACAGTGATTCCCCCAAGCTGCCATGGGCAATCACAAACCATTAATGCCAAGCAGAGGATTCTTGGAGCCAGCCGCCATGGTTCTTCGGTTGTCCACCGTTTGGTCAATATTTCAACTTTTAGCCTGGTTAAGCAATGTCTTTTAGAATTATCATCTTTGATTTCAAGTTCCTCCACTGCCTCACCCCTCCCTTTTACTATAATCTCCTCCAGCTCTGCAAACTTCAGAGATTTCTGTTCTCATCCAGTTCTGGCCTCTTGAGCATCTTTGATTTTAATTGCTACAACATTGATGGCCATGTCTCCAGTTGCCTTGGTCCTTAGCTGTGAAGTTCCCTCCTACCTGTCTCCACCTCTCTTTCCTCCTTTAAGATACTGCTTAAAATCTACATTTTTGATCTATCATCATCTTATGTGGCTAGGTGTCATGTTTTGTTTTATAATGCTCCTGTGAAGGACCTTGGGAAGTTTTATTATGTTAAGGTACCATATAATTACAAGTTGTTTTTGTTAAAGAGCATGCTGTCATAGCTATTTAGAGACTTGGCTATAAGCTGGACATAACTGGGAGTTAAATATTTTAAGGACAGGGAATTGGAAAAGAGGAATTAGAAACACAAATAACAGCTAAAAGTCGAGCAGTAGAAAGGATTTCAAGAAAGGTTCAGACAGTGAAAACACAAGTTGAACTAGGGGACAACAAAGGATGCAAGACTCTTGTGGTACTTGTCTTTAAACATAACATTAGTGATGTAGTGCTGGAATGTATAAATATGGACCTCAGGGAAGTAGGCAACAGAAACTTAGTTGTAATGGGAGATTTTAATTTCAACATTCAGAAAAGGGCAGAAAAGCTCAAGTATTAAAAATAATGAATTTGTAGAATGCATTCAAGAATCTTCTAAACCAGTATGTTTTAGAACCAATAAGAGAACATGCCATATTAGATTTGTTGATGAGGAACAAGCAAGAGCTAATTAACAATCTGACCGTAAGGAAACACCTTGCAAAATCTACATTATTAGTGAATTTAATATTAGGTTTGACGAGAAGAATGAAGAGTCACAAACCAAGGCTTTAAATTTAATTAAGGCAAACTCCAAAGGGATGACAAATAACGAAGTACTGCGGATACAACATGTTTCCAAGAGTTCAATTCATACATGCCTAAAATTTATGAAATAAAACATTACCTTTCCATAGTTTCGAGTCACAGAGCATCAATTTATCAATAAGGGAAGAACTGTCTTCATCTGTTCTTTGTTGTAATCCTACTTCACACAATATTCGCCTCAATCCACCTTTATTAGGCAAAAAAAAAGTTTTAATAAATTCCAGCTGTTAATTCGAATACAAGGTGAAGAGGTCATGCTGCTATCTGATACAGTAGTGCCCAACACACACAGCCTACTAGCTGCTTTGCACGAGCTGCCTTGAAAATATTTCCCCTTGGAGAATTTTTGCCTTTCAAGTGCAAGGCACAGGTTCTACATCTGAAGTCTAAATGCAAGAAGAGGTCAAGTTCTGAACTAGTTTTACATATCAGTCGCACCATAAAAATGTAAACTTTTAAGGTAAAGCCCAGATGAAACTACTGGTAAAAGACATGTGATCAGAATGACAGTCAACTTATTGAACCACTGATGCTTTCACAGTGATATTAGGTTGGGGAGTTCCGGAATTTTCACACAGCAACGATGACACTTTAGCTTAAATGTTCAAGTTCAGCTGATACTGCAACGCTCTCCTTCAGTTTTAATTTCGGCTTGTAAATACACGATAATTATTGCACTGAAAAGAAGTGTCAGGCTCTTCAATTAAAGCTACTCAGCATTCAAAGATAAAAGGTCACTCTCAGATGCCTTATAAAACCAATTTTCTTCCCTGGCAAATTTATCTCCCTTCCTCTCCCAAAGGTGTAAATTCAGGTCCGAATACTGTTTCATAGGTCCACCAACTCTCTGGTTCTCACCCCAACGACAAGTTCTTGAATGAGTTGAAATATTAAATGCCAGCTGCTTATTTCAGTGTGGAGAATAACACAACTGAACCAAATCTAAACTTCCTCCTATGTCCTGTATTTTCTAGGTGACTGCTTCATATCCCACAAAGCAATATATTTACCCAATAAGCCATGTTGGGAATTCGGCTTTACTTAAGCTTTCAGAAATTAGTAAACCAGTGGAGTTCGAGACCTCACAATAGGCACAATTCTGAGTAGTTCAATTTTTTTTCTGAAGGTGAGACCAAGGCGTCACGGGTTTTAGTTGTGCCTGAAAAATTCCACAACCAATTATGTTCTTGATAGCAACTAGTATCCTGTTTATTTATTTTATTGTTTGGAAATCCAAAAACCCAGGTATTTACTAAAATAATGAAACCACAAGGTTCATGGTTTAAGTCAAAAGAATCTTACTACATAAAAATCAAACATGAATTCTACTAACTACATTCTATCTTAAATAGTCAGTTATGTTGAAGGTATAAAAGTACATGGATGTTTATACTTTAAACTGAACTTATCACAACTTTCCTTCAACGCTCATTTGACTTACATCCCCGATAACTCAAGTCAGATAATTATCAGACTATTGGAAGGTTAATCACTTGGTCTGCATACTGTTTCAAAGATTTGCCTGAGGGTTGAGATTTCTTGGGCCTTCCACTTGCTTCCATCAAGGTTTTTCCTTCCAATCTCCTTCCTGTCCCACGGTTGTCGACTCCCCATTCAACACAGGTGTCATTTGCACCCTAAGCATAACCACTTTGGATCAGAACACATGTTGTTTGAATCCTCAATAATCCTCAACTCTGTGGAGCTTTGCATTGAAAATTCTCTCCTTCTTCTCAGCATGGCTCTCCCAGGAGTCCCAACTCACTATAAGGGGTCCTTCAGTTAACAAGAGGCTTAACCTCTTTTAGCCAGCACATAAAATTTCAACTGAATTCTGCTAAAAGTGGTATTCTGCACTCGGCAGCCAGATTGTTCTAAACTCCAAAAAACCTGTTTACAACAGAGCCACACCAAGGGACGTACACATTCCTATAATTAACTTCTGGTTGCCCCTTGCTTTTCTACTTTTTATCAACCAACTGCTTTTTACAAGAAATCTTTTTTCAGAAAAAATTAAAGGGACATTGACCACAACAAATAAAAAAACATTGTTTTTCTCCTCTAGTGGGCTCTCACATGCCTTCTCAAAAGAAAAAGGCCTTACTAAAGTAAGGACTGATCTCAACCCTTTACAATACTACACACTAACATTACAAACAGTTTAGCAACTATCTCATTTTATACAAAAAGCATAACAATCGCCTCCCCAAAGTTCAATCAAAATTCAAATGTCCAACAACTTACGACTTCAGATCCTTATCAAAAGATGACAGCATTTAAACCAGACTTGTTCTCAACCCAGCCTTCGAAGCCTCTCTATCTGGCACAAGGGCTCACTTCAAATTATGGGCAAGTTCAATTAAAAATCTGCAAGGAGCTGCTCCTCCAATCACAATCCATTTCTCTCCCATGTTTGCTGATGATCGGTTCACCAGTGAGCCTATCAGCAGTAAATTTCGGAGAGAATTAGTCTCTGACTGGAGGAGCAGCAAGCAGTTTGAAGGTCAGTGGCCTCACTTCTGTTTCACAGCGTGCGCTCTCTCTTGACCTCACATGCAGGAGGCACCCAAAAGGAGCACAGATATCAAGATGGTCTACTGGGCCGAGGAGACCACAAGGAAAAGCAGCAACAGCATTGCCCAGCCCCCCGCCCGCCTTGGACAGCTGGAGTCTCCAACAGGGCAGGGTGGGAAAGCACAGCTTGGCACCATCACAGCCATTGCATTTTCAATCAAGGGCAGTTGTTTAGGTCTGGTTCACTTTAGGCAAACTATCACGACACAACAGCTAATCCAGAGCCTTACCTGAATATGCCCTTTTGGCTGTACTTCTGTTTGTTGCTTGCTTACTTTCTTTACCAGAGTATTGCCGTTTTTAAAAAAAACTGAAATAAAATTTCAAATCTGCAAACAAATGTACACAGAGCTGGCTGAGAACATTAAATGAAATCATGCAGCTTCCTGATACTGTTGATTGCTCCACTGGTCTTCCCAAACAAGGGAAGCAAGCAATGGCTCAGGAGATGGGTCGTGAGAAGGGTGGCAAACAGGAAGCAACAAGCATTTGGCAGTTGGAAGGAGGTTGAGAAGGCCCATGGACCAGGTGGAGATTGGGAAGGCCTACTACCTCCTGAGGTAAAGTATCCAAACCTTGCACGGCCAGGTGGAGTGAGTGTGCTGTGATGTGTGTGTAAGAGGCTGCGTGTGAGAGGCCCTGAGAGTGAGTCTGAGAAGTGTATGTGGATGAGTCTGTTTGAATGTTTGTGCGAGTCTGTGAGAGTTACTGGGTGACAGCAAGAATCCTGAGGCTGGGAGTGAGTCGGTTACACAAACCCACCCTTCCCCTCCTCCTCCCACCTCCCCAAAAACGCTATCCACAAAGCAGGCCACATGAGAAGGAAAACCCTGGGCCAAAAGGCAACCCACTTCTAACCCCCATTTATGTCTGAATCCTGCCAAGGCCACCTTAGTGTGTGCCACCAGAAGCGAACGCAAGGTCAGTGTTAGTTAAACCCAACATCATAGTTCAGCCCCACTCCACACCCCTTGCCTGGTGACCTAGGCTTGGAGCCAAGTCTTTCTCTCCAGCTCTGCTTCTTAAAAAAAACAGGGAAAAAGGTTTAAATGTTAGCTCTGTTGCTTGACACTTTTTAAGTAAGTAATCAATTTTACTCATTACCTTCTTTTCCCACAACTATCAATTTATTGTTTTGGCATTGATTTTTTTTTTTGAAATTCATGTTTAATGTTGAGCCAAACCATATATTTCCAGAATTTGGTCATCGGCCCCTTGAGTGTGATAACCATCGAAATGTGGCCCCTCGTGCGAAAAGGTTGGACAAGCCTGGTTTAAGCAGGTGGAGAGATTATGTCCAAAACTTTTGGCAGATATAAAAAGCTTATAGTCTCCTCTATACAGCTATGAGCTACTTAAACAAATAGTTAATCTCAGGATAAAGTGTCTGCAATTATGTTGTTCCTTCCTGCAACATGAACAATTTTTCAAGTAAAATGTTGCAAAATCAAACCCCAGCGAATCAAACAGACACTTGGTCTGGAATTTCTCCAAAAACACTAGTGGATTATGGGATCATGCAAATCACAGTCTCTCCAGCATTTTATAGAAGCATATATTTCAAATTGTTGAAGACCCAACAAGATGTAACACTTCCTTTTCAATTGTGGAGTACCTTTGTTTATAAGGATTACGTTTTCTCAAAAGATAACTGACTGAACGCTCTGTGTTACATCATTACCTTGTTAAAATACAACACCCATGCCCTTATCACTGGCATTAATTGATCTTGAATGGGTGGTTGAAATTTGGAGCAGCCAACACAAGTTCAGTTGTTAAGACAGACTTTAATTTCTAAAGGGCAGTCTGACAAGACTCTGCCCAGACATATTTGACTTCGTTCTTCAATAAGTTTGTTAATGTACTGGTTACTATGCTGAAACTTGGGGCAAACTTCCTGTAAAATCCACAGAAACTGTATCAGAAGTACATCCAATGGTTTTAGGAACAGGCAAGTCCATAATCACAACTTTAGCTTTTCTAAGCAACACTTGAACTTGCCCAACGACATGTCCAAATAAGTGACCTTAGCTTTGGCAAATTAACTTTTCGCCAAATTTATTATTGTCAGCTTTCTGTCATCTCTGGAAGAGTGCATGGAGGTGTTTCATATAGTTTTCCCAAGTGTTGCTGTAGACTAATAATCACCGGCACAGACAACACAGTTCAATAGTCTGTGAATAACTTGATTTGTTAGCTTTTCTTTATTGGTGCATTCTTCATTGCAAAGGGCATCACTTTATATTGGCTGTCTGGGGCTACAAAAGCAGATATTTCATTGGCTTGATCCTTAGGATTCCAACATTCTTAAGTCAATCTCTTTGATAAACCCCAAATTTCCAACTCTATTTTTTTTTTATTCATCCATGGAATGTTTCGCTGGCTAGGCCAGCATTTATTACCCATCCCCAATTGCCCTTGTTCAGAGGGCATTTTAAGAGTCAACGACATTGCTGCGGGTCTGGAGTTACATGTAAGCCAGGCCAGGTAAGGACAGCAAATTTCCTTCCCTAAAGGACATTAATGAACCAGATGGGTTTTTATGACAATCAGCAATGGTTTCATGGTCATCATTAGACTTTTAATTCCAGATTTTTTTAAAATTCAAATCCGCCATGGGATTCGAACTCAGGTCCCCAAAGCATTACCCTGGGTCTCTAAATTACCAGTCTAGTGACAATACCACTAAGCCACTACCTCCCCAGTTGATGCAATCTTCAATTGGTAGTATAGGATAAGAATCAGTTTTAGTTACATCATTCAATAATCAAAATAAAATCTTTGAGTTCCATCAGGTTTTGGTACCAATACAACTAGAGAGCTCCAACTGCTTTGACTCAGTTCAATTACATCATTATTATCCAACATGAAAGTGAGCTTTTCTCTGACTTGAGCCAATTTCTCAGGGGTCAGATGATAAAGATTTTGTTTAATGGCCACATCAACATCATGCACAACGAAAGAAGTTTGTCCTGGTTTCTCTCGACACAGTGACTCATATTCTTTTAGCAACTTGACCATATCACCCCGAGACTCTGCTCGAAAGTAGTGTAATATTTTATCCAAGTCTTTAACACCTCTGTATTAGCTAGTCTGATTAGCCGCTGGGGGGTACAATTTGAAAACTTTCCATCTCTGTCTCACTATCTGAAAGCTCAGATATAACCATATCATTCTTTCCCTTCTTTGCTAATCAAAGTACACTCATTGGTTGATTATCCTCCCTGTCATAATACAGTTGCAGCATATTTATGTGACCTATTTGTTGAGTTCTCCTTCTAGCTCGCATACAAGTAACACAGTTTCTCTCATTAGGTTTCTTTTTAACTGAATGCGTCCCACAAACTCCAGCCTTCAGTTGTTCACCCTATACAGCTAACAGGACCAGTACGTTATCTACAGGTTGAAGAGTGCGTTCTTCAGCTATCTTACCTGTTTGTTTTCTCATCACCTGTTGAGAAACCTTCAAGATGCCCTCAAACAACTACACATGATTTTGGCAGTCTGTCTCAGAATTTGGATGCATAATCTAAGAGAATAATTTCCTCTTCTTGATCCATAAACTTCTCTTCACTAAGTTTAAGGGATCCTCTTACTTTGTTCCCATTGACTAACTCAAAGGGATTGAAACCCAATGACTGATTAATGCAACCCTAATTGCAAACAATAAAAATGAAACTCCTCTATCCCAGTCCCCTGGATATTCAAGGCAAAAGTCTAAGGTTTGATGGCATATTTCCAATGCTCCTTGCGACTGTGGATGATATGCAGTTGATTTAAGTTGTTTTGTTCCTAAACTGCACACAGTTTCCTGGCATACCAATGACATAAAATCTGACCCTTGGTCAGACTGAACCTCTCTGGGCAATTCGCATAAAGTGAATTTACTGAATTACCATCTTTGCTGTAATCTTTCTCCAGGAAATGGCCTCCGAAAACCTTGTGGACAAATTCATGATGGTTAAAGATAATGAAACCTCATTTTGGCTTTAGGTAAAGGTCCAACACAATCCACTATAACCCTACTGAACGATTCATTGAGATATTGGGATCAATGGATCTGGTTTAAATGACGGCTGGGCTCTTCCAAGCATTTGAAATGCATGACATGTCTTGCAAAATTCAACCATGGCCCTATGCAGCAAAAATGTTTCATTGTTTTCACTTGAGTTTTATTCCTAAATGAGCTGCCATCAGAATCGCATGTGTAATCATTAAAATTTCCCTGTGATAACTAGGCTGGGCAACAATTTGATGGACTATGCTCCATTACACATCCCTTCATCTTTGAAGAGCTCTCAATTTGCTCATTAATATATCATTTTTCAGTTAATAACATTCAGGAACCTTTTCGGATTCTTCCTCAGAATAAACTGTCTGAGATAATCACCACAAACCAGTGTTGGCCAGCTGGGTTTCAATTAAATAATATCAATGAAATCAGGCAGCCTCTTTCTTGTCAAGATTTTTATCCTCATCCAAACTCCTAAAAAAAAGTCCTGCCAAACGAATGCCTGAATCATCCCCCCTTTTGGCAGATTTAAGCCTGAGACCTCATTACTGTGCAATCTGGAAACAACCAAGGATATCCCTCCTGCAAAATCTCATTTTCTCTCACTTCACCTGGCTCTTTCGGAGATAACAATATCATATCACCTGGCAAAACATTTGCCAATAAAAATCTACCCCTTCAATTGGCAAACTAGGAACAAATCCTACAGTAACAACTCTCCATACTAAGACAATTTGTAACCTAACTTTATATAAGGGAACAGGTTCATAGCTCCCATAAATAGCCTCTAACAGTACCTTATCTTTCACCAGACTATCTGGAAGACAGATGCCATGTATCATCAGCCACCATCAATGACTGAACTGATCCAGTATCTCTCAAAATATTAATTTATTTGCTGATTTAGAGAAGTGAGGGAATACTTCTCCCCTGGAAACAAAACCTTTACAGCCTTCAGTAACCTGACTCACTTCATCAGTACATCAGGAAGAATTTCGCTAACTATTCTGAGAAACTACATCCAACATTATAGTTGGTTCTGAAGGAACACTTTGCAACCGTACTATTGCTATACTTCTATTACTAATTTATTTCACTGATAGTCTTTTCTAGAGACACCTTAGACATTCCTACAAATGCAACTGATATTCCTTTAAACTTCCAACAATTTGATTTTACATGCCCTAACTTACCGCAGTGAAAACATATGGATTTCTTTACATCTCTTCATCCTTATTAACCATAACAGCCTCAGCCTTCGCCTGAAAGCCATAATCTTTTCCAAATTTCTGATTCCTCCAACTTCCTTGTGGGTTCATAAATGAAGATTGAATGCTCCCTCGCTGTCTATGTGGGATATTATAACTACTGGCTAAAAGTGCAGATATCCTTATTTTAACTCTTTGCAGTCGTCCAAATGAGACCTAATAGCTACTGGAATTTTGTTCCTAAATTCTTCTAGAATAGTGGCTCTCAAATTGTGCATCGCGAACCTCTTAATGTTTAGGGGGTTCGCTGGAAATTCTAATATCTTTTTAAAAATTATAGGCCTCTACAAAGATTGTAACATCTCCCAAAAATAGGGTTCACAGTCCACTTAAAAAAACTAAACCATCAATTTTCAACTAACCAAGTGAACTGCTTTTTAAGTAGTGGCCAATGCTACACATCACAAGGTCAACTGGGAATTATTTTTTAAATAATGCTTACCTGAGTAACCAATCACTTGACTCAGCCAAATTAATAGTTTTATGGCAAAGTTCTGATGTGCAACGACAGATGAATGCATTACTTGAACTTTTAGCGGCTTTGTTTGTCGACTAGTATTCCTCTAGAACAAATCAAACATTGAAAAAATACATTTTCAAGTTACTGAAGGGCAGAGGACAAACACAGCAACCGTTAATTGTTTTCATTAACACCCGTGTACATTTAATTTTAAATTGAGAGGAAAATTCTCACCACTATTACTGTTTTTGCCTGCTCACAAAACTGGAAGTCACCATATCGCACTGATCTACGACCCTGAAAATATCAGAAAATTCAAAGTACTTTACAAACAAAAACTTTCACAACTTGAACTTCAAAAGAAACTCTAGATCAAGAGAGATTATCAGTATAATAAATGAAGCTCAACATATGAGAGAGAGAAAGAAAAAATCATAACTTCAGCTTTTTCAAGCACTTTCTATTACCTATTCCAGAAACTCTCAACAGCCCAAGAACAGTTTGACTGAATAAGTAAGGACTGTACGTGACAAAAAGAAAAAGTATAGAAAATATATCTATAGGCCCATTCATTACTGAATCAAAACTAATCAGCTAAACCGAACCACTAAAATGAAATTAAACAAAAAACAGGGTTTTTTATGCACTCGTTCTGTCAAATTTTGGAAACATGACAAGTTATGCTTCCAGTTGATGCATCATAGCAAAATTAACATATACACATAAACAGTACAATAATGTAGATCTTCAATGTATAAATTCTATAGAGAATTTAGAAATTAGAAGTTTCAAGTATATCCAGTTATGACTGAGTTCTTCTCACTTCCATGTAACTGAACCACGTGTACAGGATTGCAGACAAGCACTTTTAAACATTACTTCTGTCAATTTTTTTTCCAAATCATAACTGTTTTTGGTTAACTTAGAGTATATGTGTAACAAGTGGAAAATATTACAAAAATAACTCACATCTCTATCCACAGTGGTCGCAAAGCTGACAGCTTCCTTCTGTGTACAGTTCACAGCCTTCTGCAAGGTGTAAATCACTTGTTCGTAAGTATGGACTTCATCATTAAATAACATACAATAGTAAGTATCTTCCTTTTCCCTAAAGAGAAGACAATCAGGTACTTAATATTTCCTTCATGGTCTTTGTTGATCAAAACACAAGTACTCCAAAATTAAACTGATTGGCAAAAGAAGCAATGGTGACATGAGGAAAATATTTTTGCACAGCGAGTAGTTCGGATCTGGAATGCACTGCCTGAGAGTGTGGAGGAGGAAGACTCAATCATTATCTTCTAAATGAAATTGAATAATATCTGAAGAGGGAAAAAATGTGCAGAGCTACAGGGAAAAGACATAGGACTGGGACTAGCTAGTTCTTACAGGGAGCCAGCACAGACACAATGGGATGAAGGGCCAGATTCTATGGCTGTAACCATTTCATGATTCTATGAAAGCCACATCTCTAAGTTTAGAAGGGGCACCAAAATACCCAAGTGGTTTTAATGAAAACAGAACACAAAACTGGTCTCCTAAACCTACACCACACACACCAAGCAAAAATAATTTTTCCATCAAGGAAACTGTTATATCTGCAATATTTGAATTGCACATGAATCATGATGGAGGAACAGCTTTTGGTGATAAAATCATAGGCCCCAAGGTGTATTTTATGTAGGATCTTTCCAATGTCAAATGCATCTCACTTGGGGAGAAGTACAGCTCAGAGGCCTTTCAGCTCCCCATGTGAAAAGAAGAATGGAGATCGTTCTTGAGCTTAATTATAAAAACACAATGAGGATCTCACCTCTTGTCTGCCATCTAGAAAATGTCTGCTGAAATTCAGTACATTTGTAGAGAAGTTCAAGCTCCACTCTCATGAGGCTCACAGTAGAAGAGCCCAAGAACATTTACTAATCAGGCACCTAAGTAGACAGATTATTTCATGAGTTTTGTTCTATTCTTTCATGGGATGCGGGCATCATTCACAAGACCAGCATTGATGCCCACCCCTAATTGCCCTCAAGAAAGTGGCAGTGGGGCTGCTTTCTTGAGCCGCTGCAGTCCATCTGGACTAGGGTTACCCATGCCACTGTTAGGAAGAAAGTTCCAGGATTCTGACCCAGCAAGAGTGAATAATAGTTCAAATCAGGATGGCGTGTGGCTTGGCGAGGAACTTGCAGGTGGTGATGCTCCCACGCATCTGTTGTCCTTGCCCTTCGAGGTGATAGAGGTTGCGAGTTTGGAAGGTGCTGTGAAGGAACCTTGACAATTTGCTGCACTGTATCTTGAATATGATGCACACTGCTATTACTATGCATTGGTGGTTAAGGAAGTAATGGTGATGAATGGGCTGCTAAACAAGCAGGCTGCTTTGTCCTGAATGGTGTCGAGCTTCATGAGTGTTGTTGGAGCTGCATTCATCCAGGAAAATGGAGAGTATTCCATCACATTCCTGACTTGTGCCTTATGGATGGCGGAAAGGCTTCTGGAAATCAGGATGAGAGTTACTCATCACAGGTTACCCAGCCTCTGACCTGGTCTTGCAGCCACAGTATTTATATGGCTGGTCGAGTTCAGTTAAACAATGGTAACCGCCAAGGATGTTGAGGGTGGGGGGTTCAGCAATGGCAGCGCAGTTGAACGTCAAGGGAGGAGGGTTAGATTCTCTCTTGTTGGAGATGGTCATTGCTTGGCAGTTATGTGGCACAAATGCTACTTGCCAACTGTCAGCTCAAGCATGAATGTAGTTTAGGTCTTAGTGTATTATGGACACGGACCTCTTCAGTTTCTGAGGGGTTGCCAATGGCACTGAGCAATGACCAGTGAACGTTCCCACTTCTGACCTTATGATGGAGGGAAGGTCATTAATGGGGCAGTGAAAATAGTTGGGTCTGCACTACCCAGGAGAAATCCTGCAGCGATGTTCCAGGGCTGAGATGACTGGTCTCCAGCTACCACAATCATCTTCCTTTGTGCAAAGCAGACTCCAACCAGTGAAGAGTTTTCCCTGATTACCATGCTTCTTGATGCCCACTTCATCAAACGCTGTCTTGATGTCAAGGGCATTCACTCTCACCTCATGTCTTGAGTTCAGCCCTTTTGTTCATGTTTGGACCAAGGTTGTCATGAGATCTGGAGCCAAGTAGCATGTCGGAATCCAAACTGAGCATTTGTGAGTGGGTCACTGACATCGACACCTTCCATCACTTTGCTAATGATCACGAGTAGTTCAGGGTGGCAATTGGCTGAATTGGATTTGTTCTGCTTTTTGTGGACAGGGCATAGCTGGGCAATTTTCCACATTGCTTGGCAGATGCCAGTGTTGTAGCTATGCTGGAACAGCTTAGCTAAGGATGCTGATAGGTATGCAGCACAAATCTTCAGTACTGCTGGAATGTTATGAGCCCATAAGACTTTGTTGCAATCAGTGTCTTCAGGTTTTTCTTGATATGACGTAGAGTGAACTTAATTGACTGAAACCTGACATTTATGATGATGGGGAACAGGAAGAAGCTGAGATGGATCATCCACTTGGCACTTATGTGACCAGAAGGTGCTGATGCTGCCTTCGGGGCCTTACATCCAGGCGATACAATAGCTTGAGGTAGTAGTTCGAGTGCAAACAGAGAAGGGAAAAGTACTATATATTGATCTAGATTGTGGCAGAGGGAAGGGATTGGTGGCGGGGTGGCATGTTCCCACTGCTATCCAGCGTTTTCTTTGAAAAAATCTGATAACTATTAAGTGAAGAAATAATTAGGCTAGGGTGCAATGTCATCCAAAGGGAAAAGCACACCAAAGTTAGCTCAGCTGACATATGGAAAGATATTTGGGTAAGGTGTTGGCAGCAATAATAACAACTGGTATTTATATAATGCAACAAAATATTCCAAGAAGCTTCAAAGAAGCTTTAGAAACTAAGTTCGACAGAGAATTACATCAAGCAATATTAGGGCAGATGGCCAAAAGCTTGTTCAAAGAGGTAGGTTTTAAGGAGCATCTTAAAAGGTCAAAGAGAGTTAGAGAACAGAAAAGGTTTAATGGGGGAGCTCCAGAACTTAAGGCTGAGGCTGTTGAAGCAGAAACACCATTGGTGGAGCGATTAAAATCAAAGACGCTAAAGGGGCCAGGGTTGGAGGAGCGCAAATGGAGGGGTTGGAGGAGCGCAAATAGAGAGGTTGGAGGAGAGCACAGAGATAGGAAGGAGCAAAGTTAGGGAGGGATCCAAAAAAAGGACGAGAACTTTAAAATCAAGGCATTGCCTATCTGGGAGCTAACGCAGGCTCAAGGGTGATGGTTGTGAGTAAGGGCATGGCCAGCAGAATTTTGGGTGACCTAGTTTATGGAGGGTATAATGTGGGAGCCAGCCAGGAGTCTGTTGGAATAGTCAATTTTAGACATAACAAAGGATGAGGACTTCAGCAGTAGATGAACTGAGGCAAGGTGGTGTCAGACAATGTAATGGTGATGGAAATCAGCAGTTTTTATGACAGCATGGAAGTGGTCAAACAAAAACTGCGAACAGTTTGGCTCAGCCTCAGTCAGTTACCAGGGAAAGGGGTGGAACCAGGAGCTGAGGGGAAGGATTTTCAGCAGGATTGAAGACAACAGTTTCGGTCTTCTCAATGTTCATTGGAGGAAATTTCTGTTTATCCAGTAACTCAATTTCAGACAAGCAGGCAGATAACTTAACAGTGGAAAAGTCAAGGGAGGTGGTAGTGGGATAAAACTGGGTGATCATTGGCATATATATAAAAACTGACCATGTTTTCAGGAACCAAGCCTTGGAATTCTCATGAAAGGTAGGTTAAAGAAAAAAAAAAACTGAAAATAATGACTTCCTTTACATTCTGCACTTATTCTGCTAGCACACAGGGCTCTCCAAATTAGACCCTTCAACACAAGCTAATGAAAATGTCAATTATTTTAAAGTGCAACACTAAGCCCCATGCAACCTGAAATTGAATTTTAAACAGCCATTAATACAAAATATAATTCCTCTCAGCCTTGGTGTCTTACAAGAAAGAAAAAAACAACTTGTAAGGTGGAGGATGCAGTGTGGGGGTGTGGGGGACATGTTTTCTTTCAGAACTTTAAGGACACATCAACCAGCAAAATGGAAATTTCTACAGGTTATACCAGAAACAAACAAAATAGGGGAATTGTGGTGGTACAGAGGAAGAAAATGCAGAAGAGACAAAAAAAAGGCAAAAATTTTCAACCGAGTTTTTTTAAGGAAATCTGCATCAATTTACAACCACTTGTCTCCATAATTATCCATTGTAACATTCATTATTCATACTTACGGAGGTTCTAAACCAGAAGGTAGTCTATCTTCCTCCACCCACGTCAGCATATCTACAGCATATTTGAATGCAATTGCAAAAATGTTATAGGCACGTCCAACCATATCCTCAGATAAATGTGCCAGTGGATCCTAGGAAAATAACAGCGAATTAAGGCTCAACACAATCACAACACAACCACAACAGAAGAAAGCCCAATGACAAGCAATCTACACGAAAGTGAACTAAACAGCAGTATAACAACTACAAGAGCAGGGAGGTTACGATGGAGCTGTACAAAACGTTAGTTAGGCCACATCTGGAGTAGTGTGTGCCGTTTTGGTTGCCACACTATAGGAAGGATGTGATTGCACTTGAGAGGGTGCAGGGCAGATTCACCAGGATTTTGCCTGGGCTGGAGCGTTTCAACTATGAAGAGAGACTAGATAGGCTGATGTTGTTTTCCTTAGAGCAGGGAAGGCTGAGGGGGGGCCTGATTGAGGTGCACAAAATTATGAGGGGCATAAATAGGAAGAAGCTTTTCCCCTTGTGGAGGGGTCAATAACCAGGGGACATACATTAAGCTAATGGGCAGGAGGTTTGGAGGGAATTTGAGGAAACATTTTTCACCCAGAAGCTGGGGGGGTATCTGGAACTCATTGCCTGAAAGGGTGGTAGAGGCAGGAACCCTCAAAATTTAGTAGTATTTAGAATAACACTTGAAATGCCTTAGCATACAAGGCTAGGGGCCAAGTGCTGGGAAATGGGATCAGAGTAGATAGGGGCTTGATGACTGGCCCAGGCACGATAGGCCGAAGGGCCTCTTTCTGTGCTGTAAAACTCTATGACTCGATGAACTATAACATGCAGGGATCTGCAACTAAGCAACAGAAACAATTTACTCACAACTGATTTGTATCTCAGATGTGGCTACTTTAATCTATCAAATAAATGACAGGTGTGGTTGGTTTCCAATCAGGTTATAAAGTGGAGCTCCTCCCAGCACCAGAGCACTTACTCAGTCCTTTCAGAGGGCAAGGAGGAAACCGTCTCGACAGTTTCACCAATTGCCTTAATAAGTCAGGAGTGAGGCCATTCGTTTGAATATCCTATAATTTAATACCCATTCATTACAACTTCAAAACAGAAGCATCTATGTCACCTATAGCAAGACAAGCACAAGTGTTGGGCTGACCAGAGGCTTACACCATCCAAGTACTGGTCAATAACGAGTGCGAGAAATAGATATAAACATACCAAATAGGACCAGGAGTAGGCCACTGGGCTCCTTGAGCCTGCTGCGCCATTCAATAAGATCACGACTGATCTGATTTTAACCTGTACTCCACATTCCTGCTTACCCCCGATAATCTTTCATCCCCTTATCAAGAATCTATCTAGCTCTGCCTTCAAAATACTCAAAGACTCTGCCTCCACGCTAAAGAAATAACCAGATCTTCATTTTGGAAACTGTGCTGCACAGTGTAATATTTACACCCCTGTTCAAGAAATTGAAGGGGAAATACCATGAAATGTTAGGCCATTTACTCTCACCATGGTTGTATGTCAATCTTCAAGAATCTATAATATGGAATGAAATTTGTGAAGAAGTGGAAAGGTATGGGCTAATCAGGCAAAATCAGTTAGGATCTGTAACAGGTAGGTCATGTTTGACTACATGGCAATTGACTTTTTTTGCTAAAAACACAATATGTAAATAAAGGGACATAAGTGGACATATATATAGGTTTACAAAAGACAAGATGCCTTACAAGACTCATGCTACAAATATTAAGGTAGATAGTTTGAGAGAGAAGTAAGCCATATCGATGGAGATGGCTTGGGGAAAGAGAATTAAGAGTGGTGATAAATTAGTCTTTAGCTTCTTGGAGGGATGTGGCTTATTCAGTGCCCCAGAGATCTGAGTTGGAATTTCTCATTTTCAATATATATAAGTAACTTAGACAGAGGCACATAAGAAATGTCAAAAATTGTTGATGCCAAAGTAGGGCAATCTGCAACAAGTATTCCTAAGACTGCACAATGACATAAATAGGTTAATGAGTGAACAGATAGATACCAGATGCAGTTCAATGCAGAGAAATGTGAATTAACATATTTTAGGAAATGCAGTAATAGAAATTAAAGCCTCATGTTAAGATTCTTACCAAAACTCTGTTGGATAAGACACTGGTTCAGCCACAATTGACTGAAATACAGAAATACAATGAGCGACATGGAAAGCAAACAGCTAAAATTCATGAGAATTTCACCAGAAATGAAGGGAATGAAAAACTGGGGTCTTGGCAAGAATTAAGAAAATTGAGGGCCTAACAGAAGTTGTCAAAATTATGAAAGGTTTTGGAGCCAGCAGTACAATATTGTTTCTATAGGTGTTTGAATAAATATTAATGAGGAGAAAGACTCAATTTTTATTGCAAAATTGAAGGGGAAACAGAAGAAATTGTTACACAAAGAGGGTGATGAGAACCAAACAGCTACTGAGACAGAGTGCAACAAAATTTTAAAGGAAATTTAATAAATGAAATAAAAAGATTAGAAAATTTAAAGAAATAAAATAGCAATATGAGAATTAGTGCCTGCGCAATTCATGAGGCTGATTCTGTCCCGTTATTTACTGAACTGTATAATCTTCCGTATAATACATACATTACACTCTAGTCCATTCGACTATTATGTACTGTGTTTACAACTTAAGGATGTATAAGTAAATCTTTTTTGAAAATGCGCTTTTTTCCTTTTTCCAATTAGTTGCTTAATCTGAGAAAAAATTACTGCAACCTTAAAGGGATTACAGTACAAACTGTGAGGGCAGTGAAACATCAGAGTAAATTTCAGAAACAGAACCATGTGGCATAAATTTAATTCCAAAGGACGTTCTCAAAGTAACATCTAGAACATATGAGGAAATACTATGATAACAGTAGATATAACAGCATAGAGTCTATATCACTAGACTAGTAATCCAGAGGCCAGGACTAATAATCTACTACAAAAACAAATTTTACCCAGGTGGTTTGAGAATTTGAATTCTGCTAAAAAAAAAATCTGGAAATGTAAAGCTGATATCAGTAGATGTGATCATAAAGCTGTTGGATCATCTTAAAAGCTCAATTGGTTCGCTGTTGAACTTTCAGGTAAGAAATTTGCCATCCTTACCCGATTTGGCCCACGCCAACATGGTTAACTCTTAATTAACCTCAGAAATGGTCCAGCAAGATAATGGGTAAAGGCCAATAATTCTGGCTTTTCCAGTAATGCCCACATCCCAAGAATGAATATTAAAAAAACTACAAAAGATACAATTAGCAATGTAATTTTAAATAACTGATCAAGAAAATATACCTCCTCCATTGCTCCTGAGACAGTAGGTTTATGTTTCAGACAATATGGGCCTTGTTTCCAAGCTTCTGTGTCTCCACAATCACAGAAACCCCCTCCACCTGAAGTAGTCATCTGGATTAAAAACAAGCAGTGTCATATTAAAATACAAATCCCAATTACAGCAGATTAGGGATGCAATTCAAAGGAGAAAATGTGTTATGCCTGAAGAATGTTGTTATGCAATTGCAAACAAGCTGGTCACATTCACATATTTTGGACTTAGTTATCAACATTTAAAATGTTGTATTATTTGAGGTGTCAAAATGTGAACAGCTTTGCTCACGAATCATATAAGCCCCTTCTGCCAAATGCAACAAAACATAATTTTATTCAATGTAAATTAAAACAAATATTTAGTCAGTACCTCCAACTAAGTAGTCTAAATTTCCTAGGAGTGACAGAGCTGGATTGCCACTCTGCTCCTAGTTTCTTATCTGGAAATCCAGCTGCTCTTTTCTTGCTTGACCTTCCAGCTCAGGCCTGTTGAGAAGTGTCGAGTGCAGCACATTCTTGAGATCTTGTGTCAAGGCTGGAGAGTCAAGGGTAAGGAAGCCATGCCCCCTTTTGGAGGGGTTGAGTAGCCAGTGGCAGGGGTCAGGTGGCCAGTCGGGAGGGTGGGAGTCCCATGGAGAGTTAGGGCAGTACTATAGTTACCGATGAGTTCGAAGTGGTTTTAATTCTCACTTTCCCTGGCTAAGTATTCTGGTAAGACATTTGGAACCATTTGGAAATTTGTGGAGTAGGATGCAGATTTGCAGAACTCTGGATTTGTTGAAAATTACGTAGAGTTGTGAGACGTGCAAAAATGCATTGGAAAAGCTGACAACGGCAGCAGCAGAGTGGAGGTGATGTACAAATGGGTATACAGAAATGCCAAATGGCAGGAGTCCACAATTTATAATATCAAGAAACAAAATTAGCATGTATACTCGAGTATTAGTCAATCTCATGTAAAAGTCAACCCTCAGCTTTCAGCCAAAAAATGCTAACTCATTCTACTTATCTCCTGCAGGAACTTTCTCTCCTGACCCTGCCGCTCGCTGCTTTCTCACCCAAACCCTCACTGTGAGCGAGAGTTCAGGAGAGGGACGGAGAAAGGGAGGAGGCGAGAGAAAGGAGCTACAAGTGGAAGACAGTCTCAGGGAGTGGAACAGAATGCTACAAAATGGCACCGATTTGGTCAGCAACACTCCTTTGGCCCCGGTGCAAAATAAACAGAAAAGTGAAAGCCCTCAAGTGCATAATCATACTCAAGAACATGTATGGATTTAACCCCTTGAAAACATTACTTGTGTATAAGTCAACCCCCTAACTTTTTGCCTCAAATTTGGGCTTAAGACGCCAACTTTTACATGGATATATATGGTACATTTTATTTCAATATTGGCTATGAAGGAATTCCACTTATTTTCATTATCAAGCAAGAGCAATATGGTACATATAAGATTTTAAAAGGATTTGGGCAGGTAATCATGATACTTCCTTAATTTTTTGTGTGAAAGCATCAATTTATGCTGAAATACACTGACACCCTGCTAGTACTTTGTAGCAAAAGCCCATTCTTTTGCATGTTTCCAGGTCATTCCGCTGTATGATCTATGGGCAGCAATGAAGGGCAGGAACCCTGGCATCTTCCTCCCTCCTCCAGCAACAAGAACATACAAGCCATTATAATTTCCATTTCATTGGATCTGTCATTTAGGCACATCAGCACAAGTCGGCAATCAAAGGATGCCATAGTACCCATCCATATAATACAGTTAGTTACTAAGCCATCAAGGAAAAATTAAATTTCTGTTTTTATGTTGAGACAATGGAACGTTTATGCTCAATGTGTGTTTGCTGACCCAACAAGATGCAAACAAAAACAAAGCAAGAGTAATAGTAATTAAAACAACCTACCCTATATCGATGCGCTCTGTGTACACTGGCCAAGAAGCATTCCATGCAAAGCACACAGGTTGGATCTACTGCACAATCCCTTTAATAAAGAAGCAAAAAGGTTCATATTATGCTTGGATATCATGTGCTTTTTGTATAAAATGAGATTTTTCTCCCCCTCAGAATGAACCTTAGCTGAGCTTATGGGAGAAATATTAAAAAATCTCTTTGTATTATTTAAACATAACCTCTAGAAATTCATTCATAGATCACACAGTATCGAGCGTTCCAGGCTCCCAGTGGACAAGTTAGTGGAAGGCATCGATAATTGGGGATTTTCTTCCTTTTTAAAATAAAATGTCAAATAAGATGTTATAGTGTAACAACATTAAGAATCCTTTTCCTGCACTCCTACCAGATAGAAATTACCAATAAATATAAATTTCTGATAAAACTCTCCAGAGGAAGAATTAAAGTAACAACACCATACTGGAGTACAGTTCCAAGGACACCAGTCATCCTGTGGTATTTTGCCCAAGTGACCACAGTTTACATACAGACCTTGACACCCCTTTTCTCCAATTTTTTTTCTTACGAACATACAAATTAGGAGCAGTAGGCCACTTGGCCCCTGCTCTGCCATTTAATAAGATAATGGCTGATCTGTTCGTAACCTCAATTCCACATTCCCATCTACCCCTACAACCTTTCACCCCCTTGCTCATCAAGAATCTATCTACCTCTGGCTCTGCTTCCACCGCCTTTTGAGGAAGAGAGTTCACAGCCCTCAGGAAAAAATTCTCATCTCTATCTTAAATGGGCAAACCCTCATTTTTAAACAGTATCCCTAGTTGTAGATTCTCCCACAAGTGGAAACATCCTCTTCACATCCAGCTTGTCAAGACCCCTCAGGATCTTCTATGTTTCAATCAGGTTGCCTCCTACTCTTCCAAACTCCAATGGATACAAGCCTAGCCTGTCTAACCTTTCCTCGTAAGACAACTCACCCATTCCTGGATAAGAATTCCTAGTCTAGGATACCTTTTCTGAAATGCTTACAATGCATTTACATCCTTCCTTAAATAAGGAGAACAATACTGTACACAGTACTCCAGATGTGGTCTCACCAATGCCCTATATAACTGAAGCACAACCTCCCTACGCTCAATTCCCCTCGCAATAAATGATAATATTCTATTAGCTTTCCTAATTACTGTACCTGCAAACTAACCTTTTGCGATTCATGCACGAGGACACCTAGAACCTTCTGCGTCTTAGAGATCTGCATCTCTCACCAATTAGATAATAATGTTTCTTTTCCTTTCCCTGCCAAAATGGACAATTTCACATTTTCCCACATTATACTCCATTTGCCAGGTATTTGCTCACTCACTTAACCTATCTATATCCCTTTGTTGCCTTCTTATGCCCTCCTCACATCTTACTTTCCCACCTATCTTTGTATCATCAGCAAATTTAGCAACCATACCTTCAGTCCCTTCATCCAAGTCACTTATATATTTACATACTCACAACCAGAAAAAGATCCTTTTATGCCTACCCTCTGTTTGCTATGAGCTAGCCAATCTTCTTTCCATGTCAATATGTTACCCACTACACTCTGAGTTTTTATTTTCCGTAATAACCCTTGATGTGGCACCTTACCAAATGCCTTCTGGAAATCTAAGTACAGTACATCCACCGGTTCCCCCTTATCCACAGCATATGCTACTTCTTGAAAGAACTCCAATAAAGTGGTTAAACTGGATAAAGTGGATAAAATTGATTTCCCTTCCACAAAACCATGTTGATTCTGCCTGATGACCTTGAATTTTTCCAACTGCCCTGCTATAATCTCTTTAATATTAGCTTCAAATATTTTTCCTATGACACATGTTAAGCTAACTGGTCTGAAGTTTCCTGTTTTCTGCTCCCTCACTTTTTGAATCAATTGAGTTAAATTTGCGAATTTCCAATCTATTGGAACATTCCCCAAATCTAGTGAATTCCGGAAAATCAAGCCAACACACCGATATCTCACTAGCCGCTTCTTTTAAGACCCTAGGATGAAGCCCGTTAGGGCCCGGGGACTTGTCAGCCCACAGCTCCAACAATTTGCTTCACCACTTCCCTGGTGTTTCTAGTTTTCTTGAGTTCCTCCCTTCCATTTCCTGATTTACAGCTATTTCTGGGATGTTGCTTATATCTTCTATAGTGAAAACTGATGCAAAATACCTGTTCAATTCATCTGCCATCTCCTTATTTTCCATTATTATTTCTCCAGACTCATTTTCTATAGGATCAATGCTCACTATGTTAACTCTTCTTTAGCTATAGAAACTCTTAGTGCCTGAGTTTATATTTTTTGTTAGATTTCTCTCATACTATAACTTTTCCTTCCTTATCAATCTGTTAATCATTCTTTGCAGTTTTTTATATCAACTAATCTTCTGACCTGCCTCCCAGCTTTGCACAATTATATGCCTTTTCTTTAAGTTTGATATTATCTTTAACTTTAGTTAACCACGGATGGTGGGTATTTTACATTTTATACCAGCTTAAGTGAAATTTAATTTGCCATTCATTTTCTCATGTATATATTTTGCTCAACTCATGTTGCTAGCTCAGATCTTCCAGTCAGCAATGAGGCCAAGGCACCTGCCACTGACCGTGATTTAAACTGCGGTCTTACCTTTTTTGGGTTGGAGCTTTAGGGGCTTCTTGTCCTAGCTGCAGGACACAGCCATCCTCAAAAACAGCCATGAGGGATACTGGTGAGATGCAAAGGCATGGAGGCCATGCCCCATTTGATCTCAGCAGCACTCTTGAAGTCTAGCAAGCCTCCAGTGTTATGGTGAGTTTTTTGAAGTTCTGAAGCATTGGTTTAAAACTATTTTTAATCTTTCAAAGGCTTTTAATTGTTTTAATGAGTTTTTATAACCTTTAATATTATGTCAGTAAACATGGAAAAGTCTTGAAATTAATTTTAGGAAGCAGAGTGCTTAAAATGAAATAAATGCTAAAGTACATTTTACAATAAGTGTGGCCCTCTAAGGTAAGTAACAAGTTCTAAATCTTTTAAACACTTCCAATTGCTTTTGTATGTCTTCATTTTAGACAGCTGCTGAGATTAACATTTCTGAAGTTAAATTGTCCCTTTGGTGAATTTTTGGGCTCTTGGATGCATTCCAGCATTTAAATTTGTTTAAAAATGCACAGCTGCTAGTAAGTCAAACTGCTTATTTGGGGCTCTTGGGTGCATTCCAGCTTTTCTAATAGGTGTGGGGAGGTAGGGGTGTTAATTGTTCAGCAAGTTAACTTTTAAATACAGTTTGAGGCCTTTCTGATTCAAGTCAGAAAACACCTTTTGAATGATTTCAGGAAATGAGTAGTGACACTTTGTTATGGGCTTGACTTTCTAGACAGGTTTCTCATTAGAAACATCAAACTTTAGTTACAGACTTCAACAGCAGTTACATGCTTTCATCAAGCTCCATAACTAGAAGAACTCCTACTCTAACGTTCCCCACGCTTAGAGCCGATTCGTTCACATTGTCACGTGATACTATACAACACAAGTCTTAAAGTTACAATTACTACATTCCTCCCCCTTTAAACTTTTTTGTAGTTTGTATTTACAAGGATATCTACCATCATCATGACATTATAAATATATACACGGACTATGAAATTATAAAGCTGTCTCTCAGGTGGTTTCCTGATCCGGGTAGAACATCGTAGCTCCACAACTGTCGAACCTCTTACAGAGTCCACATTATCTGGAACCATAGCAACATCAGCTACCTCTTTAGGCACAGGCAGTTCAGTGTTATGCACTCCGATAGAGACATCTGATATGTCTATCCTTGGTTGATCAATCATAATGGGGACCATGGATTCTACAAATGGTTACAGGTGGAACATTATTTTCTTGGGGTTTCTCCCTTCTTCTCAAATGATCCACATGTCTTGCTGGTGATCTGGCCCTCCACATCTATGTGGTACGACAGGGGTCTGGTGACAGAAACTATTACACCAGGAAACCAACTTGATCCACCACCGGAGTTTCGTACGTATACTGCTTCACCAACAGTAAATTCTCGCTTACGACTATGCAAATCAGGAGTCACTTTTTGACTCCCTTGACTTTTTTCCACCTTCCCCTCCAAATTGGGAAGTACCAGGCTTAATCTTGTTTGAAGGCGTTGCTTCATAAATAACTCTGAAGGTGTTGAACCTGTAGTTGTGTGTGTGTGTGTGTGCGTGCGTGTGTGTGTCGGGGGAGGGGTGTTCTACAGTGAAACAGGAAATATGAAAATTTAGTTTCCAATGATCCTCCTGATAATTTTTTCATCTCAGCTTTAAAAGTCTGCATTGCTCTCTCAGCTAATCCTTTAGACGACGTGTGTGTTACAAAAGTACAATAGTTCTCATAATATTTTTCTGGTTTGTTGTAAAGTGTGTCTATGGGTGAGAGTGTAGATGGTTCTGTCTGAGGGATTTAAAAGGCCAGGACCTTTTTCACATTTGAGAAAGGGTACTCACAAATCAAGGAAGATGGATCATTTATTTTCAGTTAAAAAATTCCATCAATATTTACATGGCCGACACTTTACAATTAGTGTCAAGCCGCAAACCGCTCTTGGGTCTGTTCGGTGAAGAAAAGGCTATCCCTCCCATAGCTTCTGCACAAATTCAAAGATGGGCAAGGGATAACGTCAGACCTGATTTTTCCTCATCGCCAGTTTGTTATGGGCTTGATTTTCCAGGCAGGTTTCTCATCAGGAACATCGAACTTTATTTACCGGCTGCAGCAGCAGCAGTTACATACTTCCATCAAGCTGCGCAACAAGGACAACAACTCCCTCTCTAAGGTTCCTGGTGCTCAGAGCCGATTCATTCACATTGCCACATGATACTATACAACAGAATAAGTCTTAAAGCTCCAGTCACTACATTCCTTAAAGCTACAATTACTACACACTACAGAGTCTAGAACATGCCTATTTGAGACAGTGTGGTAGTTTGAATCCACAGATGGAGTCAAGTGACTCAAGACAGCCATCTTTTGCAGCATTTTAATGTCTTTTTTAAAAATAAAAAGTCAGATCCAAAAGATTCCACAAAGGTTACAGTTCATGTTTGAAAGTTATGAGCAGGACATGCCTTTACTGGGCATGACACAAGATATTCACACCTGTTAATCACCTATCTGGATCACTAATGCGCTTTAGAGAAGGAAGTCTGCCATCCTTACCTGATCTGGTCATAGTATGACTTGGTCACTTCAGAAGGCATTAAGAATCAACCATGTATTGTGAATTTATAGTTGCATTTTGGTTCCACCAGGTAAAGATAATGGGTTCCTTCACTGAGTAACATTTATCAACAAGCTGAGTTCTTTTTAAAATGACAATTCAACAGTCTTAATGGTTATTTTGAATGCTGCTGAGCCATTATTACCAGGTTTGTTGAATTCAGTTTCACATTGTGGGATCTGAATTCTCAATTCCTGGGGTGCTAATTCAGAACCATTACCAACACTATTATACTTCTACGTATTAAACAGCATGGACTAGTCCACCCCTTTCTAAATCTTATCTAATTTCAACCATATTATGTATGGTCCTATAGATTTACCTGTAACCAACATAAGAGTAATTGGACTATAATTTTTTTGCATACCTCTTTGCAATTTCTTTAACAAGGAAGGAACATGTTACATGGTTGAGTCCTTTGGGCTAAGAATGATGCCAAATTGAGCAAATAGAGGTGAACAGCAATAACAGGAATCTTTGAGAACAAAAGAGAGGGAACCTCGCAATATTCATATCATCCAATCACTAATGACATTCGGCATCTTCATGTTTGCTCCCCCACAAAGCTACTGAGTGGTATTGTTCTACAGTTCCGCAGTTATCAGCAGCCATGCAGTTTTCACGAGCGACCATTCTTTATATACAACTTTAAACAGGCAGAAGGTCATCACACTTCAGCATAAACATTTTCCTGTGCCTTGTCCCCACATGCACTTGCAAAAAGAGACACCAGGCAGCAAGTGGCAAGAACCCTGACACCTTCTGGTCCATATGGGTCAGTTTTACACTAATTAATGCCGCTGTGCTACAGAAGAAACCCTGTATCATGATAAACAGAGCAGACAGGACTAAAACCAAATTGCAGTCTTAATGTTTGTCTTTTAATCTTTCATACTAATTAAAGAATATTCAGAAGCATCAAGGCATTAAGAATGTGTTCTTCAATTCCTCACAGTAGGTTGGCTTTTGAATATGTTCGCAAACATGTTCCACAGAGAGATTTGTTAAGCAAGAATTAACTGCAGTTAACTCCATAGATCAGCAATGTTATAATGTAGATGTGTGTGACAATTATTATTTCATGGCTATTTAAGTCCCATACACAAACAGTACACTATAAGAATTTAATACAAAAATCAATATTTTGTTCACAAGTTGCAGAAGGTTACCTCAACAACTGCTTTTTAATTTCTTTTCAAGTTTGTTTTTGGTTTCCTGTTGCACATTACAATTCCCCAACCAATGTGAGCAACAATCTATTCTCAAGATTCAGAGGACATTAAAAGTTGCACAGGTTCATTTGCCTGCCAAATTTGCCTTCCTGCATCCAAGCAAAAAAAAGACTTGCAATTATGCAAGCATCTCATCACATCTTTCTAAAAATACTTTAAAGCACCTCACATACAGTGAATAATTCAAGTACACTGAGTTACATAGGCAAACTTAGCAAGATTCCGAAACAAACAAAAATAAGTCGAATGACAAGTTATTATGCTTTGTATCACATTTTGTAAGGAAGCAATGTTGCCCAGGATACAAGGAGCTGTTGTTGCTTTCCACCTGTTATAGATTCCAATGCATTATCAACGTAGGCTACTGGAACAAGTCCTACATTAAACATCTCATCAGGCGCACACATTTACAATGCAGTAGTCTCACAGTACTCAACAAGAGAAAATTATCTGAAACTCCCGATGTGGAAGTCTACAATCTTCTGACTCAAAGATTGAAGTGCTGCCAACAATGACAAGGCGACTCCTGGGTCATACATTCAATGTTACTGGAATCATGTGTGAAGTGAAGACTAAGACCAGCTGCTCATCAAAAAAAAATTGGATTGAAGCAGCAGCAATTGATCTACTAATCCATTTTTTAAAAAGCTTGAGTAGTCACAAAGAACTTGCACTGCAGGAGGTACTTGAGCTTAATGTTACAAAACCAGCTGGTGTGGCATCAAAACTAAGGCAGAAAAATAAAACACAGGAAGCTGAACCTGCACTGCTCCAGGTGGGTGCAAGTTCCCAGAGCACAAGAGTCTACTGTAAATTATCTTTGTGCAAGCTACCCAAGAAAATCATATCAGATCACACTTGAGCTTGGCCAGAATTCTCCAATAATTAATCAGAAATTCAAGACATCGGACACAAAGGCAGCACAAGCTCATCTACAGCATTGGCAGTAAAAAAAAACAATTTTCTTGAATCTACAATCTGCTAGACACCACAGTGAAGACAGTGAGAGCCTCTTGACCAGTGTCTGGTATTGTGTCACTCAAATGCAACCTGGTTCCTGCGCTTTTGGTGTATGCCTTTCCAAACAAGTGAAAAATTACAGACAAAGACCTACTGGTTAGCCAATGTGCCCCATAAAATTGTGATGCTTCTCACTCCTGCTCTCTCTCCTATATCACAATACATACAACTTCCCACCCAGAGTTACGTAATTTCCTGGGACAGACAAAAAATGGGATGAAAACTAATCAATTCAAGAGGAAAAAAATCTAGAAAATTCTGTTTGCCCTCTCTCACACCTTGTCAGTCTGCCTTCCATGCACACCCTTCTATTTCTACAGATGAAACACAAAATAAAGGTTCTAACTGCATTTTTAAAATAAATAATGCTATGAATTTCCGAGTAAAGCTTCTGACATTCGTCTACTTGTTTTTCTTTTAAATAATTTGAATAAATTACACATAAATTGAATGAAAAAATATCTCAATCCAGCTTACTGGCACTCAGGTAATTGCGTATTCCATATGCAGATTCCAAATTCAACGGAGAGCGCCACATCTCCGGTCAAAAATGTCAAGTCCAAGCCAAGAGTTTCAAAAAGCACAAGACTGTTGCCAAAGCGAACAGCTCATTAAAATCCCTGAAAATTATATCACATCAGTAGCAGTAAATTCTAAGAAATGTCTAAAATGACGCAATTAGCTTAGCCTTCAATAAGATGGAAGTACAAACTGCTCAAGTTTGGCTTTAGGAACAGACTTGAATAATGGGATTTCTGCCCAGAAGGCAAATCAGAAACAAAAACAAAAGTATCTGGAAAAACACAGGTCTGACAGCATCTGTGGAGAGGAACACAGTTAACGTTTTGAGTCCGTATGACTCTGCAACAGAACTAAGGAAAAATAGAAAAGAGGTGAAATATAAGCTGTTTGAAGGGGGGGGGGGGGTGGGACAAGTAGTGCTGGATAGAGGGCCAGTGATAGGTGGAGATAACCAAAAGATGTCATAGACAAAAGGGCTAAGAGGTGTTGAAGCTGCTGATATTATCTAGAGAATGTGATAATAAAGGTACAGATAGCCCTAAACAAAAACAGAATTACCTGGAAAAACAGCATCAGCGGAGAAGAAAAGAGTTGACGTTTCGAGTCCTCATGACCCTTCAACAGAACTAGGTGAATCCAAGGAAGGAGTGAAATATAAGCTGGTTTAAGGTGTGTTTGTGTGTGTGTGTGTGTGTATGGTTGGGGGGGGGGGGGGGTGGTTTTGGGTTGGAGGGAGAAGTGGAGGGGGGTGGTGTGGTTGTAGGGACAAGCAAGCAGTGATAGGAGCAGATCATCAAAAGATGTCACAGACAAAAGAACAAAAGAACACATAGGTGTTGAAGTTAGTGATATTATCTAAATGAATGTGCTAATTAAGAATGGATGGTAGGGCACTCAAGGTATAGCTCTAGTGGGGGTGGGGGGAGCATAAAAGATTTTAAAATATTTAAAAATAATGGAAATTGGTGGGAAAAGAAAAATCTATATAATTTATTGGAAAAAACGAAAGGAAGGGGGAAGAAACAGAAAGGGGGTGGGGATGGAGGAGGGAGTTCAAGACTTAAAGTTGTTGAATTCAATATTTAGTCCGGAAGGCTGTAAAGTGCCTAGTCGGAAGATGAGGTGTTGTTCCTCCACTTTGCGTTGGATCTCACTGGAACAAGGCAGCAAGCCAAGGACAGACATGTGGGCAAGAGAGCAGGGTGGAGTGTTAAAATGGCAAGCGACAGGGAGGTTTGGGTCATTCTTGCGGACAGACCGCAGTTGTTCTGCAAAGCGGTCGCCCAGTTTACGTTTGGTCTCTCCAATGTAGAGGAGACCGCATTGGGAGCAACGAATACAGTAGACTAAGTTGGGGGAAATGCAAGTGAAATGCTGCTTCACTTGAAAGGAGTGTTTGGGCCCTTGGACGGTGAAGAGAGAGGAAGCAAAGGGGCAGGTGTTACATCTTTTGCGTGGACATGGGGAGGTGCCATAGGTGGGGTTTGAGGAGTAGGGGGTGATAGAGGTGTCCCGGTGACCAGGGTGTCCCAGAGGGAACGATCCCTACGGAATGCCGACAGGGGGGGTGAAGGGAAGATGTGTTTGGTGGTGGCATCATGCTGGAGTTGGCGGAAATGGCGGAGGATGATCCTTTGAATGCGGAGGCTGGTGGGGTGATAAGTGAGGACAAGGGGGACCCTATCATGTTTCTGGGAGGGAGGAGAAGGCGTGAGGGCGGATGCACGGGAAATGGGCCGGACACGGTTGAGGGCCCTGTCAACGACCGTGGGTGGAAAACCTCGATTAAGGAAGAAGGAGGACACGTCAGGGGAACTGTTTTTGAAGGTAGCATCATCGGAACAGATGCGACGGAGGCGAAGGAACTGAGGGAATGGGATGGAGTCCTTACAGCAAGCGGGGTGTGGGGAGCTGTAGTCGAGGTAGCTGTGGGAGTCGGTAGGCTTGTAATGGATATTGGTGGACAGTCTATCACCAAAGATTGAGACAGAGAGGTCAAGGAAGGGAAGGGAAGTGTCAGAGACGGACCACGTGAAAATGATGGAAGGGTGGAGATTGGAAGCAAAATTAATAAATTTTTCCAAGTCCCGACGAGAACATGAAGCAGCACCGAAGTAATCATCGATGTACCGGAGAAAGAGTTTTGGAAGGGGGCCGGAATAGGACTGGAACAAGGAATGTTCCACATACCCCATAAGGAGACAGGCATAGCTGGGGCCCATGCGGGTACCCATAGCCACACCTTTTATTTGGAGGAAGTGAGAGGAGCTGAAGGAGAAATTGTTCAATGTGAGAACAAGTTCAGCCAGACGGAGGAGAGTAGTGGTGGATGGGGATTGTTTGGGCCTCTGTTCGAGGAAGAAGCTAAGGGCCCTCAGACCATCCTGGTGGGGGATGGAGGTGTAGAGGGATTGGACGTCCATGGTGAAGAGGAAGCGGTTGGGGCCAGGGAACTGGAAATTGTTGATGTGACGTAAAGTGTCAGAGGAATCACGGATGTAGGTGGGAAGGGACTGGACAAGGGGAGAGAAGGGAGTCAAGGTAACGAGAAATGAGTTCTGTGGGGCAGGAGCAAGCTGACACGATCGGTCTACCGGGACACTTCTGTTTGTGGATTTTGGGTAAGAGGTAGAAGTGGGCCGTCCGAAGTTGGGCGACTATCAGGTTGGAAGCTGTGGGAGGAAGATCCCTGGAGGAGATCCAGATAGCCCTAGTGGGGGTGGGGTGGGGGGAAGGGATCAAAATAGGCCAAAAGGTAGAGATAAAACAATGGATGGAAATACATTTAAAAATAATGGAAATAGGTGGGAAAAGAAAAATATTTATAAATTATTGAAAAAAAAGTGGGATCAGAAAGAGGGTGGGGATGGAGGAGAGAGTTCATGATCTAAAGTTGTTGAACTCAATATTCCGTCCGGAAGGCTGTAAAGTGCCTAGTCGGAAGATGAGGTGCTGTTCCTCCAGTTTGCATTGAGCTTCACTGGACCATTGCAGCAGGCCAAGGACGGACATGTGGGCATGAGAGCAGGGTGGAGTGTTGAAATGGCAAGCGACAGGGAGGTCTGGGTCATGCTTGCGAACAGACCGAAGGTGTTCCGCAAAGCGGTCACCCAGTCTGCATTTGGTCTCTCCAATGGAGAGGAAACCGCATTGGGAGCAGCGAATGCAGTAGACTAAATTGAGGGAAGTGCGAGTAAAACGCTGCTTCACTTGAAAGGAGTGTTTGGGGACATGGGCATTTTTTCCTCTTCAGAGACCAGTGAGGAGCAGCTTTATTTTTCGGGTATTTTAATTGTTCACTTTGGAAGCAGTCTTGCTATACTTTTATTTAAATTCTTGGCTTGAACTTGACATTTTCAAATGCTCATTTCTATGATCATCATGCTGAGGGAACAGCAGCACAATCAGGCCTACTAGCAAAGCAATCTGGGAATAGCCACCATGCAACTCATTCAACATATTAACAGTGATTTTCTTTTCTTTTCTTGTGATACATGCAAGTCAAAAGCTACAGCATCATAAACTGTAATTAAGGACTACTGACACAAACACCATACACTAGAGTCAACTATTCTAATGTGTTCCTGGCCGGCCAACTACATTCTTACCGCTGGAAATTTGATGTCATCCAGAACTCTGCTGCCACTGTCCTAACTCGCACCAAGTCCTGTTCACCCATTGCCCCTGTGCTCGCTGACCTACATTGGCTGACAGTTAAGCAACGCTTCAATTTTGGAACTGTTATCCTTATTTACAAATCCCCCCTTGGCCTCCTTGCTCCCCAGTGCTTTCATCTCCTCCAGCCCTACAACATTCCAAAATATCTGTGCTCCTCCGGCCTCAAGCATCCCCGATTTTTAATCACTCCACCATTGGTGTCCATGATTTCAGCTTTCTGGGTCCAAAGTGCTAAATTCCATCCCTAAGCTTCTCCATCTCTCTACTTCCTTAAACATACCTCCCTCACCCAGCTTTTGGTCACCTTCCCTAAAATGTACTTATGTGGCTCATTGTCAGGAAGTCTTGTGGCATCCCTACCTCAGGGCCAGAAGTTCCGGGTTCAAGTCCCACTTGAGGACTTGATGGTCATGGAAGGGGCGTTCATAACGTGGCCAAACAAATTATCAACCTGTAAATCCTTCCAATATACCTGATGGCAGGCAGTAAGAGTGCGAGCGTTTCCTGGTCAGCCACACTGCAGGAAGCAACAGGAAACCATTTGCCAAGCATAATCATGGATTAATCCAATCAAAGTCTGTGGTCGCCAATGCCTCTTACAGCATGGCACCTTAAGAAGGCAGCGGCTCAATATCATATTTTGCTTTACAATGCTCCTGTGAAGCACCCTGGGACATTTTATTTCATTAAAGGTGCTACATAAATGCAAATTGTGCTGATGTACAAGTTAAAATATACTACATGTCTTTGGATGCATATATCTCATCTAAGCATTTGACCATGACATTCACCAGCTTTACTCCTGATTTTAGAATTCTCTACCTTGTTTTCAAATCACTCCATTGTTCATCATGTTAACAACATTTTGTATCAATATAATGTCTTTAACATAGTGCAACAACCCAAGATATTTCACAGGAACATAAGCAAAGAAAACTTAACATCAAGTCACACAAGGAGATATTAGAGGTGACCAAAAGCTTGGTCAAGGAGTAGCTTTCAAGGTGTTTTAAAGGGGGTAAGAGAAGCAGAGAGGTAGAGAGCTTTAAAGAAAGGGAAGTTTAGAGTGAGAGTTCCAGAGTTTGGTGCCTTGGCAGCTAAAGGCACAGCCGCCCAATGGTGTTGCAGTTAAAAATCTAGAATTCTCAAGAAGCCAGAATTAGAGGAATGCACAGATCCCTCAGAGGGTGTAGGGATGGAGGAGTCATACACCCTGCCTAACAACCTCTCTGGCTCTGAAAATTTAAGTTTACAAGTGTGTAATCTCACTCCTTCATAACTGAATGAGTATTGGAGATTTTTAAAAATTAAAATAACTTATTAAACAGTGGGGCTGGAGTCTTCTTGTCTGTCTCTTTTATAGCTCTCTCACTGTCTTAACACCATCTTTCTCACCCAATCTTCATTTTGCTTTTGGTACATGATTTGTATCTAATTCAATTATAATCTAATTCCTGGTTTATAGTTCCTTATTCAAGATCTCCATGCTTCAGTGAGCATTCTTCAATCCGATTGGTTAAAGAGCCTTGCCATTTCATTGCCCTGCTCACACACGCCACAGATCCCCTGTAGAGGATGCTGCACTGGAGCAGACAACCATGGACAGAAGTCTCCGTTCAAAAGCCTATAAAATCTCTGAGAAACTGTCAGCATTGTCAACAGTTAGCGCCTTTCCTTAATGGTTGGCTGCCACCAATATTCTGACCAAGCCAAAATTAAACAACACTTGCGGTATAATTCAAAAACTTTGGTCATTATCAAACTTGTCACAATAGCAAATATAAACACATGAAAACAGTATGTAACTTGCTAAGATTTCTGTACCTGCAAGAGTAGGTAGGCTCTCCAATTTTGAAAACACGCCCACAGAGCTGAGATGACTTGTTTGCCTTTTCAAGTTTAGTTGTTCCTACAGCAGGATCCTCTCCACACAGGTACCATTCCATTGGCCCCAACAGAATGTGCTGTGCTAACATTTCTTCATTAAGTGGATTAGGATTAGAACCTCTGCAGTAAATCTTTGGTACATAATAGGCAAGGTGCTGGTACACATCCCTGGTCAAATCTGCTGCTTGAAGCCAGTTCTAAAAAAAAGATAGTGCCACACATAATGGTTAAGATTCTTACAGGAGGTATTTAAAATACACTTCACAATCAAAATAAAGCTAATTTGTCAAACCTAACCTCAACAATTTTATTAAAAATGCATAAAAGTAGCAGTATCAGGGTGAAGAACAAATAATTCTTATAAATTTTACATGAGCTGTACTTTTCACAGCCAACCAACCAATTTTCAAGTGCAATGGATGAGAGTTCTGCTGTGGTGGATACTTAAAGGAAACCAAAAGCAAAGTGCAGGGCTGCAATAATTTTTTTATTCTTTCATGGGATGTGAGCATCGCTTTCAAGGCCAACATCTGTCACCCATCCATAATTGCCCTTGAACTGAGTGGCTTGCTCAGCCGTTTCAGAGTCAATCACATTTCTGTGGGTCTGAGTCAGACCAAGTAAGAATGGCAGTTTTGTTCCCTAAAGAACATGAATGAACCAGATAGGTCTTTACAACAATCTATAATCGTTGTCATGGTCACCGTTACTGAGATGAGCTCGAAATTGCAGATTTATTAATTGAACTCAAATTCCACCAGCTACTTTGATGGGGTTTGAACCCATGTACCCAGACCATTAGCCAGAGCATGACTAATTCAGTGACTTCACCACTATCCCTCCATCGCCCCAAATATTAAAAGGTAACTGGGTCTTAGAATGTATTTGCCTTATGAGACCTCTGCAAAGCACCTCAAGGCATGCTTCTAAACTGAAGGTACAATGTGAATCATACAATCGTACAGCACAGGTGGCGGTCACTTGGCCCCAGTCTAACCTGACTCTTTCGAAGAGGAATAGAATTTGTCTCTTTCCGCTGTTCTTTTCTCATGTTACTGCAAATTTTTTCTTCAAGCATTTATCTTATCTTCTGAAAGCAAGTATTGAATTTGTATTCAATATTTTATCTTCTAGTACATTCCAAACCCAAACCAGCCTGCATAAAAAGCTTTCACATCACCTCTAGTTATTTTGTCAATCATCTTAAATCTGTCCCCTCTGGTTATGGCCCTTCAGCCATAAGAAACATTTTTTTTCTACTTAACCTAGCTAAACCTTTCATAATTTTAAACACCCCTATCATACCTACTGTTAGCCTTCTTTGCTCTCGAAGAGAATAACCCCTAATCTTCTCCAGTCTATCCATTTAACAGTCATCCCTCATTATTTGAACCATTTTAGTATATCTCTTCAATGCCCAAATCAAGCTACCGGAGACCACTCAAAAGCCCTACTACAAGCTGTTAGTCTTGCACATCCAGAGGATACAGTCCACAAAACTGATAACAAATGGACAAGGAACAAACTTATATTTACATCCCGTATTTCTTGTTCTCACAACATCCAGGTATGTCACTACTAAGTATCAATTTTCAAAAAGCAAATTCCCAGAAATAGCTACCAATTCATCTGCTTTGATCATGATGAAAAGGTAAACACTGGCCAGCATGCGCAATGAACTCCACAAACACTTAAATAGCAGTACGAGTTATTTTACGTCCCATGTTTCATCTGAAAGCCAAATCCAACAATATAGCACCTCCTCAGCGATATACTTAGTGTCAGTCCAGATTATCTGCTTAAGTTCCAGGAACAGGATTTGAACCAATGATTTTTAATTGAGGCACAAGAGTCTACCACTGACCCATGCCAATACAAAGCAGGGTTATGAAATTACCTGGAGTCTTACACTGGGACCATTATAATGCAGTCCACAGGGTCCCCACCTTAAGACTGCTTTGTAGGCGACACTGTATTGTAATGACATTCTTTCAAAAACGCCAAGCTAGTAACCAGAATAATAAAAATAAAGTGAAGACAATCAATTAAAATAAATTAAATGTTCATTCTTCTAGTAAAAGAAGTTTGAATAGACATGTACATTCATTCATTAGTGAACAGATGGACATGTGTTGAAGAAATCAGTAATTCTTAACTGTTCACTTACTCCTTGTCTCTGCCTTTGCCAGATGTAGAATGTTCTGAAGTTGCATTACACTTGTGGCACCTGACTTGTCTTTAGCTTCCAACCATCTCAACAATTCTTCTAAGTAGTGGATGACTTTGTGGGATGATGGCTGTGGCTCAGTTTAAGCGTCAACATCATCATCTTCAGTTTGACGGTTAGGATCTGCTATACTGGCCATATTTAATCATTTCCTTGTCTCACTGGTCACTTTTGGGCACCAATGTTCAGCCATGCATTGTCTGCAGTATCTAATTCAACTCCTGGTATGGACCCAGTACCATTGAGAACATAGGCATCGAAGCCTACAACTCTTTTCACTTTCAAGTATTTCTTCAGTCAAGCCTTCAAATCCTCCATGTTGTCACTGTTCTATTCTGTCTTGAATGCAGCACCCAGGGCATACCTCCAGGAGTTTTGGATACAGTTGATTATCACTTCTTGCCAGACATAGCCACGTATGTAGATGCCCTCTTTCGTTTCGAATTTCTTCAGGGAAGTCATCACATTTTCCTTACTGTCGACAATTCTCCTGATCAGTTCCCTTCTGTGGTTACATTTAAGATCGTAAGAATATATGAAATAAAGTGGGCCATTCAGCCCATTAATCTTGCTCTGCCATTAATAAGATCGTGGCTGACCCGATCACAGCCTTAACTCCACTTTCTTGCCAGGTCCCATAACCCACGTTCCCCTGTAGATCAAAAATCCAGTCAACTCGGCCTTGAATGTATTCAATGACCCAGCCACCAGTGCTCTCTGAAGAGAATTCAAAAAAGATTAACAACCCTCAGAAAATAAATTCCTCCTCATGGCTATCTAAAATGGGAGACCACTTATCTTTAAACTCTGACCCTAGTTCTAGGTTCCCCACGAGGGGAAACATCTTCTCAGCACCTACATTGTCAAGCCCCTCAGAATCTTATGTTTCATGATCATTACCTCTCATTCTTCTAAACTCCGAAGAGAAGGGGCCCAACCTGCTCAACGTTTCCTCATAGGACAACCACTTTATCCCAGGAATCAGCCTAATGAATCTTCTCTGAACTGCCTCCAATACAAGTATATCCTTCCTTAAATAAGGAAACCAAAAGTGTACACAACACTCCAGGTGTGGTCCAGATGTTGTAACACTTCCTTACTTATATAGCCCATCCCCTTGTAATAATTTGCATTTGCCTTCCATGTATTTGCTGTTTGAAGGTCAATATGATACTTTGATCAAGGGGCTGAATTTTTGAACACTTTTTTTTCATTAGACAGACATATTTGCTCATCCCATCTCACTTTATAAGGTTCTCTGGGGTTGGTCATGCAAGGTTCTTATCAAGCAACAAGATGGCCTTTTTCAGTAGCTTGTTCTGTCTGAGATGTTTTCCGACATTTGGCACAAATTCATGAGTGCAACCAATCTGTGAACATTGATGAAGTCATCAAGGATTTGGGTGCCACCTTCAGTATTGGCATGGTAGCTTAGGTTTAGACAATGGAAGCATTGATGGCTCCATATTTGCCAAACAAAAGGATGGATAGCAAGATTGAAGAACTGGCATAGCATTTTAGAAGCTTTAGCGAACGACTGTCAACCTTCACTTTTTCTATTTAAATCCAGGTGTTTTGTTGGTGCCATTTCTTGTTGCTAGTGCCTTTTCTGCTAACATTTTGTAATACAGAGTCATCTCATTGCAGTTATGGACTTGTTCTTCTGTGTATCTCCTTCGCCCAAAATCATCGATTCAGCAGAAAATTATGTTGTAGCTGGCTCGTCCATGCACTGTTCTCCTCTTATAGTAATTTGCTAAATGCCGTGCCAGTTCTTCAATCTTGCGAACCATCCTTTGCTGGCTCCAAATTCTGCAGGGACTTTAGTGTTTCCATTCATTTGGTGGCAAAACTTGTAAACCTGAACTTGAATAACAGGGCCAGATTACTTGAATTCCATGGGTAGATACAGATTCACCCTCAGCTCTCTGCTGAGTGAACCGCACGTATACATTCTTGTCAAGAGGTGTGTTGTTGGCACTTTTGGGCTCTTTTTCTTGTTTGGTCATTTTCATCTATCTCCATCGACACCCTTCTCAACTTCTCTTCATTTTTTTTACCCACACATGAAGTGATGATTCAGTGAGACTTATTCTTTGCGAAATGGATGCCTGCCCATCGCTTTCCTTGATCTAGGTGATGATTTTCATTTTCTCTTCCGTGCTTCAGGGATGATTGGTGTATGGATATCATTGCAAATTTGAGCAGTATTTATACAGAGAAAACAGGTACCTTAACTAGTCACAAGGCTCTAAATCATCCGTGGGGCATTTACACATGAACAATGTTCTGAAATACACACTGAAATGATAAATTTACACAATTATAAAGAGTAGCATGTTATAGCGGACTGCATTATAGCAGAAAAACATAGATATATATATATATATATATAATACACACACACAGGTTCATCTGCTGTATTGTAGAAAAGGTGTCCAGGCATTCGAGTTTGTGAAACACTCAAGCTTAGAAGAGGAAAGCTACAAAGAGTTGAGAGTTAACTGATTTAAACAGAAAATGGTGAATGCGTAGAATGGGCTACCCAGAGAGATGCAAGAGACGAACTGTATAGAAAAAGTTACATGAGAATTAGATAAATATTTGAGGCAGGGAACAGCTGAGAGTTATTAATTTGTTATCTGCCAGAGTCTGGAAAGTCTTTTCTACCATAATCCTATTATTCTAATTAGTAAATAGAATTTGCTTTCAATTATTCTAAAAATGTTTACAGATTTTGACTTTTTTGTGCGGCATATTATAATCATATCTCAAGACATACCAACACCACAGCATTTTTGAGCTTTGCACAAAGAAAGTCAATGGCCCCATTGCACATTCCAGCACAAGTCAGAATTCAGAAAAGATGAAGGGGTAACTGGCAAAAATTACATATCTATTACAGCATGAAAGTAAAATTATTCTCAAACACTCGTGCCACAAGAGAGAATCCAACCATCTACCCCTGACATTCAATTGCATTACCAACTCGGAAACCCCCATCATCAACATCTTGTGGGCTACCACTGGCCAGAAACTGAACTGGACCAGCCATATAAATACTGTGGCTACAAGGGCAGGACAGAAGCTGGGAATTCTGCAGAGAGTAATTCACCTCCTGACTCCACCAATCCTGCACACTATCTACATGTCTGGAGTGTGATGGAATACTCTCCACTTGTCTGAATGAGGGCAGCCCCAACAACACTCAAGAAGCCCAACACCATCCAGGACAAAGCAGCCTGCTTGATTAGCACCCCACCCACCACCATGAACATTCACTGTCTCCACCACCAACACACAGTGGCAGCAGTGTCGAGCATCAAAATTCACTGCAACAACTCACTTAGAGTGCTCCTTAGACAACACCTTCCAAACCCACGACGTCTACCGCCAAGAAGGACAAGGGAAGCAGATACTTGGGAATACTACCACTTGCAAGCTCCCCTCCAAGCTACTCACCATCCTGACTTGGAACTATATTGCCATTCTTTCACTGTCACTGAATCAAAATCCTGGAACTCCCTCTCTAACAGCACTGGGTGTACCTACACCACATAAATTGCAGCTGTTGAAGGCAGCAGCTCATCACCACCTTCTTAAGGACAATTAGGGATGGGCAATAGTGCTGGCTGAGCCAGCAATGCCCACACCCCATGAAAGAATTAAAAAAGCATTCTTCTAGTCAAATTTGCACACTCATACTGTAACAGTTCAAACTGCATCAAATTACTGGCAAAAGTAGTTTGTACTGTCATCAATTAACTCCTTCAAAAATAAAAGGTACCAAAAAATTCAGAGTAGGAAGAATGGTTATAAGGCACACAGAGGAAAATGACATCACACCCAAGGTTTTATATACTTCAATGTCAAGACCTGTTTAAAAAAAAGCTGGCCAACTTAAAATAATCAAGGCACATAGTAAAATGTTCATTTTCCATAACCAGAGAAATGTTGCCAAATTTTCACTTGGGTGGTAATTCATACAGATAGAATCCATAAATAAACAGATTGTATGCGGAAGAAGCAGGCTTAATAGGCTAACTGGCTTTTTCTCGACATCACCCCCGGCAAATGGTAAAAGTACAATAAAACTGCTGTAAAAAAAATCTACGATTTTAATCCATAGTTCATGTTATAAAAGGAGATATCGCAACAATTTTTTGCTAGCAACTATTACCATCACTTAAGCTTTAACTATCACTTAAGATAAAGCATCACAATTAGCTACTGTGTTGCCTCTGTTACCAGAGTGACCATACTTCAAAAATACTCAAAATGCTGGGCTTGAAGACCAGAAGACCAGAAATTTTCCTCCAAGACAAAAGCCACTGAGTTTGCAGATCAATTTTCTAATCAAAGCAATTTGTGACCCTTTATTCTTGTAGGTTTAGTGCGGGCCTGAGAGAGCAAGTTGGTTATCCAATAGGACAGCAACCCTAAGAGCAGTTCTTATAAAGTTTCCCAATCCACAATATTCAAGAACGTCAACATTTTGTGACTACATGGTCAGTACCAGCACATTTTAATTTACTCTAACCTGGAAGCTGCCTGAAACTCATCAAATATGATATCCTAAAACTCTGGAGAACTACAGTCCTAATTATTACTTATCATTCTTTCAAAATCTCAACTGACAAGTTTAATTTATCAACAATCTCAAGCTCTTCAACTTGATCAGTAACAAAGTGCAATATACATACTTTTATTTTTAAAAACTGAATAAGCCACAGGTCTTGGTAATTGACAATTAGATAAGTTACCTTTTTAAAAAATTATGCTGTGTTGCTGAGCAGTTTTTTTAAAAATTCATTAATTTGGTCAAAAGATCAGTTCCGGTTAAAGAATAGCATGATCCTAAAGGAATCTTAAAAAATGAGCTCTTACTGCTTCCTGCTCTTGCTGTGGTGCTCATCATACCCTTAATCAAAGGTTTCCAGCGCCCGTAGTACGTTGCTTTTGTGTTGCTGCAGTTTATTCACTTTTTTTAATTAAAGATATTTAATGCACTTTGTTAGGACAACTTCAAGAGCTCGAGCTGGTGAAACAACACAAGACTAAGGTTCAGGGAGAGAATACAAAAGAGATTCAGCAAAAACACAACCAATGAACAATTAAACCAAACAAACAGAGGCACAAACACCATGTATCAGCATTTCAGTGGATCTCACTCCCTTGTCCAACATATAAACCTGCATATAACAGAAAAGGGTTAATTAGCTCCAAATGCAGTTGCTGCTGATAATAAATTTAATAAATGTGTTCATTTATTTGACGGGTGTCAGAAAAATAACCAGGAAAAAGCCAATGGGCTCACTTACGTCCTTTGCAGAAAGAAAACTGCCAGCTCTAGCCAGTCCAGCTTACATGGAATTCTAGTGCTCTTCTTGGATTGTTCTATACCCATTTAGGTTACTGATAGACTCAAATATCCCATTGAATAAATGCATTAAGTCAAAAAATAGTGGTCATTTGCATGATTTTTTTTTTGCTGCACACACAATGATGGGGTGAAAATGACAGATTTAGAATAAGTAGTACAGATGAATGAAAATGACTGCAGAAAATTGAATAATGAGACTGAATTACAAACAATAACATATTTGAAGAGTTAGATGATAAACAAGAATGATTCTCAATCATACAAACCTCAGTACTGTAATATTGAAAAGATAAACATGCTCTGAAGATAATACACTGCTAATGTCTATCATTATGGCTGCTGTTTGTTTGCGCTTCATCTGAACAACAAAATAGCATTATGATGAGTCTAAATGTATAACAGAAATGACTAGAAAGTGATTTTGCAAGTGTTCTGAAAAAGATTTGCAATAAATTCTAATACAATAATTAAGGGTCATGAATAGGGAAATGCAGAAATTCCTAAATTGCAGCACAAGAAATGTGGGCAAGAGCACCCTTCATCCAAAATGCCACTCAATGGAAATGCAAACATTTACAGGGTGACAGAGAGGGTAAAAAAATAAGGATTACATTGGTCTTTATGTTCTTGAGCCTTCTAAGAGCCAAAGAGGTACTTGTGGGGATGCACCATAAAGATGTTGTTATTTTGTAGGCAAATATAGCAACCAATTTACACACAGCAAGATCCCATAAGGCCCCCAGCATCACAAATGCAAATCTTCAACTAATTCGATTCATTCCATGTGATATCAAGAAATGGCTGAATGCACAGATAAGCAATAAGTGTTGGCCTTGCCAGCAATGACCATGTCCTATGAAAGAATGAAAAAATTTAAATATATAAATGTTCATTTAATCTCTTCTGGGAGTGCTGATGAAGGTATATAGGCATTGGCGCCAGAAAAAACTCCTTGCACTTGTTTGAATTTTTTATGGGACCTTTTACATCCACCTGAACTAGCGGACAGCATGTGAGCTTAATGCCTCAGAGAAAAACAAACCATTTTTGTTTTTCTCTGAGGCATTAAGCTCACATCCTGTCCGCTAGTTCAGGTGGATGTAAAAGGTCCCATAAAAAATTCAAACAAGTGCAAGGAGTTTTTTCTGGCGCCAATGCCTATATACCTTCATCAAGTTCTGTCGAAGGGTCATGAGGACTCGAAACGTCAACTCTTTTCTTCTCCGCCGATGCTGCCAGACCTGCTGAGTTTTTCCAGGTAATTCTGTTTTTGTTTTTTCATTAATAGTGTTTCCTGATCAAACTTAAGTGAAGAACAAAGAAATTATCCAACAGTACAGTAAAGGGAATTTAATTATCTCCATTTGTCTTCTACCCCAGTGGGTCTCACACTTTTATAGTTGAAGACTTTTCAAATGGATTGGTAAATCACAAATCACCACCCCACCTAAATTGAGCTACATTGTGTTATATAATACTCATATTATGAAACTGCTACATGTAAAGAGTGCTTCAATAATGCTTTTAAGAAATCAAGTATTTACTTACAGACATAATTTAAATGGGTGTGTCTGCTTTTCATTGAATCTCTATCCTTGGTGTGATGTTTGACAACAGCACTTAAAAATCATTCTATATAAAAAACAATGTTTCTTGATTTTCAGGGAAAAGTGGTTGGAATTTCAGAATGCAGCCCCACAAAACACTTGCAAAAAAAATCACATAAAATTAAAAAATACAAAATCTATTTTACTGTCTGGTAAATCAGTGACCCTGCAAAGGATGGTCTGAGACCAGTATGACAGCTTTCTGCATCTACTAGAATGACAATGTACCAAGGCAAGAGGCTGCAAACTTTATTTATCTCATCACACTGCATGGGGCTTTTAACCATGAAGTTGAGCATCTTACACAGCAGCTGGCAGTACTGAGTAGCTGTGTTGCAACAAGTTGAGATCTCAGCCCTGACCACAATAACCTGAGCCATTGTTCACCCATAAGGTGGGCTCTGCTTTACAAGCACTTTCAGATTATTTCATGGATTCCCCCACCCAGAAATTCTCCTCAGACCCCAGTTTGAGAACCACTAGTCCACACACAACATGCCCATTATTCCATTCCAATAATACTCCAACTACAAAGTGTTCTATAATATCTGTTCACCTTGATCTATACTTCAACCCCTGCAACCTAAAATCCCATGTCCCCTCTGTTCCAATATTTATTTTACATTTTCTTCATTCACCCCCTCACAGAATTTATAATGGCAATAAAAACCCTCTAGAACCACTTCCATATAAGCTTGGATATGGAGTGTTGGTTGTCAATCTGGCAACGTTGCCATCACATCTAAATCAGTTTCCTTCGCAGATACACACTTTCCAGTAAGGATCACTTACTTGCTGAGTTTGTGGGCATTGATTCTTCCTTACAAATTTCAAATCTACAATCTTACCAACCCTGTGAATAACATTCAGTTTTTGGTTCCTCAATAATAAGGACAGAGTAGTTCCAAGCAATTGGATGTTTTTTTTTATGTTTGTTGTTTCGTAGGGTGTGGGCATCCCTGGCTAGTCCAGCATTTATTGCCCACCCCTAATTGGCCTTAAGGTGGTGGTGGTGAGCCACTTCTTAAACTGCTCCAGTCCATGTGGTGTCAGTATAAACACAGTGATGTTAGGAATGGAGTTCCAGGATTTTGACCTATGCAAAAAGAACAGCCCAGTACTTTTCAAAAACTTTAAAAAGCCAATCTAGCCCTGCAAAAATCTGGCTTTTTGTCAATCACCTTCAACCCTTTATGAGCAAAGAACAAAAAAAAGTGATGCCCTGATGCATCTGCCATGCTACACCTTGAAGACAAGTCAACATTTGCTCCACGTTTAAAACAAGCCAAACTTGGTTCACCTCACTCTGATATGATGCTTACGGGCATGAGCAGATACCCTTCCAGGTTTTATGTCTTTGAAGCAAACTGATCCATCCTGGGATAGTTTTCCCTACTTCAAGAATATCGAACACATCACTTACACCCCCCAGCCACAAGAACGGAAAAGAAATTAGACCAAGTGATGACATTTGTTACTGCCTTGGTAATGGCAGTTATCCTATCATTTATAATCAATGATCTCCAGAGTCCCATCCCAGCACCCCCACCCCTGCTCCAGCTCTTGCTGAGATTGATTGCTTCAACACCCAGAAGAATGCCAGGTCACCACCACTCCTCCTCATCTATCTCACCACCCTACCATTACCAATTAGATTGCTCGGCAGTCAGGAGAATGCAAGGCAACTGCCAATCATCACCATTACTCGCTCTCCCATCTTCACTGCCAATTTCCATCCTTTTTTTTCCCCCTCCTCTCCCCTATCCCTTCTTCCCTGTCTTTTCCACTTATCTCTACCCATATCTTCTTCTACCCTTTCTGCACCGTTATCCTTCCAAAGTCAGGCACAATGCCAAGTAGATTAATGCATTTTGTATAAATAAGTTATCTTTTCATTTTGTTTTAACCAGTACATGCCTTTTTGCTGTGCCATTTATGCTGCTTAATTGAAATTTGAGGTCAATTGATGATTTTAACAACAGGAAGCCAAAGAAGTCAGTAAGGGCAGAAATAATAAACATGCAGGACAGGTATTCAGGTGATAAGCTGAAGTTGCTGTAGCATGGAGCTCAGAAAGATAGTGGCAGATGTTGTAGAAATGCAGTCTTGAGGCAGGAGTGTGGTTATTTTTATCAGAGGTGACGGAGTGAGGTGAAAGGTGCCAACATGTGATCTCAAAGAGATGAAAGTAGGCAATTTTAGTCATGAACAATATGTGCAGTTTGCAGATCAGCTCAGGGCTGAATAGAAATATCCAAAATTTCTGGTTTAATCTGAGCAAGAAACCAGGGAAAGAAATCAATTTAGGAGCCCTTTGGCATATCCAAATTGACAGCTTTTGTCAGCCTGAAGTTCAATTTGACAAATTTCTAGCTTTTGATTTTAATCTGATTCCAGAAAAGCAATCTGGCAACATGGAGATGGTTAAGAGGTAAATCCACATATCTTTAGCCTGCAGGTGGAAACCTGGTCCCTTGCAATAGATAATGTTACTAAGGAGTCCCAAACAAATGAGGAAAATAAAAGAACATTGAACACTGAAGTACACCAGTGCTGAGGCAGCTGTACAGCATCAGGAATAGAAGCCATCGCTTAAAATGAGGGAGTCAAACTAATTAAAAAGAATTCTGTTTATGTAAGCTGCATCATAAAGGTCATGGAGGACCATATGGCCAACTGTGTCAATGTCTTGGACAGGTCAATAAGGGCAAAAGGAAAGAAAACATCATGGTAACATAAAACAATGTTGTTGAGTTGATTCAGTGCTGTGGGCTGATAAAAGCTGGACTGGAGGAATTCAAATAGGAGAAAGATTAGCATGACAGTGGGTGACATAAATCCTTCAATGATCTCAAGAGACTTCTGATAACAGGCATAACAACGTTCAGAAATACTCCCTTGACTCTCAACTTTTTCTGAAGTCAAGCCAGGCTCTGACTCAAGATTGACATTAGAACTTATAAATATCAGTGCAAAGTGAGGCAACATTTGCAGCATAAATATCACTTGGCTCATAGGTAGCACTCATCTGATTCAAGAAAATTACAATTCCGAGCTCTTCTCCACAATTTGAGAACATAATTTAGGCTGAGAATGACATGCATATTTTATACAGTGGGCCTGATGAGACATCTGGCACTTAGCATGGGCCATATTCAACACACTGGGGCAGACTTTAGTATGCATTTCATCCACTTTTTGAGTATAAAACTGGAACATATAGTAGCTTCAGGGCCCTGAGAACCCATTGCCATATTGGTCCTCATTGTTTTGAAGCATTCCTGGTGGTCTCACGAAATCAGTAATTTAATGTCAATAAGAGTCTAACACCTGTTTCAGAGCCTGTCTGCAGAATTCTTCAAAAATTGAACCCTGCAAGCTCTGACTCAAGCTTTTCCATGACTGTGGGCCATTGCCATCCTGCCCTTAGAACTCTTGTGTTTTATAAGTTACAGGACTAAAGTGGGCCCGAATTTGATCCCCAAAATAGGGCAAGGTGCCTCTGGAGGAACGATATCTTATTAAAATGAGGCCCGAGGCATGAATTGCAGATGTGCCTCAGGCACCAACTTCTGACATGCATTTGAATTTCCACCCGACTATATTTTTTTTTAAACAGATTTTAACATGCAGTTCTTCAAAAGTTCTCCCGCAAAATGGTTTTAATGAGATACCTATTTCATGGGTAATCACACCTGCATGTTAACAGCAAACATAGCAAATATTAGCAGATATTGCTGCTTTTAAATGAGGGTGCTAAATCATAAAATTTATCTAACTTTCCTATGCACTTCGCATTTTTCAAAATATGGTTTGCTTCAGTATTTGAGAATATTCTATTTTAACACTATGACGAAATCAAGCATAATGGCTTTCCATTCACATCCACGAAGATATGAGATTCATTTCATAATTCACCTAATTTACCTAAATGGCACCAACTGCACTCTGAGTTACTGTTTGCACAGTTTAAGAGGAGGAGTACAAAAATTATAGTAAAGACAATTGTCAGAACTTAAACCACACTTATTTCTGATTTTTTGAAAGGTTGGATTTTCTTTTGTGTGAAATGCACCAGAGCTGGCTGTTGTTTTTCCTCAATGAATCTGCTGCACTTCCATTTTTAAATTAAAACATTGAATTACCAGATTTGTCATCACCATTCATAAAGTAATAGATGGAAATAAAAACAAATCATAGGTTTAGGCATAGACACATCTGCCTCTCTAAGATTTATGGACTTGAGACATGAAAATCCTAGCCAACAGAACAATCGCCCAGTTCAACCCCATTTTTCAACTATACCCTTTTGTCAGGCACTAAGCCACACTTATGAAATCATAACATTGCATAGTCTAAGCAAAATCGTGAATAAACTAGCATTTTTCTTTCAAGCGACAGAGTGCAACTTCAGCATTTTGTGTATCTGTTGAGTTTCTGCTTCCGTCCCTCACTCTGGATTCTGTATCAAGGAGCAGGCTTAAAAGCCTCTAGATCCAAGTTACTTTAGCTCCAGTCTTTTCTGGATCAGTTTAATTTAAAACTCACCTTTTCCTTAACGTATTCATCTTCCACATCAAACAAAAACTAACATAGGTTAGTGCCTATGAGTGCAGTGTGTCACTACTCCACCACACTACACAGAACCAAAGCTAATTTCGCTTTCCAAGTAGGTTATGCAGAATTAACATTCGCAGGAGATTAAAACAAAAACAAATCCACTCACATTGTCTTTTTTCAAAAAAGACAATCAGTCCACCCTTGCTAACGTTCCAAATTGCTAAAATCAAAAGAATACATGGATGATCAAGAAGCTCTTCGAACTATGATTATAAATATGCCATTCAAAAATAATTTCAAAAAATAATCCTCACAGCCAGGACAGCCAGTTTCAAATCTCATTGTTCAGCTGTTCTCCTTGCTGCTGCTTGAAGTCAGATTCAGATACGTACTCTGTGAAATCTCACACAAAGAACTAACACGCAAGATGGGGAAAGTCAGATTCAGGGTTTGCTGTCAAGAAAGGAGCCAAGAAACAGAGGGCATCCCTCCTCTTTCCTTCCTCTTCAAACTCACCATGACTGGTGGCAGTTGCAGCTTGCAATATGCAGCAAGAATCCCAAGAGTTTATCCCTTTGTTCCCCATTCATCCATTCCTGGAAACAATCTTTCACTCTTTGCCCAGAGTAACATTCGCACCATACAAATGCCGGACAATGACCCATCTCCAACAAAAGAGAATCCAACTATCTCCCCTTGACATTCAATGCATTACCATTGCCGAATCTCCCACTCTAAACATCTTGAGAGTTACCATTGACCAGAAACTGAACTAAGCCAAACATATAAATACTGTGACTACAAGAACAGGTCAAAGGCTGAGAATTCTGCAGCAAGTAACTCACCTCCTGACTCCCCAAAACCTGTCCACAAGGCACAAGTCAAGAGTGTGGTGGAATACTCTCAACTTGCCTGAATAAGTGCTACTCCAACAACAGTCAAGAAGTATGATGCCATCCAGGACAAAGCAGCCTGCTTGATTGGCATCCCATGCAGCACCTTAGAGGTTCACTTCTTCCATTGCTGACGCATGGTAGCAGCAGTGTACATCATCTACAAGATCCACTGTAGTAACTCACCAAAGCTCTTTCAACAGCATATTTCAAACCCACGACCAATATCATTTAGAAGGACAAAGACAGACGCTGCATGAAAACACCACCACCTGCAAGTTCCACTACAAGCCACTCACCATCCTGACTTGGAACTATAATGCCGTTTCTTCACTGTCACTGGGTCAAAATCCTGGAACTTCCTTCCTAATGGCACTGTGGGAATACCTGCACCACATGGATTGCAGCGGTTAAGAAGCCAGCTCACCATCACCTTCTCAAGGGTAATTAGGGACAGGCAATAAATGCTGGCCTAGCCAGCAATGCCTATATCACTTGAACAAATAAATAAAAATAAAAGCCTCCAGGGTTGGACTTACCCATCACTCTCAGCATCGATTCCACTACGTGGTTACTGCTGCTTCAGCCCATCTCCCCATCCCTTCTCACTGCCTAAGACAAGGGGAGGCGGTGGCATAATGGTTATGTCGCCAGGCTAACAACCCAGGGTTCAAAATCCCAAATCAATGACTAGTAGAATTTAAACTCAATGAATTCAATTAATAAATCTGGAATTAAAAGCTAGACTTGGTAATAATGATCATGAAACCATTCTTGATTGTAGTAAAATTTGTCATTTACTCATATCCTTTAGGGAAGGAAATCTGCCGTCCTTTCCTGGTCTGACTCCAGGCCCACAACAATACGGTTGACTCTTAAAATGCCCTTTGAAATGACCAAGCAAGCCACTTGGCTGTATCAAACCACTACGAATGAAAGAAACCAGATGGATTCCCTCCCTAACAGCACTTCGAGTGTACCTGCCCCAGATGGGCCACAGCAGTTCAAGGTGGCAACTCACCACCACCTTCTCAAGGGTAATTGGGGATGGGCAGTAAATGCTTACCTAGCCAGCGATGCCCATATCCTGTGAAAGAATAAAAAAAATCTATGATACCCCAATTCTTGGAGCCGCAACCTCCTAAAATTCCCTGTATCCACCTCCCACCATTCCCCAGAAGTTCTAATCTTCCAAATGAATCCCGTCCTATCCAGGGAGTTGCACTCTCCAGAACCACTGCCACCCTCAAGTCCCAAGCTCCTGATCGACCCTTCCTGTCTTGGGAATACCAAACTGTTAGTGGATTATTCCCTGCATCTGAATCAAATCTCAACAGCACACCTCCCTCCCACCCCTCGGTGCTCCAATCTCCCATTTTCCAGGAAAGGAGTCACAGACTAGGAGCAGTGCCATGGAGATTCACTTCCTATTCCATCAATCTTGGCAACCTAAAGCCCAGCATATAACAGGCGAAATTAAACTCTTACGTGGATGATACATAGGCACACTTGATCTAGGCTGATATTTCTGTGTTGTACTGAGGGAACACGACTGATTGTCAGAGATGCTATCATTTCGAGAAGTTAAACTTAAGTCTTCCACTTTGGTTCGGTGGTGGCATTCTTGCCTAGAAGTCAAAAGGTTGCAAGTTCAAGTCCCACTCCAGAGAGTTGAGCATTTCAGTACTGAGGGGGTAATGTACATGAAAATTAGGGCACTCGCAGGGATTACATAAACCTCGCAATGAAATGGTGAATGAGGAAAATGCTTTTCAATGGGACTCAATTGGACAGGTTCCAACAAAGCAAGGGCAGCACTGGTTTGGGCAGTTACTCTACAGCAAATTGCAGTACAGTATCTGTATATGACAAACAGGGGAGCCTCTAAGCAATGCATCAGTGAAGATTTCAAAATTGAATAGAGCCATTATTGCAGCTCTAGACCGAGATTTTCAGACATTTTCAGGTTAATCCCTCCATTCGGGCCGCACTTCAGCTGCAACCATTCCAGTCTCTGCTCCGTCATGGCTGTCATCTCCCCAGGAAAAGAGAGAGCGAGAAGAAAATGCGGATAAGCGAATATCGCTCATGCGATGGGCGATGCGGTGTACAAAGCACGGCTAAGTGAAAACGCGAACAAGGAAGTCGTGAAAGGCAGGGCTTTACTGTAATGTCGGAGATGCTGTCTTTCAGATGAGACTTTAAACAAGTTTAAACTAGGTCTTGTATGACCCCTCAGGTGCTGTAAAAGATCCAAAGGCACGATTCAGAAAGCAGTGGAGTTCTCCCTAACTACTGGCTAATATTAATGGCTCAACATCAACATTAAAACAGTACATCTAGTTACAGGTTTCTCTGCTGTGCGCAAACTGACAGCCACATTTTCCTACATTACAACAGTGACAGTACTTAAATGGCTGCCATGTGCTTTGACATCCTGACACATAAAAAAGCAAACTTCTCTCTTTCAGATGGCATATTTCACATATGGGGTATTAATCCCAATTCCTAGCCAACATTTATCCTGCAGTCAACCCCACCAAATTTGCTATTTTTGCTTATCTTACAACGACTGGACACCAAGATAACTATCAAGCACTTAAAGGTCTCCATTTATGAAACACTTCATTTTCCTTGTTTCTTTTTGGGAAAATGACACCCCGTGAACCATCTTTTATTCAATATGCAGATCTAATTTCTTGGCACGCTTGCCAAGGTTTCAAAGGCTAATAAATTTTACCTCAAAAATCAACTCTACTTCAAAACTCAAGTGCATATTTATGAGGTGGTAATAGATTCAACTTGTTCACCACCAAATTTCTGTAACTAAGACATTTGGAGCGTGGCCAATTAACAGATAATAACAGCTGGTATTTTTTCATATTTTAACTCCTGAAGCTCGTTTTCTTCAGTCAACCTGCTCCTCGCGTTCCGGATTCGGGATATTTAAATACTAGTTACATATCATTCGAGTGGATGTCAAATAATTTGTTTCTGATGAGGTTGTCGCTTCACGTCAACAGCAGCAAGTACTGAGTCCGGTAAGTTAACAACACGAATGGATCTTCAGATGTTAAAACAAGTCATGCAAAAAAAAACAATCATCCCCGAGTCTCTTGGGGATCCCAATAAGAGCTTGAAGCGCTGCTGGTCCTTTGACCAGCCTTTCACCTGACCAGCGGACACCATGTCTCAGCAAATCCGAGGACAGCGCCGCAGGCCTAGAGAGAGAGAGATCTTTACATAGCAACCTTCTCTCTGTCTGAGAAACACAACTGCTGCTTTATACGGGGAGGAGGGGGGGGGGGGAGAAATCAAAGTGAACACCGGTTCTCCACCGTATTAGCGAGAGGAAAATGAACACAAGGTCTATTATATTTCGTACCAAGGCGATGTCTTTCGCCGAACAGTCCATTAAAAACTTCGGGATGGACGGAACCTCTTCCGACTCAGTAGCCGCCATCTTGGATTTCTGGGCCTAAGAAACGGGAGCAGGTCCGAAAGCGGAAATGATCGTCACCAAGGCCAAACATCCGCTCGACTGGGGCACGGCTCTCAGCCAATCATACTCTTCCATTGTCAGACCAATAACCAGGGTACGAAGTTAAGACAAGACCATTGTTATTCCAGTGTTTTTGCCAACTTTTCAACTGCCAAAAGAATTCACTTGTTGACCAATTTATTTCTTATTAAATTTAGACCGCCCTCCCCCCCAAAAAAATCATTATCTTGATCAGAACACAAAAGCAAAATACTGCAATATGCTGGAAATCTGATATAAAAGCAGAAAATGCTCGCAGCGACCTGAACATCTCTCCACAGATGCTACACAAAAACAGAATTACCTGGAAAAACTCAGCAGGCCTGGCAGCATCGGCGGAGAATAAAAGAGTTCTGCTGAAGGGTCATGAGGACTCGAAACGTCAACTCTTTTCTTCTCCGCCGATGCTGCCAGGCCTGCTGAGTTTTTCCAGGTAATTCTGTTTTTGTTTTGGATTTCCAGCATCCGCAGTTTTTTGTTTTTGTTTTTATCTCCACAGATGCTGACGGCTGAGTAATTTCAGCATGTTCTGCTTGTCTTGATCAGACTTGTTTTTCTAATAGATCACACCTTTCTTAATGTTCATTTGTTCCTGCATAAGATTTGCACGTTCTTGTGGGGACTATTCTGAAATATCAAAACATAAACCAAATCCTCAATTTATGCTGTGTTAGCTGATTTTAACCTCAGTGCTCTTGGGTTGGTAAAGCAAAAAGATGGCCATTTTGCCTCTTCCTGATGGTTACCCAACAATCCCTGCTGCAAGTGCTGTGTGTGAGTCGGGTAGGTAGAGCCAACTTCAGTTGCGATACCTGTTGTTGTATAAGCTACAAACCAGATGCGATACATCAAGTGAAACATATGAGACACTGCTTTATCCAAACTTCCAAAGCTGAAGTTGTTTCTCAGATTTCGAATAAAACCTTGTATCAGGAATGACCGTGAAACTGCTAGATTGTCATAAAATATGGGAACCGAGGACTTAGGAGCAGATTAGGCCATTTGACCCATCAAGTCTGCTCTGCCGTTCAATAAGACCACGCCTGATCTGACCGTGAGCTCAACTCCACTTTTATGTCTGCACCCCATAACCCTGGACTCCCTTGTCTCCCAAAAATCTAACCAACTTAGCCTTGAATAAAAATCCACCTGGTTCACTCATGTCCTTCAGGGGAAGGAAATTTACCATCCTTACCTGGTCTGGCCTGTACATGACTCCAGACCCACAGCCATCTCATTAACTTAACTTACCTAGCAAGGCATTCACTTGTATTCAAAAAGGTAGCTCACCACCAACATCTCAAGGGCAATTAGGGATGGACAATAAAGGCTGACCTTGCAAGTGATGCCCACATTCAATGCAATAAAAAAAATTGAGCAAAGCTGAAGGTTATAATTGGTCTGCTATGGAAGGAATTTATTGGGGTTGTCCTTGCCCTCCAGGATGATCTTGAAGCAATGGACAGAGGTGGGCACGGAAAGGGAAAAAATGGCAAGATAAAATGAAAGAAAAATGCTCTTTATTAACCATAATATTACATAAACAAAATTCTGCAGTTTCTTCTTCACATAAATGCCAAGACAACGATTGTTAACAGGCTATTTCACAAGGGAGCATCACTTCTCTCATCTCTTTCCAGCAGGGCTCATAAGGTAAGAATCATCAGTGGAACTCTGGCATTTTTTCTTCCCCCAAGTCCAAGAACACTGGAATTAATCATAGTGTCCCTACTGCCTTTCCATCTAAAGTTGTCTAACACTGAGAACTGTCAGGTCACATTTTAAAAGAAAGATTTCACAGAAGAACACCCATTACAGTAAGCTTAAAGACAGTGAGGAGATAGTAACAGGCTGCAAGGGAACACAGAGGGCCTGATTTTCAATTCAGGATCAGGAACCCAATGTGGGAGAATCCAGCTATAATAAGGAGTTATAAGATTAAAAGAGTTATTTACCTATGAAGTAGGGATTAAATAATTAAAAGCAGGGTTTATCTGCCTGATAGAGTAAAAGAAATTCTTAAGCATGACTGGGTATACTTGGGTGCACAAGGACACCAACATCCTGCGGCACATTGATCTCATCCCCGAACACAAGGCAGTTTCTGAAAAACAGGAATTGGCTCCTGAAAATCCTGGATACATGACCTCAGTAAGGCATTAATAATACAGATTTTGTAAATAATCATTGTAAGTTACCACAATCTAACAATAGATAATTTTGTTTTCTACATATGCTCCTGAATCACTTGTCAACTGAATCTGGGAAACAGAGTTCTAATCTTAAAACACAATTGTGTGGCTAGGAAGTTACCAGCATTTGCACCTCTCAACATCCTGATAGCTTCGTTGACAAGCACGTGTGTTTGCAGTTGCTTGCTGGGTCAGCCTTTCCTTATGAATTAAATAATTTGGATTTTAAACTGGAAATGGACAGTCTTATTTGGGAAATAGAAGGGAACAAACCTACTTGTCAAGAAGTAACACCCCCATACATAAAAAATTATGCAGCTTAGTATAAATTTTGGAACCATACAGTGGATTTTTAGATTCGCTGGATTCAGTTCAGCATTCCTCAGGGTAAAGGCACTGCTAGTGTAGTGCAGCAATGATAATTCTTCCCTTAATTGGGATAGAGGTATTTCACTAAACTGTCGCTTTCTGCTCGGGGATTTAAGGTAAATGCTGTTTTAAATGTTGATGAATATCATAAATATTTTATTAAATCAAATATTTAGACTTAAAAATTGGATTCTCTATTAGAAACAAGATTATATTTCTTTTCCTCAAACTACTAATGTTGCGATTGACTTTCCCATCAAATGTGAGTTGCATGTTTGGTCCTTTAATAAACCTTTATATAATTTAGCAAATATATTGTCTCATATAGTCTTCTGCATCCAAACTAGAGAACCCATCTTTACACTCTTCTGTGGGGAAGTATGTTATTGAGTAGAGATGCTTAGACCCTTATAATATCCAGGTTGTTACAATTTGGCTAAAACTTCTTAATAAAGCTATCTGGAGGACAGTAACATTCTCTGCTGGTCCTTTTCCTTCAGGGAGATTTACCATCAGATCCTTAGACTTATTCAAATGTCTATGAGGTCTATCTTTCTCAACTTTAAGTGATAGTGATCATCTGATCTAAAATAGTCCCAAAAAGGGGCTAGATTTATAATCCACTACACTGACGCCTGGGGATAATTTCCTGGTCCTGACCTAGATATGTCGTGGCCACATCTACGTTGCCAGACAACAAGATTCTGAAATGTAAATGTCTAATTGGGCAAGAGGCGAGCTCGGCACCCAACTACCCTCATTGAGCATTACCAGGAGGTGGGAGCTGCCTGAAGAGCATGTGGAAAAGGCTGACATCAGCCAGGATGAGGGATCATGGGGCCTGGTGCTGCCTTGCAGAAAAGCATCCTCAATGCATACAAAAGTGGCCAAACAGCCAACATGAGAGTTAATATGCTCAGTTCAGTGCAAGATCTCCCCAGACCCCATATTTTCTCAGCTTAAAAAAAAATCTTTCACTTCTGCATTCTTTGAACCTAACAGCTGTGCACTAATATTCACCAGACTAAGTCCCTGATCCAGCCTTGTAGAATTTAGATTAGAACTTCCTCAGTTTAGCATTGAGGTTTAGAAATTTCTTATGAAGTTCAGTTTAAATCCTAACTTAGATTAGGTCCTGACAAAATGGCAAATCCTGTCAGAATTGGCCTGAGTTTATCTATACCTTTTATGCCCTTTTAGTCTTATTTCACCCCACCCCCACTAGAGCTTTCTGTACCTTGCTTGTCCTGCTCTCCACTCTTAATTAGCACATTCCTTTAGATAATATCACCACCTTCAACACCTCTTTGTTCTTTTGTCTGTGACATTTTTTAGTTATCTCCTCCTATCACTGGCTGCTTGTCCTAACAACCGGACCCCCCCCCCTCCACTCCACTGCTCCCCCCACCTTAAACCAGCTATATTTCACCCCTTTCCTATTTTTACTTAGCTCTGTTGAAGGGTCATGAGGACTCAAAACGTCAACTGTGCTCTTCTCCGCCGTTGCTGCCAGACCTGCTGAGTTTTTCCAGGTATTTCTGTTTCTGGTTTTGTTTTGGATTTCCAGCATCCGCAGTTTTTTTGTTTTTATAAAAGAACAATTGGATTCTAAACAATCTTAATAAGTTGGAAACCTGCCATCAAGGCTGAAAGGCCACACATCCAAGGCAACTCCTTCAAATGATAAGATAAGCTACCTCGACTACAGCTGTTCACACCCTGCTTCCTGTAAGGACTCCATCCCATTCTCTCAGTTCTTTTGCATCTGTTCCAATGAAGCCACTTTCCAAAGCGGCACTTCTGACATGTCTTCCTTTTTACGTAACCGAGGTTTCCATCCACTGTGGTTGACAGGGCCCTCAACCGTGCCTCTGCCCTCACACCTTCCCCTCCCTCCCAGAATCATGATAGGATCTCCCTTGTCCTCACTTTTCACCCCACCAGCCTCTGCATTCAAAGGATCATACTCTGATTTCCGCCAACTCCAGCATGATGCCACCACCAACACATCTTCCCCTCATCCCCACCCCACCCCCTCCGCCATCAGCATTCCATAGGGACTGTTACCTCCAGGATACCCTGGTCCACTCCTCCATCACTCCCAATGCCTCATCCCCTTCCCACAGCACCTTCCCATGCAGTTGCAGAAGTTGCAACACCTGCCCCTTTATCTTCTCCTTCCCTCCCTCCTCACCATCCAAGGGCCCAAACACTCCTTTCAGGTGAAGCAGTGCTTCACTTGCAGCTCTTTCAATTTGGCCTACTGCGTTCGCTGCTCCCAATGCGGTCTCCTGTACATCAGGGAGACCAAACGCAGGCTGTGTGACCGCTTTCCTGAATACCTTCCGTCTGTCCACAGTATGACCCAGTCCTTCCTGTCGCTTCTTGATAAGGAAGGCGATTGGGCAAAAGTAGCTATCCAGCAAAGCATGGCAACTCTTAGCAGGGGAATGGGTTCAAGAAGGGAGGTTTCAATGCAAAATTGGTTTAAGATCCAAGTGGAAACATATTCAGCCAAATAATCAGCCGAATGGCGAGCAAACTCTTAAACTTGTCTCCATAGACAATCTGAAGAGGTATCCTGAAGGATACAAGAATGGAGGAACTGTACAAGGTGCAGTCGTACACTGTCTTCTGAGACCCAGCCTGGAACACAAAATTGGAAGTGGAGGTAATTGAGCTCCTGACGACAGGATCACCAACTCCTCCTCCACCACGCAGTATTTGCAACGCCTCAAACAATGGTGTCACAAGAAACCACAATTGATACAACCAGTGACAAATGAGTCACAACAATGAAGGAAGGTAATACTACAAAAAAAGATGAGCATCAAAGTCTCTTGATGATGGGATGAGCTGACAAACAAAGAAAGAAATAAGATGCTACTGTTTTACTTCAGCCTTAATTATCCTTCTACTTGTTACATTGATTACTATCCTGTGGACTATTTTTAAATATGGTGCTTATATCCAAACTCAACTCTGGTTTTGTTTTGGATTTCCAGCATCCACAGTTTTTTGTTTTTATAAATGAACAATTGGATTCTAAACAATCTTGACAAGTTGGAAACCTGCCATCAAGGCTGAAAGGCCACACATCTAAGGCAACACCTTCAAATGATAAGATAAGCTACCTCAACTACAGCTCCTCACACCCTGCTTCCATCCCATTCTCTCAGTTCTTTTGCATCTGTTCCAATGAAGCCACTTTCCAAAGCAGCACTTCTGACATGTCTTCCTTTTTACCTAACTGAGGTTTCCATCCACTGTGATGTGTTTCCAGACTTCCAATTACAGCCATTCAAATTCTACCATAGATTAGAAATTTTTCCTAGAAAGTGTTCTCCAACAACTCATAACGATACACCTTTCCTTACTAAGGTACCACAACATTTTGGTATCATTTCAGTACCTCAGCCTCAACCACTTGTGTTATCACAGGGCTCTACTTATCAGCCTACACAAGTTGAGTTTGACATCACAGTCTTAGCCAAGAGTCTTAAAATTAAATCAGGTCAAAAGGAAAATGAACTAATTGCAAGATTTACTGCAAATATGAGTGACAATCAAAAAGTAAACCCAGCTTTCCAGAGATCAGCTGGGGATCCTGATGAAAAGACAGAACATCATGAGCAATGCATTGAGCACATGGGGCACTGCGACTTTATTGATTTGGGTAAGCAGAAAAATTACCCTCACACTGATGGGATTGGAAAACATCCCCAATCTGCATTCCCAACCACTGACCTTCCCACCACCACACCTTCACCAACACGGATATATTCGTATAAGGACACGATGTGGAAACAGGTAAATATAGGCCAGTTAGCTTAACAGCTGTCATTGGGAAAATGTTAGAGGCTGTTACAAAGGATGTAATAGCAGAGCATTTAGAAATGCATAATATAATCAAGAAGAGTCAGCATGGCTTCATGAAGGGGAAATCATGCCTGACAAATTTATTAGAATTCTTTGAGGAGGTATCAAGCAGGACAGTTAAAGGGGAACCAGTAGATGATATATATTTGGATTTCCAAAAGGCATTTGATAAGGCACCGCACATAAGGCTACTTAATAAGATAAGAGCCCACGGTGTTGTGGGTAGTATTTTAGCATGGATAGAAGATTGGCTAATAGAAGACAGAAAGTTGGGATAAGGGGAGCATTTTCAGGATGGCAACCTGTAACTACTGGAGTGCCACAAGGATCAATGCTGGGGCCACAATTATTTACAAAATATATTAATGACTTATATGAGGGAAGCAAATGTATTATTGCCAAGTTTGCAGATGACACAAAAATAGGTGGGAAGGCAAGTGGTGAGGATGATACAAAAAGTCTACAGAGGGATATAGACAGGTGGGCAAAAACTTGGCAGATGGAATATAATGTGAGAAAGCTTGAGGTTATGCACTTTGGCAGGAAGAATAGAGGAGCTGAATATTATTTAAATGGAGAAAGACTGCAGAAAGCTGCAGCACAGAGGGATTTGGGGGTCCTCGTGCATGAATCACAAAAAGCTAGCATACAAGTTCAGCAGCTAATAAGGAAGGCAAATGGAATGTTAGCCTTTATTTCAAAGGGAATGGAGCTTAAAAATAGGGAAGTCTTGCTAAAACTATACAAGGCACCAGTTAGACCACATATAGAATACTGTGAACAGGTTGATTCTGGAAATGGAGGGATTTTCTTATGAGGAGAGGTTGAGCAATTCGGGCCTGTACACATTGGAGCTTAGAAAAATGAGAGGTGACCTTATTGAAACATATAAGATTCTTAGGGGGCTTGACAGTGTAGATGCTGAGAGGTTGTTGCCCCTTGTGGATGAGCCTATGACCAGAAGGCATAATCTTAGGGTGAGGGGTCGCCCATTTAAGACAGAGATGAGGAGGAATTTCTTCTGTCAGAGGTTAGCCAATGTGTGGAATTGTTTACCACAGAGGGTTCTATAGGCTGGGTCTTTAAGCATATTCAAGGCTGAGGTAGACAGATTTTTAATCAGTAAGGAAATCAAGGGTTATGGGGAAAAGGCAGGAAGTGGAGTTGAGGATTATCAGATCGGCCATGATCTCATTGAATGGCAGAGCAGACTCGATGGGCCAAATGGCCTACTTCTGCTCTTACATCTAATGGTCTTATGAATCATCCCAAGAATCAGACATATTTGGATCCACTTCCCCAATTTGGTAATATGCACCTGATTCAGTGCCATCGTTCTGTCTTTGGCACCATAATAAACCAATGATTTTATTTCCTGGTGATGGTGGGTTTCCTTACAATTCAACAATATTTTGAATCAATTTTTTATGGACTTCAGATCGTGTGATTCTTCCCAACTTCACAAAAAATGTTTTACATTAATAAACACCCGCTTGCTCCAACAGTCTTCTCTGCTGCTTGCAGAATCGATACTCATGTTGGATCAATGGAACAGAGAACAAGATCACAGCCTCAAAAAGCTTGGAGATTTTATTAAGCTTCTGAAATTGTTTATTATCGCTGGTCTTTGAACAATCCACAAAGAACTCCTCTCCACAGCATTAGAATCAATAGCCTTATGACATCTATACACATGTCCCTTTTAAAGCTCCAGTCTAATCAGGTTCCTTGGTCATGGTATAGAGATTCGTTCCTCAATGATCTTGGACTCAATACCATAGGAGAAAAAGTTTTGTTAAACTCACATCTCATGCCATGCTTCACAATATTATTTTCCTTCTTACCGAGAGAACCATACTCAGAGATATTGTTTGGTTAGCTAATTCTATAAAATGGAGACTGAATATTCTCCTTATAGTCCCATTGATAAAACAAACAGAACTCTATTACAAGTAATGGAAGAGCCTTAATTTAGGTCTCATTAAGACATTGGGGTCATTCAGGGCCCTGGTAGCAGTCTGGCATCCATATGATTAGATGGCTTATCCACGCTTGGAGCATAATTCCACTTACAGTTCTACTGCCATGAAATATAGTTTTCTTCAAGCGGAGGAATGCACTGATCATGATTCCTTATCTGTTATAAATGAGAGAAATTGAAGCAGTGTGGAACTGGCTCCGATAAGGCAAACTACTCTGTCACCTCTACACCAACTAGACTAGATTACTGGTGACATTTCTCTTTGCGGAATGGATCCTATGTGGTCATTACGGCTTTCAGATGTTCCAACTGTGGCCTGGGCATAGGTACATGGATGATATCACTTTCTAAAGATGTCACTTGTTGTGCACAGCTATCCAATATATTAAATCCTCTAGGTCCAGAAATTTCAATACCCCTCTTACTGTATGTACCCCTATTAAACTTAGCAAGCTTAGAACAGTTCTTATCAAGTTACAGGGCATGGAACTGATTCTTACCTTTACCAATTACTCCATTGAGGATACTGTGGGAAGGGCCAACACTTGCTGTTGCAAATTGAATTAAATAATATTTGGCAGGCTCCAGCTTGGCTTCAGGATAAAGGTCAAAGTGATATTGAGGCAATGCCAGGGTTAGCTTCTGTTAATAAACCTTCAATTGAATGAATCACTAATACTGTCTCAGGAGCATTTGGAGGCACTTTTGGTGTCTTCTCATACTCATTCCTGTACTTGCTGTGGTTGGGATTGTGATCTTCATTTTGATTATTAAGTAATAATTTTCCTCCAGTGATTAAATGCAGAGCCATTACCTTTTGCAGAGTTTTTTTTCTTTTGATAATATAGATTTCTTTGAATTTGAGAATGCCACCTAATCACAGCATTGACAGGCCTTTTGTACACCTAACAATGAGCGCTCGAGACTCAATTTCCTCCACTGTACCTCATCTGAATCTTTCACCTTATCGACTGCATTCAATGATTGACTCTTTTTTCTTCATTCATTCATGGGATGTGGGTATTGCTGGCTAGGCCAGCATTTATTGCCCATCCCTAATTGCCCTTGAGGAAGTGGTGGTGAGCTGCCTTCTTGATCTGCTACAGTCCATGTGGTGTAGGTACACTCCCAGTGCTGTTAGGGACTCAGCATGTCAAGCTTCAGTCAGTTCATCAAATGTTGAGACATCACCTTGATTCATCTGCCTGCTTCAGACAGACAACATTTCATCCAACCCACCATTGTTCAAAGATTTCTTTGATCCTTGGGGTGATTTAGAGGAGCACAGGGCTAGCGCATTTTAGACTATTGTACATCTTGCGGTATTGAAATTGTTTATTATACCGTTAAGACATCATGTGATAGGTATTGGCACTTTGTTGAATGTCTTGCATCCGGACATCAGTAAGCTGAGACCACCTGACCTTGCTGCTCGCACTTATGTTGGTCAAGAGGATGTGTGAAGGAATCCAGCTATAATAAGGAGTTATAAGAGCAAAGGAGTTATTTTCTTATGAAGGGATTAGGAAATTAAAAGCAGGGTTCATCTGCTTGAAAGAGTAAAAGAAGTTCATAAACATGCATGGGCATACTTGTGTGCTTAAGGACACCAACATCCTGTGGCATATATTGTTCTCAATCCCTAATACAAGGTAGTTCCTGAAGAACAGGAATTGGCTCCTGAAAATCCTGGATATATCACCTCAGTAAGGCATCGATAATATAGATTTTATAAATAATCATTGGTGAGAGAGGAATGTCTGGGTCTCACCAGGAGAGGACAGTGGGGAGGGTGGGGTGTGGTGGTGAGGGGGGAGAATGAAGTTGTCAGGGGAGTGAGGTTGGGAGGGGAGAATGAAGGTGTCGGGGGTGATGTTGGGAGGGGGGAGGAGGAAATATGGGGGTGGAGGGTGTAATGGGAAAAATGCGGCAAGTGGGGAGGTAGATATAAGGGGGGAGGAAAGTATTAGGGAAGGGACTTGGAGAGGGGAGTTGTCCGGGGGTCAGGGGGGGAGGGAGTTCGAAGGAGAAAGGTGTCTGGGGGGAGGAAGGTGAATGGAGGGAGGAGACACTTCGGAGGGGGGAAGGTGTCTGGGGGTGGAAAGTGTCCAGGAGGAGAAGGGAGTTCGGAGTGGGTAAGATGGCCGGGGGGGGGGGGGGGGGGGGGGGGGGGGAGAGGAAGGAGTAAGGATGGAGGAAGGAGTAAGGTGGAGGTGGGAGTAAATCGGGTGGGGGGGGGTGGAGAATGTCCAGGTGAACGTGCAAGGGAGGGGTCTATGGAGTCAACAACTGCCTCCTGGGGAGCAAACTGAAGGTGGTTGTGGTTGGAGGGAATGCTGAGTATGAGAGGGAGCACAGGAAGCCAGAAAGGTGTGAGGGTGAGGGTGCATTAGTAGCGGTAGGGACTGTGAGAGTGGTTGGTGGGGACTTGGAGGCAGACACGGACCCAGGGTGGGACGGAGAGGTTGGGGAGGTCAATGTGGTTGGGGGTGGGATCCTCAGGAAGCTAGGCGTCGGCAGCTGTATGTTCACCTGGACATCCTGGAAAGACAATGGTTTGGATTGGTAGGTGATGGTGGCGAGGTGGAAGGAATGCCAAGGGGGTAGACAGTGATGAGGGAAAATATCTGGGTGACTGGGGGAGGGGAAAAGACTGGAGAGCTGACGATAAGCTTGACAACTACCCTTTTGCAGAAATCAAAAGTGAGTGGAGCCTTATTTTGGACGGGCACAGATGCTGCATGGGAGTGCAGTTAGCGGGTGGTTGGAGATGCAGGTCAGCTCAGTTGGACAACTGAAAGAGAACTCCAGCAGGCAGCACTGAAAATCCTCTGGGCAGTAAGAGGAGTGTGATGAATGAAGGCTTCACAGGTGTGAGAAACTGCTTGCACAAGGTTCCGACAGGCCCTGCTGCACACGCTTCTCCCTTCAGAATTACTCATGGTCCAGCTGCGTGCAGCTGAACTGCTAGTTGGATGGAGAGGCAGAGGGGATGCAGTGGGAGGACTCGCGAAGTCTGTCAATGAAGCCGAAGACATCATTACACATTATTCAATGAAAGTGAATATATTTTCAAATTATAAATTGACAAAATATCTTCACTTGTGATCACAATTTCTTAACTTTTCTAGGCGCTTTGCTGACAGCCGCAGCAGGGGTGGAGACAGCCTATGTAACAGTTGGCCCTGTTGCCTCTGACTACTTCAGTGTATGTCCTCTGGAGAGCCAGGCCTTGAGGGCCGCAGCTTGCTTTGGCTATCTTCCTATGGGCAAGCTGCTCCTTCTCCGATGACAGAGGATGAGGTTGAGGGGGTCACAGACAAAGGGGACTTAGAGGGAATGGACAGCCTCTGAGACTCCTGAGTGGATGACCCAGGGGCGTCCAGCTGCTGCTCCTCCCTTTGGGTGCCAGCCTGATTCCTTGAGGGGAAGGAGCACCTGGAGGGATGTTGAGGTGCTCCATTTCCCTCTCCTGTTGCCACTGCAGGAATTCATCCATGGCTGCTACCACTATGGAGTGCAGCTCTGCACACATCTCTGTGTTCTGCTGGAATGCAATCTCCAATGGTGCCCACCATCCACCCCATGGAGACCTCCATGCATACACCATTTCATCAAAGTGCAGGCAGATGCACTTCTCTGATTCATGTGCCACTCTGTTGAGGACTTCCAACAGTTCAGTGTGTCACCTTCTGCTGACTCTCTTTGATGAGTTGGGAGGCTGAATCCATAGGCTCATCATCTGACTCAAACATCACAGAAACCCCTTGCCCAGTAGTCTTCTGAGTGCCAGGAAGCTCTGCTGAACCTGCCCCCTCCTGCTGTGGACATGTGTTTGTGCAGTGACCACCAGATTGTGAACACAAGCCTGCTCTACATCTAGGTTCCTTGTATCCCCCTTCCCAACAACTTCATTCCCCTCCTTCCCAAACTCATGTAGGCCAGACCAGGTAAGGATGGCAGATAGAGAATAATCTATCTTTTACAAGAATGGTTTCATGGCCATCATTAGACTTTTAATTCCAGAATTTTATTTAATTCAAATTCATGGCAGGTTTTGAACTCAAGTCCCCAGAGCATTACGTGCTTCTCTGGATTACTAGCCCAGCAACAATACCACTATACCACCCTCTCCCCCTGCATTGTCAGACAAGATTCAGAAACATAAAGGCCTAATTGGGCTAGAGGTGAGCTTGACACCCAAGTACTGGCACTGAGCATGACCAGAATGCAGGAGCTTCCTGCAGATCATGTGGAAAAGGCAGGTGGCAGCCAGGATGGAAGATGATGGAGCATGCTGTTGCCTTGCAGAAGGAAGAAGGCACCGGTACCTGGGCCAGCAGCCTCAACACATACAAAAGTGGCCAAATGACCAACATGAGAGGTAATGTGCTCAACTCAGCGCAAAATCCCCCAGAACCCAAAATTTCTCAGCTTGAAAACAATGCCTTTCACTTCTGCCTACTTTGAATCTGACAGATGGGCACAGGGTTTTGGTGAGACCACATCTGAAGTAGTGTGTGCAGTTTTGGTCCCACATTTAAAAACGGATATACTTACATCGGAGACGGTACAGTGAAGGTTCACTCAATTGGTCCCTGGGATGAGGAGGTTGTACTATGATGGGAGGCTGAGTAAATTGGTCTTATATTATCTGGAATTTAAAAGAATGAGAGGTGATCTCCTTGAAACCTACAAAATTCTGAAGGGCTTTGAGAGCTTGTTTCAACTAGTCGGGGAATGTAAAACACGGGGCCACAGTCTCAGGAAAGGGGGCTGATCATTTAGGCCGGAGATGAGGAGAAATTACTTCATTTAAAGGGTTGTGAATCTTTAGAATTCTCTACCGCAGAGGGTTGTGGATTTTCCATCATTGAGTACATTTAAGACTGGGATAGACAGGTCTTTGGTCTCTCAAAGAATTAAGGGAATCGGGGAGTGGGCAGGAAAGTGGAGTTGAAGCCCAAGATCAGCCACAATAGTATTGAACGGCGGAGCAGGCTTGATAGGCCGTGTGGTCTATTTCTTGTGTTCTCGGGCAGAAATTTTAACTCGGCATGCAGGCACACACCTGACCCAATTGGATGCGAAATTGTGTGAGATGATATCAGGCAAGAGTCCCGACGTCATCCCGCCCTTGCGTGGTATTTCAGTTGACGGGCACATATCCGAGGCCTATTAAAGTCATCAATAGTGCAATTGTCTTTAATTTTACGTGCCCGTCCAGCCTTACGGTTCTCAGATGGGCAGATCAGCCAGGCAGCCTTTACATTTTTCATGAAACCTCGTCCAATTCTGGTGGAATGAGGTTTCCATGGTGAAATAAAATAAAAATAAAAATCTGTGGACAACATTTTTATCATGTATATGTTCGGGTGACTGGTTGTGATGCTTGCACATTTTTTTCCTGATTTTAAAAGCTTTATTTAATGCTTTTCAGGTCTTCAGCTCCCTGAGGCAGCGCTCTTCCTTCAGGGAGCTTTCTGTCAACGCTTGCCCACGCTGGCATTAGTGCCCGCCCTCTTCCAGCCCCCACCCTGGCAGCACTGAGCTTCTCAGCGTGTGCTTCACACTGGCTGGCCATTAATTGGCCAGCCAGCATGAAATCACAGTCGGGGGCTGATCGTGGTTGGCGGTCCATTCCCTGGCCAATCCCAGACCTGCCAATCTCGCCCGCCTGCCCCTTATGTAACATGCACAAGTATGTCCAGGTTTGGCGATATATAATTTGAAAATTGCCTTCTTGCCCTCCTTGGCCCACTAACAAGCTCCTCAAAGAGTTTAACAAGCCCTTATTTATAGACAAGCCATTCCTGCCCCCTCACCGGCAGCTGAAAATCAAGGCCAGAGAGTCTGGTGAAATAGGCAGCCACATTGTCAAAAAAAGTTTGACATAAAGAATGGTAAACTCATACGTTTTGGTCGGAAGAATGAGGAGAGGCCATAAAAACTAAATGTAGAATTTTATAGTGCATACAGGAAAAGAGAAACCTGGGGTTTATGTACAAAAATCTTTTAATGTAACAGGACAAGTTGATAAGGCTGTTAAAATATCACCTTGGTTTAAAAAGTAAAAGCACAGAATGCAACAGCAACAACATTATGTTAAACCGTTATAAACCACTGGTTAGACCTCAGCTGGAGTAGTGTGTCTAATTCTGGGCAGCACGCTTGAGGAAGAACATCAAGGCCTTGGAGAGGGTACAGAAGAAATTTGCTGTAATGGTACCAGGGATCAAGGGCTTCAGTCATGTGGAGAAAGTAGAGAAGTTCTGATTGTTTTCCTTAGAGCGGAGAAGATGAGGTGTTCAAAATCACAAATGGTTTGTATCGAATGAATAAGGAGAAACTGTTTTCAGTGGCAGTAGAATCAATAAGCAGAGGAGACAAGTTTAAGGTAATTGCCAAAAAAAAGCCAGAGGGATTTTTAAAAAGATATTGCGAGTTATTATACCTGGAATGCATGGCCGGAAATGATGGTGGAAGCAGGTTCAGTGGTAACTTGCATGAGAGAATTAGATAAACCCTTGAAGGGAGAAAATTCAGGACTATAAAATGACAAGACAGTGGGACTGATTGAATAGCTCTTTTAAAGAGCTGGAACAAACATGATGAGCCAAATGGCCTCCTTCTGTGTTGTATAATTCAACGATGAATCCCCTTTTCATTTGTACAATGAAATTTCTAATCATTCCGGAACTATTGTCAATATGGCCAATGGGACAGTAGGATGCATCTCAAGACCATTTGATTGTAAATCGAAACAAGTTATTTTAACCTTTTGTGATTGCCACTGAAAGTATATTTACAATTATAAGGATATTTGACTGTAATTTGAAGCAAGCTGTTCTAACCTTACACAGGTCACTGCTGAGGGCACAATTCAAATACTGAATGAAACTCAGTGCCTTGTAAAATATTTTGATGCATTGGTGGGAAGAAAGGTTACTGGACTCTGTGGCTGCAATTTTCCATTCCAGGCCTAAGTCCCATAGCGGGGGCAGGAACCAGGAGTGTTTCCCACTGCAGAGCACTATGGGGATTCATGCCAAATCGCGCAATATTAGGCTATTAATTATGCATTCATGGGTTTCCTGATATATTGTGTGGCGGGGCATGCTGGATGACACGGGCACCCCGCCATCATATCCAGGGGCCAGATTTAAAAGGCGCCCGGACATCAACTTCTTTGTCGCAAACCCATTGTGGAAGGAGGAGATGGCCCAGCGATCCCAGCCCCCAGATTCAGCAATGCTTCCCTTGATGTCCTGCACAATACGGTGAAGGCCAGGAGGGCGTCCTATATCCCGAGCATGGAAGAAGGAGAACGAGCCATGTGACCAACCCTGCACGGGAGGAAGTCTCCAGGGTGGTCAGTGCCCATGGCCTCCACCAGAGGACTGCCCTGCAGTGCTGGAAATGGATGAATTACCTCATTCTCGCCACCAGGGTAAAGCGAACCCTCAAATGCTCACACTCACCTCACTGAATGATAGAGGGGACGTAGGCCTCAGTGGCAAGGACATCATCCGTGCAGCCCATGCATAAAAGAGCTACTCAACGTGATAAGGTGATGCCACATAACCCAACTGCAGTCCATCTAGTCTGCAGGTGGAGAGACCATTGCAGGTCCCTGACCACAGATGCTGTCTGGGGGGTGAGGGGGGGGGGAAAGGGGTTAGGCATTGAGGGCACCAGTAAGCATTGCTAATGATATGCCTCTGTGAGCCTTATCCATCTATCTGCATGGGCTCACCACTCTTTAGTGTGCTGACCCAGAATCCTTGTGGACAACCTGCGGTGCATCAAACCCACGCCACACAAACCAGTGGGTTATTTGTAAGACTGGAAAACTGAGAAAGATACCTGAAACCCAATTGCTCTCAACCCCATCCTCTCTCTTTGCGGAGAAGTTACGGCACAACAGGAGAGAGAAGGAGAGAGATGGGAGGGAGCCCAGCTGAACTCAGGAACCTTAAAAAGTTCAAGGATTGGGCAGCTTAGCTGGCAGGGGATGGAACCGGACTGAGCCTGTACAGATGAAAAGGTCAACGAGTGGCCTCCATCCAGTAAGGGTCTGTGTATAATGTAGTCACATAGAAACTGAAGGGCCATGTGTTCCTCCATGTTGGCGGCAGCTCACTCTCTCCTCTCTCACTTACAAGTGCCAGCAGGAAGAGGGGAAGGCCAGAAGAAGAAGCCCTATCCAGCAGTACCTCCAGCCCACAGAGGACCAAGGACATTGGGTAGGAGGAACAAAGTGCACCTGTACAGCCGTAACAGCAGTCATCTGCACTATCCGCCAGCCCAGAGTACCCACTTCGGTGGGTACTAGATCTAGTTTAGGCAGGGTCTCACATTCTGGTGGTCACCGCACTGACACATGTCCGCAGCAGAAGGAAGCAGCGTCACCCAAGCTCAATGGCACTCGGAACTCTGCTGGGGAAGAGGCATCTATGACACCTGAGTTGCATGACGAGCCTCTGGGATCAGCCCTGCACAAGATGCTGGAGAGGCAGCAAGAGGCCAGGGAGCATCAGGCACAGGTAGCGGAAGCCCTCAACAAAGTGGCACATGAGGCGGTGGAGTCCACCTGCCTGCTCTCTGATGAAGTCGTTCTGACCTGTATGGGCATGGAGGCCTCCAAGGGGTGGATGGAAAATGCCATGGAGAACCTTGTCCAGTTTCTGACGGAGATGTGCGCAGACCTGCACTCTATCGCTGTAGTCATAGGTGAGACCTTGCTGTGGCTATCCGAGATGGGGACAGGGCACCTCAGCCTCCCTCCGGGTGCCCCTTTTCTCAAGGGGCCCTCGGACACCCAAAGGGAGGAGGAGCAGCTATTGGACACCCCTGGGACCTCCACTCAGGACTCTCTGAGGGTGTCCAGCCCTTCGGAATCCCCTTTGCCTGTGACCCCTTCAGCTTCATCCTCTGTGACTGCAGAGGGAGCAGCTGCCCCACAACAGGGCAGCCAAAATAAATTTGGGCCCTTGAGGCCTCGGGTGCCCAGAGGACACCTGCCAAGGTCATCCAAGCCAAAAGGGCAAACTGGTCAGCAGGCTGCCTGCACCCCTGCTGCAGATATCAGGAAGCACCTAGAAGAAGTAGAAAGGAACAAAAGATTAAGAAGTTATGGTTTCACATGTAGTTGCGCAGGTGCTGTATAATTGTTAATGTTTTTACCATTTTTTAAATAGACTATATTTGCACTTAATGAGGTCTGATGTGGTTTAATTGTGATTTGTGGTCATTAAACCTATGGGCCCCTCATCCCCTATCTTCAGTGGGACACCCTAGGCTGGGTCTATGCCCCCAAAATCATGCATGTGCAGGGAGGCAAAGATCTTTGCAGGGTCCTTGTGAGCCGTGTGAAAGAAGCCTCCCACGCACATTGAGCCTTTGTCCTTCATGTGTTGAAATGCCAGCATTGTCAGTACTATATGCTGAGGTTCCTTTCAGTTGTCCAGTTGAGCTGACCTGCTGCTCCACCCACCCCCAATGACCCAACTCCCATGCAGCATCTCAAGATCTCTAACTCGAGGCTCTGGATAGTTGCAAGTGGTCATAATGCGTGTGAATTTTCAGGTAGAGTCCAATGCCTTCCAACCTCTCCCTGTGACCCACACACTCCAACCAATAACCATTGGCTCGCCTAGTGTGACCTTAGATCTCCCCACAATCACCATACAACCCTCCCCCATAACCCTCTGCCCCATGCAGGTAAATGTCACATCCCCTACCTTCCACAGGAGCCCACCTCCATAACAATAGACATGCTCCCTCTCATCTTGCTGACCCCCAGAATCCAGTTTTACTTCTGCGTCCACTCCAACAACCCTCAGCATCCCTTCACCCTTCATTGCATGTGCAGGGAGGCAAAGATCTTTGCAGGGTCCTTGTGAGCAGTGTGAAATAAGCCTCCCATGCACGTTGAGCCTTTGCCCTTCATGGGTTGAAATGCCAGAATTGTGAGTACTATATGCTGGGGTTCCTTTCAGTTCCATCACCCTCCCACCCTACTGCCCGCTTTAACCTTCACCCTTCATATCAACAATTCCTCAGTATGCTCCCCAGGACTCATCAGTTGACACCACATCCTCCTCCCTCTGAACCCCTTACCCTCTCCCCACCAATGCCTGTTCACACCTGCACACGCCCCTTTGCCCGTTCACACATACACAACCCCCATGGGAGATGGTGGCGTAATGATAGTATCACTGGACTAGTAATCTGGAGGCCCGGGCTAATGCACTGGGGACATAGGTTCAAATCTCATTTAAATTTAATTAATAAATCTGGAGTATAAAACTAGTCTAAGTAATGGTGACCATGATAACTGTCATCAATTGTTGTAAAAACCCATCTGGTTCACTAATGCCCTTCAGGGCATCTACTATCCTCACCTGGTCCGGCCTATCTGACTCCAGATCCAGAACAATGTGGTTGACTCTGAAATGGCCTAGCAAGCTACTCAATTCAAGGGCAATTAGGGATGGGTGACAAATGCTGGCCTGTGATGCCCATGTCCCATGAAAGAAGGGATGCCTGTTCACAGCTCCATACCCCCCCATGCATGTTCACACTTTCAACTGCCCCCTGCCCACACCCCACCACATCTCTTCACACCCTCCTGCTCCATAAACCACCTCACCCATTCCATGATCCCCACATTATTTTTCCAATTCCCCTACCACCTCCAACCTCCCCCACCCCTCTCTCGGCCTCCATACCCACCCCACCTCTTCATTCATCTCCTCCCCGTCTAATTCCACCCCACCCAGCACAGACCATCACCGCCCAACAGAACTTCATACAGCCAACTGCCTGTAGTGCGAAGATCCACTTCCTGGAAGTTCTTGCAGTGAGAAAATCCACATGGTAGATACTCCACCCACCCACTACTACACATGGTGTTCCAGGGTCCACAGTCTGTTTTATTTGATTTCTATTTGGAGATCTACCCCCATGGTGGATAAAGACAGCACCTTTACTAAATATTAGCACTTTGATCATATGATCCCCAAAGCCCCTTGCTTGATTCCTGGTAGTTGCTAATTGCCGACCTCAATCAGTATTGACTGATCACCGCCTTCTATGATCTGCCATCTCCATCAATCTGGATCCCAAACAATGGAAACAACAGAAACAATGCCACAAGAAAATTAACATCGAGGGCCTCAAAGATCCCACCAAGGCAGCCCTTGTCAGTCAGCAACTCACTGCCAAGCTCTCAACCTCCAGCCATCAGGCGTCACAGTGTGGCCACAGTGCCTGCTCAACCCTAAAGTCCACCACAACAAACACCTGCAAAGATGTCCTCAGCTTCTCTACTCATAAACATCATGACAGGTTTCACAAAAATAACTAAGCGATACCTAATTGAGCATAGCGCAAAGTTATCGCAGACTTGAAACCTCATCACAAGTCAAGAGAAAAGCACAGTCCTACAAGTGTCTGAAGGCAAAACCCGCGACATAAAGAACAAGTGGTGAGTAGAAAGAGTGCAAGAGATCCAGCATGTCACAGATATCAACGGTATGCATGGTTTCTTCAGCACTATCAAGACAATTGGTTGTCCAAGCACTCAAGGGTTTAACCATTGAGAACCAAGCATGGAGGGAAGCTCATCAAGGGAGACAGTCAGTGCTCTCTGGAGAGAATATTTTGAAGAACTCCTCAGCTGAGATTCTGGGCAGAATTTTACCTTCCCCTGCCAGCAGCTTTGTAGGCCTGGGGGCGGGGTGGTGGGGGCAGGGGGTTGCGGGTGGGGGCATATCTAACATTCTTTGCATGGCCTTCCCACCGACCTCCCAGCCACCCCAAATTCTCTGCAATTTTACAATGGAATGGGCAAGGCCTAAGACAGCTCATCCGAACTTTTCCCTAATTGAAGCCCTTAAGTTATAAATTAATGACCACTTAAGGGTTGTTTCCTACCCAGCCTCAGTTTTCAGGTTGGTGGGAGGTGTTCAGGGGCAGGGGAGGAAGGCTGAAAAGCGACTCCGCTCACACCTTGGACAGGAAGGTAGAGGGCTCTCAATGCTGAAAGGAGGCTGTTGATGGAGATGCCCCCACAAAAAATCTGGCCCCTGCCAGTGCTTCCTCCTCACCTGGCCTCCCAACCAACAACCCCACATCCCTCTGACCAATCCCCCCAGGCCTCACCTCCCCTCCAACCCCCACATTTGTTTGGTGCTGGGCTCCCGGGACTTTGACTCTGGGACAGTCCTGTCCACTGCAGCTTCTGGCACTGCTGGGACTAGAGAGCTGCCAGGCAATCAGATTGTCCGGCTGCTCTCTGAGACAGGACTTCCTACCAAATGAGAGGCAAAGTCCCATTTTCGGTCAATTAATGCTCATTGAAACATTAAATGGCTGCGAGGCAGCCAGTATTAACTCCTCGGACTGTAGGAAGCCAGAAAAAACAGTAAAAACTGGGAAATAAGACTACTGATCCGAACTGTTTTTTCCTTCTGGGAGGGAAACCCTACCATCCCAAAAATCCTGCCCTCTGTCTTCAACTAGAACACCCTCAACTCCATTTCTCAATACCCTGTCTGGCTCAGACTCGGCACAACTCTGCTCCAGAGAAAAGTTGAAAAAGCGATTTGACACCCGGAAAACAACAAAGCCTCTGGAGCAGATGGAAATGCTGCTGAAATTCTGAAACACAACAGGGATACAGTCCTGGCACAGCTGCACAACCTCATACCCTTCAAACAGGAAAAGGAGTGCATACCAGGGAAATCTCAGGAATGCTGCGATCATGAATATATTCAAGTAGGGAGACAAATCTGATTGTGGTAAATGCAAAGGAGTCTACCTGCTGTCTACAACAGGGAAAATCATTGCAAGAATCCTCCTCAATCTGCTCTACCCAGTGGCCAAAGAGCTCCTTCCAGGTCACAGTAAGGTTTTTGCCCATCAAGCGAAACCACAGACATGATCTACACTGTCAGCAAATCCAAGAGCATGCAAGGAACAGCACCATCATGGCCTTTTCCAAACTCACGAAAGACTTTGACTCTGTCAACCATGAAGGAGTCACCATCTCTACCTACTCCATGATGACATGCCAGCCATGATCCTCACTAACAGAACCATTACAGACCCTGTCTCAGTGAGGACTGGGGTCAAACAGGGCAGTGTCATCATGCTAACCCTCTTCCCCATCTTCCTCACTGCAATATTGCATCTCACCTCTAGCAAGTTATCCACAGGTGTGGAGATAATTTACAGAACACACAGGAAATTGTTCAATCTACACTGCCTTAAACCCAAAACAAATATCACTGCAACTTCAGTGATAGACCTTCAGTACGCAGATGACACTTGCGTGTGAGCTCACTCAGAAATTGAGCTCCAGGTCACTGTCAAATCTTTCTCCAAATAATATGAGAAAATGGCCTTTCATTAAACAACCGGAAAACTAAGGTCCTCTTCCAACCAACTCCCACAGCACAACACCTCCACTCATTGATTGAGATCAATGGCGAGATCCTGGAAAATGTGGATCATTTTCCATATCTTGGGAGCCTCCCCTTGACAAAGGCAGACAAAGGTCATCATTGCCTCAAATGTGTCAGCTCAGCCTTCAACCAACTGAGGAAAAATAATATTTGAGGACCAGGATCACAACCACAAGCCTAAGGTCATAGTTTACTGGGCAGCAGTGAACCCTGTGCTCCTATATGCTTCGGAGACTTGGACAACCTACTGCAGGCACCTCAAAGCATTGGAGAAATACCACCAGTGGCGCCTTTGCAAGATCCTCCAAATCTGGTGACAAAAAGACGATGTAACAAAAGTGTCATCTCCTCAGCCAACATGCCCAGCATTGAGGCATTAATTACTCAAAACCAGCTCCGCTGGGCAGAACATGTCATTTGTATACCTGACACCAGACTCGCGGAGCAACTGCTCTTTTCAGAACTCTGTTATGGTGGAAATTCCCAGGAGGGCAGCAGAAATGCCATCAGGGTGTCCTTAAATTATCTCTGAAGATGTCAAATATCCCTGCCAACTCTTATGAGTCCCTGGCTTGTGACTGACTAAAATGGAGAAGGTTCATTTGGGAAGGCACCAAACACATTGAGAAACTACATTGGGAACATACAGAAGCGACAATAAAGCATTGGAAAAAGTGCAAAAATGGAATCTCTTGTTTTTATCTAATTGTCCCACGTCCTGTAGTGTTTCCTTCTGGGATGCCATTGTCCCCTAATTCTGGTATTCGTGTACTTCTTATATCTTCGGTGCTTACGGTGCATGCGCTGCTGTGGCGTCAGTCCATGTCTGCTTGGAGTTGGACTGGAGCATAGAAGGAGCAAGGACCATGGGGGAGGCGCACTGGAGTGCAGCCTGAGTAGACTCACAGAATATTTACTTGCAAGAGTATCTAGGATAAGGGGGGACTGGACCCGGCAGCCCCAATCTGGGTAGGCGGGAGTAATGGTACAGCCCTAGGCTTGCTTCGGGATCAGAACTGAGGCTCTATCAGGGGCTCAGGCCCAAGGCTCGTTCAGGGGAATAACAGCACAGGCCAAGGCTTACTTGGGGTTTGAGGCCATCCAGCAGTAGACAGGCCCGAGTGTGAGGTGTTGCGGGGGGGGGGGGCGGGGTTGCGGGGGGGCGCAGGGTCTGGATTCCAGGATCTCCGGACTTCCAGCCGGCCCTAGTCAGTGGGTGGTGGGGAGGTGATGGGGTGGAGTCTGGGGTTCTGGCAGGTCCAGGTTTTGGGCAGAGATCCGACAGTCCTGAGGGAGTGGTCCAGCAGGCCCAAGGTGATGGGGGGAAGTTCCACCAAGTCCAAGGAAGCATCTGGCAAGCCCGAGGGGTGGGTTCTGTGCCCAAAGGGCTTGTCTTCTCACCAACCCACTCACAGCCATGACTGAGGTGGGAGAAGAGGGTGAAACTCAGCTTTCACAAAGTGTAAGCACCAATTGATTACTCAGATTTTATAGAAGAGTTTGCACAGCTAAAATATGAAATGTTCGTTTAAGAGGTTTCAGAAACTGAAGTAACAATGGTGTTTCAGGAACTTTATAATCTTTTGACATGTGGTCTATGATGTCTACTGCTAATCATTTAGACAACTATTTTTATATTACTTATTGCTAACATGCCTTTTCCTGATGATATGTGTGCAGATCCGTACTTGATTAAACAGGTAGTATTTAGTTGTAAAATTCTGGGGTCTCAAAGCAAACCTCAAGGCTATCACTGCTTCTGAAGAGTCAGTGGTGCAGAGTTCCGCTCTGTGGCACCACTGAAGCCATGCTACGCAAGCCGGAGGCCTTCAAAATCACAGGTGCAGTGACCCTGGACACTTCCAGTGTCATCTGTGCTGCCTTCAACAATGGAAAGGATGTTCGCATAGGTGTGCCATATCTGTGCTAGAAGATTTTTGCAGTGGGTAGATTGTGATGCCAAACAGCCTCTCAGGCTGACTTGCAAACTTGGATAATGACAGGTCCAATGAACATTTTGAGAGGGACTCACCACGAGTGCTCTTTTAAGATTCAATGATCCAACTTGTGGGTGAAGGGCTTCTGATTTACTATTACTACTGCAATGTTTATGAAAATACCCCGGTGTGCTTTTGGAGGTGTTCCAGTGAATTGCTGGATTAGGAAGGGAGTGTTGCTGCATCCTGACAGGGAGGGCAAAACGAGTTTTCTTGGCTGTTCGCAAAAACAGAGCAGGGCTGTCATCGCAATGCTCCTGAGTCTACAACATGACAGGGAAATGGAGGGGAAGGTCTGTGCTGGGAGGAGGAAGAGCATGTTCCACTGAAGAGCTTATTCACCAAGCATTTTAAAGGAGTACTTCTCCTCCCTCTACCTCAACCAGGAACAATGCCTGAGGTGGTCTGAGATTCACCAACCAGGTGGTCACAGAACTGTATCCCCTCCTTCAACAGAAACTGCAACTGCATAGTGGGGTGAGGGTGGTGCTGTCAGTGGTTGTCAAGGTCATTGTTGCGCCCAACTTTTGTGTGACTGGATCCTTCCAAGGAGAAGCAGGCAAATTTGTAAACATATCCCAATTTGCTGTCCATTGCTGCATCCAAGAGGTGATAGAGACCCCAGATGCAGAGGGAGGAGAGTTCATCATTTTCTCTCTAACCAGGATGAGCAGAGATGTGGGATTTGCCAGAGTAGTGGGATTCCCAATGGTGCAGGGAGCCATCGGCTACATATAAGTAGCTCTGTGAACTACACGTGTAAACGGGTAGAGATAGAGGAACCGCATGGTGTTACACTCCATTAAAATGCAGTTGGTACATGTACATGGGCAAACCGTCATGTTGGTGAATGCCTACTAACCTGCAGCAGCCTTGACCCTTTCATCCTGAGGCCATCTGCCTTTCCCATTGTCAGCAGATCACCACACAGAACCAGAGGTCGGCTGCCTGGAGACAAGTGATATACATGAATAGTGACTTCCTTCTGCCACCTGACCACATGAGGACAAAGGGCCTATAATGAGAGACATGCTGCCACCATAAATATCATAAAGCAGACCTTCGATGTTCTCAAGCAACTACGCTGCTATCTGGACCACTCAAGAGGAGCCCTAAAATATTCTCCAAGCTTGTATTGGTCTTCTGCATCCTCCACAACCTTGTTATTAAGATGGTGCAGCCACTGCCACAGGCATAAAGAAGCTACCTTGGGAGGAGGAGGAAGAGGCAAGGAGGAGGCATCCATGGTACCTTCGCTCCAGATGAGCTGTCTGTGTGCACCTACTGAGATTCTGGTTCCTTTAGGACATCAGCCCTTCGCCAACATTGCTCCACAATCCCCACCTTCCCATCTGTCTGCTCTGTTCCATCACATCATCCTTGTGAGCAAAACCTGCAATAAAAGCCAACAACAAAAACCTTTCCAGATCAACTTTATCCAACAACGCATCCAAGTTTGCATGCCTCCTGCCTCAACAGTACCAGACATGGATGATCCTAAATCAGCCCGAAAACAGGAGTGGACAAATTTTTCACCCAAGGTCTTCAGTGGAGGAAAGACACAATATGAGAAATTTTTAAAACACTTGCTTTCTTCAGAACATTGCTCAAGGAGTTAAATGATTATGGTGGAGTCCATGATAGAACAGTGATAGAATCAGGCTTATAGACCAAATAACCTATTATCATTTCATACTCTCTCAGCTTCTTATTGCCTCTGAACAATATCATTACACCATCACCTCCCCTAAAATAAGTTGCAAAAACTCCAGTTGGTAAATATTTCTCACATCAGAACTGTGATGGAAGGTCATCATTGTGAAATATTTGTTTGGTGTCTCTCTCCATAGATGTTTCCAAATCTGAGTACCAACATTTTCTGTTTTTGTTTCTGATTTCCAGCATCCACAGTATTTTGCTTTGATTGCCTGATCATAAGGTAGGAGAAGAAACTCAATTCCAGTCTGGCATCAACACCAATCAACACTGAAAACTAAATCTAACTCTCTTTCTTCCACATTCCAAATTTTCAAGAAACAGATCAATTAGCTTATCCGGAATGTACAGCAGAAGTGTTGCAGGGTCACGGGCGAAAAAATATAGATACAAGCAGAGAACAGACATGAAAATCAGGCAGCTGCTGCACAAATCTTGGTGGCCAGTCAAAATTGGTGTTGATGCCAAACTGGAATTGAGTTTCCTCTTCTACCTTATAAACGGGCAACCAAAGCAAAATACTGTGGATGCTGGAAATCAGAAACAAGAACAGAAAATGTTGGTTCTCAGATTTGGAAACATCTGTGGAGAGAGAAACCAAACAAATATTTCATAATGATGACCTTCCATCACAGTTCTGATGCGAGAAATATTTACCAACAGGAGTTTTTGCAACTTATTTTGGGGGAGGTGATGGCGTAATGATATTGCCACTGGACTAGTACTCCAGAGACCCAGGGTAATGCTCTGGGGACCCAGGTTCAAACGCATCAACATGGCAGATAGTGGAATTTGAATTCAATAAAAATAATTTGGAATTAAAAGTCCAATGATGCCATGAAACCATTGTCAATTGTTGTAAAAACCCACCTGGTTCTCTAATGTCCTTTAGGGAAGGAAATCTGTCGTCTTCACCTGATCTGGCCTACATGTGACTCCAGACCCACAACGTGGTTGATTCTTAAATGCCCCCTGAAATGGCCTAGCAAGCCACTCAGTTGTAACAAACCGCTACAAAGACACAAGAAAGGAATGAAACTGGATGCACCACCCGGCATCAACCTAGGCACCGGAAACAACAATGGCAATTGCAGCCCTCTTGACTCTGCAAAGTCCTCCTTACTAACATCTGGGAGCTAGTGCCAAAATTGGGAGAGCTGTCTCACAGACTAGTCAAGCAACAGCTTGACATAATCATCCTCACGGAATCACACCTGACTCCACCATCACCATCCCTGGATATGTCCTGTCCCATCGGCAGGACAAGCCCAACAAAGGTGGTGGTACAGTGGTATACAGTCGGGAGGGAGTTGCCCTGGGAGTCCTCAACATTGACTCTGGACACCATGAGGGCTCATGGCATCAGGTCAAACATGGGAAAGGAAACCTCCTGCTGATTACCACGTACCGCCCTCCCTCTGTGGATGAATCAGTGTGCCTCCATGTTGAACATCACATGGAAGAAGCACTGAGGGTGGGAAGGGTGCAGAATGTTCTCTGGGCGGGGGACTTTAATGTCCATCACCAATAGTGGCTCGGTAGCACCACTACTGACCGAGCTGGCCAAGTCCTAAATGACATAGCTGCTAGACTGGGTCTGTGGCAGGTGGTGAGGGAACCAACAAGAGGGAAAACATACTTGACCTCATCCTCACCAACCTGCCTGCCGCGGATGCATCTGTCCATAACAGTATCGGTAGGAGTGACCACTGCAGTCATTGTGAAGATGAAGTCCTGCCTTCACATTGAGGATACCCTCCATCGTGTTGTGTAGCACTACCACCATGCTAAATGGAATAGATTTTGAACAGATCTAGCACCCCAAGACTGGGCATCCTTGAGGTGCTGTGGTCCATTAACAGCAGCAGAACTGTACCCGAACACAATCTGTAACCCCATGGCCCGGCATATCCCCCACTTTACCATTACCATTAAGCTGGGGGATCATCCCTGGTTCAATGAAGAGTGCAGGAGGGCCATTCCTTCACTGTCGCTGGGTCAAAATCCTGGAACTCCCTTCCAAACAGCACTGTGGGTGTACTGCAGCGGTTCAAGAAGGCAGCTCACCACCACCTTCTCAAGGGCAATTAGGGATGGGCAATAAATGCTGGCCCAGTCAGCAAAGCCCACATCCTGTGAATGAATGAAAAAAAAATACTGCCTGTTGCAACTTAGATCCCTATGAATGTACTGCCCTCTTTTGACATAATGTTTTGATGCAAATAGTTTCATACAAGTAATTCCCGTAATTATTTTTATCATGAAAGGAATGATAATAAGGTAGCAACCTAATGTGATTTTATTTATTCGTCAGAGAAGATACACTCATAAAGCTGGCAACAATCAAACTTAGAAATAATCAATGAGGAATGGGGAATGAGCCAACGAGGAACTCGTGCAATATCTACATTCCTAAACTTACCACTGTCATAAGGCCCTCACCTGCATCGAAACATGGCTGGGCCAGAATAGAAATTGCTGAGGTGCCCAAGATACCTTGTATTTTATAATTTAAGTCTGAAATCCACTGAACAAGACTGAGCTTAGAAACAAGCTTCTTGTTATTAATAAAAGGAATAATTACTGTACCTATGTACATAGTTTCCAAGATCAAAGTTGGATTGTATTAAAGCAAGAAATTAGACAAGCTAGTTTTACTGGGGGATTTTGACTTCCACATACATTGGGAGAAGCAGATGAGCCATGTCAGAAAAGTAGTAATTTTTGTGTGTTCAGAATAGCTTTCTGAACAATGTGTCCAAGAATCAAGAAGGGAGCAGACAATATTAGATAATTAATGGGCATTGAGACAGTTTTAGTTTGCAGCCTAACATTGTTTGAACATGTATCTCATACTGAACATAAAACGACTGAGTTGAATGTTGGGCAGAATTTTATGGCTGGGGGATTTCACGTTTCTGCCAAAGTCAATGGAGTTTAGAATGACTCAGCACATTTTACGGCCCCATCCCCACCACAAAGGGGCCGTAAATTTCCAGCCGTTGTGTTCGAGAGGGAGAAAAGTGAAATGGCTACAAAGGACTGAATTTTCCCCATGGGTGGGAAACATAAGTCAGGACTGTTTTCAGGTTCCGAACCTGCCTCCTGTGGGAAACTGATTAAAGTCAAAACGTTCACGTGGGAGAGCCCTTAATTGGCATGGACAAAGGTTCCTTGTTCAATTAAGCACAGCAGGTCGGATCTCAAAGTTGTAAAGCCAATCAGGAGCCTTCCAGCTTCAGGGAGGTACAAGCTAAGTAACTGGGAGGGTGTTTGAACAAGCAGGTGCCTTCTTAGCCACTTTTTAAAAACTGTAATTAAAAAATACAGAAAGCAGCAAGCAGCCAGGTCATCATTGTTGAGGGAAATCCCTTCCACAGGGCAGCCAATGGCTGTATTCCTACCCAGGTAGGCATGGAAGGCCTGATGGCCTGCCAGGAGGGTTGGCACTCTAGCTTGCTGCTAAGTGCCTGTCTCCGGGCAGTTGATCTGCCCCTCCCACCCACCCACCTCCCCATCCCCACATCCCCCTATCATATTGGAAAACTGGAGGCCAAAAATCGAATTGGCCTCCATTAACTACCTTTAACAATGAACCTAAATGGCTGTCTGCCACATGAGCGTGAGTGGCCTTCACTGAATTTATGTCAGCCAAAATGGCTAACATTGGGAATAGGGTCAGGAAGCCAGCAGGCTAGCAGCCTCGTAATCTGCAGTCCATGTCTGTCTCCATTCCCCACATTGGCAGAGCCTTGAAAATTCAGTCCTAAGAATTTAGATTTAGGTAAGGTTGACTTCAATGAGATGAAACTTGGACTGTCTACAATAAATTGTGCAAATCAGTTAATGAGTAAAAGGGCAGATGATCTGTGATAGGTGTTCAAAAATTAATTTAATGTGGGACAGAACTGGTTTATACCCCTAGGGGCAAGAGCACTAATTGTATGGTTTGACTTGTATGTAAGCTGTTCATGAATAAAGAGGTAAACGACAACTTGAAACTGAAAGGAAAAGCATACAAACGAGAATGCAAAATTCCTTGTTATGGAAATGTGAGAGAGAACTCCTGCAATCCCTATTCCCTTCCCTGCTGTCCATAATCAGTAAATTTTTGAGAAGAAGATGTGTTTTTTTAAGCTCTGAGTGTGTGGACAATTGGAATAACCAGCAGAAAGATTTCTGTGGGTTTAAATAAAGAGAATTGTTTATTCATGCACTCACCCTGAAAATCTAACGCTATGGCACTCATTCACACAGTCTCACACACAAATACACTCAAGGAATATGATTAAAGAATAGTGCGCTTTTACAAGTTACAAACAAAAGGAATCGATCGTAATTCACATGATTGGTTCATTCTGGAAAACACATGTTGCAGGCCTGATGAAGAAGACATCTTTGTCCCTGAAGTGCAGTTTAGGTGAATTCAATAGCCCAAGTCATATTCCAAAGTCGTCTCAGGATTCTCTTGAAGAGATATCTTCTGAAGGACACAAAGTTAGTTACTTCTGGTCTCATTACCAGGAGGTCAATTTGCTGCATTGGTGGACTCAAAAAGGAACAGGTTTATGGAGACCTTACGGTGTTACAGTCTCCAGTTCTTAAGGCAAAGATGTTACTGACATTTCTGCTGCTGTTGTGTCTTTCTGCAGACAGCACTTAAAGACTAAGGAAGACCAACATGGCTGCCCTCCCATGTGGCTTCTCACAGTTCCCTTTTCCAAACATGGTTTTGGTCTTAGGTTGCTTGGCTACAATCAGGGTTATTGTTTGAAGACATTTAGAGTAGTAGAGTTGAGGCAATCATTGTCTTTGTTTCAGAAAAACCCATTCAAATCAGGAAATGTCTTTTGGATGGTCTCAAAAGATGGGTAGTTGGCACCTCTTAATCTGGAATATATCCCTTTGTCCTTGTGAGACAGTGTGGCAGTTTTTGAATTTACAGACCAGGTCAGATGACCCTCGTTGGCCATTTTTTACAGCACCTTTTGTCCATTTTAAAAGAAAAGGCAGTTCCAAAAGATTCCACATGGCGTAAAGTTCATATTTTCAGAGTTATGAATATGCCATGCCTTTACTAGGCATGACACCCTAATGAGAGACTGTTAGGAAAGTTGAACTTCATGGAATTTAGGCCAATCTATTGACCTGGTTAGGGGATACGCTGAGCAGCAGCAAACAGAGATTAGGGATAATTAACAGATATTCTAATTGGCAGGGTATGACAAGTGACAACTATTTGGGGCCTCAACTATTCACTGCATTTATTAATGACTTAGATGACAAGATAGAAGGCCACTTATCCATGTTTGCCAATAACACAAAGATCGGTGGCCTTTTAAGCAGTGTACATGGAAGCATGAAAAAAATAAAGAGATGTGACTAGATTAAGTGAATGGACAATAAATTGATTTCACTATAGGCAAGTGTGAGGCAATCCACTTTGGATCTCGAAGCAGTGCAGGCCCCAAATGAAGGGTGGAGGCAGGGTCAATGAATATTTTTGAGGCAGAATTAGATAGATTCTTGACTAACAAGAGAGTCAAAGTTTTTAGGGGATTGGCAGAAAAGTGGAGTTGAGGCCACAATCGGCCCAACCATCTTCAACCAATCAATGACCTCCCTTCCATCATAAGGTCAGAAGTGGGAATGTTCACTGATGATTGCCCAATGTTCAGCACTACTCACGACTCCTCAGATATTGAAGCAGTCCGTGTCCAAATGCAGCAAGACCTCGACAACATCCAGGCTTGAGCTGACAAGTGGCAAGGAACATTCGCGCCACATAAGTGCTAGGCAATGACTATCTCCAACAGAAGAGAATCTAACCATCTTCCCTTGACATTCAATGGATTTACCATCGCTGAATCCCGCACTATCAACATCCTGGGAGTTACCATTGACCATAAACTGAACTGGGATAGCCATATAAATACTGTGGTTACTAGAGCAGGTCAGAGGCTAGGAATTCTGCAGCGAGTAACTCACCTCCTGACTCTCCAAAGCCTGTCTACCATCTACAAGTACAAGTTAGGAGTGTGATGGAATACTCCCCAATTGCCTGGGTGAAAGCAACTCCAACAACACTCAAGAAGCTCAGTACCATCCCATTCAGGACAAAGGAGCCTGTTTGATTGGCGCCCGTTCCACAAACATGTACTCCCTCCACCACCCCGATGAACAGTGGCAGCAGTGCGTATAGTGTACAAGGTGCACTGCAGAAACTCACCAAGTCTCCTTAGGCAGCACCTTGCAAACCCATGAGCGTTACCATCTAGAAGAACAAGGGCAGGAGACACATGGGAACATCGCCACCTGGAAGTTCCCCTTCAAATCCTGGAACTCCCTTCCTGACAGCACTGTGGCTGTACCTACACCACAGGGACTGCAACAGTTCAAGAAGGCAGCTCATCATCACCTTCTCAAGGGCAATTAGGGATGGGCAATAAATGCTGGCCTAGCCAGCAATGCCTACATCCCATGAATGAATTTTTAAAAATCAGATCTGGCCTACTCCTGCTCCTAATTTGTATGCTTGTATAAGACTTAGGGGTCTAATAGAAAATATCATTAAAATGCCATGCACAGGTTAAAAAAAAAGGCTAACAGTATTCTGGCCTTAATATCTAAGGAACCAGAATACAGGAAGGAGTTTTAGAAGTCACACTACACCTGTACAAAACCCTGGTTAAACCACACTTGAGTACTGAGGACCAGACCTTAGGAAAAATATATTGACCTCATTAGAATGTGCATTGTAGATTTACTGGAATAATACCTAGACTCCAAGCATTAAATTATGAAAAGGGGTTACATGAACTAGGATTATGATTTTTGGAAATTCGAAGATTAAGGAGCGATTTGATTTCAGTTTTCAAAATATAAAGGGGAACTGATAGAGAGGAACAATTTCTGATGCTTTGGGAATCTAGGACTAGGGATCATAGCTTAAAGGTCAGACTCAGCCCTTTCAGGAGTTCGTAAACACTTTTTCATGCAAAGGGCATTGGAAGTTTTGAACTCTAGCAAAAGGCAATTGATGATTAATTTTAAATGTGCGATTAATAGATTTCTGTTAACCAAAGATTAAGTGAAATGGGGCAAAGACAGCTTTATGGAGTTAGGACACAGATCAACCATGATCCCACTGAATAGAACAATAGACTCTGAAGGCTAAGATAAAAGCAAAAAACTGCAGATGCTGGAAATCGAAAACAAAACAAAAATACCTGGAAAAACTCAGCAGGTCTGGCAGCATCTGCGGAGAGGAACACAGTTAACTTTTCGAGTCCGTATAACTCTTCAACAGAACTAAGGAAAAATAGAAAAAAGAGGTGAAATATAAGCTGGTTTAAGAGGGGGTGGGACAGGTAAAGCTGGATAGAGGGCCAGTGATAGGTGGAGGTTGCCTCTGGAGGCTAAATCGTTTACTCCTGTTCCTGCGGTCCAAAACGTAACTTGTTAAATTAAAAGCAAAATACTGCAAATGCCAGAAATATGAGATAAAAACAGAAAGTGCTGTTGAAACTGATGAAGAGTTCTGATGAAGTCATATCAGACTCGAAACATGAAATTGTTACATTTCCAGGCATAAAGCCCAATTCTGAATCAGACCACTAGGTGGGGCACTGTTCTACAGTGACGTGCTCAACCTCAGAGTTCAAACCGGCAATGACCATGCTGAGGATTTGCATTCCATTATCACCGAGCTTAAGTGAAGTGGTTAGGAATCATTTTGAAAAGTTATAAGGGGGATGTCAATTCACTGAGCCAATATAACATAACATCGGCTTTCAAAAGAGACAAAAACCTAAAAGATTGATTCATCAGGAGCAGAGTGAAGACACAAGCTACCACGCTTTGCAGTTTCTCTCACTCTCTTGGAGTTTCTCCTGCCACCTTGGAGTGTGTGTGTGTGTGTGTGTGTGTGTGTCTACTCTCAATCATCAGTGAAGTGATGGTAGGGGTCATCAACAGTGCCATCAAGCGGCACTTGCTTAGCAATAACCTGCTCACTGACGCTTAGTTTGGGTTCCGCCAGGGCCACTCAGCATGTGACCTCATTACAGCCTTGGTTCAAACATGGACAAAAGAGCTGACCTCCCGAGGTGGGGTGAGAGTGATTGCCCAAACATCAAGGCTGCATTTGACCAAGTGTGGCATTAAGGTGTCCTAGCAAAACTGGAGTCAATGGGAAGCAGGGGGAAATCTCTCTGCTGATTGGAGCCATACCTAGCACAAAGGAAGATGGCTGTGGTCGTTGGAGGTCAATTATCTCAGTTCCAGGACATCATTGCAGGAGTTCCTCAGAGTAGTGTCCTCGGCCCAACCATCTTCAACTGCTTCATCAATGACCTTCCTTCCATCATAAGGTCAGAAGTGGGGATGTTCGCTGATGATTGCACAATGTTTAGCACCATTCGTGACTCCTCAGATACTGAAGCAGTCCATGTCCAAATATAGCAAGACCTGGGGCAGAATTTTTCCCTCATCAGATGAGTGTACGCCCGACCTGAGCAAACATAAAATGACACATGATGACATCAGGTGAGCATCCTGACGTCATTGCGCACTCGCGCAATGTTTCGGTCGGCAGGCGTACATGGGAGTTGGAACTGCACCCCCCATTAATTAAGAGGCTAGTTAAAGTCCTTGACAACTCAACTGACACCGATTTAACGTTGCCCATGAGATTTTTCTCTTGTGCACGAGCAAAACACGCAGGCGGGCAGCCCACAATTTGCAAAACCTCATCCACGGGCTGGATAAAAAGGGTCAGCAGCATTGCCCGTGTAAGTAGTGAGGAGCTTGGTAGATAGTTTGCTGCTGGTTGCTTCTCGGTACTTGACAGCTTCATCTCTGTTCAGAGCTTCATTCTTACCATTTCCAAGCATCATTTCAGGACTCACGGCTGTCTCCAAGGCCCCCTGAGGATTTGAACAATGTGGAACCTTCCAGATATCAGATGGCTTTCCCTTACCCTGGTAATTGGGAATGTGGTCTCTGCTGGAGGCACCTCCTCTGAGGAGGAAGAGAAGGGCAGAAGGGAGAGGAGGCCAGGTGTCCCAATGCAGCTTCCAGGGGAGAGACCTGTGGGAGGAGAGGCGCAGACACAAGAGGCGCAGGACCCAAGGCAGAAGGGGCCACAGAAGACGATACTATCCTGCTGCCAGGGTTTACAGGCGGCGATGCAGCTATCTCAATATATCTGAGGTGCAATGCCGAAGGAGACTCCGCCTCTGAATGGAGACAGTGACCTCCATTTGTCAGATGATCGGGTCTGAGATCAGCTCCGACTGTGTGGGTGGACACCCCATGCCAGTGGCTCTGAAGGTCACAGTGGCCCTCAACTTCTATGCCTCCGGCTCTTTCCAGGGTTCAGTGGGGAATCTGTGTGGAGTCTTCCGGACAGCTGTCCACAGTTGCATCAAGCTGGTGACAGAAGATCTGTTTTGGCAGGTATTGACTTTCCTTCATTTCCGTATGGACGAGGCCAGCCAGGCTGAGCAAGCCAGAAGCTTTGAAGTGATTACTGGGCTCCCCCACATCTAAAGTGTCATTGACTGCATATGGCCATCAAGGTGCTAGTGGGTCAGCCGGGTGCCTTCGTCAACAGGAAGGGCTTCCACCCCATGAACATGCAGATAGTGTGTGACCACAGGATGCAGAGTCTGCAAGTCCGTGCAAGGTACCTTGGCAGCACCCATGGCGCGTACATCCTGAGACACTCCCAGGTGTCGAGGCTCTTCAGTGTTCCAGCCTAACTGGATGGATGGCTGTTGGATGACAAGGGCTATCCATTGAAAAGGTGGCTCATGATGCCTCTACACCACCCAAGAACAGAGGCAGAGCAGCAGTAGAACATGAGCCATGCCTCCAAAAGGACGGTGGTAGAGAGAACCATTGGTCTTCCCAAGATGCGCTTCTGATGTTTGGACCAGCCAGGGGATGCAATGCAATACCCCCCAGAACCGGTGTTACTGAGAGTGGTGGCATGTTGTGCTCTCCACAATCTGGCACTGGCAAGGAGGGGCCCACTGGAGGAAGAAGATCTTGACGCAGCTCCACAGGCCAAAAATGATGAATCCAGTAGTTAGTCAGAAGAGGAGTACGGTGAGGAGAAAACTGAGGATGTGGAGGCAGACTTCTGTAACCTCCAGGGAGGCAGGGAAATTTTGGTCCAACACTCCTTCAGATAGGCTGCCAAATAAGTGCGACCACCTAATGCCAGGGCTGCCGCAAATATCCTGGATCTCAGAAATGACCCTTTCCTTTTCCCCCAAGATACATTCAGTGCCTGTGTAATAAAGTTTCGAGCCAACCATGTCCAGCATTACATACTGGTGTACCCTGCACCTACAAAACAGATGAAGCACACTCAAGCCAATAACACTAAAGCAAATGTAATATAATGTTGGCACTCACAGATTACGAACAGAACAATATCAGGTGTTGATGGTCACTGCATTAAAAAAAATGGGTGAACAAAAGATCACCCGTGACCAGTCCCTTTTGTGCTTAAGGTGCTTTAAACTTGTGTTTACAGTGCTACGTCTAGGTGCTTCCCCTCTCACTAGCACCAGCATTGGAGACAGCCTACTCACTCTGCTGTCTTGTTGGCCTTGATAACTTTGGCGGTCATCCTCTGGCTAGTGCCACGGCTGATATCTCCCCAGTCACCGCAGCCTCATCAGATGCCATAGTCACTGGCAGAGGGGCGGAGGAGCTGCTGCCGTCATCCAGAGCACCCTGAGAGGAGCCCGCAGAGACAAGCAGCTCATGCGCCAGCTCATGTTCCTGGAGTTGCCTCTCCATGAGAGTTGCCACTCTCTCCATGGAGGAGGCAGTGCGGTCGGCCATGAGAGTTAACGCAATGCTGATGTTTCACAGGGACTCCTCCACAACAGGCACGCATTCCCTCATGTATCTCTGCCAGATCCTCCTGCACATCCTGCTGAACATCCAGCATCTGCTGCCTCATGGACAACTCCAGAGGCCCATCATCAGCCTTTAACTGAGCATTATACTGGTCTCCAGCAGTCCTCTAACTGTCGGCACCCTGGACACTCTCTGCCTCCATCTGCACCTCAAGCGAGTGTGAAGTGCCCTCACCAATGTGCACTGAGATATTAGCCACCGAATTAATGCCCACTGAGATGCTGGTATCTGCGCTGGTGCCTGCTTCAGAGAGTGGGTGTGGCGCAGGTGCTTCTGGAGCATGGTGGTCCTCCGGTGTCAGGAGTAGCTCCTGGAGGTCCTGATATTGGCTGCTTGGTGGCAGATCCAAGGGAGAAGAAGGACATGTCATTAGCTTAAGTCATCACACTGTCACTGTGCATGCCAGGCACCCTGGTGAGACAATGGAGATCTGCATCATGGTGCCATTGTCTTTCAATGATCAATGAGGAATCCAGTCTGGAGGTTGCCATCAATGCTGAACTGCACAAGATTGTTTGCACCATCTGAAACTCTCAGCTCAGTGCACTGCACTCTTACCTTCATCAGACACCCACTGTGGCCAGTTGACCAAGGTGCATAGCACGTCTCGAGCTCCGAGGCCTCCTGCTCGTATCTGGAGATGATGAGGAGGTGCAGGGGTCCTCCATCAGTCCACAACCTTTAAATATTGTTAAGGGATATCTTCTCCTCAAAGGACAGGGGAGCATTGATTAGTCCACTCTCTACCTGCAGCGCCATTGCGGCCTGGCCAACCCCATCTGAGGAGCATCTTGCAGGGCACGTGCGGGACATGGCCCTCGAGGCTCAAGGCACTCAGTCAAAGCAGCCAGGGCTCATCCCCTTTTCCTGCTCCAGCATCATTGTCAGTTGGCATTCAGACTCTAACACCCCTGAACTCTACGGGGAGATGGCCAGCCCAAAACACTTCAACACACTGACTCATACCAACACGGTATTCACTCTTCCTGAGCACCAGGTCATTTAACCTCTTCTGGTACTGCACCCAGGTGTGTCGCACCACGTTGTGGCTGCTCACCTGGGCTGCCACCTCCTCCCATGCCCTCTTTGTGAGGTGCGGTGGCCCCCTCCTCCTATCTCTGGAGACAAGGGTGTCCCTTCTGGCAGCCACCTCCTCCAGGAGGGTGGCGAGGCACTCATCAGGAAAACAGGGGGCTGAGTGCCCAGCTGACCTCACCTCCCACCAGGTATCTACATCTTCATTTGCAGCCATGTTGTTGCAGCAACTCCAATGCCAGCAGCTTCCCTGGGGCTGCCTGCGCTGTTTTTGAACCGGCCGCTGGGTCGACATTGAACCTGGCAGACAACTGGCCCCCGCCCCTGCCCGCCTCTTCACGTACATTCTGCAGCATTCTCTGGATGGCAGACTTCAATGTTCATCACCAAGACTGGGTCAGTCACACCACTAGCAACCTAAAGGACACACCTGCTAGACTGGGTCTGCGGCAGGTGGTGAGGAAAGCAACAAGAGGGGAAAACCTACTTGACCTCATCCTCACCAATCACCTATCGCAGATGCAACTGTCCATGACATATTGGTCAGAGTGACCACTGCACAGTCCTTGTGTAGACAAAGTTCTGCCTTCACATTGGGGACACCCTCCTTTGTGTTGTGTGGCACTGCCGCCATGCTAAATCGGATAGATTTGAACAGATCCAGCAACTCAAGATTGGGCATCCATGAAGCGCTGTGGGCCATCAGCAGAATTGTACTCAAACACAATCTGTAACCTCATGGCCCAGTATATCCCCCACTCTAAAATTACCATCCAGCTAGGGCATCAACCCCAGTTCAATGAAGAGTGCAGGAGGTCATGCCAGGAGCAGAACCAGGCATACCTAAAAATGAGGCGAAGCTACAACATTGAACTACATGCATGCCCAACAGCTAAGCGATCCCACCACCAACAAATTAGATCTAAGCTATGCAGCCCTGCCACATCCAGTATGAATGGTGGTGGACAATTAAACAACTCACTGGAGGAGGAGGTTTCACAAATATCCCCATGCTCAACGATGGGGGAGCCCAGCACATCAGTGCAAAAGATAAGACTTAAGCATTTGCTACAATTTTCAGCCAGCAGTGCCAAGTGGATGACCCATCTCGGCCTCCTCCTGTGGTCCCCAGCATCATAGATGCCTGTCTTCCCTCCCTCTGTCTGTCCGGTAGCAGCGGCTCTGGGTTCACTGTGGGTGTACCGGGGGTGAGAGTTCCTGGTTACTGCCTCCCTGGCCAGGTTCCCTGTGGTCAGGATCTGAGCTGCTGTTTTTCAGCCTGCCTGCACCGCCATTCACTTTGCTGCTTCTCCTCCAATCACAGGCTATTTCCTCCTGCTTTTGTTGCTGATCGGCTCACCAGTCAGATGCAGTTGAGGCTATCAGCAGCAAGAACAGGAGAGAAACAGCCTGTGATTTGAGAAGCATTTCCTCAATTTTCTCTCATTAGTCGTCCCCGTGTTTGAATTTCCCAGGGCTTTTTGGGGGCTTTTGAGGGTAAATTTGCCCGCTGCACCTATGTATTCTTAACCCTGGTGGTGAGGGTGCCTAAGAGAGGTTTCTGGAGATGATTGTGTGTGGTTAAAAGAATATGTGTCGCTTCTAAAAAGGAAACTGTTACAGTAAGAGGATTTAAGTGACCAAATCCTCCCTAAAAGCATTTCTAGTTAATAAGATTCATGCTTCATGGTCCAGGTGTTTTTGTAAACTCTTGCTGATAGAGTTTGGACATCACCCAACAACTGTGTTATAAGGACTTAAGTTCAGGGATAGATCAAGTGTCAGGAAAGGCTATTTCTGGTGTAGTACATTTGTGTGCACTGGGTACTTACCTCAAACTAATATGGCTGAAGGTCATATGGAGGGTGTGTAAAATTATAAAGAGATTGTTCCCTGTGGTGGTAAGGGCTTTTGAAACAGAATGAAGATGTGTTTAACTGGGGAGTCTCTTACTTGTGTTTCAAAAGTGGCAAGGGTGTCAACTTTAACAACAGATTACCACTGTAATGGAGTGCATGATAAACAAAGTAGAAAGTTGAGAATTTGTTGAGATTAAGGATTCAGTACAGAGAGGGAAAGAGGTGCTCTTTTGTGCCTTTTAATATGAGTAGTGGTTTTATCAGCTTGAAGCAGTTAGTATTTAGAGCTGGTATTTATACTGTTTAAATTGCTTTTTTAAAGGAATAAAAGTAGATCAAGTGAAATAATAACATAAAACTTGAATTAATTAAAGATATCAAACAAAGTTAGATTATGGTGGTTTTTCAAGAGGTGTGCCACATCTGCACATGTGGGAGTTTGTGGAGAGCAGCATGATCCCAGGCAACCACATTGGCAGTGAGTCTCTGCAACTCAAGGGGATTTGCTCAAACTTTTTGAACTGGAGTCCAAGGTGCAGATACTGCGATGCATCAGAGATAGGGAGAGGACGTTTTAGCTGGACATTTTAATCCAGGATGCAGTCACATTTCTTATGTCTGGCAGTGTTTGGAATTTGGTTTGTGGTCAAAGACAGCGGAATGTTACTGTTACTGTGACTCTGGCGGGTAAGGGGACAGCAGAAGCAGTGTTGGAGGAGTCTTAGCCTTTGTCATGTTCAACAGGTACAAGGTACCAATGTCAATGAGAACCAGGACTGTAGGGAGGATGGACTAATGAACTGTGGCATCATGGTACAGATAACACACAAGTTGGAGAGTGGAAAGAAATGCAGAGGTGGAAGAGGATAGTATAGTCAAGTGTTAGATACTGTTCTCTGCAACTGGGAGTCCTAAAGGCCTTATGGCCTGCCCAGGCAGGGTTAACAACATCTCTTCTCAGC